>NC_067283.1:71409183-72034183 GCF_020740795.1 Apus apus
ACTTGTTCTGGTCCACATTCCTCATCCCAGAAAGATCAGCAGTTGGTGACAATCAGATCATCATATAATTACTACTTCTGTGCTGACAAGATGTGGACACAACAACAAGAAGCAAGAGAGACCAGGACTCTGTAGCATAAGTCTGTATTTTCAGAAGACCTGCATCTTAGTACTGGAAATATTCAATTTTTCCTGAATTGTCAGCATCCTCTCTTCCCACCTAAGTGGCAAGCCTCCCTTCCCCTGCCCCATGCTAGCAGCTCTAGGACACATTAGCTGCTACCAACAGGAGATGAACCTGCATCCATCTTAGCTGAGGCATCACTGCCACTTCTATTTTAGCACTCCTATTGGTAACTAAGCCAGAATTAAAAAGAAGTTTTACTAGGTCAAATTGGAAAGTCTGTGGGTTGAAAGATCTTGTTCTACAAAAGCTTCCCATTTTTATTACAAAATGGGGTGACACTTTTATAGTTACTTTCTGGTCCCAGACTAGGATCTCAAGTATCATGTTTCTTTCTACAGCTGCATGGTCATTTGTATTTTAACTCTTTTGGAAAGAGTTCACATTTTAGCATCACGAGATACTATTATTTCCATTTTCTCTCCCTACAAACAGTAGGCCAAGCCTACTTAGAAAGGCTTCAGAGCAAGGTTTCAATTAAAGCTCAAAAGTGAATTAAAAATTGCCTTCAAATGAATCAATTCCGAGAAGTCTGAATGAAATACAAATGTGCTGCAATGCCACACTTTAAGAGCATATAGAGAACACCTTTGCTGTCTCTACACTTGTGCAATACTGACCATATAGTGACGCACCGAAACAACTGTGTATTCCTCGAAACCTGACAGCAGGTCACAGCACAGTGCAGAACAAGTGTTTTCACATTAGTGCTAAACTAGTGAAATAACTGCTGTGTGAAGTGAACCAAAACCTTCTAGGAGATGCCCGAGGTGCTATATTGTTGAGCCACCTCGTGGCATATTTGCTGCATTACAGTGCTACACAGCAAAGGACAACAGGGTGAGGATTTGCCAGGTCTGTTCAAATTCAGGCAGGAAAACAAAGCACATAAGAAATTCAACTGTAGCATGCTCATGCACTCCCCTTTTGTAAGGTAAACATGAATTTTTGAAGTTAAGCTACGTAAGACGAGCCAACTACCAGTGGCAATCAAATATCTTTAAGTGCTTGGTTATTCCAAGCAACAGCTCCTTGGAAAGCAAGCTGCTACACAAATTCTTAAAAACCACACCTGTGTACACATAGAACTCCTCATAGATGAGACAACTGTGGTCTACAGTATCAGCTGGAAAAAATACTCAGCAAAATTAATAAATTCCTCATCAAAAGAAGTTCAAAAAGAGGCATTCTTACATTTTCTGAAGACTGACTGTAAAATATTTTTCCATGAAATAGTTCTCATACACTTCCACGTGTCTTTGAAACAAAGTCCTACAATCCAAGGTTTGTTGTGAAGTTTTTTAATTGCTGGGTTTATGCAATTTAATAAAAAGTGAAACAACCAAAAAATAATAAATGCAGGTCTTCTGAGGCCTCAGATAAAAATGAAAGCATTGCTACTGCAGAGGATCCTTAGGCATTAGTGAATCCAGGGAATATATACATATAACCTCTCTCCACAGATGGGATAACTAACCAGGTTAGTGTCAGGACAGGCACAGCATCAGTTACTGCAGGTCAGCCCTCATGTAACAACTTATTTTATTCCAACGATTTATTGCCACTTCTATATCCTAAGACAGTACCAAAAAACAAAACTAGTTTCTAAGCAAAGTGATCATTGTGTGACCAGTGGCAAAGTAATCTTTTCACCACTCCACTATAACCACTACTTCAAGAGATCTTTTTCTCAATAATTAGGTTTTCATTTTGTTGCCCTGACACCACAAAAAGCTAGTAGCTCTTAAGAGTTAAAAAAAAACAACAAACTACAACAAGTCCAGGGTCTCAAAGACTGATAGACATTTTTGATCCTTGTTTACCACTACATACTATCACTACAATGAATAAATTTATTCTGTAAATCTATTGTGTGTGAGGTATAAAGCAATAGCAACATGCTACCTATAAACATTTTAAAACAAGTTCCAAGCCTCAAAACACAGGAAAAAACATCAGACAAGATCCTGGCAGACAATCTCAACACAGTACCAAGAAGTCAAGTTCATTCTACCAGCCCCAAATGTTTCAAAGCAAGGGATAAGATTTACAAGGCCTTAACTGGTTTTATAGTCTTTTTACAGACATTAGGAAAGCACTAATATATAGCACTGTTGGGATAAGGCACATCAGATACATCACTGGAACACCCATACTATACTTGACAGAGCAGTAAAACTAAGATTTATTTACTGCCTTGTTTCCCATTCTGTCCTTCACTGAAGTCATGAAACCACAAGTCCTACTCTTATCTCTAGCTCCTTAATAGTCTTGAGAAAGGTAGAAGGTAGATAACCACAGGATGCTCTTAACACAAGCTCTCACCCATTTCCTACCACCACCTTCATTTTGCCCACTTCCTTCTCTCCTTCACCTGAAAACTTCCTATAACCTTTAAAGTTTCAGGCATCCCCACTTCTGCAGCAAAAGGAATGCAGTGCTGGTACTGGCAAGAAGATACATAATTTGAAGCTGCAATATACATTGTCTTAAATCACACAACAAACGAGAACAGAACAGCTCAATCTAAAAAAAGCTTTTTTCTCAGAGACTTAGGTCAGCTGTCAGGAAATTTGCACCCAGAGGGTGGTTGAGCACTGGAACAAGCTCCCCAGGGAAGTGGTCACAGCACCAAGCCTGCCTGAGTTGAAGAAGCATTTGAATGATGCTCTCAGGCACATGGTGTGATTCTTGGTGTGTCCTACACAAGGACAGGAGTCGGACTCTATGATCCCTTCCAACTCAGCATATTCTATGATTCTACAACAATTAAAAAGAAAAAATAGGCACAGGTCTTTGAGTGGGCTTGAGGGCAGTCTCAGACACCTGTCAGTTTCAAAATCTTATCCAGCCCCATCCCCATAGCTTCCGCAAACTTTTCTCCTAAACTTCATTTACAGCAGTGGAATTCTTTAAAATGTCCATACTTGCATCATAACCTCACTTAAGATAACCAGTTTGGAAAATTAATATAATCCCATGATACAGATACCTAAATCTGGGATGAAACCACTCAGGAGAAAACCTACCAAGCTATTTAGTCACTATGCTGTGTTTCAATAGGAGGTGAGCATCTGTAGTATGTTTGTGGATTAAGGCTTAAACTATCATATTATTAAAGAATTACTTTATCCTAAGGTTAGAAAACATATGCTTCTACATTTTCAACTTCCATCACACCAGTCATCAGCATCCTGAAGCTATATGCCTTGAGCACTGCCACTCACATTCACTAATGGATGCACCATTTTCTCATGTCAAGTATTCACACAGTTTTAACTTAAAAACAAATAAACAATTGTCTTCTTAAGATCAAATTTGCATTTTGTCTTCCCTCAGTCACTCTGAAGTGTGGGGTTTGTGTGGCAATCATGGGCATTTTACTTGGCTCAGAAGATAGGATGTCCTATGGGAACTCAGCAAAAAGCAAACTGGTTAAAGGGCAAAAGAGTAACAGCTCACCTTTCTTTGGCTTCATTTATGTAACATGATAGATGAAGTAATAAAAGAAAACAATCAGAGTACTGATGAGACACTCTAAGTTAAAGAATTAATCACAACAATAACAATAAATCTTTTGGGTGGGCAGCTACTGCATTTATTGAAACATCTCTACCTTCTTATAAGGATTCATGGTAAAAAGAGCAGTTGATAGTAATGCATTTCACATTTAATAACAGTTAAATAGCCTTGGTGCCAACAACCCAAAATTTGTACAAACAGCAACACATACACTTTAGGTAGTGAAAAAGTCGACATGTTTCTAAAGATCCAAGCTTTCCAAAGTGGAAAATGACACTACAACAACTAGTCATCTATGGATTTTAATGTTTAAATTGAACCTGAATCTACTAACTTTTCTCACGCGAGCAAAAATCTCTATGAGCTTTATGCTGATATTCAAGACAATCTAAAGAATGCAAGAGGATTTAAAAAATGGCAATGCATGCTAATTTAACACTATATAATATATTGGCATGGGAATCTACACTGGTCTTGCTGCTAATATAACAAAAAACAATGAGTACTGATAAAAAAATGTTTAGAAAAAAATAGTATTAAAATGTTAGAACATCAGACTACCACTCACTATTTTCAGAACACTACTATGTTCTTCAGTTAACTATTGCAATTAGTAGCATTAAACACATTGAATGAGGCCTGTGTCAAAAGGAGAAAGGAATATTCAATAACAATAGAGAAAGAGAAAATCCTAAAATGCTGGTAGACTGCTTCCAAGTTAAAACCCATGGTCTCTGCACACAAGTAATTATGCAATACCAAAAAGCCTGTTAAATTTTCTACAACAGCTGATTCACATCTCATTTGCCTGTGAAGTCTCTAATCTAGATTTAGAGAAAATTCAGCTCTCTTCAGGAAATGCATCTCCCCTGTCTAGACATCCAATTTAAAGAGAGCAACGCTTTTTCAATTTCAATTAAAGAACACGTGCCAGAAATGTCCTTTATCTAACATGTTTTAAACTCATAGAGCAGTCTTACTCACAAAACCAAACCTGTAAATACAAACCAACTAGTTATTTCTCCCTCAACTACAAGAATGCAGTAAACTTAATGACCTGTTTCATGTAAAAATGCCACATAATTCTATATTGTAGGCTTTTGCTTTTCATGGTTACGTAATTATATATCCAGATTAACTTACTGTGCATTGTTCACTTTTTTGTAACATATTAAAATTCTTACTTTTGTTCCAGAACTGAGATTTTCCTAGTGCCTGTTTGATGGAAAGTCATAATTTTATGAAGACCATTTCAAATTGGACAATTCTCTGCAACACTACTTGCATACAGGAGCAGCTGTGGACTTTAACCCCATTCTGGCAACACCATGGGCTTCCTCGAGGCTGCAGTGTTAATACCAGCACGCATTTGCACTTGGGTCAAGAGCTATGAACACTGAGCTCTGAAGAGTTAAATACAGAAAAAAGCAGGCATTGCAAAGAGACTACCTGAAAACAAGCAATTTGTATGTCTGCTCTTTTAACTGTGACTTTGCTGTAGCTGCACAGGCACACAAGCAACACGAGGTTGATAAATAAAAGCTATTGACCTTAACACAAGATTTTGGATTTATGTTTTTTTTTAGAGAATGGAACAAAAGAGGAAAGCTACAGTCTGAAATTATTCCCATGGCAATGAAAGTCTAGTTGATAACGGCATTCACTAAATCTAGCCATTTGATCAAGATTATGATCAAATCACTAAACTCAGGGGAGCAACAGGAAGCTACACGTTTATTTTTTTACACGCGTTTGTGTTGCGAATTTTTTTAAAGCACAGGAGAATGTGACATACCAGCACTGTTTCTTTACAAATGTGTGCTTCAGAAAAGTAACATTAATAATTGGACCAAGGTAGTATCCTGATTTCTTCATCAACCAAAAGATAAACCAACAGCGCTAGGTCATGACATGACCACCTATTGTCTTTTGGAGAAAATATTCTATATTACTGTGGCTCTGAGCAGCACCTTGAAGTTTTTTAACATCACATTTTTCTTTTTAATATACCTACCAAAATAATGCAAAGCTTAAAGACAAAAATAACTTAATTTTTACTGTGCAAGTGTATTTTGAAAGAAGCTAGCTAAGCTGGCATACATATTTATTTTCAACTGAAGTATTAACACTGAAGAGTAGTTTTGTTCTATAGAGAGGTATACAGGAATATAGAAAGAAGTTTTCCCTTTAGCACACTATCAAAATACAACTGATGTGTAAGTGCTCAGCAAAGAACCTGTGGTATAGTCCCGAGTCAGCGCATTTACAAGCAACTCATTGAGTACATTTATTACAACAGTTTTTTCTTCACAAAAATGTTTTGCTAATAGAGCTGGTAAAACAAAGCTCAACCTAGAATGGTAGGATACATTTTAGCAAAGTGAAATCTGCCCAAAAGGAATCTGTTGGATATGCAATTAATTTTAAAGCACCTTAACTGTTTATAAAACTATATATGGCATTTAAATTAGCCCTTTTATTTTTAAGACCATGCTTGGGTTCAACATAACTTACTGTTACACTGCTAGAGTACTGAAACGGTATGTTCACTAGATGAGTATCTTCAAGACACAGCACAACTAATATGCTAAGAGCTCACGGACTGTTGAAAATGGCAATTGAGGAGAGGGGTCTTTGTGGTAACAGCAAAAAATAATGCCCAACGACTTACGTAATCCTGGACACAGCTATGGATCTTATTGCCAGAACTGCGTTAGGTCTAAGGTATACTCTGCTGCTAGAAATACAGGCAGTAAACTGGTTGAAAGTGAACAGAGAGAGAAAAAACCCTCACAATCATCACCAGAACCATATAGAATGCATTTTAAAATCATTCTGGTTTATCAGCATACTTACCAGAGTTTATATTCTCACTGTTTTACCAAATATTATTCAAAAGTGCTTGTAATATGGACACTTCTAGAGTCTTAACTCCAGAAGAGTTTAACTGCAAAAGAAAACCAAACAACACCACAACCCCCACATCCCCCAAAAACCCAAACAACAAAACCAAATGGTTTAGAAAATTCAGTTAAAAGGGCTGTCCAGCCTCTTCCTATATTTAACAGGAGCCATATAAGGTAAAAACACCGAGTTGTTAATTTATTGGCAGAGAAAACTGCATAGGAAAGAAGTTCTCTCTTACTTGAAGTTGTCCATAGCTTCCAGCCTTCAGATAGTAATTTAGTTCAAGTGGTTATTATATTCAAGCAGAAAAACCTCTGAGATTTTAAAAATGGTAAAAATGATCTCCTGCTTCTGTGAAAAAGCAGCATTTATCATGGTGTCTCTCTAATACTACTGGGATTATTACTTGGCAGAGAAACAGCTCTCCTCTTGAGCTAGTTAGTTTTCTGACAAAGCAGAAGGCTTTCAGAAGGAAAACTCCAGTTAAATCAAGCGTTTCATGGGCACATACTAGAGAGAACTTCACCAGGAAAAATACAGTGGTTTTGCGGGGCACATGGGGTTTTGTTTTGGGTGTACACCACTCCCAAATCTTTGGGCCAGCATTTCATAAAGAGTTACATCCCTAGTCTGACAGATAACACAGTCTACCAAATCAAAGCAATCTTCTTTCTAGATCTGAACCTTATTAGGTGGCAGCCAAAGTCACAGGTTATCTGCTGTACTTCAGCAAGTATCACAGCTTCTAGAGGTGGAGTTATGGAAGCACACACATGTGATCTAAATTAAGAATACAACCTATCACTCATAACAGCTCAGGTGGGTACCCTGTATTGGTGGGCAGATGAACACTGATAGCATTTAAAGGCTAAATGGTACAACTAACCTCAAGCACATCTAGGAACTTGTCTTTTTAGACTACCAGCCGGAGATCTCAATTATCACAGAAAAGCATTCATACTACAGTGCTGTACCTCTAATATATAATTACACAGTCTTTCTGTATAGATCTTCTGTAATACAGAATTATAAATTTCTTCTATATAGATCTCTGAGCAAATCGACTCTGTGGATTATGCAGGTTGTAAAAGTCCCACCCTTCCTGATGACACTCAGCCAGATCTATCTACTTGAAGCTTCAACATTTCCTACTGTAGCCGGCTCTACCCGTAGTACACAGGAATTTCTCAGGCATATAAGAAGAGGCATACCCAAATGGATGTGCTGCCAAATCAAGTAATGGATGTTGGGTATACATTTTGAACTCAAGAGTAACAGTACAGACAACTATCCTTTAAGATCTTCACATCTACCATTGAGCTCAAATCCAGAAGCTAAGGTTTTTATTTACAAGTCTGTAGATGTAAGTATATGGAAAGTCAGTGTAATGGTGCTGAAGATCAAGGTCTATAAAAAAAATTGTTCCATACAAGAAAAAGCTTTTTTTAAAAAAAATTACATCAGGTTTGCCTTCTCAGAAAAAAAAAAAAAAAAAATTGACTGTGAAGAATTTATCTTAAGTGCTTTCATTCAAAGACCACAAATCTCTCCAAACATTTTAAAGAGAAAACACTCCTTTTGCTGCTTTAACTTCAGACTACCTGTTACCTCAGGAACTGCTACAATGTTTATCTACTGAGAGGAAATAGCTCTTAAGTCAATATGAGATAACCCATCCTTGGAGGGGTTCCGGTCAGGGAGCGCATTCCCCCATAGAGGAGGTGAACAGATTGAAGGAATTCACCAGGATGAACTTAAAGATGCTCAAGATGCACAATTTTCCCTGGACTGAGAGCATAAAAGAGAGAGGCAAAAAACATTCTGTGACAGGTCTTTACTAGTATTAGCTTAACGTTATCTGTACCTTAACTTTTACAAAATTCTAGAGTCCAGTCTATTACATATATATATACATGCATGAACCAAACTGATCATGCATAGTGGTACAATACCCAAAGTAAAGAAAAAAAAAGTGGATAAATCTACAGAGTAGTTCATGTTGATCATTGCTCAGGGGACTCACACCCACTAGGAAGGGACAGAGTTCTCTTTTCATAACTCCTCATCATTCACACACAGGCAAGAGGAAAGACAAAAAACACAGATTTTACTTCAGATGCTCTAAGATTTCTGAAGATGGCCTCCATACCCCATCAGTTTTTCTCCCTAACTGTAGTCTTTCAACATCTGTGGAAATTAAAATAGTACCTTCACTATGTCCCCAATTCAGTATGAAGTGTTTTCAAGTTGAAAATGGACCTCTGGGATAAAGTAAAATGAAAAAAAGATGTGGGAACTTGAATAATGCCACATCACTCAATTTCTCATCCCATTATAGCAAAAAATACACAAGTTGTTAAAAACCTTTAAGGAACAAGCACAAAAGAAATTGTGCTTACAAAAAATTTGAAAAAAAAAAAAGAGTAAGACTGTAGAGGTCTATGTCAATATATCACTCTGCAAGTTTGCTTTCCTTTTAACACACACAAGTGAGCCTTACAGTGAAACTGCCATCTGCTTTTCAAAACTCTTCATCCTCCAAAGCCAAATTTTATAAAATGCTCTTGATAAGCCCATTCAAGACTTGACTTCAACAAGAGTTTGATATTATTTTAATAAAACCTAAACTTGCATAGTTCAGCTTTTGCTTGAGATTCAAGTTTTTATAGTATATGACTAGTAATCAACAGAAGTTATATGATCCAAGCCAGGTTTTAAGAATTGCCTGTTAGCTCACTAGGACTCTGTTCTGTGCTTTGCCTAATTAAGAGCTTGCAATTTATAATTCCACAAGACTTCTAGATAAAATTAATTTATCAGCTTCAGTCTGTGCTGTCTTGCCCTATCCATATCATACCAATTGAGAGCAAAAATAACGGAAGCCAATCAGAACAGTAACCAGTATAACAGAACTTACACTCTTGGGTAAGGCTGGGAAAAAAGTTAATGGTGGCAAGGCAAAGAACATAGTCTGTTCATCTGATGCTTGATCATACTGTAAAAATTCACCATGTTATATTCTTGAGCTGTTATAAGACACAGTTTGTACCTAGAAGATAAAGTTTCTTTATGGACACTTACCTATGTCTTCCTGTCTAATCTGCTTCTGTACAGTAATTTTGACTGAAATCATGCTATTGGTACTATAGTGGCATCTACTTACTTAAGTAGTTCATGGTTCTGCCAACAGCTCATAACAGAAAATCAGCCCACACCACCAGCACTCCCAGAGAATACAAGGCTAAATCTCTTTCTAAAGTTAGAGCCATCTAGCTATAATTTACAAGTTTTTATAATACACCAAACAAGTTACATGCATTCTGCTTTTTTATTACTATTTTTATTTTATCTTACTAAAACTACTCAAAAGTCTTATTGTCAAAGCAAATAACAATAGAAAAAAAGGACAAAGTTCTCAATTATCCCTTTCTGATCTCTAGATTAAAGGCTGTGAGTTGGTTAGAGGAATGATTGCGATCCAAATAAAATCTTGGAAAAGATTCTCTATCATGCAAAGGGAGAAACCTCACTGCAGGAAACAAGCTGACTTCTACTCTTCTGTCATAAGTTTTACACAGTATTTTTCTCTGTATTTGCCAGTATTCCCTTGTTCTGTCACACCAATCTTTTAATATGAGGAAAGCAACACATTCAAGAAAAGATGGAAGGTCTTATTTTTAAATGGGTCTATTATTATTTTCAGACAAGAAAGAAGAGTTTTCAGAAGTACTTTTGCTTCTAAATTTACTTTTGAGTGATTTACATTAAAAATACACCTTACAGCTAGGATGACTTTAGTGAAATCTCCCACAACAGCAACTTATTTGGCAGGTGCACAGATAATATTTTCTTTACTTGAATTTATTCAACCTGTTAAATTGAATAACAAGTTCTTTCAAAGCTGAGAGCAACTTCAAATAGAAAATCTGGAAGAAAAACAAGCTTTCCAATCTATAAAACATGACTAAAGGGATCTTCCTTCACTTGGTGGCAGGAAGATTTCCACTCTGAACACCCTTAAAAAGAGCAGAGAAGGAAGCGAGCCACAGAAGAAGCCCCAGCCCATTGCACTTAAAACCACTGGTGATGGCCTGAGAGGTAGTACCTTGCCTTTCTGTTGTTTTTGGTTGTAGCCCAGCTTCCAAGCTGGAAATCAAATCTTCTCTCTCCCAGGAGAGTTAAAACTGCTCTAAGTAAAAGTGTTTCCAACTGTTAGTGCTTCATTCATTTTAACTGAAGCCAGGTTGGCCCCAGCCACCGGAAAATATTATCGTGCAGTAAACAAGCAAAGGACTATTAATTCATAACACAAAAAAAAGAATAAAATCAAGTGCATAGAAATATTAACATTGTTGTTCAAAAGTAGTAACATTCTCCTGGTTAAGAGTATCAACACCAACAGTAGTCTACAACCCATATTTTATAGCTGGCCTGTTTCATGGTGTGCAGCTTTGAAAATTAAAAAAATCAAGACCCCCTAACTGCATGATTGTAACTGTGATTCAGGTCAATATATACCCCAGTTTTTAAGGAACAGATATTCCAATTTATGTCCCAAATAGCCACTGTGTGTATAAAGAAAGACTAAGGTTCAGACACATCCATAAACAGAGCCACTTTTGCCCATAACAGGGCCCCTAAGTCACCACAACCATAAATCTTTACATGGAGAAGCTTTGAATGAAACACGTATTTAGATCACTCAGGAACAGTTCCAGCTCTAAGGTGTTTCAAAGTAGTACTCAAAGAAAAATTAAACACTTTCTGCACATAGCACCCAACACAGGAAAAAGCTACAGCACATTTGGATGAATGCTATGTTGTGGGAAAGTATTCAAATGAGGGAAGCCTTCAACACTTTCTGAAAAGCCACAGATTCTATCTTTAAAGCTAAAATAAATGTGGCTTTGCCCATCCATGAATTAATGTTTAAATTATTCTTATGAACTGTGGCAAATACATTCACAAAGCTGCAGTAAATGTATTTTGCTTTTCTATTGCACTCTGAGTATACTGCAGATCACTTTTTAAAAACTGCACCAGTGTTACCAAAACCAAGTCCAAACAACTAGTAAGCCACTCATCTGACACACACATCTTCAGCATGTTAAAATAAAATAGAAATTATGAGAGATCACATACAACACAATTAGAAAAAAAAATAAAAACGGCAAATGCTTTTCTTGTTCCACATTACCCAGGCCCATTAAGACACTGTTTTAAAGTTGGTCACTTTGTTAATCACTTACCAAACTTGCTTAAGAACCTGGAAAAATTTTGTCAAGAAAATAACCCTAGAAAAAGAAAAATAAAAATCCCACTCTAAAAACATCAAAACAGCATTCATACAAGCCTCCTACAGTGGACCTACTGTATTATGTCGGGTGGAATTTAGCATTTTCTCTAGAGCCAGTCAATAACAGGAACTCGATCATAAATGCCCTGCTTTCCGGCCAGCGCTGCAGCCTTGGCCGCGCAGCCTAATGAGCCAGGGGCACACCAGCCTCAGTAACAGCTGGCAGAAAAGTCCACTAGAAAAGGTTACAAAGTTTTTTGTTTGTTTTTAATAAAGAGAGAGTTACTTCTTTGTTATAGCAACAAAACCCACCCAAATAAATGAGCCCACTTCTCTCAATGTTAGTTTATTGAAGATGCCACTCTTCTGCCCAGGGTCCTTGCACTTAAACCACCACATATCTGGTGCAAGTTACCACACTACCATAAATATATTTCACCGATTTAGAAAATCACTAGCCTCTCAAAACTGAAAACAGCCAGTTTTCCATTACCCTAAAGACATTACTTAACATCAACAGATTACTTTCTTAATCCGTTATAGCCTTACTCCTTTTTAACCCTTAACTGCATTTTCACATGGTTCATAAGGCAGATTCATCTGTTTATTAGCTTTTGAGAGGAATCCTGTAACATTCACAGGGAAAAACACGTATTCTTGAGGGAGCACTAATACATAGCTCACAGTATGTACACCAAATGTGTAAGAAACACTTAAGATCTGATTTAAGAAAGCTTTTATGTGAAGCTCCCTCCCCACAAAAAGACTTGTAAATGTAATTATCTAGAATTTTGATTCCTACTAAAAGTGAAAAATAATCAGTAATTGTAATACCAAAAATTACTGTGTTCATATTAAAGATGTCCTCTTCATTACAACTAAACTCCTGAGAATTTCTTATTAAAAAATTGCTCAGGTTGATTAGTTTAATGGACCATTTTCATTCTCAAACAAAGAATCAAGATTTAGTGCAAATGCATTTTCTGTTGTTAAGTGAATCTTACATTCAATATATTGCAGTCAGTTGATTCAATGTTATAAATTTACAAGAAGTTTCTGAACAGTATGAAAACTGATTAGACACCTGTACATACACCCCACTTCTTTTAGGTTAGAAATGCCTGTAGCAGCCTAGAGTCCTCGGATATTTGTGTAGCTAAAATCTGTGCCCATTTAAAACAAGACAGGTTTTGACTGGCACCTTTTTGATTAGCAAATGAGATCTCTATTTCACATTTGTCAACCTGCAGCCACTGCTGAGAGGTTCAAATCCCAGTCTCCATCTGCTCACAGTTAAAGTGACATAACTGATGGCCACCAGATACACCAAATGTAACCTAGCAAAGTAAGACTTCATTTTGTTACTAGGCTAACAGCTCAGCGCTTTGACTGGAAGTTGGCGTCACCCACAAGCATGCCCAAGTCCATACCTCATGCTTAGCTGAGGTTGACCCCCGTGGGCTTCCTACAACCTCCCACCTTGCATTGGCCCAGTAGCCAAGATAGAGCAACACAGCCCTTCTGGCAGGGAAAGTTTCAATCAAACTTTTGCAGTGGCAATTTGTCCTGTCATAGTGCTCTGAAACAGAGCATTGTGTTCACAACCCCAATAACACCATGGGCGACAACCACGTCTGGTATCTGGGAAACTAGTACCAGAAGTTGACATGTAAGGGAGAAAGTCCCTACAGATCACCCCTCTAAACCAGAACTGTCTCCTTGACCAAGGCTCTCCAAGCACCTTACAGAAATCTTTGGCAGAGGCTATGATTTCTTCTGCTAGAAAATAAACTGCATGTACCAGGAGACACTTAACTCCCTCATTTCTGACAGAATGAGAATAAATCTACAGGCAAGCTGAGGGAGAGAGCCTTGACTGGATTCATTATCCACCTTATTGAGGGAAAAGTCCTTCTTCATCTTCCTTTTTTCCCTTTTCACCTCATTTGGAGGCTGCCAAAAAGATGGTCCACAACTTCAGGAGACAGAGAAAAAAAACAAATTGCAGTGTCTTTCTACATATCTTAAATATCTTCTCAAAGGGCTCCTGCTCAGCTCCCAACCCACCACTAGCTCCAAGTGGCCCCAGCACTCTTGGCAGCCTGAGCACTCTGCTGCTTCAGGCTCTGTCCCTGATGCTGGTTCTTCCACACCTTTTCTTCTCTCTCAGTAATGAACAGGGTAGACAGTGGTTAAAGGACTGAATCTGGTCCACACAGCCCTTGAGAAGCAGCAGTACATGAAGCATAATACATAGATACATTATCTTGCACAGAATATGTTTTTTATAATTATTTACAAGTGGTTTGAAATATTTCTTGAACTGGCACTCCCTGTTGCTATTTATTTTTACATTTAAAGAGTCACTTCCCGATTTAATTACAAAGCTGAAGTGTTTTGCTATGCTCCATGTTTACAATACGCAAGAATGAGCAATTTTGTATTCTCAAAGTTCAAAGATATTAAAAGAAGTTACTCAAGAAACGTAGCAGGCATTTAATACACTTGGGAGAAATCCAACATTTCCAACATATTTACATTCAAAATTGAAAAGGTCACTACTAAGAACCTCAATGCTCAAGATGAGTCATTGTACTAAAGCACAAAGCCTGCATTTGCCATAATAGACCAACACAGAACAGAAGAAAGGTTATCTCTGTGGCACATGTGGTACTCACAGAGCCTCTGCAGTTGAACTGTGACAAACAATATCCATTTCATTTTTTAACTAGTTTAGAAAGAGCAGTAAGTCATTGTTTTTTTAGCAATTAAAAAATTGTTACAAGCAGTTATTCAGAAATTAACAAGTTATATGGAGAGCCTATCCCAGGCAGCTTTCTGATGCAAAGACTGATGCTCCATTTTTAACTTTGATCAACACAGTGCATTTTGATAGCTTCACTCAGTCATGGTAAATATTTTTTAAGCATTAATTTGAACATTATATATATTTTTTTATATATCAAGTTGATAGCCTATAAGTGGAGGGTATACATATATAGTTTCCACAATGACAAGCCACAAATTTGAAGTTGTTTTGAATTTATTAACTAACCAGATGTCCTCACACTGCCCAATTCAAATGGCAACAAAATGCTAACTGCAAGTCTACAATTCCACATTTTCAATATTTGAGTTAGCATTCTGCAGGTAATGAATCAATGTCTCCTCAAAAAAACTAAAATGTAATCTTCTTCACTTGCAGAAAAAGGAAGCAAAATAATTATATTTGTACCTCCATTGATTTCCAGAGCCATAAGGGTACCAACACTTCTCTATAGTCAAGAATTTATTGACTCTAATTCCTTGAAGAAAAAAGTTACTTTCAATGAAGCTTAGGTTATGAAGACAGGTAATCACACAATCCCTTCTTGTGCATTTCTGCGTAACAATAGCAACATCAGAGTTTTTAGAGTTTAACGTACTTGTCCATGAGAAGCCCAGACTATAGGACACACTGCAAACAAGGACTAAGAAACCTTGGCAGAGCAGTATGGGAAGACATGTCTGGAATTATACTAGATTCCATATACTCCACACACTCTAATGCTTAAAGTTACTGTTTAAGTTAAACATTATTAGTCCAGTTCCTAAGAAAAAGGTGCTGCCCACTCACCAACAGCCACAGCTGAAATGACACCTCATGCTTTGATCCCTCAGGTAACAAGCAGTAGCAAAACAGCCATTGAAATGGAATAAAAGGACCATCTCCAGCACTATTTAACATGGGGCAACAAGTTTATCTGGCATATTGTAAAAGTACTCAAAAAAGATTAATAAAAAACAATTACTGTAGGAAGCAAGCTTGTGCTTGAGGGCAAGTTGCTTTAAAAGAAATTAATGTTGAAATAAAAAATGGCTGGAATTTTGCATAATTGTGCTTTTCCTTACAGAAAAATCTAAGTTCCAAAAGAAAATGGAAGCAACTGAAGACCTGAGTATGAAATGCAGAAAGGTACCCTCCTCTAACAAATAGTCCTCATCTCTGCCACCAGCTTCCTATACTGTGCAAATCACATGTAAGACTGAGATATGGTCATTAATGGTGAATTCCTCATTTTCCAAGGGCAAAAGGCAAGATTCGAGGTCCCCACTGGGATACGTTCTGGACATGCCAAAAACAACCAGTAAAGGAACCTGACCCCTCATGCACCAACCATCTTGGAGAAGCCCATGGGGAAACGATTAACTTCTGGTGAGTGAGGTTCAAAAACCTCAGTGTGGAGTCACACTTTCAGCACAAAGTAAGGCTGCCTCTGCTCTCCCTCTCCAGCCCATACAGGAAAGCTTGTAGATGCAAGGCAAGTCATATCAGCTCAACAATCCAGTGAAAGCCTTATCCTCACTTGCCTTAGGTCAGTTTGTTGGCCTGACCTCTTTCTACACGAGAAGTCTCTTCTCACACCATGCCTGCAGCAGAAGCCAAATGTCTGGGCAACGGCTGCTTTCGGCTCCCCCACAGATTTTAACTGCTTCACTAGCCCTACAATAAAACTAGTCCTGAATTCTTGCTTCAGTTTCGCCCTTCAGCCAAACTCAGCGGTACTGCCCCTCACCACAGCTACTCCCTGCCCCTTCTTCCCGGTTGCCACCTGCACTTTGCCAGGATCCAGCACCGAGCTTCTTGCACAGACTCTTGTTCAGCTAGATCCTCAGGGGTTTTAATCATCCACTTCAGCAGTTTACCTCTTCCTCAGTTTTATTTCAAAACTTGCAGTCCTCATTTCCCTCCTCCCATATGATGCCAACTTCTAACAGACCTCATTTAGATTACAGCACAGTTATTCTGCCTTCTGATGCAAAATACCAAGAACACCCAAATCAGAAAGATGCTCTCAGATTTCACTGCTGCTTCCCCGTCTCATGCTAGCTCACTGAAGAAGAGAAGATCTGTCGTGACTCTGATTTGATTGTCTGGAAAGTACTTCACAGGTCTACAGGGATGCTGGATCTGGCAGAAGAAAAAACTGTAAGGACTGGAACATGGCCAGCAAGGAGAAAACCATCTCAGAAGTCAGACAGGCAACACCACAAAGTCCCCATTTTACTCCAAGAACAGACTTTTTCTGGAGTTTATGGATATAGCCCAATCAGAATAAAAATCCCTTGTCTACAAAAGATCTTGAGACCATGCTCCAAACCACTCACTCCACCCCAAAGTGGTATGAAGGTTATGCAACACTGTAAAACATCATCTCCCCTTCTCACACTTTGCCTTCTCTTATAGTAGGCTCACTGGGATTGAAATGTTACAGAACAGACAGCCAATGCAGGAAATTCTAGGATCAACTGTAAAAGCCTGGCAAAAGACATGAATTAAAAATGGGACAGTCTTACAACAGGAAGATTCTGCAAATCTAGGAAGTAGTGCTACCGAACTCACCAATCAGGGCAGTAGCAGAATGCTACAGAAGACCCCCAATGCTCTGCATCAACATTACATTGTGTCATTAAATATAACCCATGTTAACTCACTTGCAGATTTCTTCCCTGAAGGATTAATTCAGACACCAGCAATTCAAACTGATTTAGGGAAAAACTCCAAGAAAGAAAGACCATGCACAATAGCATTAGCTAACTGTAAGCAGTAACTCTTGTTAACAAATACCATGCATGCTTCAGCGGTTCCCTCCAGATCTGCCATACTATAAAGTATTACTATGCCTTGTTTTCCCTATCCTCCATTGTCAGGCCAGTTATCCATATGCAAACTCCTCTCACAGCAGTCAGAAAAGAAAAATAGCTCTGTTTACCTGAAAGCCCACATGCCAGTGCTACAAACCTAGAATAAACTGAATGCTTAAGAAAACTGAAAACACTCCAGGCATGGGTAAGAACACAAGGACTTCACCCTACTCACATTCATTTCCTTATTTCAAAAAAAGAAAAAAAGGAATGAAACTATGTTTTCCCTGTCAAGATAACATAGCTAGAATCTTTATAACATGTATTTTCCACAAGAACTAAAATGAATATACTTTTTGCCAAAAAAACAGAAACACATACTTCTATTCCTCATTAGAGTCCAAAATTCTTAGAAAAGGCTGCCACTAAGCCAAAGCAATACATTCCTTGTGCAGCAACCTATTTTGCATCCAGAGGAACAAGATATATACAAAATTTCAAAGGCAACATTGAACTAATGATTTGAAATATTATAGAAGATAAGAACAATTTTCTGCTTGAACAAAAACCCTGTCTCCCCCTGAAACTACCCTTTGATGCAACAGTTCCACATGGAAGAAGTATGTAAATCTCTGCACATCTGGACAACACTAAATTGCTAAGAGAAAAGAATGAAATTGTTGTTGGCCAACTTTGTGGCTTTTTTCAAGCATGTGAAAAACTCAAGTCTGGGAATAAACTGGCAACTTCTCAAGTCCCAGTGCAGGACAGATAGAAGTATAATGAATTACTCTGCTCGTTACCCAGCGCTTCATCACCGCATAGCACGCCAGCTGTGACATAGTGAAACTCTGCTTAGAAAGACACATACTTCATAACTCCATGTCTGGAGAGAAGTCTGCTCATTGAGGAGCTCTTCTCCCTTCCCACTCAAACTGGGAAGCTGAGGGGCTGACATCAGCTCTCAAGTTAGCCATCAGTTTCTCTGAAAGCTCAGAAAGGGAACAGGAAAATGGTGGCAGGTACAGCTGCTTGATGACAGTGATTCTGGCAGAAATTTCCTAATAACCAAAAGACAGCACAGGAGGTGGGCAGCTAATATTATATAACAAAGCACAAAACAGAAAATACCCAATGGGAGAAGTGATCAGAGGAAAAGGTAGAGAAAGCCAATATACAGGAGGAACAAAATTTCTTCCTGTTACAAACACGTCCTTTTACTTACAATAAAAAAGTTCAGGTTTGGGCAGAACAAGGTCCATTCTGCAAGCACAGCCATGCATTCAGAGGATGTTGGCAAGTGCAAAGTATTGTCACCAGCAGGAGTAAGTTGTGCAGCTGCTCTTTGAAGGTCTGATTTCAAAATACAGTACGAACAAAGCAAAGACAGTTGCTCTATGCAAGCAATTCCTTTAAAAGCATACAGAGGTCTGAATAACATGGAGACTGTTCTGAATGAGTTTGTATATAATGCATCCTCTTACTGACTAGGGAAGTCTAGGGTTTTTATTGGAAATAAACTACTAATCAAGTGAGTTATCAGAATCACAGAATGGTCTGGAAGGGACCTTAAAGATCATCTAGTTCCATCCTCCCTGCATGGGCAGGGACACCTCCAACTAAACCAGGTTGCTCAGAACCCCATACAAGCTGGCCTTGAACACTGTCAAGGAGGGGCCTTCCACAACTTACCTGGGCAACAAATGTCTCACCACCCTCACACCAAAGAATTTCTTCCTAATACCCAGCCTAATGGTTTGAAACCACTACCTTCATCCTATCATGACATGACCTTATAAAAAGCCCCTCCCCAGCTTTCCTGTAGCCCTTTCAGGTACAGGAAGGCCACTATTAGGTCTCCCTAGAGCCTTCTCTTCTCCAGGCTGAACAGCCCCAACTCTCTCAGTCTGTCTTCACAGGAGAGGTGCTCCAGCCCTCTGGTCATCTTCATGGCCCCATTGTCAGTTATTTGGTTTTCTCCCTTATTGAAAACCATTCAGCTATCATTATCTCCTTCATGCAAAGCACATCTTTCAAGCCAATGCAGCCCGGCCAGCCTTGATCCAGGGCTGCAGGCAGCCTTTCTGCATCCTCCCTCCAGGTGAAGAGCTTAGCTGTGCCACCACCGCAGAACCCCCCAGCAGCTGGGGAGAAGGGAGAATGACCTTCTCCTATTGCAACTGCACCCTCAGTCTGTCGGGCAGCACTAGTTTCCATCAGGTATCTGTGCTGGTCCACGCTTCAGAGAAAAATCAAGACAGAATAGTGGAGGGAACTGCCAGATCATCTTCATGGCAAGATGAAATGAAGTAGTACAAAAACAGAAGAGCCGTTAAGGGACTTCTGGGTTATGAGGCTCCTGACTGCAGCAGGAAAAAAATGGGAAACGCTGCCCCAGCTCTGCTCAGAAGACAGCTCTGCTTTCAGATTTCTGCTCTGCAAATTATTTTTCCTTTCCAGTTCTCAGCAACAATTTCTCCTCTTGCTTATATCACCACACACAAAGTTTCCTTTCCCATCACAAAAATGGGACAGAAATGTGACAAAACTTACCAAACCTACATCAAGCTTCACTTGTTCAAGCTGTGTTTGAACTCAGTTTGAAATAATGGAAAAAGAAGTATGGACCTGACTCCACTTCAAACTCGGCTCACAAGAGGCCTGGGCACGAGCACGGTTCTTTCATAGGTGCCCAGAACAGCAGCACTCCATGAAAATGTTTAATGAGGAGACCCAGAGCATCTTCTTTCAGTATAAAGTTTCATTATTTAAGCAGCAATATTATTCACTATAAATTTCAACCACCAATATTTGTACTTCTCATGAGGAATTCAGAGGAGATAGTTTAAAAGTGGAAATCTAAAATAAGACAGATACAGCTGAAATACTGAGAACAATGACTATACCCTGGTAGCAAAGCAACCAAGGAATTAAGAATCAAGTCAGAATTTGATTTAATAACTACCGATACATAAACTGATGATGCAGTTAACAATATTTACCACCTTTCACCTTTAACTGTTACTTCAGCATTACCAAGTTTATTCACACCATACTGTGTTACCAAGTTTATTCACACCATACTGCAATGCTTATACAAAGCAATTTGTTTAAACATAATCAAGCCTTCCTGAAAAATGCTTATTCTGTTCATTAATAGCAGGCAGTTTCACTCTTACATGTTTCCACCAAGACAGGCCATCCCACCTATAACCTCCATTCCCATCACCAGCTATATATTCCTGCCATTTTCACAGCACTATTACCTGTGTGGCCTACCAAGTCAACCACAGCTGAAAAGCAACCAAAAAATCCGGAAAGAAGGTTTTCAGTTTTTAGCAGTCTTCATCTTTTCCTAGCTCTTAGTTTAATAGCAAACTCCAGCATTAAATAGAAATGCTCTTCCATTCCCTGCCCATAGACACATTCTTGCATCTTCTATCTTTCACCAGCAGAGGATCTTGGTTTTGCTGGACTATAGAGTAGCAAAGCTGATAGAGCCTTTGAAACAACCTGAACAAAACACTTCATCTTTATTATTTCTCCTCCTCACTTTCTAGTCCTCATCCCCAACATCATTTTCCACTAGATTATTCAGCCTTTTTCCATGTAATTAATGAACTAAGTGTGGCTAAATGTATTAACAAAGACAGCAGTATGCTTTGAGTGTTAGTTCTTCAAAGCTGATCTCCATGCTACTTAAGCCATTCCTTCTATGAAATCTCCTAAAAGCCTAATAACAACTTTCAGCTAAAATAAAATCAAATACTTCATTACCTAAACTGTTTAAGGTGCAACGATACACATGTGAATGCTACAGTATCTGATGAGCTTTTTAAATCCATATTTAAGCATTACCATGTGCAAATAAACGTCATATGCATTTTTCAGGTGTCAACAAGCTCAGGTACAGACCAGGGAGAAAGAGAAGTGTATCAGTACCATACCATGTCTGCTAGCTATATTTCAACATAAGTCCCAGAGCAGTTGTAACTGAACTTGAACAAAGACTTGTTTGCTTTATAGATGCCAGGCGCCACACACAGAAAATTGCTCACTTCTGAAACAAGTTACTCTCAGTTTGGTTTCTCCAGAGGGCGAGATAATTATGTCCTGGTGTATTATTGCATTAACCAGCACTACCTGGTAGAGGCAATGTGCCAACACTCAGCTGCTTCAAAATGCAGCTCAATGATAACCAGAAGAGAGAACAATGGGGTTTACAGTTCAGTCTATAGAGGGTGTTTCACCAAGCTGTCTGAGGAGTGACTATAGCCACCTAAGCTGTTCCAGATTCATGTTCTGTACACAGTCACTCCTTTGTCCTCCTAACCCACCACATACACCAGACCCAAGAGGGAGGAATAGAAAGCCTTGCAAGGGGAACGCTGCCTTCCATCACCCACTCCACTAAAAGCATGAGATGTCCACACATACACCCAACAACAGCTGAGACAAGCCTTTACTACCACATCCAGTTTTCCTTGCTGACATCAGAAACAGAAGCACACAGGTTTCTCTTCAGTTCCTACCTCTGCCATTCCCTCAAAGAAGATTATGCTGCAATTACACCTCCTATGCTGTCCTGCCAGCCAAGCAGCAACAGCAGAACAATAAAACAGAGAAGTATCAGTATTTTTTCCAAGGAGGCCAAAAATGGAAATACCAAGTGAGGCTGCCCACTATCACAGGCAAGCCAGTTTCTCTGTCTGCTTTCCCCCCCTAACAGAAAGCTACACTTGAAGAATTAAAAGCAATGAACATTTTCAACATATGGATTTTTATGACCAAAAACCTCAAAAGGCAAGAGAGTCAAAAGGTCTCTCTGCAAAAATTAATCCTGGAATTAATGTGATTCATTTGAAAACTTACCAAGTGTTGTCTTATAAGAGTTATTATACATGAACACCTGTAAGGAGCCAGCTATGAATAGTACCAATGAAACTGTCATACAAAAACAAAGAAGTGCTACTTGTGGCACTATGATTAAGGCTGTGTCAGCAGTTTGATTTTCATGACTTTAACACCCAGCTGTAAAAACTGCCTTCAGTAGAAGCGAGCATATTGCGCCTTTACCCATAGGGAGCAGAGTTTCTGTTTTCACTGGTTAAAACACAAGAGTCAACTATATCTTAATACATAATCTCCGAATACTAAGATCCAGAATTTGCAAGTCGTTTTTTGGATCTAATCATTGCCAACTAGGACTGCATCTTAAAAGACAGTTTGGTAAATACTGCAAGACAGAAACTTGGTAAAGTGCAAGGAACTGAGAAGTAAGGGGGTGTGATTTTCTATTTTGGCATATGTTCATCAAGAATTAAGAGGCATACTGAAGAAACTGCACACTAACACAGTTCACAGCTACAGATCTTTGTAACTTGGCCCTCACTTGCTTAAACACTGAACGGCATTAAGAGATTTGTGTTTGAAAAGGCACCATCTGAGATTTTTCAAGCAAGGAAATCTGTAGCCAAATAATAAGCAGTGAGTAATTAGCATGCACAAAATTAAAAGCACCACTTATGCTGACATGGGACCCACGTCTATCCCAAACAAGCATGAAAAATCATGGAATCAGAGAGTTGTCAGAGTTGGAAGGGACCTCTAGAGATCAGCCAGTCCAACTCCCTGGCTAAAGCAGGATCCCCTAGAGCACATTACTCAGGGCTGCATCCAGGCAGGTCTTGAGTATCTCCAGAGGAGATTCCACAACCTCCCTGGGCAGCCTACTCCAGGTGCTCTGTCACCTCACTGCAAAGAAGTTTTTCCTCATATTTAAGTGGAACTTCCTATGTTCCATCTTGCGCCCATGGCCACACGCTTCCTTATGCAGCCCAAGATTCCATTGGCCCTCTTGGCAACAAGGGCACACTGCTGGCTCATGGATAATTTACTATCTACCAGGAATCCCAGATCCTTCTCCTCAGAACTGCTTTCCAGCAGGTCCATCCCTATTTTGCTGCATGGGGTTCTTCCTTCCCATGTGCAAGACCCTACACTTGCCCTTGTTGAACCTCATTAGGTTCCTCTCTACCCAGGTCTCCAGCCTGTCTAGGCAATGCTAGATGGCAGCATAGTACTCTGGAGTGTCAGACACTCCTCCCAGTTTTGGATTATCAGTGAACTTGCCGAGGAAACACTCTGTCCCCTCGTCCAGGTCATTGATGACTGTGTTGAACAAGATCAGACAGAGTATCGACCCCTAGGGGACACCACTGGATACTGGCCTCCAATTCAACCCTGCTCCGTTTATCATAACCCTTTGAGTTCTGTCACAATGTAGCATTTCAACTAAACATGTGTTAGGAATATAGTACTGAAGATAATCTTGCAATAGAAGAGCATCTTATTTTAAATAAAAGGCAAAGTCAAACCATAAACAAAATACAACTGTAATCCAAAAGTTCTTCTTCATAGTCTGCTTTGATGCATCAGGCATACTGCTGGGGTTTTGAACTTTATTCTGTTTAGCTATTAAGTTTAATTATGACAAACATTACAGATTAATTTAGAAGGCTAGCCTCTAACTTGTCTGGGTGGAAAAGCTGTAACTTCCCTTAGTTGTGATACTTAATATTATAATTTGCTTAAGCACTGAATTTTAATAATCTGATTCCCCATACACACTAACACATACATATGTACCAGAGCTAGGTTTCTTTCGCACACATAATGCCAAAGGCAGTATGATCCTACTGTAAAGATAGAAACAAGAATAGTTTTACCTCCTGGCCCTTCCTGTATCTTTTCCTCTTCATCCCACATTAAAATGAAGCCTCCTCATTAAGATAATCAGAGGAACATGTGGAACTAGAAACACTTAAAGGCAACAAAACTGACAAATTCTGTAGATTTAAAAACCCTCCCCTGCATCTTTCCCTCAGCTCCAAACATGCCAGAGGGAAAGCTAAAAACAAGACAACCCCCCCACCCCCCCAAAAAAAAAAACAAACCTAAACTGAAGGAAAAAGTTCCTACCTGAACGATTAAGAATAATCCTGTAAGTCTTATTGAGAGGTTTGGTTCTTTCTTAAAAAAAAAAAAAATATTACATATTTGAGTTGATAACTAAAACTAACCAATGTCATTCTCATACACTGAAATTCTTTCTTAGTGAAAGCACAAAAACACCAAAATATCAAAACCACCCCCACTGAAAGTCAAGAACTGGTCAGGATCAAACTGGTGATATTATTTCACTCAGCACATTGAATTACTCATAAGATTTCAGACCTTCATTAGGAATGTGGGCTTGTTACTTCCTTCAAAATAATCTCTCTTTAATTGATTTTTGGCCACCCTTTCCCTTTTTCTACCACCCAGGGCTATAAACTGGACCCATCCTGTCCTTCAACACACAGGCCATACAGTAAGTGCCAACATTTGTAAGTAATTATAGGGAGGTTTTACGAGGGGAACATGGACAGCTGTTAACTTACATCAAAATGCCACAGTTTCAGTGAACCAATAGACAGAAATACCTGAACTCCCCAGAGAGTTTTTGAAGTAAAGCCATTACATTTTTGGCTGGAATCATGGTTTAACATCAAAGTCCCAGTACACGTGATAGAGAGCAACAAAAAAAATCCATCACTGAGGCCAAGCAAGATGGAAATCGAACACACCAGTTGGTCCCTCTAACAGAAAGACTAGAGGGCTGGGTACAGAGACAATAGCAGTGACAATGTAGCTGCAGTGGTGTAAAGAGGGTGCTCAGGAAACAGGCAGAGATTTGGGAGCACTGCTTCTCCTCAGCTCACCTCCAAAGCAACAGTCTCACAGGAGCGACACCCATAAAAAGCAACCATTCTTTTTTTTTTTTTTAATTGCAGAGACACACATTTACTCTACAATAAACTCTTCTTACTAGGAATAAGAAACAATGCAACTAATCAAATCCTGTCAGCTTTGCTTATCCCATGGAGTGCTCAAGATAAAATAAATGCTTCCTCATTGCAAGATGAAGCGGTTCTCAGGACAGCACAAGCATAAGCCCCATCATAAGCCACCCTAAGCACCTTTCACAGTCAGCAGAGTAGATACCTGTATAGCCATACAACTGAGTCTTCTTATCCTGAGGTTGGCACCTGCATTTGCTGAAGTGAGCCTGAACCCTCAATTAGCTAGAGGGTTCTCACTCACCCAAAAGAATCCTTCATCAGTGACACAAGCTCATACAAAGGAAATGAAATTGCTTCCATTAATTAAAAGTCACCATCACCTTCTAAAGTCACACCAAGTAATTCCAAAAGAAACTCAACCTACTTAACCAGGGTCAAGAGTAAGCTGTATGTCTGCCATTGCAAGTACTAGCTGCCACATGAAATTATGGGGAAGCTGTATATTTCAAATGCATGAGAACTCTCTCACATCTCCTGCTTTGCACATCTTCATGTTAACTAAAAATATTTTTGTATCATCAATAACTTAAAACACCACTTTACAGCTCATTCAATTTATCAAAATCAATACAGCATTACTGTTTAGGATTTTTGGTAGGCAAATTGAGAAAAAACAGAACTTTAAGTCTGTGTTACATTTCCCTTTCAATAATCAAGATAACACATACATGGGAGATCTGAGGATATGATTAAAACTGGAAGTTTGTGTTGGACAGATTTGAATTACACTGCAAAAGGAATTAGCAATCAGTATTTCCCCTCTGACTAAGTTACTTTCCAATTTTAAGAGTCTGATCTCTCGTACTGGTTTAACAAGAAAAGCAACTGAGAATATAATGATTTGAAATTCTGCCCACACTTCATAAATCAGAAATTGCAGCATAATAATGCATTGCCACAAAGGTGATTTTTGTTATATGACTAAATAGTGATCCAGAATAACTGCGTGAGTATGAAAGCCTAAGGATATTACCAATAGAAATGCAGCAAGTGTCATTTTGGAGACACGGTCAGTATTAAGACTCCTGTTTTCTTCTTGAATAACAAAGAATCCAAATTAGCAAAAAAAATTAATCTAATTGTAAAATACAGGGAAAGGACTTAAAGACTTGCATGATATATTCAAGTATAAAGGGCTGCAATAAGAGCATAGGAACATTTTAACATGTACCAGGTCACCTTCAGTATTTTAAGAATCAATTTACATGAAGCAAAACCCCAGTTACACAGTTTCAGTCTCAGATCCGCTACGAGTATAACTATTTCCTTAAAATAGCTGGAGAGGGCATAAACTGAAGTTCAGCTCTGAGTCTTTATGAGTCTGAGTCTCTTCACCTTCACATCTTCAAGAATAATTCTCCCAACTTTATTTCACCTCCAAAAATAAAAGGATGTACACTACTGAGCCTGCAGACCTACACACACAGAGCCTCCACTGCTGTCCAAAGGCCTGCCAGCATTTTGAAACTGCTTCTAGAATCACTGCAGACAGACGGGAAAAAAACCAAACAACTAACAACTTGTAATCAAAGAGGCTGTGAAGTTCTGCTGGTAAAGACTAGGCTTGGGCTTCAGCTGAGCAGTGCCTGACCTATATCAGCCAAATTGGCACCAGCAAAGAAGCTTCTGGGCTGGGCTGTCCTAAGTGTTCTCATGGAAAACAGATACCTCACAAAGACACCTAGAAGAAAAAATAACATAATAATTTACAAGCGGGTCTGAAGAGCTCTATATCCCTTTTATACCATAAAAGTTTGAGTGGCAAACAGGATGCTAACAATTGGCAGGAATACATTGACAGAATACTACTGTGCAATTTTAGGAAAAGTTACACTGACATGAAACCCACAGTTATTTAGTTGTATGAAATCCAGATAGCATAGCCAGGCATTTTCAGCATTTCAAAAGCAAACTGACTCCATAGTAATGCTTATGGTTTTAGAGATGAACATCACTGCTAAAGAAGGCAAGAACATCAACCAGCATCCAGATAGGAGAGGCTGTCCTTTATCTTTGTAAAAGAGAAATTGCCATCAAGTCACAGGTCACCTCCAGGATCCGGATGAAGCCAGCCATTGCTAACGCACCTAAAGATATCCTGCATGCATGAAGCAAATGTTAGGTAAACAAGAACCACATCCCATGACAGTGTGCCTGTAATTTTACAAGTAGGAACCCAAACAGCCAGTTCCTGTTTCCCAGTTCCAGAATAGCACCAACAAAATTGTACAGGTAGGGAATGATGGGAGTAACTACGACTCTAGGAGGGAGTTTCTCTTAATAGCTGGACATAGCTACAAACTGGTTTTAGCTGCAGAGGTCACAGCTCCATGTGGTCCCAATGGATGCCTGTATGGGTAACAAAGCAGACCTCTGTGCCAATGACGGGTTCATTTCACCTATTGATGAGCCTCACCAACCCATTGATAATACTTTTGATCCAGTGATACAAATTCAGGCACAATCCACAATGCATGCCATGGGTGAAGAATGATGGGCAAAGCTGGGTAACTCCTGAGGGCGAGTTACTCATGCTATGACTACCCTCTTCAACAGGAATCCCATTATGATTATCTTAATCATGACATATCACCCACCAAGGTAATCACTAAGACAGAGGTGGGTGGGCCACCTTCACTTAACCCTGAATAGGAGCATGTAGCAGATTCCTATACTTGCTGGACAACTAGAAGTCAGAAGGCACTGCAGCATATTGAACTAGAAGCATGATGAGTAAGCAGGAACACACAGGAGCACTAAGATGTATTCCCTGCCCGACTTGGGGTTTTTCCTCCTTCTAGACATACAGACGTACCTTGGGAAAGGCTTATCTCTATTCATGAAGTAAATATATTCAAGGTACTTCCAGTATCAGTTCAGACATCACAGGATACAAATAAGATTCAAGCTGCTACATGTTTTCTGATTTGGGGACAGGAGGTTGGGTTTGGGGGCTGCGTGGGTTGGTTTTGGAGGGAGAGTGGGAGCTTTTTGGGTGGTTTAAGGCTTCCACTGCAGTATTGTGATATGCATATGAAAACACAGAACAGTTAACAGCAGACCTGACACATATCTATTGGCATATGCTTCTGCACTGTCCTTGAAGGTGGAGATTCAGAGAGGTGTACGTGATATACATAACGCACCAAAGAACAATCTCCTCAGGAACTTAGAAGAGGAAAAGAAGCCAAGAGGCACATATTTAATAGCTATGCATGTGTCAGATATGCAGCAGAGACAAGGTATCTTCTCATTACAGCAAGAACACTCAGTTAAGACATTAACCATGCAATTTTTTTTTCCTTCTACATTAGACTTCACCACAGGCTATAGGGATTCTACTTTGAGAAGTATTTCCAAGCAGCAGTAAATTGAACAAATGACAGCTAAGGCAAAGCCCTGCAGAAAACTTATATAGTATTTCACTGTATTTTACTAGATTTGATAACTATATTTTTCCAGAGCAAGCACATTTTCTTACTGTTATTTCAAAGACATTCAAGCACAGCTAGTTTATCTACTTGGAAGTTCTTTGCAAACAGTCAAGATCTGTGGCATCCCACACCCAAGGCCAAGTAGATTTTTGTGGCTGCCATACCTGTTGGATCACTGTATTTAGCTGAGAACCACTAAAATGTGTTGTGACACTGTCAACTTCTAACTTACCAATTTGACAACACAACGCAAGCTGTCCCATTATTCAATGCAATAGATATGTCTCAGGGCATAGTATCAAATGCTCTAAAATGGTACTTACCAATGAACTAACAGCAACCACATCATAAAGTCAATGGACATGTCCTTCAAGATAGCTTGCTTACCATCATAGGACATTTTTGAGTTACAAAGCAAAATTCATGTTTCCTACTTAAAAGTGACTTTAACAAGAAATATTCCTGAAGAAGGAAGCCTGCCTTAGGTATACTACTTTGAGTGTATTGATGAACAAATGAAAGAAAAAAATTGTTGCAACATTTATTTACATGGCATATGAGGAAGTTCAGTTGCTTAATGACACATAAAAGTACAGGCGACAACAGATAAACTAGTTTAAATCAACTTGCTTGGCAGGCTTTACAAAAGCTTCATTATGGATTTAGATTGTGAAATCTGAGCACACTCTGGAAAAGGAATGAACTATAGGGAATTAACAGTAATTGTTAGTGGAAACTGTAGAGAATTCTACTCTTACATCTCACCTCTGATAGTTTTGCTTAACTGAAAGTTTTGGACTTAACTGCATCCCCCGGTTCATATAGATATGACCCAGAGGAATCCCTTAACTGACATCCTGAAAAAGCAACCAGTGAATTCATCTGAGAGACACAGGAGGTGACAAATATGTCAAGAAAAAAAATATATTATTTTGCTCATTTGGCTAAAAAAGCTAGAAAAGAAGAGATTTCAAGCAATGCAGATCACACAGTTGTGAGACAGGAAATTAGACATCTACCACACTGCGGACTTGCTAGTACTTCAACAAACTAAGTTTTCCAAAATAACCCTGACGTGTGCTACAACAGTGTAGGAAAAGAAGCAGAGCTGACAAGTTTGTAAGAATAGATACTTAATCAGGACTCTATTCCAGACCCAAAAGTTTGAAGAAGCTGGGTCAATGTTGCTAGAAGTTGTCAAAACAGAGAAAGTACTTCCTTTCCCCCAGACTAAATGAAAGTCACTCTTCAGAGAAATAAGGCGTGGGCAACAGGAAATACCACTAGGATGAATACCAGTATCACAGCTGCACTGAAAAACTTTTTATTTAGCTTCCTTGGATTACAGGAACCAGAGTGGTAACCTTTGATGTGTTCTTCACAAAGGCCATCAGCAGGTTTAAGTACTCCATTTTCCTTGTCCTTCTGCATAGCTATCTATTTTCTAAGAAACTGACTCCCTTGTGCAGAAAACACAACAGCCAAAAGGATCTGAAAGAGACAATCAGAGGAGAAAAAAAAAAAAAGACCAAAACTTAGTGGGAGAGGATGAAGTCACAGGCAAAAGGTTTCACAGGAGCTCTTTCTTCATTTTGGATTGGCTGTGGGTATATAGAGTACAGGATGCTTCAACTCTTCATAAACTTAGGAAGCAGAGAAATACAGGTTCTGTCTACACTGACAGTCACCAATCTTCATGAAATTGGAAAACCCACAAACTGAAAAAACCCAAGACTAAGCAAGTAGCATGCTGCTGGCAACAGGATATTCTGCTCTCCCTGTCACTTGGGCAGCAGTGGCAATAGCCCCTGTGGTTTTGCACAGCATCACAAACTTACATGAGAAATGTTGCTTAGAGGAAGTCAGCTTCCCAAACCCAAACTGGATACCATGCTTTTACCTGTTTCATTATCTTAGCACTGTTAACATCAACTTCGTAATTTTATTTTTCCTGGAACATTTTCAGTATTTTATCTACTTTCATAGCAGGTACACATCAGAGTATACAGTACCTTGTAATTCACTCGCTGTTCACATTGTTTTTCAATCCAAATCCTGTACATATCACCTTCAAATACAAGGAATCAGATTGCCTGCACTTGTCCTTAATAACTGCTAGCTGTGCCAGGCTATCAGAACTTCCCTCTCCAGTAAGCAACTAGAGAACAGACTTCACTGGCAGTCACAAACACTGAGCAAACTGTGCAAAGATGGAAAGAAAAAAAGGAAGTTAATACATTGAGATACACATGAACTAATCCTGTATTAACCATACTTTTACTATCTTCTAGTTCACACCACCACTGAACTGAAAGGAATGCAGCTGAGCTCCTCTGGGCAGGCACAGAGAGCAGCCAGTGTCCAGGACTCCCAGTTCTTGGAGAAGACAAAAGCCGTGACAGTCTGTACATACTGTTGGTAGAGTATGAAACAAGGATGAAAGAGTAAAGCACTGAACCAGATACTTATAGATTCTTTTGGTAAGAGGCTAGCTGAATTAGACTTATCTGGTAACCCTTCTCCCTGCAATGAGGGAGCCAAGCCAATCAAAATTCAAGCATCTCTCTAAAAACAGGATCTGTTTTCAGATAATAATCTAGTCTCCCATTTCAATATTTGTTGTACTACTTTTCAATAAAGTATCTTTTTCTCAAGAGTTTTGGATGAAGCTCAATAGCAACGCTTCTGATTTATATACTGTAAACTGAAAAACCTAGAACTGTATTTTAGGCAAGCTTGGGTTTCATGCCACAGCCACTATCCTTTGCTGCAGAGTTCTCAACCAGCCACTTATGCCATCCTGTCACAAACTGCAGGTGTTCAACCTCTGATACTGTGGAGAACAGGCAGAGTCATATAAATTTATGCTGGAAAGGACCTCTGTGGATTACTCCGTCCAAGATCCCTGCTCAAGCCAGGGTCAACTAGAGCAGGTTGTTCAGGGCCAATGTCCATTTTGGTTTCAAATACCTCCAGGGACAGACTCCGCACAACTTCTCTGAGCAATCTGTTTCAGTGCTTGACCACCCTCATAATTTAAAACAAAATCACTCAACAAAATCTCAAACACCACACACCCTCTCAAGTTTATATGAAGTTGCCTGTATTTCAGTTTGTGCCCAAAATAGTGTTCCTATATCTCTGCATCCTCAGACTAAGGTAAGGACGTTCAACACATCTGAGGTTCTCATACAGGACAACCCTTGGCTACTGAGACAGCAATTGAAATAGATTATCTGGTTTCAACCAAGCCAATACTTGTTTAAATCAAAAGGCTGCAATACTAACATTCAGCTTCAGCCAGAAACCAAGACAATATTTGTTTTAATGAAAAGGCAGCAATTCTAATATTTAGCTTTAGCCAGTTTCAGCATAAACTATCCTCCTATTTCTATGCAGAAAAGCAATCACTTGGATTTTATCCTTCACTTGGCAAACCAATGCCCTCTTTGGTATAAGAGGCTACAATGATTCTCTACATCTGCCTTCCAGGTATACACACACTCCCCAGCAACAAAAATTCCCACCTCACCACTTGGTCACAATACGAAAAGAAAAGCTTTTTAGAAAAGTTGTTTAACTTCTACAGCTTTACCTTTACAACTCTTCTTCAAGAAACAAAGTTATTTTTAGCCACAGAGAATCAAAGTATTTTATAGCTACACTCCAAGAGAGCTACTCATTACCTTTTTTTTATATATATATACTAAGCAATGAGTCATGTTCCCTTATTACAGATAGTTTGCCCTACAGCCGTTCCTGGTTGTTTTCATTCTCAACAGCCAGATTTAAAAAAAAAACACAACTAAAAATCAATTCACAACAGCAAATCTTGCTGTCTCAGTATTCTTTCCCCTCTTCTTGATACAGTTAAGTCTCTCTCAAATTACAAACTGCAACACCTGCATAAAACTTGCAGAACACATGTATAGGGGTTTGGTGTGATACAGGAACAGCAAAGGCTGTAAGCAACTGATTGAACTTGTTGATACCAGAATAACAGAGACAGAACCCATTTCCTACCTACACCAACCAATTAAAGAGAATGGTTTTGCATTTCTGCATGCCTATTCACTAGCTTATTTACACTATCTTAGAATTTGGCTGAAACTTCTGAGGCTGCTACCTTAAGTTTTGCCAAATGGCAGTTGAATTTGACAGAACTGCAGGCAAGGGAGCAGAAGCTGATGCTGATACTGCTGCTCAAAGAGTTCTCACAAGGCAGAAACATGACTGCTTTCATCTATAATTTACAATAGCCTCTGGCCATATATTAACACACAAGTTCTAGTGCATTGCTTCATTCAGAACTGAGTTTTCTAAATGCCTGTTGAATTATGTTGGTCTACAAATTCTTACCTTACTGTCTCTCCAAGTAAAGCAGGACAGCACCAATCACAAGACAGACATTATTCACTGCTCATAATTCAGTGACTGAGGGGAAAAGGTAGAAACATTAACTTACAACCTTGTAGTTGGACTCAGCCAGAGTACTTTTTGGTATTTCTCCAATAGGTAAAATATCTAAATACTCTTACAAGCATAAATACTCTTACAATCTCTAAATATTCTTACAAGTGTACAGAAAGACAATTAGACTGATAGCACTGTGGTAAGACTTTCCAGACAGATATTTAACCACAACTTTAAAAGACATTTAGTCACAGTGCCTAGTAAACAGCATTGTCAAAGTACTGCTTTAGTAGCTCCCCCAAATAAAAGAAAAGACATACCTGCATAATCTAAAATTGTTAGTTATACTGGCATTTGATCTAAAACTCACATTTTGACAGAGCAATTCTTCAAGGTATCAAAGGCATCAAAGTTTGAAAAGTCAAGTACATCTATTTTGCATTGTGAAAACACCCTTCCAATGAGAGTCACAGGCCTGTTTAATCTGAAATAATTTTCCCTAAATAAAGAAAAAAAAGAGCTATGCACTACTCACAAGTAGCCTTGTAGCAGACCAACACCTACGTGACACCTCAGAAACGTTTTACCCATCCAACCACAGCAACTGCTTGCTCTCAAAGTTATATTGTGAAGTGTGGTTTGTCCCACTGCTGTGGTGTGTGAAGGGAGATAAGGGAAATCTCAGTACTGCAAAAGTATACAACACCACTGGCTATGTGCTTATCAGTAATGCAAGTGGTAGAATGATGCCCATTTCATTCTAATCCCTCAGGTAAATGTAGAATTTGTGGAAGTACATTTATCTGCTTTGATTTCATACAGACTAAGGTCCAGCCCTTGCAGCCAGAATGGCATTTGAGGCCTCACCATATAATTAAGGAATTTGTTTTCCTTTGTGGCTTCACCATGCATATTGCAAACCCTTTCAGTTATTTGGCCAAAGGGCACAAGATCATCTTCCTATCAGTAACACTTTCACCCTTGCAGACACCTGTTCTTTTAACACTGTGTCTAGATGAGAAGCAAGCCATGCAAACTGGTTTTGTTAACTGGTGCAGTAAGCTGGCACATGCCTACAGTCACTCACTGTACAGAAGAACCTGTGCAGACAGACCTCTTCTAGTGTCCTGGGAAGTCTTCTGAATGTCATTAGAAACCCATCATTCAGAAGCTACAGCTGTGCCATACCTCCGTGGTATATTTCAGTCAAAAGCTGCACCATTGGTCAACTGTCCCATTGTCAACATACACCCCTACCTGAGCTCAACTTTTTCTCCATCATAGCAGAAATGAAATTCCATCTTTTGTCAGTGGAAAAGATGGACAATCAAGATGTTCTTGGCTATGCAAAAGTTCTGAAAAATAAAATGAGTTGTCTGAGTTCAACATTACAACTAAGTGCACTTGCTGTGGCATCATCTCAACTCAGGAAGGGATGTTATAGTTCAAGCACCATGTTGTTCAGCTCAGGGGTGCTCTAAAGACAATAGCACAACCCTACATTTGCTTCAAATTGTTGTGGCCCAGTCAGCTCAATTTCCACCCGTCCTTGGTTCCAGGAACGAGGCACTACAGGGCCTTAGTTCAGCAAATATGCCAAGAGTACACTGGCCACATGCAAACAAAAGCAGGTTCCTTATATAAAGCCACTGTGTCAACTCACTTCTAACAGAAAATTACCATAGGAGAAAGGCCCTAGTTTAAATAAGGGGAGTTTACCATGTGCCTTCCTCAATCTGAAGAGAACCAAGCCTTTACCTCACACCTTGAAAGAGCACCAATTGCAAGGAAGAATGTGAAACAGACCAACTCTCTTTAGCCCAGTACTTAATGTAACTACGTGTGAAAGGCAAAGCCTGAGCTCCAGTTTCTACTTCAGCATATTTGTACATTTTATGCATGGTAATTAAGACAGAAACCTGTCTATTCTCAGACAAGAAACGGACACCAGGTTTCCCGTTTCTGGGTGAGGCCTCCCCAAATGAAATGAAAGTTATTATGTAAAAATAAAGAAAGGGAGTGAAAAAGGGACAAGGAACAAGTACTACAGTGGATTTCTTTAAAGTTCATCCAAGAAAAGAGGAATGAAGCTTCCTAGCAGCAGATCTCAAAATGATCGAGGACTAGAGGACTCCAAAAGAGCCCAGGACCCCCAGCACAAAATTTCCATCCTGAGACACGAGTTGGTACAGTCTTCTCACTAAGGCACCCAGCCTCACTGGGTAACTTTGAGGTATCCCAGCCCTTGACTAGCTTTGGTCCTCCACATGTTCCAGGACTAAATAACATGTCTGGCAAAGGTTAAGATGGAAGAGCTGCTTTGAAAATAGAGAAAAAACCAACAGAGAACACAGTACTGAAAGAATCAGTGTTGTAGCTACAGGCCTCTAACTTACTATCTTTGATGAAGAGAAACAAACTTCTGTCAACAAACCGGAAGACTGCTCACACAGCACCAAAGTAGTCCTTGGGAAAGCTCTGACTGTGCTCTTGCTAAAAATAAACATCAAGCACAAATGTTAGTGTACACAGATTATTAGTTTTTCCTCTTTTCTGACATAGGTATACCTCCTTGTCAAACAGCTGCTTGGAGGGATTTCCTCAGCCTGCAATTGGCAGACAGCTGCTAATGCGTGGAAAGAACACACAAGAACAGACATAATGAGGTAAAATATGAACAGCAGGTCAATATACAAAGCATAGTCCAGGTTCTCTTGGATTAACAGGTGAAAGCTGCTATGATACTATATTGTGTCCGGATTTACTCCCTCACAAAGGGTCAGGTGGCTCTCCTACTCAAAAAAGCATTAACATTGTCTCAGAGTAAAAGAGAAACGTGTTTCTTTCGACATGTGCTTTTCCACAGTGCTCAGGGCCTTTGAAAGAATCCACTCCAGCACCTCAGAACTGGATCAGCAAGCATAGCACGACAAATCACAGTTGAAAGTGAAGAATTTCTTCCATGTAGGAAGCTGGCACTGATCAAATGCAAACCATAAAGAAAAAAAAAAAAAAGCTGTTCCACTGGAAATTTGAGCATTAATACTTACTATGCAACATTACCTACTTCACAGGTTATACCAACCACAGGAGATACACAGTCTGAACAGCAGTCATTCAGCACTTCCAAAAGATAAACAATGCACAGTTGGTTTTAGTTTGTTGCTTTTTCTTCCAGGCAGTAGGCAAAACATCTACACTACAAACTAAGGTGCTCCTCAAATATGACTATGTCCATGATAACTTTCACTTAGCACTCACTTGCCAGCCAAGACACAACAATGCAGACCTCTTCACGGACAAACCATCCAACAACATACCCAAGCTACCTGCTGGGAGTGTAGCAGCAAAAGCTGCAAACTGCATACATCAAGACAGACATCCTGCAGGTCCCACCAGGTTAAAACTCACCACTGGCACATCTTTTTTTCCCATGCAGCAGTTGCTCCAGCGGAAACTGTGATTTTTCTTTCCCTGCCACTTCTCCTTCACCTTCTGCTCAAAGAACCAGGACTCTGGGAGCATCATTATCCCTATGAGTAATACAGCCAAAGAAACCTGGGGACTGCAATGAACAAACATGAACACAAAACAGGCAGCCTGGGGAGATGACTTTGCCATCCATTCAGGTCTGGGTACAAAGAAGCTGCTGACTGTAGATGCGTGGCTGCCCAGCACGTCAAAGGGACAGGTGACAACGAAACCTTTGAGTGAGGAACCTGTCGAGATCAAACCCAGCTGCAGGATGCCTCACACCTGCCCTGGTTCGCCTGCACCGCTGCCTTTACCGCTTCAAACCATCAGAATAAACAGCACCCGCCCTGGCGCCCTGCACTCCTGTTTTTTTTTACAGGTGTGGGGTCTCCCGTCTCATTGACGCCCGCTCCACACCTCCTCTCAGCACAGGTCGCACCGATTTCTCAGGCACTCCCGTACCACGAGACAGTCCGACGATGAAGCAGAAAAGTGAGGCACCCCCCGCTAGCGAAAACCCCCTGGGGCCCCCCAGGCCCTCCCGCCACGGGGGTGATGCCAGCGAAGCCCGCTGCCCCGGGGGGGGGGACCCGTCCCCGCTGCCCCGGGGGTGTCAGCAGGCACAGGAGGCAGCCGCCCCGGGACGAGCCGCTGGGAACGCAGCCCCGCAGGCCGGGGAGGGAGCGGGCGAGTCCCAGCTGCCCGCCAAGGCGCCCGGCAGCCCGCAGCCCTCCGCCCCCATCCCGGCCTGGGTCACCGGCACCTCACGGCACCAGCCCTCCCGCCTCCAGCCCCGCTCCCCGCGGCGGGGAAAAGCCCAGGAAGGAGGGGAACCCACCCCCCCCCTCCCCCGCTCCCCGCCCCTCACCTGCCCGGTGATGCCGGTGATGAGAGCCACCTTCCTGCCGTTCATCTCGTCGCCGTCGTCTCCCGCCGCCGCAGCACCGGGACACGCCTCTACCGCCGGCTGTGCCATCCTCCCGGCGGCGGGCGCGGCCCAGGTGCGGAATCACCCGCGGAGGGAAGGGGAGGGGAGGGGATGGGATGGGAGGGAAGGGGAGGCGGAGCCGCCGCCGCCGCCGGGGGCCGGGCTGAGGGGCGGGCACAGAGGGGAGGACGCCTGCCGCTCCGAGCGCGGCTCACACATGCGGGAGCTGCCAGCTCGGGGCTGGCTGCCAGCCCGGGGCTACCGCCGCTGCCCCGGCCGCTGCCGCATTCCCGCCCCGCACTCCCGCCCCGCCCCGCGGCGGCCGCAGGTGCAGCCCCGGCCCCCGCCCCCGCCCCGCGCAGGCGCACACCCCGGGGCAGCCCGCGCCACACACACACCCCCCGCCCCGCCCAGCTCGGCCCCGCAGCCAATCAGGAGCCCCGGCACTTCCTTAAAGGGACCGGAGACGCGTGGCGAGCGAAGAGCGGCACGGTGATTGGTTAAGAGCCGGTAGGGGGGGCGTGGTCTGCGCGGCGGCGGAGCGGAGGCGCTGCACTTCCTGGCCGCGTGTCGGGAAGGAGGGCGCGGCGGCGCCCCCTGCGCACAGCGCCCCCTGCGGCCGGGAGGGGCGGGTGGCAGCCCGCGGGGCCTTCCCGCTGCTGGCGGTGATCGCCTTCAGGAGCAGCTCCTCCTGGAAAAGGGGTTTGTAGCACTTGTTTCTTTCCCTCACCAGGCACCAAGCAGGCGCCCCTTTCCTGTTAATCTCTGGAGGCTGCCTCCTCACCGGGTGCCTGGGGAGTGGGATCTCCACGCAGGCAGGCAGCCGGCTTGCTGCGATTTTGGCATTATTATGGAAAAGAAATTGACGCTGTGTCTTTGAAAGCCAATTATATATGTATATATAAAGCTGTGTCAGCGAGCATGCTGACTTTCAACTGGAAGTGCTCTCACTTTAAATCCCTTTGTTACAGCCTGGTCGTCTGCGATAGAATGGAAACACGATCTTACTTCATGGTTACTCAGCTGCAAGATGTCGTGCCAGCTGTACCTTTCCTGCATCTTCTTTCTGAAGCTTTTTCCCAGGCACATGCAGTTTTATAAAGCTGGTGACATTGGCACTGGAACAGGCTGCCCAGAGAGGTTGTGGAGTCTCCTTCACTGGAGACATTCAAAACCCGCCTGGACGCCTTCCTGTGTGATGTGCTCTGGGTGACCCTGCTCTGGCAGGGGGGTTGGACTAGATGATCTTTCGAGGTCCCTTCCAACCCCTAGGATTCTATGATTCTATGATTGGCTACTACTTCTGCAAACTGATTCGGTTCCACTCGTGATCGCTTTATGGGTGTACCCTCTCGGATTCAAAGGAGGAGTGATGCGACAGTTAACATGAACGCCACCCTCTCTGTTTTAAAATGGCACTGGAGATGTAAAAGGACAAAGAATTACAAGAGTTTCAGGAAATAAATAAACACCAGAAATAAAGCACAAAACTTACTTTTATTTAAAAACCTCAGGATTTGAGATTAGAGAGAGTTAGGAACAAGTTTTCTTGATTTACTTATTTAAGTAGATCATTCCCTCTCCTGCTAGATCAGAGCTGTATAAAGCAGCACATGAGTTACGACATTAAAAAATGTCCTTGAGGTGTCCAGACAAGCTTGTCAATTCTGGCTTTCTCTGGCAGTCCATTGCACGTACTCCGAAGTACAGCTTGCCTTCTTCCTGTGTTCTGCTCAAGAAAGTGCTGAGTAGGGCTGACAATGCAAGCCCTGAAGCTGGGCTAGAAGAAGAGCCCCCATCACTGAATCCTCCATGTGCAGCTAAGAGGATTTTCTGGTCCCTTTCTTCAAGCGGAATTTTTCCTACCCCAGTCGTCCAATATGCCACAAAAACTCTTTTTCAGATGTAGCATCTTCCCAGAACCACAGAATCCTTCTGGTTGGAAAAGACCATTAAGGTCATCGAGTCCAACCATAACCTAACTCTACCAGCCATTAACTTAACTTTACCAAGTCCAGTACTTAAACCATGTTCCTAAGCACCTCGTCTATATATCTTTTAAACCGCTCCAGGGATGGTGATTTCACCACCTCCCTGGGCAGTGTTAAATTACCCTTTCAATGAAGAAGTTTCTTTTAATTCCTTGACTGTTATTCCCAAAAGCACTGCACCCAAGGTGGTGCAGTTCACGCCTTTCATAACTCACCTGATTCATCAAGTACATCAGTTGAATAACCACCTTGATTGTCCTATGATTGTACCCTTAGGTGACAAGCACCTTGGGCTCTTCCCCATTTTAGAGCAATAGCTTTCCTTCCAAATCTGCATGTGCACTCCCCAGTAATTCGAAAAAAAATACTGCAATCAATGTCCCTTCTGCAAGGGGAGTGTCTCAACCAGGCAGTGCTAAGAACATAAGAACACTTTAGCAAGGTTCACACTTGTATTTTTCATCAATACGAATACTAGAAACAGGCAGATGAAGCCAGACAGGATATAGTCCAGTTCAGGTTCCAGCTAACTGAATGAAAAAAAAAAAAAAAAAAAGAAAAAAAAAAAAAAAGAAAAGCCTTTTAGTTTGTTTAAATTCCTATTCCGTTTATAAGTCTGGCAGTGGTAGCTGGAGACACCATTAGCCAGCTACCATAATCCTGCTAGGTCTGCCCCTAGCATGCACTGGGGCACATTCCAGGTTTAGTGCACAAAGACCTTTCTGTCACCAAAGTCTTCCAAGGTACATTTACAGAAGAGACTGAAGGCTCAATTGTGGCACAGGCACTAGATTTTACCTAAGCTGCTCTGGTGTCGACAGCAATTTCTGACAGACTGCAGCTGAAAACTGGACCAGGAGCCCCGAGAGACCCCAGGATTAATACTGACTCTTAAGCACTAGTCTGCGCTGATGTCTTCTTGCTGCCACCTGTACCATTGCTGTCCACACTATAATCACTTTTTCATGCATCTATTTGGACGTAGCTCTGCCCTTGAAAATTGGCAAGGCCCTCGTGAAGAGGAGACAGCAGATTGACACACATTTGCACATTCCCTGTAAGAGGTGACACTTGTGTGAGTACAAGTGGTCAATAAATTTTTGTGCCCAGCAAGTAAATGGACTGACAAGCTCTGAGGAGGCATGAGTGGTGCTAACTTTAAATCTGCCACGCCAAGAACTGGGAGAAAGAGATGAGAGAGATGCAAAGAAATTTGGTTAATGGTGACAGATAAAAGCATGTATCAAAAGGAAAGAAGTATGGAGGGCACAGCTGATTGAAGTCAAACTGGTTAAACAAGGAAATAATGGAAAATAAGCAAGGAGGAAGCAGAGAGAGAAAATTAAAGAGAAAATAAATGTTGTTAAGATCAAGGAAGAAAGGAATAATAGGAGGAAAGGACCAAAGTGTATTTAGGTTACAAAAGATACCATCTTAAATATCAAGGGAAAGAGAAAACAAGGAAGAACATCACACATGGAAATTTTGTTACACTTGAATACCACATACGTTGCAATCCTGATGATCTCATTGTTCACAAAGGGATGTGGCCACATTGCTGATTGGGATTTGGAAAGGTAGCTGTGCCATTTTTGAGAATCTCATGTGAATTCATTTTAAGTGCTTGTAGGAAAAAAGTAACCTTTTTAACTTCAGAAGTAGAAATTACTGATTTAAAACACTGGTGTTATTCACTGTGGAACAAATGTGTCCCTAGTATAATTTCATTAATAGTGCCACCCATGGTAGAACTGTGGTAAAAGCTGACATAATACCACTGTATCCTGTTCTGTACAGGAGTTAAAAATTGTGGTTGGAACAAGTGAAGCACTCTTTCTCTGCATCACTTGATGCAACAAAGGGAAAAACAGGCTATTTGTCTTTTTCTGAGGCTCTTCTGAATGACCCACATCTAATAGTTTAAGCAACTTCTGCATCATGCTGCCATGAATTCCACCAAAGCAGTGTCCAATGACTAAACAAGAACCATGGCCAGAATACATGCACTCTGCTTACCTTCAGCTACCAAGTAATTTGGATCCTGTCACCAGCAGTGAAGTCCATGGTGGCATCTAGGGATTGTTCAAAGCGTCTGAGTTGGAGGCTGCAGAAGGGGAGCCAGTGGAGAATGGATAGTGCATCTGAGTGCACTTTCCCTCCTGAGGAGCTTTTAGTTTATACAGACAGGCAAGTGAAGGGAATGTGGTAAGCAAGAAGAAGGTACTATGGGAAGAGTTTCTTTTTCTTTTCCTACTTTGCTATTTTTAAATAATGGTAGAAAATTATAGTATTCGTTGACTTCACATATCTAGAGAGCTGTGGAAAGGGATGTGCAGGAGGAAGGAAGCAGCACGTCAGGGGAGAGCTGTAACAATATGAAAAAAGGTGCAGATATTGGAGTGAGAATAATCAGTGACAGAGAGTAGCATTAGATCTCATGAAGAAATAAAGAGCGGCAGAGACAAGAGGATGAATGGAAGCCAAGTCTCATAATTGTTTTTCTAACTGTTGGTTTGAATATTTGGAGTGACCCACACAACCTCAGTGTCCTGACATGGTAACTGGCAAGTGGAGCAGAAACAGAAGGACTCAGGGAATGGTTCTGGACAGTGAGCCTTGAAGCCAGGGCCTAGAAATAAGCAGTGCTTTGGCATCCCTTGCCTCTTAGGTGGTTCTTACGCATCTAACAAATTTCAGACCCTTCCCCACAGGCTGTCATATTCCTTCCCAGTAGGACCTTCTTAGTGGCAAAGGCAGAGTGATGAAGAGTTGAGACATCAGTGCTGCGACTCAACATTACAAAAGGGGGGAAAAATGTACTGGCTCCCAGCTGGAGCCCTTTGTGTTCAGCATTCGTGGCCTGTGCCCAGCCCGCAAAGTGCTTGAAGCCACTTTTTACTCCTCACAAATGCTTGCCTGCTTACTTTTGAAGGGTTGGTTGAGACTGGCCAGATTTGCTAACTTCTTGGCAGTGAAGCATCCTTTGAAAGGAGAGTCCCAGTTCCTGTTGGTGCTGTCAGGATGTGATTTCTACAGCACTCTGCACAGCATGGTGTTTCAAAGACAAAGGCAGTGCCAGTGTCATGTTCCTCTCTCACATGTATCCCCAACACTACAGTGAAATGATGTTACAAATCTGATGGAAGAGCAGGGTCCAGGCTGAGCTTTGTGCCACCATTTGTTTCCATCCTAAAGGTTTGCGTCTGGATTGGTTTTACTCAAGACTGGAGGGCACCATGACCAGGCACATGAATCTTAAACCCTCCTGTGCTTGGTACAGGAACAGTATGGGCATGAGGAAGTGGGGATGTTGGCAGAGCTTTGAGTGGACTTGTACTTCTGGACCCCTGAAAAAGCTGCTCTCCAGCCCAGCAGAAGGGAGGGAGCCTACCTGTGCTCACCGTTTCACAAGGGAAGGCTGGGGCAGGCCTCCTCCTCTCAGCCTTGCTTATATCTTCTGTGTGGTCAAGAGGAACCTTGTAACAGTGGTGGGCTACCTTTGGTGGCCTCAGGCACATGGGCAGGGCTGTGGGGAGCTGGAGACTAGCCCTTCTGCAGCACGGCTGGGCCAGGGGCTGGCAGCAGGCATGAGGTCCTGTGCCATGGACAGGTGGGGGGAGTCCAGGGGCAGGCAGGGACAGCCAGGGCTGCCTGTGGGGGCCCTTGGGGCTTGGGCAGAGCAGCCAGGGATCCAAGCCAAGCCCTGACTTAAGAAGAAAATTATTTAAAAAAAAAAAAAAAAAAAAGAGCATGGCAGTGACAGCCTAATACCTCACTGCTTGCCAGCCCGCAGTACTACGTGGTCCTCAAGTGCACGGAAATAATCAACAATTATTCCTTTGTATCTCAGCCAGCACTGGAGGTACCTAATTATGGGCATTGTTTCTGTAAGAAACACCAAATAAATGTTCCTTTTCATACCGAGAAGGGGGTAAAAGAGCCACGAGTACAAAAAGCATCAGGCCCAGCAACGTGTGAGCATATGCAATTCCCCCTTACTGCTTTGTAAGCTGGTGCTAGCTGGACTGGAGCCAATGGAGTTAAAACACCTGAGAGAAGAAACAGGTTCTTAACTGGAAGGAGAAGGAAAACTCTCTGTGCATGACTGATTAGAAACATTTTTACCCAACATGATTATTTCAGTATGTACAAGGAGTCACGGGACTTTTAAGGGAGAAGTTGGCAGCACTTTAAGAAGTCTAGTGACTGAAGTTTAGAAAACTGTAGAAACACAGAGCTAATGTGTCTTTGCATATTTTAGGCAAGGTCCCAAAGACGGAAACTGAATCCCAAACATACCACTCCCTATGAAGGTCTTCACATCCAGTGCTTCCAGCAGCATAGCAGTGATACAAAACCATATCTTACAGAACAAATACTGACAATATTTAATTAACAGGTTTGAAAAACAACAACAAGAAGTCACTGTGCCTGACTGGAATGAGAAACCTCAAGACAAAAAGGTGGTTGTTAAAACCTTATTTGTTGAACATTTTTGGATCTTATCTGTTGGTTTCTTTTTCTCTGAAGAAAGTATCAGAGAATGAACTTAAAGTTATTGGTAAGTCTTGAAAGTCTACCTAAAGAAAGAGAGAAGTGTAGCTACTGGAAGGCAAGATTTTTCACAAGTGCCACCACTTGCTTTCCACGTACACAGTCACACCTGTGTGTCTTCATCTGCGGCCCTGACACGTGTGCCAAGATTAGGCTTTTTATCTTTTTGTTACTGACTTTTCTTCATGGGGAATAAGTTTGAACAAAGCAGAGTTTGTACCCCTGTTGCAACTATTTAGTCCACTCACTAACACGAGTGAGGACATCAAACTGCTTCTCTGGAAAACCATCAGAATGCAGTACAAGGGTTCTCTTCTTTCTTCTGGCCTTATACAAATATAGTATAATACACACTCAAATCCTTGTGTAAATCTTGTACAAAAGGCTTCTAATCAGTAAAGAAAGCAACAACCTTGTATTTCTCACACTGTAAAAAAGACTACCTGGGGAAAAGAACAATACAGTCACAGTGGTATGTGTCCGTTAAGAGAGTTCATATAAAGCAAGAGTTAGCTATTCAAAGAATCAACTGAAATGGGGCAGTAAGTGAGCATCTGTTCCTTGTCACTGAACTCATGGCTATAGTGGAAGGTGGAGAAAGAAGTAAGTTATAGACATTTTTAGCAGGTAAATAAAAAATATCACTTCACTGTCCTCTCGTCTGGAGACAATAAGTTGGGTTGAAATAAAATATCAGTGGTTGCTTTTCCAAGTTGTCTCTCCAGTCATAGAATGAATCATTAGCAGAACAGAAGAGAGACCCAAGATATGGACCAGAGGGGACTCTTAACATTGCTGGAGCTGTGTTTTTTGTAGCAGCACATGTATTTGGCTAGATATATGCTATTCACACCCTTTATATATTTTGCATTTTGTTTGTGGCTAAGTGGTAAGGTAAGATTTAAAGCTGTTATTTTTAATATGCATATTTCAAGCAGGTAAAAGCTGTCTCATAGTGTTGTGTGCCTGGGATAAATTGTCCTCTGATTGGTTGTGACCAAATCCTGAACAATTACACAAAATTTACTTTTTTATTACCCCTATTACAATGGTTTAACAGTTTGCTAGGTGCTGACAGAGTCAGACCCCCGTGGGCCTTCTTTTGGTTTGTCACGGAGTGCTGGCTTCAAACCAACAGAGAATGTAGTGGAGCTGGTCAAAGAGGAACTTGGGTGCCAGTGATGGGGAATTGACAGAATTCACATTTCCTTGGAAATGGAAAGAGGCAACGCTACAGCAAAAGCAAACTGAATTTCAGGAGGACAGATTTCAGTTATCCAGAGGGTCGTTAGGTAATATTTCCTGGAAGGCTGATCCAAGGAAAAAAAAAGGGAATTAAAACTAAAAAAAAAGTTACATGAAAGAAATGGTATTAAAGGTGCAACTGCAAACTTTGCAGATGCAAAAGATGGTTAGGAAGCCGGGTAAGTGATCCACTTGGTTGGGTCCCTTTAATCCCAACATGAGAGGAAATTATACAGGAAGTAGAAACTGTATCAGAGTACTTAGGATGGATTTTCAACAGCACACAGGAGCAACACCTGAAAGGCCAATGAGATGTTAGTCCTAGCAACCATTGCTTGTGAAGTCATTCTATCAGAGCATTAACAATAGGAAAAACAGGTTTAGTGAACCAGTCGGTGGAAGAGTAAGTCTATTAACAGGTGACACTGAAAGACAATTTATTTAATGGTTTTTGCTAAAAGTGGCTGACAATTAAAATCCATAGCAGAGAAATGAGTCTGTATGAAGTTGTGTTTTCTTTAACAGTCTAGAAAACAGAACAGAGACATTTCAGTGGAGCTGAGGGGGAATTAAAATAAGTTAGGTTAGAATAAGTTAGGAATAAATTCTTCATCATGAGGATAGCAAGGTGCTGGAATAGGTTGCTTAGGGAGGTTGTGGATGCCCCCTTCCTGGAGGTGTTTAAGGCCAGGTTGGATGAGGCTTTGTGCAGCCTGGTCTAGTGGGAGGTGTCCCTGCTCATAGCAGGGAGGTTGGAACCTGATGATCTTTAAGGTCCCTTCCAACCTTAACCATTCCATAATTCTGGAATTAAATCAAAATTAACTCCAAAGATGGTCTTGATAAAATAAATAAATAGTCTGTTGGGAAAAAGAAGTAAAAAAAAACAAAACAAAAACCAAACAACTAATTAAATGGGGTCAAATGCAAAATACTGGATTTGTGGGGGACTCATCAGTTTCCAAAATACAGGATAAGAAATGCCGATGTAGAACTAAGTATAAAGCTTATAATGGAATTAATAATAGTGTATTTTTGCTGAAAGGGACAAACAGTATTATATAAGGTGTATAATCTGCAAATCCATGAAGTAACCCTAATACATCATTTACTATTAGGGCAACTGGGACACTATGTTTGGTGCTGGAAGCTGAAAGGCTGCAGGAGAGCCATGAAAATTATCAGAATTCTAGGAAAGAAAAACTACGTAGAAGCAAAGATAGGAAAAAAGAGGGCACTTTGAACATGAGAGCATGGTATTGTCCAGGAATGAAGGACCAGAACAGTCTTCAAATATAAAAAAGTCTGCTGCAAAGAGTTGGAGAGAAATCTATTCTGTGTGCTCCTTATGGATAGGGTAAAATATAGTAAATTAAACATGGGAAAAATACTTTTAATATTAAGGATCTATAGAATTGGATCAGATTTGCATAGACGGGTTGTGGCAACTCCATAATTTAGTTCTCTGGTAACACACTAGTCAAATATTCATCAGGAATGACCTGCTAGAGTTGACCCTGTCCTGGATGAGTGGCATTCTACTTGAAGTTTCGAGGCTGCCTTCAGCCTTACAGTATTCTGAAAGGAGTGGGATCTTGACCTCCCCAGAATCAAGACCAAAGAGCTCCACTGACTTCTCACAACTCTTCAAGTGCCAAGGAGCTCTCCTAAATGGCACTAACTAATTCTACAGAAACCAAAGGTATATTCTGCTCTTGGATGACTTAATTTTGGGAGGATGGGGTTACATATGGGTAGCAGAACTGCAATCAGCTACTATGAAACTGAGACACACAGATCACTGTTGCTTCACCCGTTTTACCACTTCCTTGTTGCTTGACACCACACTGTTTTTTCAGCAATAAAGTTGACAACTGAACAAACACTTGTGACAACCTCAGTTTCAGGGAGCAGCAGGGGTGAGGCTGGGAGCTGTGATAATCAGGCTGGCCAGGCAGAAGCCTCAGTGACAAGCAGTGCAGCACCACAGCACACAGAAATGAAGAGCAGAACAGGCCCTGTGACAGTAACCACGGTTAGTCAAGTTTAGTTCACCAGACAAGTCTGTAGTGGTGAGGAAGAGCCAAGGTCAAGCAGGGATGTCAAGTCTGCAAGTCAGAGCCAGTATCCAGATCAGCGAGGCACATGGCCTGGTGCAGGGACCAAGGATGAGTTTGTTAGCTTGAACAGAGCTCCTAAGTGAAGAGAACCAGGCCCCCACTCTCATAGCTTTTTCTCACCCATCTCTTTCCCCAGTAGTGATCCCAGGTCCTGCAACAGCACCAGATCTGAGCTGGCCTTAAGCACCAGCTGCCAAACTGCTGGAAAGGGCAGTGCCTTTACAATCCAGATAAAAACATCTGTTGCTCATTTGCCACAATGCCAAAAGAGCAAATTCCCCAGCGCTCCCCCAGAATGACAGACCCATATTGCATTTTAAAGGGTCAGATGTACACTGATTATGAAGGTCACTGATAAGTCACAGCCTTAGGAAAAAAAAATCCCAAATGCGTATTTTCAACCTTAGCAACTGGTTTTAGCCAAGCCATACTCTGAAGTCTATGCCATAAATGAGGGCATGTTGAGGTAGTTTTTTTTTTGTTTTAAAGGGCAAATCAGCGGTGACATTTCTGATACCCTCATTTCTGGCTTCTGTAGGCTCCAGAGAACCAGGTCTGCTAACCACAACTCTCTTTCCGACACATTTTCTGTATTGTAGGCTCCAGTGCTACACCCATAACCTCCCTGAGTGTAACTGAAGTTGTTACCACTTCTCATTGCCAGTCTCCTGCCCCCATTGGACTCCCCAGCAGCAAAGGACCACCAGAGAATCTGGCCCAAAATATTCAGCATTTTTATTTGTGTTTTATAGTCTCTACATGACTATTGAAACAAACATTTTTTCTTGGTTATCTGTGAGGAAAGATTTGTTTAGCAGCACTTGAGCCATCATGCTGAAGTGTTTGACTAGAGCCTTGGTGACACAACTGGCCCATGTGTGTGAGGAAGTGACAGCATCAGCTAAGTGTCCCACCACTGACTCTACCAACAAGTCTGACAATTTTGGAGACTATAATTACTTGATCATCTTTGTTAGATGCTTCCACTGACTCATGGCTTATAGACTATGAGGTAGTGTCTCTGCTTTCTGGATCAAATTAGCCACTGGGGTGGCTGAGCCAGATGGTTAGCAGAAGCATCTGCTTAATTCTGTTGGTTAGTCTCATTGAATCCCACCCTGCTCTTTGACCAGCCTGTTTGCCTTTCTTCCAAGGATATTTCCAAAGAGCTGTCTCTTCTGACCAGGCAAACAGCCTGGTTAGTTGTATGGAAATCCCTGTGGCTTGGGTAGAAGGTCATGCTTTTGTAACCATGCTCTGCCTTTCACACCAGAATGTTAAACTCACTGAGTCAAACAGGGAAAGATATTTCATCAGACTTAGAGAAAGTTCCTGTCACCACTTCAGGGTGAACAGGGTTTTGGCCATTGGGACAATAAAAATTGAGGGACAGAAAGAAGGAGTGATCAGACCCTGAAATAGTCTGCCCAGGGAGGTGGTTGATTCACCATCCCTGGATGTGTTGAAGGGTCATTTGGATGTGGTGTTGCTGGATATGGTTTAGGGGAGAACTTCGTAGAGCAGGGATGATGGTTGGACTTGGTGATCCCAAGGGTCTTTTCCAACCTTAATGGTTCTATGATTCTATGAAAAGGAAGCAGATATACAGGAGAAAACTGATAAACCAAGGTGGGTTTTCTGTGTCATGTGTGCAGGGACCTCATCCAAAATTATACATATGCTTTGATCTCCCTGATGGCAACTGAACCAACAGTCATTTAAATGCAAACCTGTATCAGGTCAGATACTGACTTTCTGTGAAATTGGGCAGGGGGTCCCAGGACAGTGGCCTCAAGCTACTTGGGATAAAGTTTGCTTTTTTTCCGTTCCTGACATCACCTCTGCCTTGAATACCTGGGGATGTTTCTGGTTGCCTGCTGGCAAAACGGTACTGGAAAGAAATTTGTTAAATTAGCACTTCTTGCCACCAGAAAACTTTCTGACTGCAAGGTGGAAATGTGAGAAACCTCCCACTCTGCACACAGGGCTAGCACATTCAGCTGCTACTCTCCACTGGAAAAAATCTGCAGTAATTTTAAACAGAAACCACAGAGGTCTGACAAAGCCCATAGGAGACTCCTGGAACTTTTAAGCAAATAGTTATATTTCTAAGCTGTTGGACTTTTACTGTTAGCCTGCATTATTCTTCTAGTAAAGGACTTATCCTGAAATTCAACCAAATTTCCCATTGACTAGGATGAGATGGCTAGCAATGCCCAGTGTAAAGGACAGGACCTCTACAGAAAAGGATATTTGGATCTTGGAGAGACAACTCTATTTTTCCAAGGAGGCTTTTACACCCACATTTTTACCATGATTTTCTTTTGGCAAGTTTCTGGCAGGTGCAAACTCCACTCAGGGAAGCAAACCTTATTTAAAAATTAGGAATTAAATTATTTGCTATAAATAATGAAGTTGCCTGTATCATCCTTTTCTTTATAAGAGAGCAAGATATTGTCCTTTATATTTATTCTTCAAGTCCTCAACACAGCTCACACAGAACCATCTTTGGTTTCTGGTGGCTGTACATGCTTGGGGAAGAATTGCAGGCCTGAACTCCATATCACACCTGATGTAGCAAACACAATGGTCCAGATTCATCACTTCCTGAGCTCCAAGAACTTTGAATTCAATTCCCTCTCAAGTTCATCAGAGATGTGATCAATGAAAACTACAGTAACCAAAACACTGCTTGGCAAGCTGAATAAAAAGGAATAGATAACGTAGTCACCTCATTTCATCAAACCAAACTTCAGTGTAGTCTTTTAACCAGTGAGCCTGTGAACCAAGAGGTTGGAAGCAAACCACACCAGTCAATGGAAAGACATTCATTAAGCTAAATGGCTTTGTATCAAGCTTTTACTGGATAGAGCTCTAAAATATTTCCTCCAGAAGTTCTTCAGGCTATTTTAGTCTACCCAATCTGTAGGGAAGGAAACTAGAAAACAATAGCTGGCCAGACCAGCAGAAGATACATAAATATAGGCAATTGAAATACAGTATGACTTAAAATCTCCTTGGTATATAGCTTTAGTATGATCAGTATGCTAACTGTAGCTTGAAGACTGCTCTCCAGTGGCTGTTCAGCTGTACTGATTCATAACTCTCTGCATGGAAGTTCTGCAGTGTTAGTAGCATTTTCTAAAAATAATGTAAAATGAATCCTAGGTGGAGTACTGGTAAAACAGTAAATTATAGCTGGAGTTCTAAAAAGATTTAAAGTATGAAGCATAAGGCATACCATTTCTGTTAAAAGGAGAGTCTTTATTTTTCATTCTTTTAAAAGCAGTCAGTTGGCCTGCCAAAAATGCAGTTTTGAATCTGGACGTCAGCACATAAATTAATTTTTAGTTAATTTATTAAATAAAGAAATAATTTATTGTGTTAGTAAACCACAAAGCATTCAAATCAACTTACACAATGTGTGTAAGTGATTCACTCTTTAAGTCTGTTGGGTTTGCATCTTATTTTAATACCAGCCATGTCTTTTTTTCAGCTAGAATAGCAGTGGTTTACATTGCTGTGTTAATTATGTGAGCCTTTAAACTGTGGTTTGGAAAACATGACACATCTGAGGTATTTGCTCAAATTAGGAGATTAATAACAAGACCTGCTTTGTTTTGTTGTTATTTTTTTTTTTTTTTCCTTTTAATGGAAACCTTGAAAGGGGTGTGTGTGTGTGAGACAGAGCTGAACCAGGACTGCTGTGTGTTTGTATGCATTCCTCTCCCTCCTTTTACCCCTACTCTTCTCCTCAGCAAGATACAGATCATGTTGCAAGACTTGTCAGCTGGGTGGCAAGTTACATTCTCGCTTGCTTCTGGGGTCATACCCACCAAGGTAAACCCCAGTTCTCAGAGGCTAAAAAAGAACACATATATACTGACATAGGCATTCAATCACATAAACAAAAATAATAGTTTTCTGCATCTTTATCATTAAAATAAAGATTGCCTGCCTTACTGGATGCCAAAGCACAGAACGTGCTTTAGTCAAATAAAAGTTATTGAGCTCAACAGGGCGACTTAGTGAAATTTAATGGCCTGTGACTTACAGGTTACACCACATGATCTAGTCCCTTTTGGCCTCCAATTCTACAAACGTAAATGGAATTTAAGCCCTGCTTTTTTTTTTTTTTTTTTTTTTTTCTTTTTTTTAATTAGAACATTGGTGAGACTGGAGGGGCCTATCTAGCTTCAGCCACATGTAGGTGTGGATGGATGTATGGCTGTATTTTCATTGGGTAAAAGACTGCCCTTTTGCATTGTATTTGGCTTCATTTTTGAGGTGGTTTGATATCCAGTCCAAATAAAAATCGACCCAGGCTTAGTTTCCACTTCCTATCCTTCCTTTTGCTGAAACAAATAAAAACTGGGATTTAATTTGCAGAACTCCAGCCTTTGTAGGCAGGGTCTGCAAGACCTTTCACTAATCGTAGAGCACAGTACATATAAGCTTCCACAGCAGCATGCACCTTCTGTCCTACCTCCCATCCTGCTTTCACTTGAACACAAACTTTTTACTCTTTCAAACTGCTTGGGTTCATCTTGAATAGCTGGTTGGGCTAATCCCTGTCAAAGCCCACTCAGTGTATCTTTCTAGTTTTGACAGTCAGCCACTAAAAACTATTCTCCGAGTGTGATTTTCTATTAGCGAGTCTTCTGTGCTAGGCTACTGATCTTTATAGGTCACTTTGACAGATATTTGACACAACTATAGCTGCACTTTTACTCCAAAAACAAAACTTGTCTTTAATTTCAAGAAACTGCCAAGAATACCCAGTCTTCAAAGCGAGCTGATAGTACAGTAAGTATTTAAATTAATACCAGCTTAACTTCGGTAGCTATTTGGTCAAGCTTTTGTGGAGCCTTGGAGAATCACTGAGGTTTGTGGGTTACTGATCTACAAGACATGACATATCTGAAATTTGCAGTATGTATAAATAACACGTGACTCACGACTTTGTTTTTATGAGTGCTCAGAGGATAAGCTAGAGACCTGATTTTCAAGATTGCAACTGAGACTGAAAAAAATGCAAAAATAAAAATCCTATATTCTGTTAAAAATCAAACTCACACTGTTGTTATACATTAACAGACTGGTACCCATATGATTTGGCAGAACTATGTAGCAGCTTCTCTGTGCATTATAAAATAACTCTTGTTATATGTGCAGAAACATTTTATCCTCAATTTAAAAACACATGTTGTTGTGCATAGCCCTTTCTGTTCACCCTTGTGAATATCACTAAGACAATATATCCAGTTTGAATCACAATTTCATTACAAAACAATGTGTCAGACTTAAAACTTTCATAAGTAGATTATTTACCTATTAAGAACCATTTTCCAATAATATCAGCCCTTATAATTTTCCTATTTTTCATCTACAGACAGTTTGAAAAAATATTGAAGTGAATGGTGTAGCAAAGTGAAATAATAATAATGTAGATGCAAGCATGGAAAATGGGATTAATGTGTTGGGTTTTTTAAGAGTTAAAGTAAACTGCACTGGAAAGAAGGATGGGAAAAAACTTGTGCTCCAGCTGGACAGAATAGGTGATCTTCATCTGAAGACTCCAGCAGTCCTTTTTTTGTGGAGTAGATTAGCTGGGGAGTACTAAGGTACTATGGTTACCAACGTAACATAAAGCCTTACCCTAGACAGAGCATCTTCTGAATAGTGTAAATGAATTATTATTGTTCAATATTAGTCAGCAAAATAGCTCCTGTGAGGCCAGCAGCTGTAAGGTTAGTGGTCCTACATGAATTTTGAAAATGGAAATCACTTAGATACTTCTTAAAGTACTGTACAATTTTTGAAAACATAGAAAGACTTGGGCCTAACCAAATGCTTAAATAAAGATAGACAAGAAGTACCAGCTCCGCTGCCTTTTCAAAACAGCAACAGTCTTTCCTACACACCGCAATGCTTTTACTTCACACTTTGTCTAAACAGCTGACTGTGGAATATGCATTATTTTCTCTCAAGTAATTTGTAGCAAAGGTTTTAACTGTTATACAGAGGATATGGATTGATTTCTGCTCCTTTAACTCCCTTCCCAAGGCTTTAAGGAATAAAGCTTAGCTCTTTAATGGTGTGCAGAGGTGTTTCCAGCCTCCAGCTTTCTTTGATTTGCAGTAGGCAATGGGCATGCAATGCACACGCTCTTCGGGAATCCTGGCACCAGTGAATGCTGGTGGAAATGCTGAAGTCTGCTTCTTTGAAGGGGTAGAAGGGTTAGATTTCAAAAAGAAGCTGGATTGTCCTTACTAGTGGGAGGCTTCCAGAGGAGAAAGATAGACCTGTTGTTTATTGTATGAAGCTGCCACCATGGTTCATTGCTCACAGAACTCACTTCAGCTCTCTGTTCTCCTCCTTATCTTGCTTTGCAAATCTTGATATTTATTTCTTCTTACACCTTCAGTGCAGATGGAAATGTTTGTATCTACATATTTTTATTTCAAGATTTTAAGTAGAGCAACATTAAAGATGAGAGTGAAATTTCCAAGTAGCCAGGATATATTCCTTTCTGCTCTTTAGAAATACTGATCTCTTTTTGCTCCCTGCAAGGGATGATGCACCCATCAGCCACCCCACAGGAAAACAAGAGTGCAGAGCACAATTGCCAAGGAAGAACTTGTCCCACTTAGCAAATAGGAGACGTAAGAGGTTTACAGTTTCATTGCGGCAATCATGCCAAACTCTAAAACCTTCACAGAAGCAGACCAATTACAAAGTTAATATCTGAACTGCTTTCATGGCAGGAAAAAAAATTCTCTATTCTCATACTTCAGTCTGACATCTGTATCCATCTTGGTCTAAAGATGCAGCATTGGTAGAAGACATTGTTTGAAGGTATTGAAATAGGTTATTTTCTTTTTCCAGAGGGAAACATCCTTTTGTTTTTCAGCTTCAAGGGATGCTTGAAGCTGTGATGGATTTCTGCAGGGCTGGATATAAAGGAGTTTGGCTAATATGGAAGAGATTACCTGTACTGACAGAATTTGGGAGAGCTCTGCTCTCTCTCAGCAGTGTAAATTACCATTTCATATCTTGTTTCAGTTCTTGGTGGTGGTGGCGTTACTACCATGAGTAGGTCTCCTCTGTAGAGTAACCTAAAACAAAAGAAAAAAAAAACAAAACGCGAAACTGAAAAAAAATTCCTAAAACCAGAGACATTCAAACCTCTACTAATGTGGAGTTATTTGAAGCGATATTTCTAGTTTTAGTTTATATTTCTTTTCTATGTTTTGTATACTGCTGTAATGATTTGCTTTCATTACCTATATCATTTCATCTCGTGCCACCAACATAGAAGTTTGAGTGTGCATACATTCTCATGTTACTTCTTCCATCCTTGCAGTCCTTTATGGAGAGCTAGGTATATTCTTGCCCCTTACCTTCCCAGAAAACAGTTCAGTCTTGAAACATGGTTTAATTTTGGGTGGACAGGGGCTTGGCCAGTCCTAAAATGTACAGACAAAGAGGAATTCAGTGGTTAAACTGTACCCTTTGTTTGTGGCCAGTCAGCCACATAGAGCTCACCCCCCGGGCAGTGTATTACAGCACCCAAAGATGTAATAGCAGCTGGGGTTGTGCACACTGCCCCAGTGGACAGTGATGTTTGTGATCCTGTGCCCATCCTGGAGGTCCGGTCAAAAGCAGTAGGAGACAGGGCCAGAGACAGAGCTGGAAACAAGCTACAATGTGGAACTGAGAGCTTCATCCAGAAGGCAAGGTTCCTACAGCAAAGGTCCGAAGCCCACCCAGGAAACATCCAGAAGCAGGACTACAGCCTGACACACCCATGATGCTGCTTGGGCACGTCTGTGTTCTCAAGCCTCAGTGGAAATGGGTCTCCTGTGCCATGCACAGAAGTCCAAGGGGAGGCCAGTCAGGGCTGTTAAGAATTGTTGGTGGCCTGGAAGGGATGCAGAGCTAGGATACGGTCGGTGATGCCATGCTTTGCAACACTGAAGTAATGACTAAATTCTAGCTTGCAGAATCACAGTGGTCAGGATTCAACTTTTACATAATCAAATAGCAACTCACAGCTACCTAAACACAGGCAGCCCAAATACAGAGGTTTACCAAAGTACTGGCCACAGTGGCAAACTTTGGTGCTAGATGTCTTCTCACCCAAAAGGAAAGGTAAACTAGACACATTGACATCACAGATTACTCAGCTCCACTTGCCCATTCTGGCATAGAAATAGCGCTGCTTCCCACGTTTCTTGCCCATTTTCATTCTATTACCCCATTTGAAAAGGACCTGAGCTTCCAAAAATTATCTGTCTCAAAGCTAATCCAAAAGTATTTACTTCTAAAGCTCCCATTTTTCTTCCCTGGCTTCCTCTGTGTAAATACAGGTGTTTTCATGTTTTCTGCCACCATTCTGATTTCTTGTAAAGAGAGGGCATTTGTCGGGGTGATCAGTAGTTTCCCCATCACCCACGGGAATGGTGAGTATCTCAGTTGGCTTACTGAAACCCTGACAAATCAGGGAATTTCTTTTTATCTCCCAAACAAGACATAATGCCAAAAGCAATATATGAACAATACAGTACTTCTGAAAGAGGGCTCACTTTGGTATGTGACATGAAGGACAATATCTTTAAAATGTAGCAAAACACAGATAAGATTAATTTGCTCTTTTCTTGGGAATTACCCTTTCACAGAAAATTTAAATTCACGTTAAGGTTTGTGAGTGCTCTGGGACAAAGTCAACACTCCCACCTACTGGTCTCATCTAAGAAAGATTTATCTTTTTTTCTTCTTTTGCCTTTTTATTACATCTTTTCTTCTTTTGAAAATTTTCTCCTTTTCATCTTCTTTTTCTTTTTTCTCCTCTTTGTGTTTCTTTTCCTGTTTATTTCCTTTCTTTGATTCTGTTTTTGTTTTCTCATTTATGTTTTGCTTTTCCTATATTTTCTATCCCTTTTCAGATTTAAGTTCTTTTTTCCCATCAAAAGTTCTACAGAATCACACAGGTAGAAATAACTGCCCCAGAAAAGGCATAGTATTGGAAAATGCACATCCTTAGAATAACATATTTGTTCTTTTCTGACACTTGTGAAATAACACACAGGTGCCTTGCAGTTGTGAGTGGAGCAACTTTCATCCAGTCACTGCATTCTGATAGAACAAGCAATAACACAGAACAGGCAGTGTCTTCAAAATAAGACAAGTCAACCTTTGGCTCATTTTTTTCCTCAAAATCACTCCATTGTACTGAAAATCCTGCTTGTCACTGACTTTAAGTAAGTTAAAATATATAATCCAGGGGATTTAGTTATTTATTATTATTGTTTGACAGTCAGGATCCCCCATTTCCTAGTTCATGCTTCCAGTGTGTCCCTCATTTGTTCCTAAGGAACCACTTGCACTCTGAGTAACACACCCTGCCTGAGGAAGGGTGGCAGAATGCCGACTCCAAGCATTCTCATTTACTTAATTGACCACTTAATTGACCCCAGTGACTTTGTTTTCTTTTGCAAGTAGACACATCTCATGTAAATATGAGCTATAAAGACTGTAAGGCCCCACAGAAATTATTTCCTCCCGTTACCTCAGAATCATCTGTCATGCATAATTGCACATTCATAATGGTGCTAGTTGTCCCAGCTGCAAGACAATGAGTAATTCTTACTAAGAAGCTCAGCTCAGCAGAAATCCATTTTGCCAAGTAATCCTTACATATGCAGGATATCTCCCACACACCTTCCTATGTACTGTTCTCATTTTTTGCATACAGTAATTTTTCTGTGTTTTGATTTCCTTCACTTTTGGTCTGAAAGCCAGTAAAAATACTGAGATACTCTTTACATGAAGGAAACACAGTGTTTTACCTCAAAGCACTTAAACTATTTTCACTCTTTTATTTCCTCATTTTTGTAACTCTTACAAGATTACAAATTATTTTTAGAAATGTGAGAAACAGAAATACCATTTTAAAAAGCCTCCTAATCACTTGTTTATAATTTAATAATAACTACTATAAATGGCTCTCTATTATTATTTGTGTCACATTAGTGCCTATGGGCTCTAACCAGGAAGCACACAGGGAAGAAATTACTTGCCCAGATTTGCACTGCAACCAAAGCCAAACCAGAGACTAAACCCACAGCTCAGTCTCAGACTTATGGCTGAACCTTTGGACTGTGCTGCTTTCCTTCCAGCCAAAAGCACATTTCCATAGGTCTTAATAGCTGGTTGTGTGAAACCAGCCATGCTTTGGTTAATGCACATGAACTCAGACCAGAGTTCTGATGCCTAATAAACTGTTTCATTTAGAATACTTAACTGCCTGTAGAAGGTGGCTTAATCACCTAAGAGCCAGGCTTCCAATGTTATTTAAGCATCTAAATGCACAAAAGACCATTGACCGGGATTTTCAGAAGTACCTCCTTGTTTTGCTCCTCTGGGATATTCATTCAGCAGGTTTGGGCAGCTCAATGCTTTTCAGAGCCTGACTGGAGTTTTTACTGGGAAGACAGTGAAAAGGAGGCCTCCGTATCACAAGTATAGTTTACACCCAGGGCCAAGGGATGGTGGGGCTTCTGCATACCTATCTATCTCCTTTACCTTGTGACTGCCCTAAATACTAGCTTTGACTCTGCTAGAATTGTGAAGATCCATATTTTGAGCAGGTTATGTGGTCTGCAATTCACTATGTGTGGGCTTTTCTGATGTGCTTTGAAATTCATGACACCCATTTTTTCACCTGCTGTTTCCCATGGAATAACGTGGCATGCTGCTTTACTCCCATCTCCTCCGAAGTCCTGGTTTGGATTTTAATGGCCTCAATAAATACTACAAGCAGAGTGTGACATCCATCCATCCTTGCTTCCCACTGCCAGCTGTAGGAACTGAAGACACCCATGCCCTGCAAGTGTCAAAATGCAAGTGCCCTTGGTGACAATGGTCTTGCAGGTGTGATGTCACAGACTCACATGGACTTAACCTCTCATTCCCATTTTTACAAGGAAAGATATATCAGCCCACCACTGTCTATGCTGTGACAGTGCAGGTTCTTCTTTCTGAAATACAGGTTTTGATCTGATACAACAGTGATGCAAACCATTCAGGCCCTTGCTGCCTTTTGTAGCTGTATGGACATCAATCTTTTAGTGGTCTAATACAAGTGGCCCAACAGCGCCGCCAAAAATCTCTAACCTACTTGAACATTAAAAACATCAGTAAAATAAGAGCATTCAGCCTTCTTAACAAGCAAGACTTTCCTTACCTCTTTTGGTGTCAGTAAGTCTGCTGGTAGGAATTGAAGTGTGTGTAACTCTGCATCCCTTCTGGGTGCTGTGGGTTCAGTTTGCTAAGCACACCCAAGAACAGGGAGGCTGTAGAAATAGCATATGGGTTGTAAAGTGCTCCAAGATGAAAGGTAACTTAAAGGCAAAATATTTTGTTTTATTGGATAGTCCTCCAGCTGTATTAATAAAATAGTGGTTAGCAATGTTTATACATATAAGATTTATCCTTATAAGATTGTTTCCAAACTTAAATTTATTGTGCAAGAAAATGAAGATAAATCAGTCATATTGTCAATCCAAACTAAATTCCTAACACTTTTTATTCTGAGCCAGACAGCTCCCTGGAAATACACATTTCTTAACCAGAAAAGTCCTTCAAACTTATCCCTGATCCCCGTTTGAGGCTCAGCTTCATCACCTGATTTTTTTGGTGCTGTGCAGAACTCCAGTATTTCTGGCCCAATTGAAAGGGAACCCCTGGCCCTTTTCAAAAGAAAGGAGCTTACCCAGCTATGTTCTCTCATTCAAAGAAACAGATTAAAAGCTCTAAGCATGGACTATTGCTGTACAGTTGGCCTCCATACTCCTCTGCTGTACAACAAGCTTTTCTCTTGAGAAAGAAATAGACATTGAGATGTGCATATTCCACTGCAAACCTTTCTATGTGAAACCACAAGGTTTTTTGCATTTAACTGCCAAGACTCAGGAGAAAGTTTCCTGGTTCAAGGAAATCCAAACAGTTCAGTACAAGCATGCACAGAAATGGGTCACAAACAACTTTGACTTTGTCATTGATTTTTTTGAACAATTGATGCACTACTATACTTGCAGTTCTAGATGAAATATAGTAATTTTAAAGATGCTCATTTTTTGTTTCATATCAGTCTTGGTCTCAGTGAATCTAAACCACTACATTTTTACTTATGGATTTTAGGTATAACTACTGGGGCTACGTATCTGGAGGTGGGAATTCAGATGCCATCAAAATGCTAAAGCAACCAAAAGGGAAAAAACACATCTGAAAAAAGCCTATTCTCTATATTAAATCTGCCCAGTTCTAAAAGCAGCAACTTTGCCTATATTCGTTTTGAAATTTTAAGTTAAATAAAAAGACTAGAGACAGTGAAGTTAATTGCTGGAACTGACACATATGAAAATGTTTAGTCTTGAATCTGACAAGGATGTCCATCAGCTTTTGGTAAACAAACATGGTAGGTATTATTTCTAGACAGGATATGTCAAGTTTTATGTGTATGGGCATCTGCGAGGGCTCATTCGTCAAATTGGTGAAGATGTAAAAGGTTTTAATGACCTCCTAAATCTCCTTCTCTGGCTATCATGGCGGGATGCCTTCCAAGGTCAGTCACCCAAAAAAGCAGGTTCACTTGTATTGTAAACAAGCATAGATCAGGCTGAATGATAATCACTGGTGGACCCCAGAGCAGAGAGAGCTATAGGTATCACACCACTTTCTTCTCAGGGCAGTACAGGTCAGCTGTGTTTGCTCATGGACATTCTAGATTTCAGTTTCCCCGAGCCTCTGCATCTTTTGTGCTGATCTTATTTTCCCATTGTATTTGCTGTCTGGACAGGATGTTCCACCAGAGGAAGTGCTCCTTGTGGAAAAGGCGTCAATTAGTTGTCCAACTGACCCTCGTTGCTACTAATTCCCTCACAGACACAAGGTTGATTTATTTATTTAGATATGAGCTTACATTTGTTTTACTGCTTCGCCATACAAGTAATGCAGTGAGGCTTAAAAGCTGTTAACTAAAGCAGGCAATAATGCAATTTTCCATTTCCACAATATAACGTCAGCTATTTATTTTATATATGACAAAGTTTTTCAATGGAAGAAACATTTAAAAGGGCATGGCTGGTCAACAGGGTTAATTAATTGCTGTGTTGGCAGGCAGATTTGTTTGAGAAGGCCAGGACACTGTAATCATCTGAGACTTTCAAGGTTTGGTTGAGGAAATGGGTCATTGAAAAAAAATAGAGGATTTTAAATAAAGTGTCTGATAAATAAAAGAGGGGGTAGAATCTTCTTAGCAATCTAGTGTATTTAGCAGTAATCAGGAACAGGATACATTAAAACATATACATGTTTTGGATTCATTTCCTTGGAATAATCTATTCCCATGTATAGGAAAGCAAACATTAGAATACCACAGGCAGTTTTTAAAAGACTTCTTGGTCCCTGGGCAGAGTTCTGGCAGGCAAGGAGAAGCTCTGCTTGATCACACAGCATGTGTTATGAACTGCATTTGATTTTATGGCTTTCCAAAAAGCTGTCCAAAAAGAAGGTTGGTTGGGTTTTTTTGTTTCTTCTCCCTCCTTCTTTTTGCAAGGGGTCGCAGCCATCTTAGTGTGTGTTTTTCCTCACCCAGTTGACCCGGGCCAGGGAGGTATTTGCCAAGAGGGTAAGCAGCTCCCAAAGGCAGTGACTAGAGTGCAGAGCTCACTGGCCCAGTTTGGAATAGCTGGGCTTTGCTCACCTTTCTCTTCTGGCCTTCTCATTTCTGCCCCTATTTAAAATTCTCTTCCAGTCTCCTTTGTTTCTTTATTACTGCAGCAGCTGAATTTGCCACTCTAGTGTGGTAATGGCAATGCTAAACAGCTTCTCCTAAGACAGTAGATGTCTGAGATCTGCTGTTGAGAAACAGAAGCAAGTGAAAATCTGATCTGGGGGGCAATGCCATTTGAAACCCCACACCTACTGCAACCACTAGGAGAAAAAAGATCCTTTGTGATTTAACCAAGATCCATAAAGCTGAAGTAGGATCTTCCACCTGAGCGAGTGTCTTTGGAGGGGTGTCATTACCTTGTCCCTACAAAACTCACCTATGGCTTTAACCGTGTAGAAAGGGAGATTTCACCTGCTAAAAAAATGCAGTCACAGCACCAGCTTAAATGGAAACTGATTAAATGCTTGGTGACTTTAAGGGTGGTGTTATCCACAGTTGCCTAAATGATATCTGTCATTACCACATCTGAGGAACGTGGATCGATTCTTGTCCTCACAACACCTTCCTCACATCAGAAGGTTCCCATTTCACAGACAGGACACTGAGGTGCTGGGTAAAGCCTTGTGCCTGTGTGTCCCATCACCGCTGTGCCTGTGGTCACACAGCAGTGAACACAGACCTCTTGGTCCTAAGGAAGCTGCATGTGGATCAGACCTTCCCCTCTGGTGTAACATGAGTGTGGTGAGGCAACCTCAAGCACCATTTATGGTATGTGTGGAAAAACCAGGCCCACAAATAAGAATTATTTCGCTTTCAGAAGGACTGCCAAATGGAAACCTTTCAGAGGGTAACTCTGGTAGGTCTTATAGTACTCAGGTTTTGTTTGCTAGTATTAAGCTGAGTGTATTTAATGGGGTATGAAAATAACAATTGTGATGAAATTAGAAAAAAAAAAAAAGGCAATTATTCGTTGTTTAGTTTTACATCTCCTGTTTCTGTTGAAATGTTATCAATGCTTAGGCTCATTGTAGAACCCCAAATGGAACAAAACCACAGAGTGTTTTAGGTCAGGCTGCATGGCTGCCCTTACCAGAAGCAGCAAAGTACGTACAATTTTGTAAATAGCTCGGAAGACATGGCAATTCCTGCAACATGATGTGTCTACTAAGTATTTATAACACCTCAATGCCTGTCTCCTGAGGCAATTTTTGAAAAGCTCTGGTGTTTACTTGGTTCTGAAGTGTTTGTGAAACATGGTTTTACAAATTGGAACCAAAGGGACCTTCTTCCCACACAGCTACATTTGCAAAATCCAACAGAAAAAAAAGGGTGCCAGAAAGGGCAGAGTGAAGCTGTTCTTCTTTGCCACAAAATGTCTGCTTCATCAGCACACACTGTCAAATCACTTTATTATAGTTCTACAGCGTGGGCGTGTTGTTTGCCATTTTGTCATTGTTTCATTCCAAAGACTTTTCCCTCAAGTCCTATTTGTACCATCTGTGGTTTCTGCACATTCTGGACTATCCAACGGAAGAGTTTGCATTCTTACCAAGATTTAAATGAGAGTAAGTAATTCTATTTGTTTTGCATTGTTGTAACCCAAACACTTTCATATCTCTCATGTAATTGTATGAATTGCTTCAAGGCAGTACAGGTTGCTTCCCAAAGATTTATAATGTCTTCAGAAATTACGTCATTCTGATGCTTTTTATTTTTAGTTGAAGTATGTTTGGCTCAGCTTTTAAAGAGTGGTGAATTTCAGGTAACTGGCCAGACGATGTAACAAGGCTCAATTTTAAGGGAGTACTTTGTCTTCTTACTCTGAAGGTCAAATTTGTTGGAGGACACACAGAATCACTAGTCATTTCCCTTTATGGTTCATTTATAGTCCAGAATCTAAATAAGAAAGATTTGTAAATATGGATTACTGTTTTAGACTCTTAGCAGATTTAAATATGGACATAATTGTATGACGTCTCTAATTACAAATCCCTATATTTCATAATAAGATTAAATCCCATTGTCAGAATGGGGTGGATTCACCTGCTGTTAGGCACCTTTAAAAATTCCTACTGGTGGTGGTGGTGTGAATTTAGATTCCCAAACTCTCTTCAGAGTCACCTGAAAGAACTCACTTGTACTATTAAAAATTACACCATTTATAGAAATAGTCCAAAACCTCCTACACAAAATGTCATGGCTTAGGAATGAAAGTTGAATAAATTGAGCTCGACTAAGGAAGTTTCCCTTGGGACTGGAAACTTGGGCATCCAATATAGCCAGTCATGGAAAAAAATAAAATTAAAAAAATAAATTGATCTTGCTTCAGCTGGGTGCACAGAATGTACAAACCAGCAGGCTCTGTCTTCTGGACACCTGTATTTTTGGTCTCTAAGTGTAGAGAAGCCAAATGCAGAATGCTAATCTTTCTCTTCTGCATCTATCAGTCTTGTGCACTACTGTTTTCTAAGTTTCTTATCTTGATATTAAATTCTTTACATGACTTAAAAAGCAAAAGAATAACTCTCCTAATGGCTTTCTCCACGCTTATTTTGAAAAGTGAGAAAACAGATCTGCCACCCAGTGCCTGCCAAGCCAAAGTTTGGTTCTGAAACTATTAATTGAGTAGACAATGCTCTAAAAATATAATTTTTCATAGCAAAAATATACTACATACACACACTACTCTGTCTGCAGTTCTTCTCAAACACAACTACAAACGTGTGCATACTGCTTTCTGGAGTAGGCTTGCTAACAACTGTTGGACCCTGGGCCCTTTAGAAAGCTTGCCATAACACAGGCAGCTTGTGCATACTCATACATGCATCCACAGATGTAAGACAAAGTATCTCAACTTCTGTTGATTGCTCACACTTGCTTCATTTTATACCTTTGCATTTCTGTCTAGTTGCATTTTCTACTCTTGCCTTGTACCTGCTGTGTTGTCAAGTAAATGGGGTAGACAAAGTAAAGTGCACAGTGCCATGATGAATGATACCGGGAGTAGTGAAAAGTAACAGTTACCTTTCAGTATTTAGGACTTATGTCCCATGTCTTCTTAGGTAGTTTCCCAAAAATAGCTCAGGGAATTACGAACCATTACAAGATACTGGAAAAATATTATGTGCCTGCTTGTGATTCCAGCAAAACTGAAAGCATGTCATCAGTGTGTACTTAGTAGATATTTATAAAAACTGGGAAATTCCACTTTCTGTGTTTCATAACATATTTGTCTTTCTGAAAATCTCGTGACTGAATGTTAAACACCATACCTTGATTAAATGCATTTAGTGAAAGAAAGTTTGATCCTACTGCTGCTCCAAGGTGATTGCAAACTTGGTGCATGATGTGGCAACATGTAGAGTGCACCTGAAGTGATCTGCTACAGGTTGTACTCCAATCATTCTTGGATGTCTAGGTCCTTTTTGTCTTTCTTTCTAGTTGCAGCCTGCTGGTAGGCTGAAGCAATTGCCGGTGTAGAAATTTGCAGGGGGAGAAAAAAATTACTCCAATGAACGGTCAATTGAAATTTCCCCCAATCATTGGTCAGTATATTTAAAGAATTACTACAGTAATTATATTTTATGAGCATGAGTCATTTTTCTGTTTTTAAAAAAGTACTTCACTTTACCCATCTCTTTTAGTACATTTCCATTTGGTGTGGTTTGGCTGAATGGAGAAATGTGGCAGCTGGTTACTTGAAAATATTTAACAAAGCGCCAGATTCCTCAGCTCTGGCATACCTGTGGACCACATAGATGGACATAATTGCAACCATCTGTCCACCCACCCATGTAATAGCTAAGAGGAGTAATTTAAGAAAAAGAAGGCTGAAATAGTCAACTTTGAGGGTGAGGAACTGCAGAACTACTTATTTGTATGTTTACGTATTCATAATATATTATGAACTAATGGTCTTCAGAGAAAAATTCCTCTGCTGTTTTCACAGGAGGGCCATGCCAATGCAATATATTTCAGTACCATAATATATACTCACTAAACCAAGCAATGATAGATTACAACAAAATAATTAAAATATGAAGAGCTTTCTCATCAATTAAAGAATTACTTTCTATAGTGTGTGTGAAACAATGAAAAAGAAAAGAAAAAATGCCTTGGGGATGTATTGGTACATGTACCTTGGTGTTAGTTGTGTGAAGAGTAATTCTACTTAGATGTTGTGACCTTATTAAATTACTTTAGCAGTCAAAACTGAGACTCCACATCCAAACTACTCACATGCAGTGAGTCACTTACCAGGAAGCACCGATGAGTCCTTGCTAGTCCTCGTTTGATCTGAACCTCTATCCAAGCTTACTCTGACCCAGGCATCTCAAATCAGTGGCTGCCATAAAATTCAACAAGGACTAGCATCACCTCAGTGTATTTTCTGCCCTCTGAAACTGGTTAAATTCATTGTTTATATTCAGATCCCCTTCCGGAAATGAGTCTTTCACAGTAACTAGAATGATCAGAACTAAAGTCTTTGGCTAAAATTCTTCAAGCTTTGGGATGTTCAGAATCCAGACCCACAGTCAAATTTGGTAGTTTGTGTTATACTCACATCAGTTCTGCATACTGGCTCTCACACCAAAACCATCCCTTTCCTCTAATCCACCTTCTCTCCTCATCTAGATATTCAAACAGCAGAATGGCTGATTGTTGAGCTTATGGGAATTTCTCAGAGCTGGTAGAGGTGACGGAGACAATACCATGATTTCTTGAACTGTATGAATAAGATATTTGGAAGAGAGACAATTCTGAGAAGCCGGTGTGCTTATGCAGGACTAGGAAGTAAGGTGCTGCTTCTTGCAGACTTTCAGCTCATGGGTCTGGAAACAGGGTGCAGATGGGTAGCTTAGAACAGTCAAAGGCTGCTCTAAATCTCCTCTAAAGTATATAAAGACACATGGTGAACCCAGGGTGCATGCTGTCATTGGAGCAAAAGGAATTTGCAACCATCTTCCTCCTGGCCCAGTTAATTTTATATATACAATATACATACTTTGTACAGGTTAAAAAGATATAATTCACATTTATTTATTTCAGTGGAAGACTCTTCCTTTTACAGCAGTCTTGCCCTATGGATCAGAAGAGAGCTCTTGCTAATCCCCCTGGGGCAATTTAAGACCCTGCAATGTCCAGCTGCCCGCTCTGCCCCACTGCCAGACTTCTGCTCCTGCCAAGGAGGCAGTGGAATGGGAGACCCCAGCAAGGATATTCATAGAATCATAGAATCATTTTTGTTGGAAAAGACCTCTAAGATCATCAGTCCACATGTTTATTAAATACCTCCAAGGATGGTGACTCCACCACTGCCCTCCAACACCTGTTCCAGTGCCTGACAACCCTTTCGTTGAAGAAACACAGGCTAAACCTCCCTTGGTACAACTTGAGGCCACTTCCTCATCTGGGAGAAGAGGCCAGCCCCCACCTCACTACAACCTCCTTTCAGGTAGTTGTAGAGAGAGATAAGGTCTCCCCTCAGCCTCCTTTTCTCCAAGCTAAACAACATTAGTTCCCTCAGCGGCTCCTTTTAAGACGTGTTCTCCAGACCTTTCACCACCTTCATTGCCCTTCTCTGGACTCACTCCAGCACCTCAATGTCCTTCTTGTAGTGAGGGGCACAAAACTCAACACGGCACTTAAAGTGCAGCCTCACTAGCATTGAGTACAGGGGGACAATCTCTTCTCTGGTCCTGCTGGCCACACGATTTGTGAAACAAGCCAGGATGCTGTTGGCCTTCTTGGCCACCTGGGCATACACTGGCTCATTGACAGCTGCTGTTGTCTAATACCCCGAAGTCTTTTTCCCCTGCACAGCTTTCCAGCAACTCTTCCCCAAGCCTGTAGCATTGCCTGGGGTTATTGTGACCCAAGTTCAGGACCCGGCACTTGGTCTTGTTGAACCTTTTACAGCTGGCCTCGGCCCATTGATCCAGCCTGTACAGGTCCCTCTGTGGAGCCTTCCTGTCTTCAGGCAGATCAACACTTCTGCCCAACTTGGCGTCATCTGCAGACTGACTGAGAGTGCACTCAATCCCCTCATCCAGATCATTGACGAAGATATTAAAGAGAATTGGCCCCAACACTGAGCCTTGGGGAGCTCCACTTGTGACCCGCCGCCAGCTGGATTCAACTCCATTCACCACAACTCTTTGAGCTTGGCCATCCAGCCAGTTTTTAACCCAGGAAAACATACACCAGTCTAAGCCAGGAGCAGCCAGTTTTTCCAGGAGAAAGCTATAGGAAACAGTGTCAAATGCTTTACCAAAGCCTATGCAGACAATGTGCACAGCCTTTGTCTCATCCAGTAAGTGGAGCACTTTGTCATAGAAGGAGATCAGGTTAGTCAAGCAGGATTCAAACCCCTTCATACTGAGACTTCATCCATATGCAAATATATTAAAACGAAAAGCGAGTGCTTAGTTTACTACATATGCAACCAATCCAAAATTAATTTCTAAAATAAGTTTTTGCTGCCCATTTATTTTCTCCTTTACTTGTTGTTAGACTCCAGGTTCTCCTGAAAGGAAATGGACATCTGTCTGAAGAAATTTACCCTGGGCAGAAAAGAAGTTGAGCACATGGCTTTCCCTGCTATGTCTCAAGGCTCCATGAAAAAGCATACAGGTGGAAAAAGATCTGTCAGTGCAGTGTTACAAGAAGCAGAACATGCATTCACAGCCTGGACAAAAGTAAAATTGAGGATGTGGTGTGGTACGGTATTTGCTTGGACTGATAATTTCTGGCGGGTCAAAGTCTGAATGCTTTGAATGGACTTCATTTGCCATTTGGATGTACCTCATGATGATTTACAATTGATATGATGCTGTGATAATGTCACTAACTGTACAGCTCCACAGGCGCATAATATATAAAATCTGCACCATGTTAAAAGGCCAGCTGAAAATCAGCTCCAAGCATTTATTTTGTGGCATAAAGTCTAACTTTTTTCCCAAAGCCAAAATGCTGCCTCCCATCATAAATGCTACACATAAATACTGTATAATGGGAACAAGGTGTCAGCTAGAGGCTTGCAGGCTCTACTTAGTCCTTAATCTTTTTTCCCCAGTTTTTAACATAAAGCACTACAGTGCTGACTGAAATGTTATTTTCCAAGCAGATGCAGAGAGATCTAGATTTCTATCAGACAGAGGCATAAGATCTGAGGAAGGCCATTGAAAGCCAGGCACAGATTTTACTGCTCTGCTATTTGCCAGTTCCTTTGCAGAACTGAGCTTCCACAATCGTAATTTCTGTTCATACAGAGTAGCAGGACAATCTTCCCCATCTCACTCCTGGGTAAGCACTGCTAGAACAACTCCTGAAGGACAATAATTACACCTCTGGATAGATCCTCTAGCAAGGATAGTGTCCTGAGTATAGACTGGAGCTGAGGTTTTTTTCTCCTTTGCATCGATTTAATTATCTCTGATGCTCACAATTAAAGAAGCAATGAAATCACTGGCCAGTTAATATGATGTCAACTACAATTTAATTGTTGGTAACCATTTTGTTAATAGATAGATAGAGAACACGGTCTATATAGTTAACTGTTAACACCAACATCCAGCTATTGTCTGAAGTCTGGGGGTTTGTGCCAGTTCACCTAGCCTGTGTTGCCCTTTGGAAACTAAACTATAAAGTCACAGCATGAGAAGATAAGTAGCCATGAAAAATTCAGAATCCAGTTAGATATTCCTAGTGGATTTGCTGCAGACGTTGTGTGAAGAAAACTTCTTGCCACACAGAGCAATGAAACCCATGCACATAAACTATGGAAAAATCTTTCCTCAGTGGGTGAAAGATAGTCCTGTGGGACTTGCCAGCACAGAATGTGGGTTCAACTCCCTGCTCATTGGGGACTCTTCATAAATGGGCTGGACCAAGAGTTTAAATTATTCCTGACATTTATCAGAATTTATCTGCGCTTCTTTGTTTTTATTGTTAAAGTGCATTTTCCATCTCTCACTGGCATGTAAGTAAAAAACTTGAAGATTTTGAGGTCCTCTGATGCCATTTCCAGAATCACAGGAGACATTGTGCTTCAGGGTTGCTTTAGCTTTTTATCCAACAGCATTACTAGATAGTGCTCCTATAGAACTGTTTGTCAGATACACAGTCACATGAAAATAACACCTGCCTTCCTTCTGCCTCCAGAGGTACAGGTCATGAATGAAAAAAGACAGATCAGAAGGAGTTGTATCATGTTTAACCTATTTTTTGAGCATGATTCTGACCTTGTTGTAATTCTTGGGTAGAGGATGATCCTAATGAGAAGTAATGAGTGCCCCTGCCAAGCAGATTACTCAATAGGCAAACAGCAATTGCATTGACATGAACTTACTGCTGTTGTGGGTGCAGCCGGCTGTCCTCCACTTCACCAGCTCCCCGATGATAGGAGCTGAACCAGAATTTGGCAGGAGCAGTGGCAGAAGTTTTTGGGGTTTTTTTCATTATACTCTGTACTTCCCCTTAGTCTTCAAGGCTTGGGAGGATGAAGCCAACAACTATGAGTCTTGAGTTCCCTCAAGAGGTGGATGGCCAAGAAGAGTAACAACAGCACCATCACCTGGAAGAAGCAGCATCTAGGAAAGAGGCATCTGCAGCAGGAAGGTGTGAGCATTTCTCCTGAAGTCCTATCTCTTCGCATTACAGAGCTTTGAGCTGCATTTTGATTGTGTGGTGAGAGAGGCCCCACAGATGCCTTGGGAAACAGGTTGATCATGAGGGTGGACAAACCAGTTACTCTGCAGAGTGACCCATTCCTAGGCTGTCTTAGAGAAGCCTTCCAGAAGGAGAGTTTCTGATTAATTATGCTGCATCATTTGGGCTTCTAATTTTGATGCTTAGCCTAGAACACTTGTCTGAGTAAGGACTGAACACGTCTCCCCATAATTTTTGCCCATTGCTTCTGGGAGGCTTTATTCCACACTTAAATTTCTACATCTGCTAGTGCCACTATTTATACACTTAGTGGGATATTTAGTCACTGTGGAAATAAGGTGTGTAAAGGTCCAGATAAATCCTACTAGATCATGAAAATAAAGATGCAAATCTTCAATTGCTGCAAAGCAGTGTATTCACTGGCTTAAAAAAAAATGTGCTGAATGAAGTTCTGGCTTGAACTCTTTTGCATAGGGGTCAGGACTGAGGAAAACCTCACAAGTAACTGAGTCCAGTCCCCTGCTACCATATCATACATCTTCTTTTGCAGGCTCACCAAGCAGCCTATATGTCTAGGCAGGGTTGTTTCCCCCCACTGTTACTCCAGTGTCTGACTGTCCTGATTATTAGAAATCTTATTTCCAGCCTAAACTGCTGAAAATTATACCATTTTTTTCTCCTCAGTTGCTCATGACAAGTCTATTTACCCTAATCAGTTTTCTACTAATTGGTGCACATGAAGAAGTAACATAACTGCTTCTACTACTTGAGTTACAGAATTGAAAAATCAACTTAATTTAAGTTGGGTGGCCTCTAGGCAGCAAAGCCACAACATGCCACCACCACCTGGAGCCCTGGAAGGAAATAAACTTCATTTGGCTCTGGTGATTCAATCCAGCAGCCTAAACATACTGTTGATGGGAATGCACAGCTTTAAGTTCTCAAACGAGGTCGCTCTGAGCATTCATTTCATGATTTTTATTTGTACCCAAAATCCTCCTTTTTGAAATAGGGTCTCTTCCTCTTTGACCATTTTTGCAGCCCTGTTCTAGCTTAAATACTTTTGTTTTGACCACAAGTAATCAGAATTATATATGGCATTTCAGATGAAGCTTCAAAATGGTCTTATACCTGCCATAGAAATATTCTACCTCCTGCTTCCTAAGATCATGATCACATCAAGCTTGGGGATTATAGTCATTCTACATTTAACTGGTATATCCAGGTATGCCTCTCTCTCCTCCATTGTTTCCAGCTCTGTTTCTCTAACAGAAGTTATTGTTATTCATCCTGAAGGGTTCGATTTTGCACTCTGTGCTATTCACTTTCATTCCATTTCAGTTACTTCTGTCCTCAAGGTCATCCAGTTCTCTCTGCATGGAATTCTAGTCCTCCTCTGAATTGACAGTGCCTTCCAACTTCATGTCATCAACACATTTCATAAACCCACTCCTACTTTTTGAGCCAAAACCATTCCTTGAGGAACTCCATTAATAGCCTATCTCCAGCCCAATACTTCCTATCTTGACATAGCCTGCTGTCATCTCTGCTTTAACCAGTTTTCTAGCCATCTTACTTTCTCTACTAATCCCCCTTTTCCTCACCTAAACAGACACTTTCTCACATGGCACCAAAACAACTGTTTTGCTGAAATCCAGAACACTGTCTTTGCTTTGTCTAGAAAAAAACAGTCATCTTAAAGAAAGCTATTATGCTAGTCTGGCATGACCAGACTATGACCAAATCAGGCTAAAAAATTCCATTTTCCATTTTCCTGCTTATGCTTATTCTTTCCTACAAAATCTGTTCTACAGACTTGCACGTTGTTGCAAACTGAAAGACCCAGAACCAACCAGACAACCTTCTCCTCTTCTTATCCCATTTTGAAAAATAGGTATGGTGCTTTCAGTTCTTTAGTCATGTCGTCTGTCTCAAGTGTTTGGAAAGGGGAATTTCTAGTGAGTTGGTGATTTCATGTGCTGCTTCCTCAAAATTTCTGGAGTAGAAATTAAACCGAACCAAGTTTGATGTGATACTCTGAGTTCTGTTTCTATTTTCACTAGATTACAATTTCCTCTGGCTGTAATGTGTCTCTCTCCATTGCCAGTGTCATTGTGCATAAGGGGAAATAAATGGCACAGTGCATCAGTTTTAGGAAAAATCATTATTAATCTCCACCCTGGCCTAGTGCATGGCTGTTCCTTTGCTTCTTTTGTGCTCAATGCCTAGTTAAAGAGATGAAAATTTTTTTGGCATTTGTTTTATTTCCTCTGTAAGGTCTAACACAGCTTGACTTTTGGCAATTTGTGCTTTATTTCTACACTTTGACCTCTTAAGATGCTGGTTTCTCAGCTGATTAGTCTTTCTACTCATTTCTTTTAGGCTCTATGTTACTACCTTTGTGATTTTAAAGGTGGATTTTTATTCATTTCCTTCCTACAAGGCCCCCTCCTACTTTTACCCTTACTTAGGAAACAAGTTCCAGGTATTTTTTGAATCTCTGACTCAAAGCAATCTTGATTTTATGTAGCTGATTATTTTCAGCCTCTATGAAGAAGTGAATGACTCCTTCCTGAGGTAATTGATCTTCAGACCTTTCATGAATCTATCATTTTCACTCCCATTCTTACTTTATTCCTGATTTTTCCTGCTCACTGCAGAGCTTGAAATACCTTTGGCCCAGTGAAGAATCTGTGCCTGTACAGAAAGGAGGAGTCTGGAGACATGAAACAATGCCATAGGTAGTAAGTCATAATAATTATCTTATAAAAACATATTATACTTTTGTCAAGGTATACATACTCCCATGTGCATATATAGATATATATAGAGAGAGGCAATGAGCGTGTTAATGCAAGACTAAAAGTGATCTATCAAGCTTAATTATTTAAATTACATTAACAGCACCAAAGTATAGTAATGGATCTTACCAAGCCATTGTACCAACAAAAACTGGAAAGGAAATGAATACACCTCTCCCACAGGTCACAGAAAAAAAGCATTTTTTCTTAGCATTACTAATTTGGCCAGGTGGGACTGAAAACATGCCTTGAGCAGATCACTGGGTAAGAAAGTACAATTTTTACACAGCTATGCTTGAGAAAAAGACCACAGTTAAAGAATACTTCATGCTAACATATACTTAAACCTCTGATAGAATTACTCAAAACCCATTCTTGTTGTTTAGCTTCTATTTTGCCAAAAAACAAGAAAGTGATGGAGAGAGTTATTTCTTCTGCTTGACTTGCTGCTACTCCAAAGCTGGACTAAAGGTACTGAACAGCACCAAACACAAAAGTTCTTGGGTACTTAACAAGGGCCCCTATTATGATAGATAACTAATCATAGTAATAAGAACAGTTAAATTTAATCTTTTCTGTTTACATCTAGACCTAATCCAAATTAAAACCATGGAGAAGGTCTGAACTGTTCTCCATCTGAAGGGAATTAGCACAGACTAGCATGCAATATGCCAAAGCCCTAGCAAATGTGTGCTATTTTAAGTAGGAAATGTTAAGTACAAATGTCTGAGGTGAAACACTGAGCCTTGTCATACAGGGCTGAAATCTGCCTGGCCTTCAGCCAGCAGGAGTGAGGTACAGGGAGACAAACTTTAGCACAGCTGATGTCAATATGAGACAAAACTGCCTTTCTGGTGGTCATAAGAATGCCTGGGCTACACCCCTTGAGCTCTATGACAGAGAGGAAGGAGGAGTATAGTGTTGCTTCCTTCCAGGCACACTGTCCAGCTGAGCTGCTTGGGCCTTTTCCAAGGCGTATACCCAAGGGAATGCTAGGAGACATCCTGCCTCTGTGAGGCATCACAACTGAAGCATTTCACATGCACAGCATGAAACATGAGGTTCAGGGCAAGTCTGTGTCTAAACTGAGATGCCTGTCCCCAGAAGAATACCCACAACCAACCTGTGCATTTGCCTAGACCATTGCTCCTTATTTCACATCATGTCTTTGGAAAGATCATTATGAGTCATTAGATTATGAGTTCCAGACTCCCATCAATAAGTTCATTATAGCACCCCATGTCATCATTGCCGTGTTATTTCACACAATTCCCCCATAGTTAGGCAAAGCATTATCTTATCTAAGAGAATGCAAAGCAGTCTCTACTGAAGATGGCTACTCACTACAGGACAGTGTTTTTTCAGGCAATTTTTAAAAGCACAAATAGAGGTTCAGCTCTTAAACCACCATCAAACTGATGCTTCACTATCCCTGCTGCTATTTTTGTTTCCTGAGGATTGGATTTTTTTCCTTTTCTGAATATGGAAAGAGAAACAGCACAGACAGTGCAAATTTTGCCCTATCATATAGACACTAATTTTTAATTTGTAAATAATAATAATAATAATAATAATAATAATAATAATAATAATAATAATAATAACAACATATAATCTTGCAGCTCTGACACTAGCAGCCATATACATTCAGAGAGACTGTTGCTCTGGACCACTTGATGGAGAAGTGTGCGTGAGTACATGCAGTTAATTTTTTCTCCTGTTTTCTCCTCTCTGCCAGAGAAGACAGATGACAAAATCAGGAGATTAAAACTTCATATGCATGTGCCCACCACCCTCTGAAATTAATGGAAGAAGTTTGAATGCCTCCCTGGTTAGAGAGAAATTAAGTGTGTTTTTAATTTAAACGTGTTAATTCAGACCTATGACAAGAAAAGTTTGTGTTGATTCTGCTCCCAGGCAACCTCCTACAAAAATGCAAACCAGCTATTTTGCCTGGATCCTGGGATAATGGTTTGGACTTAGGAAGTTAGCTTTGTGGTAAAGGAAGACATCATATTCAGCACAGTTTGAAGCTATCTGCATGTATCCAGCCAACGTGCATGTCACACACATGTTTTCTGGCTGCAGAAAGCCAGTGCTGAGCTGCCATGTGGCACCAATGGCACAAAGTGACTTCAGTGGCAGGTGCCTCCTAAGTCTGATGCAAGTGAAGAAGCACATGTGCCCTTTTCAGGTTGCTGGAGATCAACTTACTGCACTGGTGTATTCTTTCTCAAATGTTGTCTGAAAGCAGGGCAAAGAAGCCTGACCATTATTCTGTTCATCTATCTGTATTTCTGTTTTTATTCCTCTAAGCTTTTGGTCACTTTGAAGGCTGCTGGCTTCAAAACAATGCCAAGCATAATTCCCTTAATTTTTAGGAAACATGCTGGAGGAAAGCAATGACTGCCAAATATTTTTAATTTTTCAGGGATCATCCTAAATCCATGCTGTGAACTGCAGTGCAGTTGTTTTCATTCAGAACTTGACACTGGCGGAATGGGGCTGTGTGCTGATACATTATACATACTAAACCTTCAGCCTTCTCCCAAGGGCCTTTGAAGCTCAAAAGGTTTCAGCACCCATTTTTTTCTTACCTAAAGGGTGGAATAAATTTTGCATCTCATCTGGCTTTAATTTCAGGCAGTGCTAGTAGAATCTCCAGCATTGCAGAGGAGAATTGGCTAAAAACATCCTTGTCATGGCCAGGGACACTACCCTCCTGGAGCTTGGTTTGCCACAGTGCAGGTGTAGTGTGCAGGTGATGCAAAATACTACTTGAAATATGCAAACATCCAGCATTTTTGCACTGTGGCCAAGATAAGCCTTTGTTTTTGCCACTCAGCTGAGACCCACCCTGTGGAACTGATGTGAGAGTTTAGCTCAATACACAGATTGCGTTGGCTGAGGCCAAATCCTGGGCTGGGATGTACCCATGTAACTAGTGATGCAGTGAGGCTGAGCAGGTCTAAGTCAGAGAAGACTCAAAAAGTAGCCTTAAGACAGCATTTCAAAAACAAGGTTTTGTTTCATCCTGTATTTCTCTTTTATGGGCCCATTTTGCCAAAGTGACTGCTTTTCTACTCAGGTTCGGCCACCATGATTGGAGCTTGGTGCAGCACAGGAACTGAGTTAGGACCTTGTGTACTCCTGGGCCCTAAGGCTGACCAAAAAAATCCTCAGGGACAACTTTGTATATACTTAGTATTCAGCTCAGATGCCAGAGTCTTACAAAGTGCTCATTATATATCTTGTGGAAAATATGACAGCATAGAGAAATATCCGAACTGGAGCAGATCTTTTCTGGAAGCTGGATTTTCAGTGTGCCACAAAATGCTCTATTTTCAGATCCTTACTTTGGATACTGGATTTTTATCAGTCAGTTGGTAGATAATTAGCAAGATTTAAAAAAAAAAAAAAAAAAAAGAACATGACCCTCAGCCCATCTAAGCGATCATCTAAGAGAGGAAGAGGACAAAATTATTTTCCTTCATATGACATGTCAAGTGGATGGTATCTTGAAAGCCAAAGATATAAACACTAATTCGCCCACATAATTTTATTACTGGCTAAAATAAAACCATATGATGTTTCTGTATCAGTGCCTGAAAAATTAGTTCACTAGATTCTGGCAATAAAAAATGTCCCTAACACTTTTGTTCATCCACATATTAAGTCAAATGAAAAATGATGATAGTTATCTTCAAGGAATAGCTGGAAAGCAGTTTCCCCCAGAACAGAAGTTCCCTCAGCTGTTTGCCATTACTGCCATCAGTGATAGTTCAGAAAATGTTCAAAATGTAGTGAATACAATAAAGTAGATTTTATAGGTCTCATTGAATAGGCAGTGAAGTAAATGAAAGGATTCAGATTAATTTCAGTGGATTTTGGAGCTGTCTCTGTGCTTCACACCTAGCATTACAGCTAACATTCAAATAGTACCGACACTGTGTATTGCTCATAAAACTTAGAAATGGTGCTACCTAGTTTTAGGAATAACTGTACAGTGAAAGTAACATCTATCCAGAAGACAATTGTTTCCATCTGTTTAAAAGTATGACATTGTTTAGTTACAGTTACATACTTTTATAAGAAGAATAGCAGCAGAAATATATGAATTCTGGCTACAACACCATTTTTCAAAACTACTGTTATGTAGCATAGTTTGATTTTTCCAGGCAACGGAGCAAAATATAAATTACCTACAAAACCTGCTATCCCAAATAGCACATTTGAAAAAAAAACTAAAATCATGATTTATGTGATATCTTGTCGTCTAAGGATCTTGAAATATTGTATAAAGAAGAATGACCCTGAAGTATCCCCTCTCATTACCTCTGCTCCATGGAGTGAAAATACAGCACTTACTCTGTTGAGTGACTTGCCACGTCAGAAAGCAGAGCCAGGAACGGGGTCTGTAATGATAGTGTCTTATTGCCTTTTTTATTCCGTGGTAGAGCCTATCACTTTCAGCAGGATCTGTTAATGCTTGGAACCTTGTAGACCGAGGCCAGCAGACAATGTTTCTTACTGTAGATCATATCTACTGTAGTTAGAAGCAGTTGCTTGTGCACAACAACTTAAAATTAAAATGATCGGAATAGTCAGTGAGACTGACAGGTCTGGGACAAAAGCCTTCAGTGCCGAAGCTTAGGAAATGTCTTGCAACTGTCAGGTCCTATATCCTGTAGGTGGGGCACCAGAGACCAGTATCACACACAGCAGAACAAAAAATATATTAAGTCAGGGTAAGATTTCAAGCTGCAAGTCTTGGCACCTGAGGAAGGGGTCGGGATAAGTCAGGCCTGTAACACATGGACTGGTAGGTATGAAAGTTGAGCTCCCCTGCTCTGGCACTTGAGTGGTTGTGGGGTCTGTTGTATCAGCATCCACCAAATCTCCTCAGCTCTGCCTTTGGCAAACTACTTGCTCCTCATTCCTCACCTGCCTGGTGCCCCTCAAACAGACACACACATGTGCACACTCACGTATATGCAGACAGACAGCCTTCTGTTTGCCTGCCTTGTTCCCACAAGTGCAAATCCAGTATCAAGAAGCCAAGCGGTAATGCATCCATGGACTACAGCAAACTGTTTCTTTTCACAGCTTCTCTAGGACTTTTAGTCCTCTGAACCTAGGACCTGTTAGGTGAACTGTTTCTTAGCCATGACAAGAAGCTGCCTACTAGCTCCTGTGATTAATGCTGTTGCCCCTTGAATGCTACGTAGTAGAGAGGATGAGAGGTGTCCTGCTGCTATCCCCCAGGCACATGTGGCCATGCCATCAAGTGGCAAATCTGTATGGTTTTTAAAGATAAGGTCTATTTACAACTATATATATTTGGGTCATCAAATGGTAGTGGGGTTTTTTAGAGGATAATTTTGATTGCAACACATTGATCTGTCTGCCAGTTGCACTTGGGTAAATGCTGGTGTGATCTTCACCCACTACTTCACAGTGGCTCTGAGGGCATCTCTGTACATCTGTTTTGCCTACTCATTCTCAGACAGCATTGGCCTCCACATGAAATGAGAGATGTGATCTTTAAGTATGTGTGGGAAAACCATCAGACTTAGAGTTTCAAAGTGCAAATAAGATGTCCAAGAATTCAGGAGAATTTATAGGCTATAAAATCAAACAAATTGGACATTTTCTGAGCCAAGGAGATACAAAAGAGATGTTATTGACAAGAAACAACTATACAGTATTTTCATAAAATATTCAGTAATATAATCATAGCCAAACAAGCCTACATATTTTTTCATTGCAATTATTTTAAATAACATACATCATTATTTCTCAGGCTGATATTTGGCACCGAGATAGAACTATACTTGAAATAAAGCAGTAAAACAAAATTAGCCATTTTATGTAGCAGTGGTTGTTTCAAATCTGTTCAGCTCTAATAAAAAACTGTGGAGTTTTTGAATTGACAATAAATCATAGATTAAGATGCCTACCAGAAACAAATACCAGTTCTATATTGTACAAGTAACGCTTGATATTGTAGCCTCTCTGCCTGTTCTTTGTTCTCCTCCTTACCTTTTACTCCATCAAAAGAGTTGATTTATGCCACCATGGTCAGAATTTCATTACCTGCTATTTAACCCAGTGGAATTAAACCCTGTCTTGAGCAATCTGGAATATGAGAAAATTCAAGGTTTACGTTTTGATCTTTTACTTTAGGATATTGAACAGAAACTCCTTTTCCCTCAGAAGCAACTACCTTGATTTTATTTTTTTTTTTAGTTTTTATTTTTATTTCTTTCAGCAACAAGGAATGGAAGATTGAAGAAATGGGATATGGTTTATAAAACTTTTTTCCATGGGCGTGCCCTATATGACAGACTGTGTCCCTGGAACACCTTGGCTCAAATGTAGTAGCTGTGGGTGTGGTGATTATTTCCTGGCACAAGAAGGGACTTCAGGAAAGCTCTGACTCTGCCTTCTCCACCCAAGCAGGTTCCTGACCTCTACTTACAAGTGACAAGAGCCCTCGTGTGCATAAATTCTACCGGATCCTTAAGGTAAAACCACTCACAGTGTTTGCATTGTGGGACTGTTCTCTTGAAAATATAAATGTATGTGTAGCGTGCCTGAGGGTACCCAGTTTTGAATTATAGAGTGCCTTGTGAGCAGTCATGGCATCTCTTTTGAAGATACTCCCCCTGCCTCCCTCCTCACTTCCCACTTCTTATTTTAAATACAGCTTTTCAAAAGCTTGTTACCAAAAATATTCTGATAAATTCGTGGTGGTGCTGCCTAGCAATAGCTTTGCAAAAGAGAGTGAAAGATTACTTTATAGACTTCAGCTTCTTCCTGGAATTGCTGGTTTTTTCCTTTAACTTTTTTTCCCCCTTTCTTGGCAGATATATTTTTAAAAGAAAAAAAAATACAACCCAACAGTGTATGAATTTATTGCTTTATGGGGCTGTTAGATGGGTAGCCACAGAGATCAAAGTGCTCTCTCTGCTGAACAGGTGTGGCATGGAAAGTGCCAATTTTCTCCTTTTTGTGTCTAAGCCCTATGCTGAGGTAATATATTTGTTGGGCAAGACCTTACAGAGCCAACCCTGGATAGGATTACTAGGAAATGCCCCATTGATTAGAAAGAATGGACACAGGACCTGTGTATCCAGATCAGGCTTAGAAAAGTGGTCTGATACGGTTTGTAAGTGATCATACGCTGAATCTAGCCACGTTCCTTCCCACACATCTGGCTTCTCCAGGGAGCTTTACAAGGCAACTTTGATGGCAGTAAGTAGATCATCATCAGGCTACTGATCTGACCTTTGTGGTATGCCAGCAGTGGGTTGGACCAGGAGCTCTTTTTGCCTCATATAAAGACTTTGTTTTCTTTTTCTAGAAAAAAAATCCCACACCAGAACACTGACTGTGGTCAATGCCAAACTATAAACACTGTATCTGTTAATAAATGACCCTGACCTCTTCTTTGTAGAGAAAGACTCAACTATTCTGATTAATCTTGGCAAGGAGACTGGTGGAGGAGTCAAGGAGTAAGAACTGGAAAAGGATAGACCATGTTTAAGCACATACATATCTGAGCAAACCTGCCTAGGGACTGCAGCTTTTGGTGTCTACCAATACTGAGTCATCAGGTGACCCACAGCAGTGCAAATGCTGCTGAGAGTACTGAAGTCCTAAGAGGCACTTGTGAGCCATCTTCACCAAGCAGAGCATGGCTTGGGTCAGTGCAGGGGGTTCCTCAAGGGTCAAAGCAGTCAGCCAGCATGCCTGGTCTCTGGAAGCCTCAAAGTTTAAATGGGCTTGAGTAGAGCCCTGACATTCTTTAACTAAGTCCTGGAAAAGGAAAAGCCTGGAAAGATCAGGCAGAAGTAACTGGGTCTGAGAAAAGGAGGTTAGAGAAAACAAAGAGGAAATGAGGTGCAGAAATGGGCTATGCTCTCTAAAAGCATCTTCTTTTTTAAAATGGTGGCTGGAAACCAAGATTCCTGGTCATTCTCCTGCTTGACAGCAAGTATCTCCAAAATATTCACTTCTCCTTGGGTGCAGATTTACATCACTGTCCCTGGCATACATCACACTAGCTCACATCCCTGTCATAGTGATACTGTTCACCACTACCACAGCTTACCATTATGCACAGGGAAACTACACAAAACCACCCCATTGACTACAAAGATGTTACTGAGTTTTGAAGTCCAGTGCTCAAAAGCAAGGAAATCTTTGTGCACCTCACATGGGTGGCTTATGATAGGGTCTTTAATTGCATCATTGCAAGCCATCTTCCTTCTTGAGGCAGAAGTCACTCAAGCACAGGGTTACTTGGTGGCAACAGTAAGGATCAACAAGCTTGCTTGGCAAACACCTGTTTGTGAGTTTTTTCCCTGGAAAAGTGAGATGGCTCTGGCATCTGCTATGACACTTACTTAGTCCAGTCCTACAGGTAAAACTGCTCATCCCCAATTTACAGAGGGGAACAGAAACATAGAAAAAGGGTCAACAGTAAATAATGTAGCACTGTGTGTGGATATCCATGACTGTAAGCAGTATAGTTGCATTGGAAGTCACCACACAAGGGCTACCTATTTTTAGCAAGGCAGTCCTCTTCCTTTATCACCCTTCCTCTCCTGGTGTAAACCCTCTGTCTTCTTCAGAAAACAAAGCTGTCATTCTATAGCCTCATCTGCTGCACAGTTAGTACTTATTTGTGGGTAGATGTTACCGTGCGCAGTGTAGGAAGGAGGAATCCAGCAAGGAAAAAGTTCTGCATGCACGTGCCTCCCTAAAGACGGCCTCCTAGTTGATGTGGGTTTGTGGTGTTTGACAAAGACTGCTTTGAACTAATTTAATGTGTTGTAGCTTGAAGTCTCTTCAGAACAAAGGACACATATCAGGAAGACATGTTTTCTGAAATGACATGTCAAAGACAGCCTGTTTCACAAAAACTTTGTCTTCTTCAATGGCAAGAGCATCTGAGCTCAGTTCCTTCATTAAAAAAGATCTCTGTCTTAGAGTCCTAAAATTTTTAGAAAATGTGTGTATTTTCCTCAGGCATTTTAACTTAGCTGAAAAACATGCGGACTTCTTTGCTATGGAGTATAAACAGAATGCACCTAACAAAGCACCAAAGCACATATTTAACTTCAGGCTTGAGTGGAACTACTCATGTGTTTACAATTAATGATACTTGCATTACATGCATGGAATTGTCAAAAGAGTCCAATGGAGACGGGCTGAAAACTCTACTGAAAGCCAGCAGGAGCTGGGCATCTGACTCCCCAAACTCTTTTTTAAACTAATTCAAAAACCCCCCCAATACTGGGTTGAGGCCCAAGAGAGAATTATCAATTCCATGCCAGTACACTGTGATTCAGTGGCCAGATCTGATGATGCTAAATAGATGAGGCAGCTGTGGCATATTTATTTGCTGTGACTTACAAGAACAGAGGGAAAAAATGTCTGCATGTAAGTGCTTTCAGCATTCACTCGATTGTAAGCTGGCTGTTCAGTAGGCACGTATCTGTGTTTGTCACACAATTACCCAGTTTACACCTAAACCGCACATACAGGTTTTATCACCACCTTGTCTCCTTTGCACAACATTATCTGCACAAGGAATGCAGGCCGTTGTCATTTAGAACAAGGGAAGATTCTTACTAAAGTATAAATTAATGGAAAGAATACTAAGGAAAGACATAAGAAACTGGGTCCAATCACTAGTTCCATGACTCAGTTTCTTCATTTGAAAAAATAGGAGCACCGATTCCAGTGATCTGTTAACACTTGTGAAAACAAAACAAACCCAAACAATACAGCTAGATTCTTACTACAAAACAATTGCATATAAGTGGAAATAAACCTTTGAGTACATTATCTTTTGGCTAAATCTGAATCTGTTTTCAGAAGGACATTGGAAGATACCTTTCTGTTTTACAAATTGTCTTCTACCCAACATCAGATTTTTGTCTGAAAAGATTTGGCCATTACACCTATTCCAAAGAAACCTGTAAGATTCAGGGAAAATTGTGGGAAAAGCGTATTTTTTGTTGGTTTTGGTTTGGTTTGGTTTTGGTTTTTTGGTGTTTTTTTTTTCTGCTTGATTCATGCTCAAACTTTCCCAAAATAGTCACTCTTGGAAAGAGAACAACCCCGGAGAAAGTTCAGCCAAAAAGGCTAAAGTTTATGAAAATAATAAATAACTGAAACTGGGCCTTTAGAATGGAAATGTTTAGATTAACTTAATATTAGTGCTTCAACGCATAGTTGCTTGACTGGATTTTTGAGTCAGAAGTATAGAAGGCAGGAAGTAAGTGGGAGAAAAATCACTGTTTCTTTTTCTCCTGATGTATTTTTTAATGAAAACAGGAAGAAAATAGAAGATATCATGTACAGTATGTGATACTGATAGAGCTGGTTTAAACCAATGACACATCCTTGTGCTTCCAGTGACTCATCTTTGGTGGGTAAAGTGAATTACAACTGCAAGTGGAAAAGTTTTGTACAATTTATACCAAATGTTGCAAAAATCTAATGCTCCAAAGTCAACAGATCAGTTAGAATCAAGTAAGATTAGGTCCTATTCAAGGCAAAGGCATTTAACAGCATTCTTTAGAACATCAGTACATAGTAGGACCACAAACAAGAACTTCCTGCAGTAGTGGAAGAGATTGAAAAAAGAATTAAATTACTTACGCATTTTAATTTGTGAGGGTTGTAGACAAACATTACTAACAATATAACAAGCAGCAAAATTGGGAGAAAAGTGAGGGATAATAGGTAAAATTAGAGGTCATAAATTTTTTGAGATACCATTTGATGGGTTACTACCATGTTTTAAGGCAAGTTCTTGGTTTTGTGATAAATGCTGCTTGGAAATACCTCTTTATACAACTTTGTTGGTTACTTCATTGTCACAGAAAAGCTCAGGGCCCCAGTTAAGTAACTCTTAAAACTACAAAACCTAGAGTTTTCAAAATGGCCGTTGAAAAGCATTTGATATATATATATTGTGTGGATCAGAAAACTGATGTGAACTTCCTCCTCCTATTAATTTTCTGCTGACAAATATGTTCACAAACATCTATTGGAAAGCAAGTAGAAAAGAAGTACTATTTACCTTATTTTCCTGAGTTTTATTGATGTGAATGCCTATGAATATTATTTGCAGTATTTGCCTTCTCTCTGGCAATGCTGTTTGATGTTCCACAGTGCAGCACAAATAATTCTTCCAAAAGGAAAGAGTTTGGGATTAGTAATGGATAAAAAGGGCTGAGTTCTGGTTTCCTCCCTGTCTATATTAGTGTCTTGAATTGAATAAAGCACGGCCAAAGCCCGAAGGCTCACACATCTTTTTTGTTTTGCAGCCAGCAGCCAGTCTATCCCTTGCTTCTCACCCCTGGATGGAGAAGAGGAGAAGGCTGCAGGGCACTCTGCATAAATTCAGGAGCTGCTGGGGCAGAGCAGATTATATTATGAAATCTCAGTCACTGATAAACACTGCCTTGCCTCTAGTGACACAACATGTGTGCAGTAAGGTGGTGGCAGTTACCTGTCTCAATTCGGGGCACACAGCTAGGGCTGTGAAGAATTATTAGCTCATCTTACTCCTTCATGAGAGTTGGAAATAACTGTCATCTGTCTGTACAGACACCATATATTTCTCAAGAGTCACCTCATTGGTTTCCACAGTGGTACTTTTAACAGAAATTAACACTTTTTGTGAATAATTCTTGTCACCTTTGGCAATGAGTGGAATTCTAGGCTTCCCTAGGTGGCCATCAACCTGGATCCTGATCTTCCCTCTGCTCCTTTGCATGGACTTCAGCAAAAACCAATCTGACTTGCAAAACGTGAGATCAAAATCTACTCTCCCCATTAGCATTGTCAATGGTCTAAAACGAGAATGCCCAAAACATCTGAAGGCCTTTGAACCTGGGGCCAAAATGTCAGAGCCGGAGGTCTGAAGGGATACATGCACCCATGAGTAACCAGGGAGTGGGCTGAAAGCTCTGGCAGCCATCAGGATTGCTCCCAGGCTCCAAATGCCATAAGTGACTCACGAGTTAACAACTGGCATGGGGGTCCACTTACCATACTCCATATTTGGACTGATTTTCTGATTTTAACTCCCCTCTGAAGGCTCTGGGTTTTCTTAACCTATTTCTGGCACCATTTTTTAGCATTTAAATACATTTCCTGTGAAGCAGAGATAACTGTTTCTGTTAGTTACTAAACTGTTGGCTACTCAAGTGAGAGTGCACTTCATAACCTGTAGGATGTGAGCATGAAGCACTCAGGTCTCTCATCCTTCTTCAACAAGTAGGAGTTTAAATCAAAACAACAGAAGAAAAATGTTACAGCAAGGAAAGTAACATGGTAGGGGGAGGAGAACACACTCTCAAGAGAGTGAGAGAGAAAAGAAAGAGAATAAAGACAAATAAGAGAGTAAAATTAGGAAATTTCAATACAGTAAACTAAGTTAGTGAGGCCAGGAGAGGGGAAAATTTGAATTCCAGTCCAGTACTGGCATACATTCACCTAATGCTTATGCTGCAGAACATTGCACAAGAAAACCGTGAGTTTTTTGAAGCTTTGTAAGTGATGTGCACCCACATTCCTGTGACTTCTTTTTAGAGCTAAATGTTTGAATTCCCCCCAATGGAACTGAAAATCCTTCTTAAAGTACTCTCTACCCTGATAGGCCAATCAGCTCGTGTGGTTGCATAATGCTACATAGACACAGGATGAAAAGAATAGCAGAAACAGTATTTTAGAGGGTGTGTCCTTCTGAATTTCGTAGAAATACAGATTCTTTTTTCATCTTAAATGCTATGCTGGCCACTTTAGACTTAGTATAGATTTAGGCCATCAGAAGTTAAATGTTGACACACACATATACACACACACACGTATATTTACACACACATACATACAGAACTGGCATATACTTTCTTCCTCTTTACCATTTCTTTTCTACTGGATAGACCAAGACGTCAGTGAAAACATCACTTCTGATCTAATTTTAAAGAACAGGAAGCTACTGAGCAGAGTGAAAAAGCAAGATATTTCTGTGTCAAAAGTTTTGAAAATCATGTTGCAAGCTTTCTCCCTATGATTGCACACAATGCAGGGCACAGAAACTTCTGTCACAAAGCTCCATCTCTGTTATGCTGGTAAGACTGCCCATGTGGACATCTACCATAGTTACTCCAACTTTTCTCCAGATTAATAGCCATTTCTACATTTGTCTGTGAAAGTCCTTTGCCTGTGCACTATGCATACAGTGCATAGGTTGCTAAACCCTGCGTTTACATGCCTGTATATGCCTGAATTGATGGCTGTGCACCCACTGCCCAGGGGAAGGAAGCAGCTATTAACTCTTGCAAATGAAAAACAACATGCTCTTTTCCCTGCTGCCTTTGAGATTTTATAATGTACAGTCCCATCCTATGTAATTTTTCTTCCAAGAGATATAGCTCAGCCAGGGCCGATTGCTTTCCCATTAACTTTTTTAAATTTATGAAACATAAATTAATACAGACCACATTAACACACAGTTCTGCTAGGTCCATTACAAAACCTGGAATTCCTTCCAAGCCAAGCACTAGTGCTTTATTTCAGATTACTGTAAATCATGACTGGCCCCTTTTGCCTTTTGACTAATGGGATGTGATACAGGAGATGACCTTTGATTGGACATGGTGAGATCTTTATTTCTACTTTGGTTGCTGTTGGCTCTGTTTGTAGCGAGAATCAACATTGCTGCGAGCTTCTGCACAAAACACTCTCTTCTTGATGCTTCCATAGGTGCTCAAAAGCTATTGTTCCAATTGCAGAGTATGAGGACCATCTGAAGAAGAGAGACCATGCAAAAGGGTGTGATCTCAAGTGGTGGAATTGGAACAAGCAGCCCCCAAAGAAGAGGAAAAAAAGCTGTTACACGAGACTCAAACCAAACAATGTAGACACCTGATTTTCAACTCTGCCTGATTTCCAGCTTCCAGAAGCCCCAGATTCTGTTGACATCAGTTGGTGCTCCAGATCTCTGGAAATAATCACAGCATTTAAATTTTCTTCTGTAGGGTCATATTTTGATTGCTACAGTATGGGGGAAGTCCAAAATAACTCCTTAAACCACAGAGTCTGTAGTCAGAGACAGAGGTCTTAGCTAATCCTTAGAGTCCAAGAAATACCATAAGACTGAGTAGACAAGTCTTCACATTCACTGTGTGTAAAAGCCTCTAAGGATTGTTTTGCATTCATGAATGTCACAAATAATGACAGCATGGAAAAGAGATCAAGTGTGTATGAACTCTGAACTCTAATATGGATTGTGCTAATGATAAGAACACAGAAGGCATTTTTATTAATGCAGGGATTAAGCAGAATGATTACATGGGAGTGTAAGATCTGTGTTTACCCCTAACGTGCAACTCATGCACAGCTGCGCTGAGTGCAACACAGACCTCGTTCTGGCTTTAGGGGTTTGTTTGTTTTGGTTTTGGTTTTAAATTTGTTAAATTTATGTGTAACCTAATGAAATTGGTTAGTTAGTTTGCCTAATAAGCTCACAGGCTGTGGAGGCTCTGTTTAATAACGAGTGAATTCCAGGTTATTTCATAAGGTACATTACAAAAGCAAGGGCTTTCCGAAACAAACAACAAAACTGTTTGTGTGTTTCAAATCTTGTGTCCTGGGGTTGTACAGACCTGGCTCAAGGCTTTTTTGAAACTAAACAAGTTCAGCTGACCAATGGCAAGCCCTCAGGTCTCACCTGGTACCAGGCTGCTCCATCCATGGGAAAAGAAGAATAGGGCTGGGAAGGGAAGACCTGGGAGGCAGTTGTGGAGGACTGGGCTTGCCTCTACTCCTGCCACCCAGGGGAGTTTGGAGTAACCCAGCACCACCTAAACCCTGCCTCTCCCACATCTATAATCCTCACTGTCCAAATCTCTAGCATAAATAAACCACTGGAAACAGGTGGTTTACTGCCCTGACAGGGCACTGTGCTAGACAGCTGCCAGCTTTGCCTATTTCTGTAGCTGGTATTTGGAACATTAGACCTTTTTTGACACTTCCTATTACTTTATTTTCACATACAGAGGCAAAATATCCAGTATTCTGGGAAGTAAATCACCTTCTATTTGCTTTCTCAGTGCCTTTGAAAGCACAACGTACAAATGAGTTATCCAGTTGCAGTCACCTACCAGGGATCGAGTGCTGTGAAACCAAATAGAAGAAATGGGCCTAAAGTGAAAGTTCACACTAAAAAAAAAAAATTAAATGGGGTTCTTACAAAAACAAATCAATAATTTTCATCACAGCAAATAGTTTCCATTTGTTCAGTTTGTGCTACACTTGTAGCCATTAGGGACCAGGCATCATTCCCTCAGACATAGATGAATGGATAGACCCAGTGCCCTAAAGGAACTCCAACACAAGTCATTACCTTGTGTTCTTCCTACACAAACTTTTAAGCCGTTTTAGTTGGCTATATTACCCTTTGCTTCCACTGCTAAAATGAGTCTTGCTGGCAGTGCTGCTTTTCCTCTCTAGAAGTAGCAACATTTCAATGATGGGTGACATGAGCTCTGCAAATGCAGAGCTACATCCCACAGTAATGCATTTATTTATGACAGCAGTGGATTTGTGCCTGGTCACACTCTGGTTGCATGAGGTAGACAGACAATAAAATATCTGGGGTGAAAATGATGTAAAATATTGCCAACATAGCTATGGTAGGTAAGTTCTAGCACAAATCTATTTAAGGGTCTCACGCTAAGTCTTGCAAAATACCAGGTATTTACACAAATGTATTTCAAAGTTCAAAAGTAAGTTATTTGCCTTTCATCCTTAATTCCTTCCTTTCTTCCCTCCACAAAACTGTTAGTTCATGATTTTTAAAGCACTGCTTTCTTTATTAAAACCTATGGAAAACTGGTCATCCGTGGAGTACTACTTCAAAAAACAGCATTTGGTTTGGAGATGAAAGGGCCATACCTGCAGCATCAGCAGCCCTGGCATGGAACTACACTGCCATGAAGTGCGGCCTCAAAAATGAATGTGTGTATAAGGGTGTGCAATGACCCAAGTGGAAAAGGAATTTTTGACAAGTAAACAACTATTTGTCTCCTGCACTCTTGAATACAGACGCATTATCTTATCGTTCATTAGCAGACTATTGAATTCACATAATCAGTAATAGTTTCTGGAAGCTGTTTGGCAAGCAGATATGGAAATTACTAACTCACAGCTGGGTAAGAAAAATGGCAAATGCACACGTTGTGCTCGCTCTCTTCCCCCCTCTTCCCCTCCCGCCACCCCCCCCCCCCTCCCCCCTCACTCTCTTCCTTGGACTCTGTAGATTTATTGCCTCACAGTATTCACAGATGATGTTTTCATAGTCACTAATGAGGTCCCAGCAGTTTTTTAACAATAACAGGACATTACTACTCCTAAGATATATTATGTGTTTTCCCCATTTTTCTCCATTTCAGTTGAATACTCAGAAGTGTGCTAGCTTAAAAATCTCCTGGTTTATTATTACTATGATTGATTGTCCAGTCATGTGATAGAAAGGACTGCTGAGGTGTAACTTTTAAATTGTTAATTTGTATACAACTTTAAAATATAGTCTTTTAACACGCTGTTCATGGCTAGCCTAAAAATGCTAAAATACTTTGTTTGTTTGTTTGTTTTTTCCTAGAGGCAAAAAGGCAACACAGCAGAGATCACTCTCCAATACTGTGGTGCATTCACTTTTCCTCTCTGCAAGAATCTGACTCCAACCCATCACAGCTGGCAGTGATACATAAGGTAAGCTGAAAATATTTACTGGTAATAGTTAAAATCCATTTATTTGGAAACCTATGGTTCTTCCATCTTCATTCAGCAAAAACCTTCCTCATTCAGGTTTCAAGATTTGGGGAAGCATTTAAACATTTTCATTATTTTACACATGTTAAAATTACACTAACTTTGAGATAATTCTAAGTACAAGGGCTTTATTTTAGTTGAGTTTGAGCTTTCATACATAACTCTTCCATTATAAAAAAGTAAGTTTAATTTAGGGTAGTTTGTATCACACTGTGTTCTGAAGTCAGATCTAGAAGTTGCTGTCATTTAGGATCATACTGTTTGGAGGCTGTTAAAGACAAAGTCATGTTTAATGTGTATTTAGTACAGTATGTAAACCTAAGCAAAGCAGAGTTTAGGAGATCAGCCTCTCACTTACTTTCTTAGTTCTCTGAAGCATCAAGTTGCTATCTTCTTTGCCTAGGATTTAAAATCTTTGCTTTAAAGTGTGAACATAAGGAGTCTTCTGCTAGACAGATACTTGCAATGATCACCATTCATATTACTGAAACTGTCACAGGTCCCAAACATTCCAACACCTACGCACCTTTAGCCTCAAACAAATGAATATTCACAGTGGCTTCATGAGTAAGGGACTATACACACACTGAAAGTTAACCTTGTGCTTAGCCTCTCACAGGTTTGGGACCAAAGAAGCTGTTCAGTGAGAATAAGTAAAGCTGTGGTCAGGAAAACTCTCAGAGCTGGTAATTTTGCAATTAGCTCACACACCTCACTTAACACCTTCCAAGCCCCTCGGGTCTGCACGCAGACTTGTAACGCTCTTCACAGAGTATCTAAAGCTGAGGACAAAGTCCACACCCACTGAAATCAACAGGAGCTTTGCCAATATGGTTCATTTGACCAGAATTGCTCCCTAAGGAATGTGCATAGATTCTTCAGGTTGCATTGTTTATTAATGGAACTGAGCATTCACTTCTTTTTTTTTTTTTTCATAATTTTCCTTAGGCTACAGTCATCTCCACTTCTCCCCATGCAGATGGTTTGGCAGGGAAGGTAGTAGGCACCTACTGGGATGAAAGAGGCTGTGGGATAGAGGGGGAATTTCCATAACTTGGGAAGCAAAGCAAAGATTGTCTCAGGTCTGCTTTCTCTTCTTTTTGGTGTCTACTGCATTCTGCCAGGAATTTTAGTTAATTCAAAATACTTTGCTGTAATTTTGATCCTGAGAGATGCCAGGATGAGGGGCTGTAGCTTTTGTTTAGCAAACTGTAATCCTGACTCTGTAAGGAGACCTTCATAGCCAGGAACCTTCTTCTGTTGAAGCTGGATTAAATGACACTTAGTTAGATTTTAATGCTGTAATTTATAAGCATGGACTCTTCAGTCCTGTACTCTTTTTTAACCCATTGCCAGGTTCAGTCAACACATGGTTCCAATTTTGCCTCACCTCAAATTCTTACGATGTAAGTTTTAATGGAAAAGTGTCACTTTAAAAACCAAAAAGATCTGTCAAGAAACTTAACATTTCATTAACAGATATATTTGCCGCCATTATCAGCAACTTGCTCCTGGCAACACCCCGGAGCACTCCTCTAGATACAGTGGATGTCTGTCCCTTGTTAGCTGTTAAAGCTGTAATATTTTCCTTGAAAGTTACTTGCAAGAGTCTTATCCCCAAGTCCTTAGTATCTCCTCTCTTTGAACTGTTTAGGCCACTTCAAGCCACTGAAAGTGAGCCAGTCCTTTAGAGCACGTGGCTGAAAAGAGTGAGAAAGGAGGAAAAAATCAAAGAAACACTGGTGAATTTTTTATATAGTTGTGGATTTTTTTTTAATGATAGTGTCTTTATCTAAGTTCCTCTGGTTTCCCTGGGCATTATATTCTCACAGATCTTCATCATTTCACCTGCCTGACAGTGCTCAGACATGCGCCAGATGTACCGAGGTTTCCATTCTCATTTTGGAATCACTTTTCTATAAGACTGAGCTACAAAGGAAAAGAGAAAAACAGAACTTTGGTGATGCTGAAAATTAAGAAAACACCAAGTTGACCTAGGAGATGCAGAATTAGTGAAACCTTAACTCCAACAGAACTGTCCTTGTTCTTCCACTTATCACTGTAAAAACTTGCTCATGTTTCCTATGACAGACCTATCAGAAATAAACAGGATTTGCTGTGCCTAGTTCATACTAATGTGTAGGTTGACTGACCCAAGAAGTCAAGAAAAGAAAATGTATAACAGCTAAATAGCAAATGCTTTTCCCTTAGGGTGTCAGAGGTGGGAGGTCTATCCAGCTGTCAGGGTTTTTTTTATGTTTGGTAGATTCCTACCCCTCTCCTACACTGACTAGGAAATGTACAATGGATTCCAAAGCTCCTTAAATTAGGAAAAACTGGCAAATACTGTGATTAAAAAAACTTCATCTTTGTACCAACCCATGAAAAAAGTGGGGATACAATTCTAAGTGCATCATGTAGCTCTGTCCCTCTCAGACAGTCAAGGGTATCTTGTTCCCAAGAAAGGCAGAGATTTCTCTGGTTCCTGCTGAAGTCTCAGCTCTGAGTTGGAGAGGAGATGCTGCCGCTGATTCCTTCCAAAACTGCTCACTCCATGGGGGCTGCAGCTTCCCCTGGTTATGAGCTGTTTGAACGAAGTGGCAACATGCTGATGTTTCAAACCCAAAGTGGTAGTGTGGCAGTCATCCCACACAGCTTCTCACTTGGAGCTCGGAGCGAAACACTAGGAAAAGCCGGGCAAGGCAAAAAGATAGATATGGCACATTCATATGTGCCATAAAAGAAAATTCCCTAGCTGCTTTTTCTCGGAAAGCAAGCTGCACATCTCTCAGAGAAGGACTTTGGAGGTCTGCTTTGTGAGGCAAGGTGAATACTGACAAGATGGGCACTTACAGAAGGTTTTGTAAGGGAAGAACAAGAGCCTGAGGCAAAGGTTTTGTTGGAAATAACACCCTCTAGAGCCAAGTGTCTGGGAAGCCTTTGCCACAGAAGCACATTCTGATGGAAAGAACCTGCCCAGATCGGATCTGGAGGAAAGAAGCTGCATCACTACTCTGCATTTTAAATATGAACAGCGTTTGGGGGTGGATGCCTTCTGCTGGGTGCTATGGGGAAGCTATTCAAGGGAGGAAATCTTACTGGTGAGGATGCCTCTCTGGGTGGCATAGGAGGTGCTGTTTTCCCTATATGGTACTTGACTAATTGCACAAGCAGAGATGATACGTTGCGTTAGCACCACAGGACTGGTCATAGTCTTTCCTTGAAAGAAAGACTTCCCTTTTCCCAGCTCCTGCTACCTGTCTCATTCCCTATGTGCTAAGGCAGAGCTTGTCATTCCATTTAAAACAAAACAAAACATACAGGATTAATTTCCCTTTGCAACTTATTAATGTACAGCTGCCATGGCTGGCAGGTAGGATCCATAGTGGGGCAGCTGTAGATGTGGAGGTCCATCCTGTCTCCATGTTTTCCACCTTCCTGTCCTCCCCTCCAGTGCTTATCAGCCTTGGCCAGAGGCAGAGTGGTGATAAAAGCCCCAAGTCTGCTGTGGTATCTGCATGCCTTTACCTACATACCATGTTTAGCTGCTTTTATTGATTTCTTAATGCAGTCACAAGTGCTGCCTGCTCCAAAATCCTGCTGCAAAACCTGTCGCTGGCCTCTGAGCAAAGTCTTTTTGCCTGGAAACGTGTCAGCCATGAAAGTGGTGTCTCGCTAGGCAGAAGTAATATTTCAACTGAAGTCAAGCAGGCTTTTCCCTAAAAGCAAAGAAATGATCGTTTTTCATGTAAGCGCCTAAAAATGTGTTTCCCTGGGCCAGGTGCCCATGCCTGGTCCTGGCAGAGGACTCAGCTAGTCCACGTGGATCCCCATCAGTCTTGGCAGAGACATGGGGACCCTCACAACCGGATCCCAACAAAGGACTGGGACCCAGTTTTGTTAGACAGAGCTCATCTCTTGCCTGTCCCTTTGCGAGAAAGTGCCCCCAACCAGCCCCATCTCCCCTGCAGGAAAAATGAAGCCAGGAAGTAAAGGCTGAATGTTCCAAGTGTGCTTTGAATTCAAATGCCCTAATTTGGAAAGACATGAGACAGCAGCTCTTCCCGTTGACTGTGGCTGGCATTATAGGGCCCTTCACATGTCAGATTTCCTAATTAGAGCTCTACGTTTAGAACATGAACTCCCAGCAAGATGGGAAATATCAACCATGGGTTGTTACTGCTCTGCACAATTAAAGTGTACAGCCCTGCTTTTGCTTGCTTTTCAGGCTGTTTGCACTTTTTTGTCCATTCAGGCAAACTTAATCCTTTCAGGATGTTTGTTGTCCTTTAGTAATAACATCAGATGCCAATAATACAATTTCTGATGTTAGCTACCATTCTCTGCTGTTAGACAACCTGGTGCTATAAAAAGTGACCTAAATGAAACTACATTTTCTATTTCAGAACTGCATTTTCATCTTCAGAGTGCAACCTCATTCTGCTGAAAGCTAGGAAAACCATCTTAATTTTAGAGCTACAGGATAGGCAAAGCACAGTCTTAGACTCAAAGATTCTCCAAACTATGCTTTTCCTATTACAATCTGCCTCCAAAGCTTTTGCTTTTGTTTTAACTGGAATGGAGGAGAAAAGATTAATAAGACCAAAACAGAACAATAATTTTCTCAGCTCATTTACATCCTCTCTTTAGTTTTCTGTAACGATGGAGAACAAGGCAGTTAATTTGTTCTTACCAACATAGGAGTACTCAGTACAATAAAGTATTAGCCAAGGTAAAATCTTTCATTTCAACCACTCAATTATTTCTAGTTATGTCCAGTTTAAAAGAAAAGGCGAGAATGACTTGGCTGAGTTTGAAGTACTGAACATGAGTTGACAATTTGCAGTTTTGAATACCTCCTCCCATTCACATATTCATAAGTATAGGGATAATAGGATTAATATATCCACTGATCACATGAAATTCCAGATAATTTAGTACTGGTAGACCTCTGGTTGGGGACTTTCTTTCCCCAGCTGATTCAATATGTGCTGTTACCTAAAATCGAAGTCAGCCTCATACAAAGCTGCTGAAAGCTTTATGTGCTCTGAGAACACACCACACCTAAACGCGGTAGGACATTGTTTCTTCACTGTAAGAGAGATTGCACAGAGTTTCAAATAATAGTTCAGTTGCCCAATGTATTTTTAATGGATTAGCAAAGTTAACAAATTGTATCTTATTTCTGGCTCCTTCTGATGTAATGTAATTCTTACAAAAGCATACTAGATGTTCCAGTTTAATGACCCTTCCTCTTTTCAGGGAACAAACATACACGTCCCTGTTGCTCAGTCCTTCTCACTGACCTCCCAAAAAATAGCTGGAGGCAGCACAGCTTTTGTCCTAACTGGATCAGAAATGCTTGGTTCAAGATTTACTTTCTGATGAGAGGAATTCTGACAGCTGGAGGACAGCTTTCAAAAAACTGAGTTAGGTGGGGAAGATGTCAGGACACCTTCTCAGAGCAAGCCCGTCAGGGACAACAGCTTCTCTCATGCTGGTATCAGTTTATCATCATTATCGTACATGTTTCTGGCAAGAGTCACTGGTGTCTGAGCATGGGTTACACCCAGCCACGATGATCCCAACAGGGTGGGGGGAGAGAACACCTTTTGTCTCCTTTCCCTCCCCCACCCTCTTTTAAGTGTGGCCTTCTTCCATTAGAGTGACCGCTTCAGGCTCCCGCTTCTGCTTGGAAGGGCGGGGTGAATGGTTTCCTCTTCCTCCTCCCTTCCCGTCCTGTCCCATCCCTTCCCAGCTCCCAGCTCTGCTGCACAGATCACTTGGCTGCAAGTGGGAGAGGGGAAGGGTGTTTCTAATGCCAAGAGCTTGGAAAGGACTCTAAGGATATTTTACATTATTCCTGTTTCAGGCAGAAAAATATGCAGAAGCAAAGCTCAAGGCAGGGAAGAACAAAATGAAAAATGCCAGAGACCAAGTAAGATACTGAAGCCACAGACAACTCCAGCAAGTAGCAGAGGCATCCAGGTACCTGTGAAAAGCCTAAGCAGCAGCGTGGATCATCAGTCCCATCAGCTGCCCTGAGATGAAGCTGAGGGCCTGCTTCCTAGTTAGAGGGATGCCAGATCCTTTCCAGCCTCACTGCCATGCTGTCTTCATCATGTTTCAAACCAGTCATAACCATTTCCATCAATCCACAGTCCAAAAGAGTTTTGGAGCTGGGGTGCAAGGCCTGTGGTCTGTGCTAGGCAGTGTGAAGTATTTTGAGGGCAAAGGGTGATAAGACCACCCCCATTAAGAGAAGGCAGAAGAGCACCCTCATTTTTTCAGCAAATGTAAGTGAAGCTGAGAGCAGTTTGAATGCTGTAGGGCAGTAGAGAAGCTGACTGAATCTCACCTTCTCCCTTCCTGGGTAGCTGAGATGGTGGTGTCCCTACACAGTCAAAAAAAAATAGTTTTGTCTTAGACCTAAATCACAGTTCTTCACTCATTTTAAGGTCAGCCGCTTGCTGTCTGATGCAATCATGGCAAAAACTTACTGGCAGCTGCAGTCAAAAGCAGGGTATTTTGGACCTCCTGGATCAAAAGTACTATGTTTTTAAACACACACTACCTGGCCACTTCCAGGAACCCCTTCAAGTCCTACACACTGTGGGGGATAATTTTGATATAATTCTGCATTGCTCACATGGCACCAGTGCCCCTTTGGAAGCCACAGGGGAATGCTACCATGCAGCTGAAATGTGGTCCCTGTCTCCATCCTGCTCCTGAAGGCTGGCGGAGGATCATGCCAAGGGGAAATCTGCTCTCCTGGTGAAGCCAGCACAGCCTGCTCTCTTTCAGAACATGATGGAAAATGCACTTCTTTGTTCAGCATTTTTACTAAGTGTAAAAGTGTAAAACTCTTGATGGTTTGCCATCTGGATGGAAACTGCTCCGTGTTCAAGGAAAGACAGGTAAAAAGCAGACCATGTGGATGCAGCCTTCTTTGCTCTTAGTTTTGATGTGGAAAACATTCCGTCTCTTGACTGTCATATTTATGTCATATTTATGTTTAATGACAGTAAATAATATTAAAAGAACAATAATCCAATGAGAACCACCATTGAGCAGTGCTCTGAAAACTGAAGCGAGTCGACAGGTCCGTGCAAGAGGAGGCTGAAAAGGCACAGCACATGACGTGCAAAGCGACTTTAGAAATTCAAATGAAATGCAAATGAAATGGGGGCGGGGGGGGGAAGAGCATGTGTCTGTTTGCAGAGATTGGGTGGAGGGCAGGACAGCAAGGGGGTGCAGGAGACCTTGTGGGGAGGAGGGCAAGCAAAACGGGAGGATGTAAAAAGGAGCAAAGGACTTTTGTGAGCTTTTTGGCAGATGCTGAAGCAGGTGGAATGCAGGGTGTTTACACAGTTCATATTTCAATATACTAAGAAAACACAGGGAGTCAGGCTCTAAGCTGTTATTAAGCTCGCCTCCCCTCCTGCCCCAACCACTTCTTTAAAATCTGCCTTCAGATCTCAAATGAAACTGCACTCTGCTGGACTGATGGTGCTGGGGCAGCGACTGTGCCACCAGCTGAGAAAACAAATTTGAGAAAGAGAGTGTGCGCTCAGGTTAACAAGCCTCAGGCAAGCAAGTCCTCCCTCCTTTCCCTGTTCTCACCTCCTATTCCCCAAAGCCCCTGCAAATAGTGTGCTTTGGTAGGAGAAGCTGTTCGGCATCGAATGGCGGCCGGGCTTCAGAGCAGCAAGTGGGGAGGAGAGAGGAGATTTACAATGTTCCAGTTTTGACTTTTTGCATAATGAAAACCAGAGCGCTAATAAAATACAGCAGCAGTGATACTGCAATGGGGGGGGGGGGGGAAAGGGAAAACAAACTTTTAGGATAAAATAAACATTGTGTACTCAAGTAAGGAGCCTATCTCTATTCCCATCTATGGATACAGACATAAACACACTCTTTTCTACTAATTCAAACTAAGAAGATTAAGTCCAGGTAAACTGAACACAAGAGAGGTAGGGACATTTCTCATTAGCAAACCTGTCCTCAGCAAACTAGCCCAGAAAACAACTTTGGCCATAGGACTGTAGGGGTTCTTATACCTTTTTGCCACTCATCTGTGATCTGATCCTCATTATTCAGAAAAGTGCCAAAAAGATATTTTTCAAGAAGTTGTCAGTTCATTCAGAATTATATTGTCAGGGGAGTTATTGCATTCACGCTTTTAGTACTTATTATGGAGAACTATTTTTTCTGCAGGGCTGGAGCAGAGGAACTAACCGAGCACCTTGGTGGGCTGGTTTACATCTTGTGGGATGAAAATTACTTTGTACAATAATTTATATCACTGATGTACATAGTGCTTCTCTTCTTTAAAGCAACATGGAAACATTATGGTCAGGATACATTGGCCAGTTAGAGGAGCTGGCAGACCCGTGCAACACACAGAGCAGCTTGTCTCCCTCAGAGCTGCATTCACTTCAGGAAGCAAAACTAAAATGTTTGTGAGTGTGGGGTAAAACTGAGAGTAGAAAGAAAGTGGTCATGGGCTGCAACCTCTGCCCCTTCCAGTTGTTCTGGGAAGTTCAAATTCTGAGTTGAATTCACAGGTTGCTTTCATTCTCAATCTGTGATCCTGGGAAAAACATTTAACTTCTTTGACTTCTCCAGTTACTCATCCATAAACCAGATAGTTTTATTTGAGCTGGAAGCTCAAGCAGAATTTCTACTTGAAGTTTTTACAGGAAAAGTAGTATAAAGGGAAATCAATTGTCTTAAAAGCAGTAGCAGCAAGACATACTTGCAAATCACAGTGGGCTTCTTTGAAATGCATTTGCTAATCCTATGCTATTTCCTTGGGTTTTGGAACAACACATCCTTTGACCACATGCCATATTATTAATGATGTCTAATAAAGTCACAGTGTCCTGATGACAATGAAACACAGCATTTGAAATTCAGTAACTGTACCCTGCATCCTGTTCAAGAACCATGAGCAGGAGGCTGACGGGCTTGCTGAGCTCGGGCTCTTAGGTCACGTTTGGCTAATGCAAGCTCAGCTGAAGAGCACTAGTGCTGACTTTGGGTGTCCTAATAAAATCTCCCAAATTTGAAAGCAAGGCTTGCCATCCATGCATTTATCATGGTTTCATGACTTCTGGCCAGCATGTTGAAGAAGACGTACTGCACTCTGCCTAATTCAGAACATACTTTGGAAAAGCAGCAAGAGCTTAATGGACAAACTCAGAACTCCTCTGGCAGAAAAACAGATTCCCCCGATCCTTCCTTTCCCTCCTTTCCTTCCTCCCCCTTCTCTCCTCGAGGAATTTAATACAAAATATCATCTGTAGACAAGAGGCAGTGAAAATGTCAGGGAACACACAGCCTTAGAGTGGAAATTCAAACCTGCATTATTACATATCATTCTTCATTCCGCCCCAGACACATAGCTGGGCTGACGCCTCCTTGTCCTGAGCTGTGCGTGGGTCCTGGTCCCTCAGTGGGACCCCCTGGCACCCCGGTAAAGCCAAAACTGGATGTGCCTATCTGCCAGCTTTAGCTCAGGAACTACTGAAGCAGCTAAGTGTGCTGGTGCCGAGTACCTTCGTATGACCACCTCAAATGCAACAGCACCCTCCACTGTCTGCTTGGGGTAGAGAGGAGTCTGCCTGGGTAATTCCCTCTGACAAGATGATAAAATCCAGCCAGCGGAGATCATTCTAATTACGACAGATTATCCAGCTGTTTGGAGAACACAAATTAATATAGATGACGGTAAGTAAGCGATTGGAATGTTGCCATTCGTTTGAAAAAAAGAAATATAAAAGGGAATGACACTTCAAAAAATGCAACATGCTTTGGAGCAAAATTAAAGATGAAATCGTAATTAGTCTACTGTGTATATTCTGCTATGATATCATTCCAAAGAATGTAAAATTCTTTATGGTTAGTATTTTTCCCTTCTGCTGTTATCTGAAGATACTTTTTTCAGTCTCAAGGAAATACAAGTCAGATGTGCTTTCTCACAGTAAACCTCAGCCATTTTAAGTTAGAGTGGCTTATAGCCAGAGAGCTATACACATTTATGAGTCAAAGCTCCTTTCAGTCACAAATGCAGGACACTAAACATGACCACCAGGTACTATTTCTAGGTTAAGAGGCCTTTCTGGAACAACAGTGGCAGAAATATTTGATGAGAAGGCACTGCAAAAATAGACCAGTTCACTCAATTTTTTTTCTTTCCCTCCCATACATTTTTTTTCCTTCTTTTTGCTTCACATACATTTCTTCTCCTTAAAATACTCATGACTGAGCTGTTTGCCATTAGCATTCACTGGTGTAAATACATGGAACAGAATTGCCACTGTGAGAGAGTCACCTGTTAAGAAGGGAATGAGGTGCATGTACTGAAAAAGTTTGCAGAGGGGAGGAGAGGGCAGGAGAATGACACACAACCAACATAGCTAGAAGAGGAAAATGGTGGAGACAAACGATACAGTCAGGAAAAAGCAGGTTCCTCCTCCAGCTCTGTGTCTTGTCTTCCCCTGTCAGGCCTAGAAACTTTCCTTTTGGTTGTGATTTCTTGCTGCGTTGCGACCATGCGCCCCAGTTCTTGTGCCATGAGTGCTGCAAATACACAGCACCTCAGCAGCTTCTCAGTCTGTGTGTCCAAGGAGAGGTAACATAAGACAGAGATTACAGATCTGCCTGAGGGGCCTCAGAGTTCCCTAGTTTCCAGCACAGAGCAACAGTTCCCAGCAAGGCAGTTGCATCTCACCGAGGAGGTTTACCAGTACCAGCAGCAGAGAAATAGGGGGGAAAGTTTCTGTCCTGCCACATCTGGACAATTGATGCAGAGTCTAAATTAAAGAAGATGCTCCTGACTTGCTAGCTTTTTGCTTTGTATTTTTTCTTTTCATACTAGCACTGCTGAACCTGGTGACAGGACAATAAGGAGGTAAAAGCAGGGATTTAGGTGGAAGTGGCAGACAAGCCAGAAGGTAGGGTCCAGTGGGCAAAAAGAAAATGAAGATGAAGCAGCAGTAGTGAGGCTTACTCCAAGATGTCTGGGCAATCTGGACCAAGTCAACCTCTCTGAGAAATGGATGCTTTGCTTTGGGTGTGCTTGTATCCTGAAGGGTCATATCAGCAGCTCCTTACAGCTGAGCCACTACTTTGCTCACAGATCTTGGGAAGGGCTCTGGGAACCACTTCATCTCTTTGCAAAGCAGAGCAAGAGGCAAGGTATGATAAGGGTGGATGGGAGGGTAGCAGCTCTTTGGCAGCCTTCCAGAAAAGACCTGCTGAAGGTGTAGCAAGTGCATGAAGGAAAGTTTGCTGCCACAGCTCAGTCATCACTCAGTCCACGGGAATGATGAATGAGGCCTGGATCTGGGGCAGGAGTAGCATAATTGTGACAGTCTCTAAGGATGCAGAGGAACACCAGACAGCAGGAATGTGCAGCTGCAGGTTGAGAATGAAGGAACTGAAAGTATAGTGGTTTCCTTCACTTGCCTTCATGAAGTCATGCTTGATCTGTGCTGCAGCCATGGGTATCCTGGAGAGTGCTGTAGAGGCAGTGGGGCTGCTTTAGGGACTGATGACTCTTTAGCTGCAGCAACCTATGACTTACTATAGTTGCTTTGAACCAATGTGGTCAGAAGAGAAAAGGACTCTCAGTTCTTGCCTCTGTGGTGACACAGCAATGTTACTACAGATACCTAAGAAAAATAGACTCTGCAATGAGTCACACTGTTCATTTTTTATTTAAATTTTAGGACTGTTGTTCAAATGTTTATCATATACTCTATTTGTAATTAGAATTGGAATTATCAAAGGGAGCCCATCTACCAAGGAAAGCAGGAGAGCGTTGGCGATGCAGTTCCTCTAAGTTCCTTCCAAAACTGTCAGCAAAAAATTACAGTGTCCCATTTAATATTCCAGAAGCTTTTAACAAAAACATACATAGCACATCCAAAACTTACTTCCTGCCATGCAAAAAACAAAATACAGACCCAAGAAAATTCCAGTCTCAGCCTGAATTTTCAAAATGCCATTGTGCAAGTCTTTGGCAAGACCTTATCGAGCTCAGTTCAGCCACAGTCAAGAACAAATTCATTCAGACTGGGACAGCTGTAGAAGACTTCAGAGTCAGGGTGAGAAAAGCCTGCCTTTCTGGATGAGACCAAAAGAGCCTGTCTTGTTTAGTCTAGCAAAAAGAAAGCTGAAATGTGTTAACTTTTTATAAATACATCAAGGTAGTAGACACCAGGAGGACTGATGAGCTATTTAAGCTAAATAATGATGATGTCAGAAGAGTAAATAGCAATGGACAGGTCCTGAATACATTCCCACTGGAAATTTTGACAAGTTTTCTAGCAGAAAGGGCAGAAAATTTCTGGTAAAACATTAGTAGTAGTTGAAATGTGAAACTTGATCAGTTTACGAGAAGGATTATGTGACATAATTGCTGGTATTAACAGGGGACTTAGTAAAAAATGGCTACTCAGGAGGTCCTTCCTGACCCAGGCTCCTCAGCTGGCTGTTGATTTTGATGCCTTTCCCTTGTGTTTCCACACTCAGATCTACTGGAAGGACATGGTTCCCAGAAAGTGTGTTGCCTTTCTGAGTATTTTGCCTGGGTCAGCCTTAAAGACATGCCAAAAAAGTCAACACCATGATTTCAAAATACCTCATTTTTTACTCCCTCTCCCCCTCCAGATCTTTTATTGAGAGGCATTCTTTGATCAAAAACTCAGGAGCAACTTTCCCAGATAGACACTGGCTTGAAAGGGGTATACCTGATAAACAATTAGGTAGATGTTAACTTGCTAACAGCAATATGTTCTGGTGCTCATGCCCTATGGCTAATGTAGTAAGTCCATTACTATTTATTGACACCTATGTCTACCAAATACTATCCAGTGGAAAGGGTAGTAATGAAACACTCCACTGCCTTGAGGAATCTGAGAGTCATTCCAACCAGATGAAGCAAGAGGACACATTACAGAAGTACATAGGTAGATCACAACAATCTATCAAATCCACATTTCTTCTGGTCTACAATGCCCAAAATCTAAGAGAAGACAAGAAGTTGTCTAAATATTTACAGGCACTTGAGTATGTAGAGACATCACTTACTGTGATTCCTACACAGATAATTACAAAAAGCAAGACAGGCCATCTTGGCAGCAGCGACTTAATTAGTGTTCCACTAGCATCTATATTGAATTGTTTTCCATTTTTAAAGCAGCTTTGAAGCAGTTTTATTATAAAACTGCATATATACATAACTGTCTCCAAGCCACCTCATTCTTATGACTTTTCTGAGATTCACTACACAGCTTCTATCAATAATTTTAGTTACTAAATGATGGTATCAATATCTGGACAAGTCTGAAAAAGGTACAGCCGTGTACCCAGCTAGGAGAGTGTCTGTATATAGTGCTTGTATCACGAGACTATCATTTGCAGCAATGCAAGTTAAGTAGACAGCAGAATGCAGGAAGTGTTCCTGGCATTTAGATATTATGGTGATGAAGACTGCATATATGCAAAAAGACACATGTATACAGTATCTGAGCAGACAGGTCAATATGAAAAAAAAATTACTGTACTTGATAATGTCTGTAGAATCTAGTATGAAAGCCAGCAAAAAGTCACATTTCTAGAAGCTGAGATTGGCATTGCATAAAGATCACCATTGATTTAGGTATACCATGAAGCTGAGACTGTTCATAGTTGCTGAAGAAATGTCAATGAAACATCAGCTGGCTGTGGTGCTTAATTTCCTATCAGCAGATGCACACTGTTGGACATGTTGCAACTTGACAGTCTTCTTATTTTATGCTCACCAGGCTAACCAAACAAAAGGGAAACTACACAAGGAAAATGTATTTATTTCAGATAGCTTCTCAGGCATTGCTGCTCCTGCTTGTTGTATATTTACACTGAGGTCAAGATAGTTTGAACTAGATTAAAAGCTCCAAACCTGGTATTTCTACACATTGTATTCAAGGAATCTGAGGGAGAACATGGAAACTGGGGTCATCCATTGATAAGAGATGCTTGATTTTCTTGCTAAAGAAGTTTGACATATCTTTCTGAGCACCAAAAGTATTATTAGTTTTTTCTCCTAAAACTGGCCTCGACCCATCGATCCAGTCTGTCCAGGTCTCTCTGCAGAGCCTTTTTACCCTCAAGCAAATCAACACTTCCTTCCAGCTTAGTGTCCTCTGCAAACTTACTTAGGAAGCACTCAATCCCATCATCTAGGTCATTAATAAAGATATTAAACAAGATTGGACCCAAAACTGAGCCCTGAGGGACACCGCTGGTGACCAGCCACCAGCTGGATCCAACCCCATTCACTAACTCTTTGGGCTTGGCCAGCCAGCCAGTTTTTTACCCAGCAGAGACTGTACCTGCCTATGCCATGAGCCACCAGCTTCTCTAGGAGGATGCTTTGGAAGGCTGTGTCAACACTAGTCAGCTACCTATAAAAGAGATATATTTACAATGAAGAACAAAGTTCTCCCCCCCGTGAACATTCATATTTAAACTGGTTGCAACATTAATTCAGACAGGAAAGCAGCTGGTAATGGTTGCCTATTAACTACAGAAAGTCTGGTAGTTACAAGGCATTGGAGACTTTTGGTAGGTTATAAGGCCCTGCAGCCAACTCTTAAAGTATTGGCGTGTTTTTAAAGCACTGTGCAGTTGTTTTGCTCACTAGAAAGTACATATTCAAAACCAGCATTAATTTTCAGTTATCACTTAGTATTTCCTCTGGAACAAAGCAAAGTGAAGATGTATTTCCCACTGGAACATGTAAATATTTGAGGACTTTATTTTCTTTTTATAATATTGCTTTTGAAATGGAATTAGACTCCAATCTAAGATCAACAAGGTTAAGAAAATTAAACAAAAATATTTATACCAGTCTGAAAAGTATTTGGGCAGGTGATATTTCCAAGGGAGCCATATAGATGTTTTTTATAACTCCCAGAAAAGCAAACAGCTATCTCTCAAGCAATAGTTGCATTTTTTTATAAAGTCTCTGCCCTAATGACCTAAGGAACAGTAACCTAGTGGTCACTGTTGCTCTCCCTTGTGTAGACACCATGTTATCATGTTGTTACTATCATGCTGTCTCTTTAAAACTAAAAGTGAATCCAAGCAGAAGAATGGGGTTGTTTTTTTTTCTTGGAAGTACAATACCAAAATAGATTACATGCAGAAAAAGAGGGAAAAAAAAATAACAACGAGCCCCCAGAATATATGCAGCATGTGTAAATGAGTCATAGCTTCAACTGGTCATTTTTAAGGCTTCCTCCCTAGTCTACACTTAAAGTACCAGTCTTATTCTGGTGAAGATTATTGAATCAGCTGAGCTGCTAAAATTCAACTCATCTGGGCCCTGTGGCATGTCTTTTCATTACATTTTGAGGGCAAGATAATACACTCCATCTTTCTAAAGGATTTGACTTGCTGTCAAGGTATCATTTATGCACATGGGAGGACTGATGAAATGTTCTTAGCTGAAGCCCTGTGCACAACCAATGGACTCAAAGAGTTCATGTTTGTGTTAATGTTGTCCTTTCCAACCCCTCATTTACCAGGTCCCTCCCCACCTGCCAGAGTACGCAAGCATTCAGCAGCAAAATAAATTTGTACTTTTCAATCTTGAGAAATATTCTGTAAACCCAACGTTGAGTCATTCACTTGGAAAGATGTAACTAAAGAAAAGGCTATATCCAGGAACAAAAAATCAGATAATTGCAAAACCTGAACTATGTCTGAAGTTTTATGAACAGAGAGGTTGGATTTCCTCAGCTCATACCAGGCTTGTTTAAGACAGTGAAACTCCACTTTTGTAAAAAATGGTTTGGCAGGTCGCTGCTAAAACTGACTTCATTTTACATATATTATGCCAGTTTCATCAGAATGGTGGCTCAAACCAGATCAAAGTATGAAAAAGGTAGTGACTGGCCTAGGTTATGCTCAAGATATTCAGTTTCTCTCGGCTGTTTTGCTTGACAGTGGACTTGTCCTTTCTTAAAGCTCTTAGTGTACCTCAGAGTTAACATGAACAGGCAGTGGAATCGTGTTACCTGTAGTCTGCAAACCTAACATCAGGCATCAGTTCCTTTTCTTCATATTTCATTTATTCCTTTCCTTGTTTATGGCTTCAAAAAGAATTAGGAAAAAAATAGTTTTAAAGTTATAAATAACAAAGCATTTTTATTTCAGCTCTTCCCTAGGTGTGAGTAAGTAGAACAGAGCACTCAGAGCTTCTCAGAGCACAAGACTCAAGCCCATCTTTTCCTATATGATGACGTCTCGTTCTTTCTCTCCAGTAATAGACACTGACTAAAAAATGATCATAACCCTCAGCTTGTGCAATCTCTTTCCAGTCTCTCTTGTGGAAAATGCTGGACCACACACTCAGTTTTACCTTTTATTTACTGGGTCATTTCTTTCCCCCATGGTCTTTTATAACTCTTTTAGCTGACCACAGAAAGACAAAAGTGATGTGGCAGAGTTCTCGTAATTGAAAGCACTGTGGAACAGATTTGAGGGTGTCTTGATGATGGTAAAGGGGCACAGCCTCGCAGCTGAAGGCCAAGTTCAGGGCCAGTATTGGTGTAAGAGTTTGCACTGGCTGCTTTAGAGCCATACTCACTTTCTGAATTTGTCTCAGAATCTCATTGGCTAGGGAGTCAAACAACAAGTAAGAATCTGGTGGTTATGAAATTGCACAGGTATTACAACCTCTAAGAACTCAGCTTGCAACATATTATAGTTTTAATAAAAAATAAAATAAAAAAATATTTAAAAGGTAACTTTGCCTAAATTACTTCACTTGTTTTACAGCTGATTCTTATTAAGGGTTTGTATGGATCATACCAGTAATCTTGATAAGCCTCTGATAAGGTGTCCAGATGTCCTGGTTTTGCTAGTTTCTAGTTAGCAGTCCTGGGGTCCTGTCAATTTAAGTTGGTGTTTGCCGCCGAGGGCCATAAAGTGAAAAGTTCTTTGCATCTGATGTCAATTCTTCAAAGAAGGACCCCCTCCTTGCCATTGGATATTGAGTCCCAGTTGGAGAGACGGCAAATTTGATCAGCCTAACAGAAATTATAGGCAAGCCTGGAAACAATATTCTCATGTGTATGTCCTAAGAAAGTGCCATTCTTCTCCTGTGCTTCTATGTGCCTGTGGACAGACATGCCCCAGCTTTCCTAGGGAGAGACAGGTCTTTCTCTTGTCCTATCCCCTGCACAGACAAAATCCTGTGCTTATTCTCCTTATGCCCTGCCAAGTTTTGTGTCTCCAGTATGAACAAAGGAGAAAAACTAAAAATACTAAAACCTGGCTAGGTAGGGCTCATTTCCCCACAGAAATACAAGGGCAAATGGAAACAAATACAAATGGAGAGATAAATACGTGTGAGGCTCTTCTTAAAACCTGCTCTCCAGAGAGAGCCTAAATGACTTGGTGCTGAACTGCTGCTCCAAGGATGGTGTTTTCTAGTCCAGGACAGGAAGCACAAATAATCTCCAAGGACCTCATGCTTTAGGGAAGCTTGAGGGTCTATATCTGGGCATGCCACTGGCTCTTTTTGGCAATATAATAAGTAAAGGAAACATGCAGCTGGAGAGGACTCCCACCAGAGGAGGAAAAAACCCTCCAGTATCTCAAGTGAACGAAAGTGGTAACTGATTTCCTGTCCCTAATGATGCACATTGCATGCTGCTAAGAACATATTACACAGGGACACAAACCTCCCCACTTTTGTCTTGCTGAAAGACAGCCACAGGGAAGAGGTGGATGCTAAGGGGGGAGCCAAGCATTTTTAAAGTGAAAACCTGAAGGGCAGGAAGAGAAAGTCGTAGGTGTGCTGATAGAGTTAATCTGATTAGTCCTTCAACACTGTGTCACAGTATTTTGTCCTCTCCCTAAAAAGATTCTTCATCTATACCAAGCAGGCTGAAGCAACACCAGCTACTTCCCTGCCCACAGGAATCTCAAGATGACATCCCCTAAGAAGTGGAACCATTTAAATTTAAAACTCCCAGGACAAACTGATCCAGTTTAAAGACTCAAATGAGAAGTGCAAGTCATCTACCATCTTTCAGAAAAGTGCTGGGAAAGGGAATCACATGTGACAATTCTGGCAGCTAATTCAGACAGACGCTTCTTTGTTTTAAATGCTCTCAGATCCTCTAAAACTTTTCACCTTTTCTTCCACAGCTGCAAAGGATAACATTTCAAGAACAAGCAAACTATTAGTTACTGAGGTGAGAGGCAATCTAAATTTTGCCAGTGGCTAAAACTTAGAGTTTAGCTAAAGACATTGAGATTTCTTGTAGCTTCTGTAGTTAGAGAGGAGTAGATACAATCTTTCAAGATGCACAACAGTGTAATAAATCTTTTGTAGTGTCATCATTTGTTCATCCCCTAGCACCTTTAGGTTTTTTTATCTCTTTTCTCCTGACATTATGTGTGCATCCACATTGGAGTTGCAAATTACAGGACTGCTAGAGTCTTCAGAAAATAAAAATGCAGTTACAGAATCTTAAAAATATAATCTCAGCCACTGCCTTTTCATCCATATTCAAGAGCAGACAGGGTTTGCTAACAATCCCTCTTTGTTTTCCTTGTTAGGGGAAGGAGTGACCCTAGGGACCTTCGAGTGACTCCACTGCCACTTTCTCCACCCTCCACTTTCCTCATGGTTGCAGAAGAAAAGCAGAGATGTTCGAGAGCACAGGGTAGTCACTAAGTTTATCAACCCATGAAAGATTTCTCAACCAAGGCCTTAACAAGGCCACACCTGGAGTATTGTGTCCAGTTTTGGGCACCTCAATTCAAGGGAGGTATCGAGGTGCTGGAGCGAGTACAGAGGAGGGCAACAAAGCTGGTGAAGGGTCTAGAGAATAAATCATATGAAGAACACTTGAAGGAGCTGGGAGTGTTTAGTTTGAGAAAGAGGAGGCTGAGGGGAGACCTCATCAGTCTCTATAACTTCCTGAAAGGGCATTGTAGAGAGGTTGGTTCTCATCTCTTCTCACAGGTAATTAGCGACAGAACAAGAGGGAATGGCTTCAAGCTGCAACAGGGGAGGTTTAGACTGGACATTAGGAAAAATGTTTTCACAGAAAGAGTGGTTAGACACTGGAATAGGCTGCCCAGGGAGGTGGTTGAGTCACCATCCCTGGATGTGTTGAAGGGTCGTTTGAATGTGGTATTGGTGGATATGGTTTAGGGGAGAACTTTGTAGAGTAGGGATGACAGTTGGACTCAGTGATCCCAAGGTTCTTTTCCAACCTGAATGGTTCTAGGATTCTAGGATTCTATGAAGTGTATTGAATTGTCATGCTGAGAGGTAATCCACAAGCAAGGAAAGCTATGCTGTGATCCCACACACCCTGCAAGGGGAAGAGCTGTGGGCATGGTGTCCTGCAGGCACTGGCTGCTGCTGAAGCACAGGCACAGCCCTATACCCAGACACGCTCAGCTCAGGGCTTTGGTATGCTTCCCCGGCAGATCCGGAGTTGTCCCTGTTTAGTTTCAGTGAAAACTCGTCCAGCCAACTCGACAGAGGACAGCCCTCAAAATGAGACGCAGCTTGCCAGGAAAGTTAGCCAGTCATGTGAAATCTCAGAAGGAAAATGAGGAACCTCATTTGTCAGAATTATAAACTGATAAAATTGGAACCTTGCCTCTCAACTAATATTAATGATAAATAAAATGCAGCTTTTCACCGAGCAGGAAAGCTAAGCAAAAAAAAACACCCAAAAACCCAAGCAAACAAAAAACAACAAAACAACAAAAAACCCAAACAAACAAACAAAAAAACACTCCAAAACAAACAAACAAAAAAAACACAAAATAAACAACAATTAAAGTAAAACTCCTGGATGTCTGTCCCATCATTGTTTCAATGAAATGTGTTGATGTGGGAAGCAGAAGCCCAGCTTTGTTGAGATGCAAGCAGTGCCCACGAGACACCATTGTGTCCTTTATGCCCACTTTACACAGCACAGGGACCTCACTGAGCAATTTCCACTCATGCTGCTCCTGCCCAGTATCAGGCTTCCTGCAAGCTTTATGGGCTTGTTTCCTTTAAGTGCAGTGAAATAAGGTGGTTCAGACCACAAAAGACTATTGTTGGATGTGTTAGAAAAAAAAAAATAAAAATTATAGGCTGTGCCTTTTTTTTTAATTTCAACAGATAGACGCTAACACCAAAATTATAGCACAAGCTTTTAATGTCCGATAATTAAAAAAAAAGGTTAGTCCCTATGGCAGAAGGTACTAAGGTCTGCAAGATGTCCTTCAAATTGAAAAAGACTGTGTTAATCCCAAATAATATGGATACAAATTAGCTCTATGTGATCATCCACTTCTGTTTATCCAAAGCATTTACCGTGTGAATGAGCCAGACATACCTAGTGTTTTCCATCTCGTCTTTCACATGGGGAAGACAATTAGTGTTTTGGTTTAAATTCAAGAAAATCTTCCTGGTTTTCTGTGATCCAGTGCCTGATTTGACTCTTGTAAGAACCACAACTGCAGAAAGAAGCACCTATAAAACACAGTACCTCTCTCCAAACATATAATATCCACTGAAGAGGAGCTGCAAAAATTCATTAATGCAGCATTGGGAAAAAATAAATCATGGGGAGACTAAAACAGGTATTTCAAAATTTGTCCAGTGAAGTGATTCATTTTGATGTACAAATTAGGCTACACACCAAATAATCCTCTGAGAAAATTTCTTGCACTCACTGATTTCAATGACTTGTGAAATAATTATTTTCTGGCCATTTCCAAAGACATATTTTGTAATTTTAACAAAATGCTAAGGACCAGCCCAGTGCCTGGATAGACTTACTTTTAGTATGCTTTTGACTTTCAATAAACAGAAGACAAGTTGCCGTTATGGTATGTTAATATTTTTTGCATCAGATTCTTGATGGAGTCGGAGTAACAGCAGTTTCTGAGAAAAGAGGAACAAAATCCAAGCAGGATCAATGAGCCCTTTGCAGAGCTCATGAGCATCTCAGCTTGGACTGGGCTGGGGGAATATTCTTGTTGATTGCTGTCCTGGCTGAAACCCCCCTCCCTAGTGTCTCCAGCCTGCAGCACGCTGTGGGGCACAGACCAGGATACTCCAGTGCCTTGGCAGAGATTTCCACTGCTGGCAGCTGGAGCTCAAACCCTGGCCAAAGTGAAAAGGAAGAGTGATGGTGGTGGTCCAGACCTATCCCCCAGAGGAACTTCATCCACATCATTCACACACACACAAATGCAGCCCCCACCACATGTATTTGGAAGCCAGGGCTTCAGAGAGTCCCTGACCACCCCCCGCAGCTCTGGAGCAGCAGGGATACTGCTGGTCAGGATGGCGTCACATTAGCAGAGCTGCGTGGGAGGCTGGCACAGTCCTTGCTGACACTCTGCCTGGTTCCAAGCTAGCCTGCAAGCCCCTTCTTTTCACTAGTGTTACTCTGCCATGGAAGATTTCAGCATAACAAAATGTTTTGGCAAAGTCCTCCAGAAAGGTCCCCAGTCCTTTAGGGATGACGAGGCCATGGCGCAGAGTAGGTTCCCACCCAAGCAGAGGAAGGCTGCTAGCAGGGAGCACTGGGTAGTAAAAGCCCTCCCACCTATTAGCACTTCTGACTGATCCAACTCATTCCCAAGGAGCCTTTCCTGGGGAAACACACTTAACATGCTCCTACACACACACACACTGGTACTTCACGAATCCCTATCCACTAGCAGCAAAACAAACGTGGTTGATCTGCAAGGCCAACTGCGGTGGACTCAGTCCATGTAGCTCTGACAGAAGCACATGTCCCACTGCTGAGGGAATCAGACACCCCAGCTAACATCCTTAACTTCCCCTCACCCCCTTCTTTCCCACCCCTTCCTCTTCACCCTCCCCCACATTTTATTTTTTTATTGACCCTTTTCCTTAAATACGAGGGGCTCCTTCTTTGGTCTAACTTCCCTCGGGAGAGCTACCAGTCCCATCTCCTTTATGAACTACTGGACCTTGGCACACCTCCAGCAATACAGAGTTAAGAAAGACATTTTCTGTTCAGCAGTTCTAACTCCATCACATATGTCTCTGTAGAGTAGGTCAGAAGGCAAAGCCTGCAGAGTGCAATAATATTTGTACTGCTGTCTAATCCTAGAGGGAAATTCGTAGGAGGGAAGCAGAACCAGTTAAGAGAATGCCAAATACCTCCAAACCACAGGGCTCTGCAATAAAAAGAGGAACAAAGAAAGATGGCTCTAACAATACCCACAGTGTTTCTTAATCTAATTATATTTTTACTCTCAAGTTTGTCATCATAAGGAATGTACCTCACAGGCTTTTGTTATCTTTTTCTCTTTCATAGGTGAAGTTGCTTACCTGGTTAAATAGAAAGCTGCTAGTAAAACAGTCCAAATACATAGCAGATGCAAAAACATATCTTGAGAAATTATTGTGGGAGACATAGAATCTGATGTTTTCCCCCATAGTTTTACTTTTCTTCCTTCTGTGGTGTAAGTGCAGCTCTCTCAGAAATGCCCATTTTCTCTTGGACTGAGACATGGTGGTCCTGCTTCAGGCTTGAATTATAGCATCACAGAAAGTATTTAAACTTTCACTGATAAAAGACAAGAATACTATAAATGAGAGCTTTTCCTTGCTCTATGGAAAAAGCTTTACCCAATCCAACACCCAGAGTGAAGAGACATAACAGCACAGCTCACTTAGCTATTAGAAATATCTCAGTTGTCAAATTGTACTGTATTAAAGGTTCAAATTAGAGGAATGAGCCCCAACCATCAACAACACCTCTACTGCTACCTGCAGCTTTCTCTTCTTCCATATGAAGCTTTAAAAAAAAAATCCCTCCTTATTCTTTCCAGGAGAAGAAAAGTATCACTTCTAATTTACAAAGGACTTGAGTTGAAACTATTACTTCAATTATGTTGTTTTAAAATAAGAGAATTCTACAAGAAAGAACTAATATAAAACAATCTCTCCTGTCAGAAATGTCTGTAATCACTGTGAAAATGTTTGCAACAAGCTATTAGGAGGTACTATCACCCCAATTTATAGTCAGTAAGTATACAGGACCTTGACTGTTGCCCTTCTATTACCCTTCCTTGGAAAAAAAACAAAATATGAGCAAGGAGAAAAATGCTATGTAAAAAAAATTAAAAAATTTCCCCTTTCCTCCCCTCTTTGTCTCTAATGAAATTCCCAATCTCAAAATTTCTCAGAAATGTGCCACCTTTCTCAGCCTGTCATTAAAAAAACGCTTAGTGTTCCACAGACAAAAGGTACCAAGATCTGAACGGTATGAGGGGTAAGAATATGCAAACAAAAGAGGGAGGCAGATTTGCTGCAGTCTCTTAGTCAAAGAAATGAGGGATGGAAGAACAGACTTATCATTTCCTGACCATGGCTGAAAAGGTGGACAAAGTGATCTGACACTGTGTAACACTAAAGCCTATGAAGATCTGAAATATCATGTGATAAGCTAGACAGTCCATTAGGATGCAATATGGGAAGAAGTAGTTTGGTCTGAAGCTAATATGCAAAAGAGAATTGAGGTGAAGTAGATCAAAGTCTTTTTGAGGATGGAGGTGAGAAGTAATCACATCATAAAAGAAATATAACTATTGTAAATATGGATTTGGACATCCATATGTCCATGGGCTGTGATGGGATGCACCCACAAGTGCTGAGAGAGCTGGCAGATGTTATTGCTGGGCCACTCTCCATCATCTCTGAAAGGTCATGGAGAAGAGGAGAGGTGCCTGAGGACTAGGGGAAGGCTAATATCACTCCAGTCTTCAAAAAGGGCAAGAAGGAGGACCCACAGAACTATAGGCCACTTAGTCTCACTTATGTCCCTGGGAAGGTGATGGAGTAATTCATTCTGGATGTCATCTCTAAACACATTAAAGAACAGAAAGTTATTGGGAGTGGTCAACATGGATTTACCAAGGGTAAATCATGCTTGACTAATCTACTGGCCTTCTGTGATGACATAACTGGTTGTCTGGATGAGGGGAAAGCAGCAGATGTCACCTACCTTGACTTCAGCAAGGCCTTTGACATTGTCTCCCATAACATCCTCATTAGGAAACTGAGGGAGTATGGGCTAGATGAGTGGATTGAGAGATGGCTGTGTGACAGAACTCAGAGGGTTGTGACTAATGGAGCAGAGTCAAGTTGGAGGCATGTAACCAGGGTTCAATATTCAGTCCAGCCTTGTTCAATTTATTAATCAATGACCTGGATAAGGGGACAGAGTGTATTCTCAGCAAGTTTGCTGGTGATACCAAACTAGGAGAGGTGATTGACACTCCAGAGCGCTGTGCTGCCATCCAGTGTGACCTGGATAGGCTGGAGAGTTGGGCAGAGAAGAACCTAATGAGGTTCAACAAGGGCAAGTGTAGGGTCCTGCACCTGGGGAAGAAGAACCTCAGGCACCTATATAGGTTATGGGTGGACCTGCTGCAAAGCAGTTCTGAGGAGAAGGATCTGGGAGTCCTGGTAGATAGCAAATTATCCATGAGCCAGCAATGTGCCCTTGCTGCCAAGAGGGCCAATGGGATCCTGGGGTGCATTAAGAAGAGTGTGGCCAGTAGGTCAAGGGAGGTCATTCTCTCCCTATACTCTACCCTAGTGAGGCCACATCTGGAATACTGCACCTAGTTCTGGGCTCCCCAGCTCAAGAGAGACAGGGAGCTACTAGAGAGAGTCCAGCAGAGGGCAACCAAGATGACAGGGACTGGAGCATCTCCCTTATGAGGAAAGGCTCAGAGAGCTGGGACTCTTTAACCTGGAGAAGCAAAGGCTGAGGGGAGACCTTATTAATGCCTATAAGTGTCTAAAGGGTGGGTGCAGGGAGAATGGAGCCAGACTATTTTCAATAGTTCCCCGTGAGAGGACAAGGGGCAACAGGCACAAGCTGGAACATCGGAAGTTCCATTCAAATGTGAGGAAAAACTTCTTTACAGTGAGGGTGACAGAGGACTGGAACAGGCTGCCCAGGGAGGTTGTGGAGTCCCCTTCTCTAGAGATATTAAAAACATTCCAGGATGCAGCCCTGAGAAATGTGCTCTAGGGGATCCTGCTTTAGCAGGGGAGTTGGACTTGATGATCTCTAGAGATCCCTTCCAACTCTGACAATTCTGTGATTCAATTGCTTCCTTTTTCAAATCAGTCTCTGAAAACTAGACCTAAACTTTCCTCTCCTGCCAGTTCTGAGAAAGTTAGGTTTCCAGAAAAAAAGAAGAAAAAAAGGAAAATAACACAGCAGACATAATTCTTCATAAAAAACAGGGCTCAGGGTGCCATCTTAACAACTTTTTGTACCATTATTTGCACTCTAATACAGGTTTGTTTTTTATAAGTCCCTATTTTACTTGTATTGGTGCTGGCAGATTATGTGATATGAGATGTGCTGCCCCAGCCTGACAGATGGAGCTGAAAAGCTTTCTACTGTTTGAAGATAAATCAAAATAGTAAATGTAAAACTTGCGGTGAACAGAAGAAAAAAAAAGGTATGTACTTGTGGCTAGATAGTGATCCAAGGCAGGTATCATACCTGTACCACTGCAGCATTTGTTCCTCAGCAGCATTTGTGGTTTCCAGGATTGCTTTTCTTTTTTGCTTATTGACAATTTGAGTAGAGAGCTTTGAATACATGCCAGAGGAAAACTGACAACTCAGAGCTATCTTAGCCTTGGTCAAATCTCCCCCCAACAAGAGGAAAAATCTGCTCCTCTTTAGCCAGATGGAGAAGGTTTCTCCCTGCTGCCTCCCTCACCTGGACCAGGAAAGTTCTGCTGCAAGTGTATTCTCTGAAGTAAAGCTCCACACAGCTTACAGGATGCCAGCACAGCCAAAATTGTATGCAGAGTTAACAACAAAACAGAAATATACATAAGGGTGGAGGGAAGCGGTTGCAGTGCTGTAACCCTGGTAAAAGTCAGAGCATTGTTCTTCTATTCTGCCTTGGATTGAGACAGACCTTGAGGGCTGCAGTCTGCTCCATTATGGTGACTACACAGAGAATTTCAGCTCGAGTGTTGGCTTGGTTCCAGGCAAGATGAACGAGACTGTAATTATTGACAGATATTTGCAATGCTTTTAGGATTCAAATATAGATTTATGTCACAAGTCACCTAGGTCTTCTTAACTGATTTTATTTCATGTTATTGTGATTAAACATTAAGGATGGTTTGAGTTTTCAAAGATGCTCTGTTTCTTACAAAAGAATTGCTCATAAAGCTAGAATAAACACGGAAGGAATAGCAGGAGAGTGAAAAGAGTCAACTGTGGGCTAGGAATTGCAATACACAGCAGCCAAACACAGCACGGGATGATTTAATGAGGTTTTCAGATGTGCTAGAGTGGCTGCACTTTGGAAAGTCCTCGCTATTTTTAGTGACGTGCTAGAACATCAGTATCGCCACATAAGCTAGCACACTTCTTTCTTCTAAGATTATTTTTTTTTTCCCTACAGGTCTTGGGAAGATCTTTCTTCCTGAGTGCTGCATCACATGAGGGGCTGGGGTATTTACCAGTTCTGCAACAGGATGTCAAGTAATAATCCTTTGCTGAGTCACTTCAAAGAGTCGCACAGGAGCTCTCTACTTTGCTAATTTCTGTGCTCTCATTAGCTCTTCCCCTCTGCAAGCATCTTGTTCACTCACAAAAAAACAGTATATGCAGTCTAGTCATTACCCCATTCCAGGAGTCTGGATTTTAATCACTGCTCCGTTCCTAGTTGGTCTGTGATGGGACCAGGCATAAAACAAATCTGCTCCTGATTCTTCCTGTCAACAAATGAACTAAAGGCCATAAACTATCCTCTTCCTAATCTACTATTTCAGCTTATTAGCTAACATAAACCTGTTCCAGTGACCCGTGTAATAGCCACACTGACATTTTATGCTTGGTTTCTCAGTCCCATATGTAAATGATTAAAAACTACAAGGGATTTCTTTATACAAATCTATTAATAGCTTGGGGATTTTTTTGTTCAGTTTTTTGGGTAACATATTTTGAATTTGAAGTGCGGCGCGCATAGCAGTGGCTGGCGTCAGAAGCCACTGCAATACACATTTCAGTTTCCTTCAGCCAGCCACAGCAAGAAAATTGATGGCCTGTTCTCTGGGGCTCGTGTGTTCCTCCTTGGCTGCTGTCTCCCACGCTGCTGGTGTATTACTCTGTTTTCACTGGAAAAGAATGCAGGACATTCAAGCTATTCCAAGCAGCATCCTTGATGTCTGGATTTCATGGGAATGTTTCACACCGCAGTTATTGCAAACTGTTAACTTTCATACCTCGGACTGTTTTTTTTTGGCGGCCCCCTCTGTTTTGCTAGCCGGACAGACCTAAGCCAAAGCAGCCTTTGCTGCAAACATGAGATGCTTCGTCATCTATCATGTCATTGCCAACAGGGAGACCCAGCTGATGGCACCCTGCTATGTGGAAAACAGGGAGAAAAGAAATAGAAAATCACTTAAAATAAATAAATAAATAAATATCAACTTGGAATGTTGGCATCTTAGTGCAGTTAACAGGCATTTAGGCAACTGTGAGTGCACATGCAGAAGCAAGGAGGCAGTGGCTGTGTCTAAATAATCCTGGCACTCTCCATGATCTTCTCCATACAACAGGAAAGCTTCTTAAAGCAGTTACTTTCTGAGGAGTGACTGAAAAGTCTCAGGGGACTCTAACACATACCCCACCATCTCTACTGCTTTCAACTCTCTTCCATCACTAGTGCTGTCTGCTGTTAGGAGGTCACAAGCCAGGCTGGGTTAACCATTCTTTACAGTCCTACAGCTGGCAGCATGTCAAAATATCCTCCACACTGGCTTGACATGCAGGAATGAAGAAGGGGCATGGGAAGAGAGGGATTATGTTTGAAGCTGCTCCTGTAGTTGATTTGATTGATACCAGATAGATAATGGAAAGCTTGGACTTGGACCCAGAGTTTGTCAGAGTTCTTGGGCCTTCAGATGGAGAGCTTGGTTTAACTCCTCAAATTAGGGGCTAAAAAAAGTTCAGATGCCGATCTGGTTTGCAATTTTCCTTGTGTAGAGCAAGAAAAACTAGGGCTTTGGACTTAGTTCACATATCGCACAGAGAATAAACTATTGTTTATGTCAAAATGAAAAAACAGGCTAGTTATTATTAGGAAGCTGGGTCGACATTCTATTCAAAAACTCTGAAAACCCCACCGACTGTGGTGAGTAGAAAAACAGAGCAAGACAGGAGTCTTTCAGCAGATTATTTAAAAGGGTTTTAATGGTGTTTTCCTTTTCACTTGGAGTGCTTCTTTATAGAGAGCTGGTTGCAAAAAGTGCCATAGAAAAATCTGCTGAGCACCAAGTGTTTCCTCGAAGCATCTCAAACACAATGGCAATGCTCAGAGAGCTGAGCTTGCCTCCAGCACTGGCAGGTCTCCTGCAGGCACAAGCCAATTGCCTGTCTTCCTCCCATCAAGATTTGGAGAACTCTCATCCTGACCTCGCTCTGCCAGCACCAGGGTGGTGCTCACTTCCAGAAAGCAAGTTTTGTTGGAGAGTGGTTCGGCACATGGTACCAACCGTTCAATTCAGAAGGTGTTCGGATTATCTGCATTCCTTAGGAGCTCAATAAAGACACCCCAAATGAAATGCTATCATTTTTCTGTGAATACTGAATGGGTTGGGCATCTTTGTCAGCTAGCAATTGGTTTAAAATCAAAGAATACCAAGCTGTAAAGAAACTACAGATTCAAGAGGGGAAAAAAAAATAAAATTGGGTTCAGTTCAGTTCAGATCTTTCCTGCTAGTATAATCATCATCTTACTGACGGAGAAGAAAAACACAAAGGCATTAATGGCTTGCTTGAGGCCACACAGGAAGCCTGAGAGAAGGCTGGAAACTGAGACTGTATCTTCAGCATCCAAATCCTTAACCACAAGGCCATCCTCCTTTCCATAGCTCCCTGTCTTGGGGAAGAGAAATAGAGTAATTCCGAATCCCGTGGGCCAATAAATTATATTACCATGACACGTAGAATCAGTGCTTTGTGCTGGCGTATTCTTTGCTGCTTGCAATTATCTTACCAGGGATCACTGGACAGCATTTATTGGAAGACTAATTTAAGGGAGATAATATGTCTTACTGTTTTGTTAGACCTATAAATGAGCTTGGTGGTCTCTAAATATCTTGTCCAGTGAGTAATGGCCCGTATTGCAAAATCCCTCCACAATTTATCATCATTTGCAATATATTTTGAATTGACTTCTGACTGGAAAAGGAAAGGCTGCTGCGGATCAGGCTGAATGACACAGTTGGCTAGAGAAAGCTGGGACATGCTGCCAATATGTTTATCTGGCAATACTTCCTCATGTTTCTTATCACTTCTTGTGCTTTTAAAGATTGTGATGGAGAGAAGAAAGGAATGAGATTTTAGTAATTTTTTTGTTTTAAGTATAGCAGTCTAACGTTCAAAGGTGAGGTAAGACAATGATGGTAGGGAGAAATTAATGCCTTGTTTTCAGCACATATAGTAAAAACATCAGGCCTAATAAAAGATAGTAGCTGTGCCCTGTGCTCTGGCCAGAGGTTGATAACGGACTGCTGCTCCAGTGTTGTGTAAAGACTTTCCTAGCTGGTGTTGCAGTCATGCACACAGTAGTTCTTCACAACACCAGGCCTTGCAGACTTCAGAGACGGAAATAACTTGTTGTTTCCTTCAACTCTTACCATAAAATACTGAGCCATCCTCAATGTGAAAATGAATCAAGGTGCTGAGAATGGAGGATACAGAACAGAGAAGACACGTCTTGGGAGTTGCTTTTCATGGCAAAAGAGCAGGAATGACCATTGAAAAATTGCTCCATCATTGAAAACTAGTAGATTTAGGAGGAGGTGGGAGGGAAAGAACATAGTAATTCATTAATAAGAGGGGGAGACACACTAAGTTTTAGTATGACAGATCTTTCTTTCCTTTCCAGAGGGCAAGTGACTGGGTTATCTGCACTCCTCTGAAGGGGTTGTGATGGGAGAACAGTGATGTCTGGTCACTTGGGGCATGCCCTTTGTAGTATTTCCACAAATGCAGGATGAACCAGGTGAGGAAGCTACAACTGAGCTCCTCATGCTGATGGTGCTACAAGAGCCACTCAAAACTAGCAGTATTGTAGCTACAGGCCTCTAACTTACTGCCTACTCCTTTCCACAGGTGCTAATTCCACTAAGACCTTGTGGACTAAGCCTGGGTATAGTTGTCCTGCCAATCTACTACATGCGACCCAACAGACCATAGCACAACTTATAAAGGAAGGAATTCAACCTCGGGGGCAATTCAGAATACCAGAAAATATTAATTACCTTGCTACTCTGAGTCAGTCCTTCCCCTGTGACGCCTATGGAAATTCTACAACATTTTTGAAAGCAGTGTTGGGGCTACATGGATGAGAAGAGGCAGGGTGAAGTCCTCTACACAGATTTCAACACATAGATCAAGAGGTGGAGTTTCATCAGCCCACACTGAAAACTAAGTTTGCCAGCACCATTCATGAGAATGAGGTCTCTTCTTCAACATCCAGCTGTGGAGTTAGAGATCGTCTGAAGCATTTTCCTCCAATTCTAGTCAGAAACACATATTGATGAGCTGCTGTGCAGATATCCTTTCCTCTTATGTCCTTGTCCTATAATTATTCATACGCAGTTTAAGACTTTTTGAAAACTGTAGAACTGCTATGACTAAATGTCATGCAACTACATGTGACTATTGGAGGCCAAATGCTGTTGGGTTAGCTGATAGCTTAGGACTGCATCTGCTGACCAGTGAGAGATGCTAAACAATTTAACTCTGTCATAAACCATTTCTGTATGTTTGAAGTACTGAGGGAAACCATGTGAAATGCAGTGAGAGAGACAGCATCAAACTTTACATGCAGGAAACATCTTATACTCATTTTAGAATGCAATACCTGGCCTTCACATCTTCTGAAGCATGCAAGAGGTATGTTATACTTTTGTAGTCTTCGTCTCTCCAGTCTTGTGCCTGTTTCAGGCTCAGGCTTCAAAGCTGCTTAAGAAGGACCTGGCCAGATGCAGAGATTATTTGCTAAACATCCTGAAAATATGCAAGTTTGTGAAAGTTGTGCCTGGCAGCCACTTCCACACTCCCTCACAAATGGAAAACAAATCTAAGTGCCAGAGGCTGTTCAGTAAAAGTTCACTAATAAACTTTGAACTGTGTGTTATAGGTATTCTTGTTAGTCAGTGCATGTTATGTTTGGCTGTAGAAGAACCTCAGTTTTCATTTTATGCAAATGATCCCATCGGAGACATCTGACAAAATCTTGGATGGCCTGGCAGTATGGCTTTCTGAACTCTTTTACATTTCAGAGAGAGGGAGCATGCATGTACCCCAATTAAATTAATCAGAGGTTGATTTCTCTCCTGACATGGCTGGCATGGGAAAGGAAGGTATGTAGGTTCATAGAAAGGAGGCACACTGATGCCTGCTCTGGTCCCAGGTTAAGAACGTTAGATGTTGTAGAGAAGCCACATCACTGCTAGCCTAGTGCAAGTTTAACATCCGTATTTCCCATTAACTGTGTGATATTGAGGAAGGCCTTATAAACCTGAAGCGATCTATAAAGGGACGGTCCCTTAAAAAGTTGTAAAATTTACATCAACATAAAAATTTAATCCAGATGTTTGTGACTGGATTAATTACTTGTAAGTGTTCAGGTAGTGTGAGTCAACAATTTCTTGCTTCTAAGTTGTTCACAAGGGAACTGCTTTCTCCATGCACTATTTCTGCTGGGTAATTCATCACTTAGGCCCCATAATCATGTTTCTGATTCCTGGCTGAGTAACTAAACACTTTCAGTCCTATGGTCACATTTAAACAGGAGCATGAGAAAGAAAGAAGTGAAAAAATAGTGAACAGATAAAAAGCAATGTTCAAACACACTAACATCCTATATTAAAACAGTCGTGGCCCAAATATTTAATGCAAATTTAGTCTTCATGCAGTCATTGACATTTGTATCATCAGTTAATCACAAATGTGGTGGAGCTGGACAAGAACACAAGAAATTTTGTTACAAATGTTACTCTCACTAAAGTCAACACACCTTCGTATCAAACCTATTCTTATTCAGCATGGGATGGTCAGTATTTAGGAAATCAGTATTTATCAGTATTTAGGAAATGACACAGAAGACAATTGTTACCTTTCTCTTGTGTAATCCTCTCTCCCATTAGACTGAGGCAGTTTTTGTTACGTTGATTGAAAGGTACACTTAACAAAGGTACTGCTTAGGTCTTGTTTCACTATAAAAAGTCCCTGGCATAAGTCTAGCTATAACTCTTCTAAACTATCCATTTTGAATGACTGTCATTAGGAAAGAATTTAGTGGCTTTGCATTTCATATAAGGTAATAGTTTCTAGAGGATTTGGGGGCAGCAAATAATAACTTTAAACGGTCTCAGGAGAAGTCTGGATGACGTACAGCATCCAGACCTGAGAAAGTCTGTCTTTTACCACCAAGTTTAAAGCACCTATTACTTACTTTTTTGTTCTTGTCTGAACCAGTTCTTCCAACATAGATAGAACTACTCACCCAGTATTGTCCTACCATTGGCCTCTGAGTTGCAGTTCATACCAATCCTACCCAAGTTCCTACCTGAGAGGTGTAGGAGTCGCAAAGCAACATGATAGACATTCCTGCAGAAGTCATGTGGTCATTTTGAAAGAAAGAAACATCCAGTGCTCTGCATGTGTGGATGCATGCAGCTTTCTTTTAATTGATGGAAGTTGTATATAGATGAAGGTTCCTGAGAATAAAACCTTGTAAACCCAAGGAGAGTCAAGTTTTCCAGCTGAGTTCAGTTCTTTCCTTTGAGACAGAAGGAAAGAAAGGCAAGGGGATACAGACAGGTTTAAGGGGTCAAGTGCTGTATCATTCAATTCCAGCAAGTCTGAAGTGGTTGAAAGTGAGGGCAGAATTTGCCACTTGGATGAAAACCTGGTAGCTTCCACCATCACACAGCTCTGACCACACAAACCCAGTAGGAAGTTCCGAGGAGCTTTCTTAATTTTACATAGTTTAAATTGTTTTCAGTACAGAAAACTCATAATACAGCAGATTTTTAGTGTTTCCAGGATGGTTTTGGGAAAAAAGGAGAGATGAGAAATGAAAAACAAAACAAAACAAAGGCAAAAGCTTATGTTTAAAATCTCTAAATCTCTTTACTCAAAATGACTTAAACTTAGTTGTACTTGGAAGACGGATAAAAATAAGGAAGAAAATAACTGGTTTTGGAAGTGCTAACATGTTATTTTACTAGTTTTGAAATACTTTAACTAACATAAGTAGATTCCAAGAGCACCCCAGCACAGACCACAAAACCAGAATAGGGTACACACAATTTCTAGGTAGAGACAGATAAATAGATCCTACTATAGTGCACACTAGAATTTGCATGAAAACAGTATATCCCCTTCACTCCATCATGAGAGCCATAGCCAGAATGCATGTCTTTTTATTCTGTCTTTTTATGATTCAATCATTTAAATCCTCATAAAATGTGGAATAGCTTCAAGAGGACAATACAAGGAAAGGAAGGCTAGACATCAATGTAACATTTCTCAAGGAAGAATGCCTACTCTGGATCAGGTAAAAATGTGATATGAACTTTGTTCCTCTTGATTCCCTGATGAGTAACCATAGCTCATTGCTCAGGACACAGATTACAACTCAAGTTTCTACTCTCTGTTTTGCCAACAATTCAAAAAATGCACATTCATTTTTAGGTCAGCCCAAGGTCATTTATTTGTTTTTCTCCAGTTGGCCAACACACCAAACCCTCCAAACCCTCAAATTATTTATATTCTCCTCGTCTCCAACATTGTATCCCACCAGAGTGAGCAACACATCTCTTGGGATTATGCTGTTGCAGTGACCCTGTGCCTTATCTAACAGTTCAGATGAACAATTTCTAGCAGGAATACATTAAATGTTCTACAAAATTATTTTAAAAGAAAACCTGAATGCAAAAGAAAATTATTTCTCATAGCCAAGAAGCTCCAAAATAACCAGTACCACTTTAAATATGACTATTTTGTCTGTTGCGTCTTTTATTAAGCTGGATCATCAAAAGAACAAAAGGAATAAACAGTCAACTCAGCACTGGGGGTGGTAAGGAAGCTTTTCGCTAATGATAATATCTGTGTTTGAACTGCCTACAAAGAAGGCTTTTAAGTAGAAGGAATATGCCTAGGGGAAGAAAAGAGGAGCAGATGACCAGAACAGGCAGTTGTGGATAGAAAAAGTCTTTTGCCAGGTTTTTCTTCTCATTCTTAACCACAGGTTTCTCATATGACTTACTGTGGCTCTAGAGGTCGAAGAGGTGATACACTCTTGTACTAGGGATAATCCAGTTATGATTGAACAAGTAGTTTTATATCCTTGGAAATGTTCTGTCCCTTTACCCTTTGACTAAAGCTTTGTCTATCTTGCTTTGAAATCCAGAATGTGGTTTAGAAATCTGATTGGACCTGGTGTGGTTTTGGTTTTTTTCTTCCTCCAAAACCTTCAGCTTGCTGCCTGTTTGAGATCTAATTTTAACAAAGAGCAGAATGATATTTTTCAGTACCACTGGGATCAAAGAAAACTAGTTAAAGTAATTTAGCCACTTAAGGGCTTTATTGATTGAAGCCATAAACATATACCATCAACAAAACTCTGCCTTGTGTGTGGTTGAAGAAGAAATGAGAAAGACTGAAAAAAGTAATTGTAAAAAAACCCTAACTAAACAACAAAAAAAGAGTTCTAAGTAGCTGTACTTCAGGGCAAAAGAGTGCAATTGTAATAGCATAGCAGGAGACAGATTTGCACACTGATGCAGTTGTGACTGAAGCTTTTCACCAGTAGGCACACAACCCTCCTCCAGAGGAGATTCTTTTCCAAGGTGCCCTCAGTTCCCACTTTGAAAACTGCTTTCCACCACTGTTTTGCACCGGAAAGGAACAATTCTTCTAACTCATAACAGGATTTTCACACTTCAAAGTGTCTCCCCATAACTGCACTCATGTTGCACTGCTCTTGGTGTTCGTGGACCATCTTTGCAGCAAACTTTCAACCAGATGTTTGTCCTCAATTATGGTTACTGAACGGCACATTAAAGGGCTCACAACGGAGTATGTACTTCATGTATAAACATAACATGAAGAATGGCTAGGGATGGAGCCAGAAGGAAGTATTACTGCAGTTGAAGGGGACGGTCCCACTTCAAAACCTCACTTCTTCCTCCTTCCTCCATTTCAAGGGGTGAGAAACAACATTAATTTCTGGACAGAATGTTAATCTTTATGTGGAGCATTTATTATTTTTTATTATTATTTTAAAGTTCAAACCTCTAGACTATATCCAACTCTTGTTAATCTTTATTCTTAACAAAACTCATATACAACCAAGTAAATAAAAATAAATGGAAAGATATGAAGATGTGGATAATTGCAGCTGAATCTTACCGACATCATAAATCACCAAAGACCCTAGAAGTACTTGTAACTATGTCACTCTGAATTTCCCTTTGGGTATTCTGTGCATTATTACACACGCTCTCTCCATAAATGCAGATTTAAAAACCTCGTGAGTTTCAAATGGCACTTTATTATGGAGCATTTAAATCATTTCTGAGAGCAAGATCAATTTAAGCATGCAGAATTTTTATTAGTAGCACAAAAGGGGAGTCCAGCTGTTCCTATGGAGCAAACGTGTGTGAACCAGGCTTCAGAGCAATTTCTGCTGTGCCAGCCACAGTGTTAAATGTTGGCCAAGAGGGACTTTCACAGAACAGAGTGAAGTGAGTCTGCAGCACAGCTGAGGCAACACTACCCCATATTTTGCATTTCTTATTAGAATGACCTAGTCCTTGAATCACCCAAACAAGCCTGTCAGAGCTCTGAATCTCACAGCAGCAGGCACTGTGCAGGCACAACGCAAGAAGCTGCTCAGGCACTCAGAATGTGAGAGAAAGAGTTTGGGGGCAGAAGGTGTCAAGTCTATAATATTTGTACATCTAAGAAGAGCATCTACTGGGAAGAGCTACTTGTGTGAACCGATGAGTTTGGCCATTGCAACTGTATTATAGACTGGCACATTACCTGTTTTAACCAAATACGTAAACACTGGATTAAGCTGATTTTCTCAATCAAGCTCATTAATTCAGTCTTACCCACCAGGAATATACCCCCTAATTTGGGAAACACTGCTACAGTATATGTAGCACTAAAGGGCACTCACTGGAGCTACTAGAGTTTACACCATTTATGAATTTATCTACCCTTGGAGCCATTTTTATTTCCAACAAAGCACTCTTCCGATGAAATATGTCTGCCTTTTTAAACACATAAGGAACATTTACCAGAATAATTGATCTTTTTCTCTGAATGCTATTAAAAAAAAAAAAGTCAGACAGAAAAATGAACTAGGTCTACCCTAGTTGGCCCCCAATGGCAATTGCAGAGTGAAATGTTTTAATTGCCAAAAAAGTCCCTTTTGCCAAAAATCATGTCTTTATGGAGTCTTTTAGAAGTTTTCAGTTTCTGTCCAAAAAGCTGCCAGAGTGAAATCCAATCACTAATGACAGAGGGATTAAAAGTGCACAGACTGGCTGTCTGAATAGCAATTTATAATAGAACAAAAATGTTGTGGATTTCACACAGTTGATTCTTAGCAAACTTTTCCACAGGACTCAGATTTAATATCAAATGCTCATCATTTTACCCCCTGGCATTTCTTGAATACATGGAGAATGTTGAACTGGAATACTGAAAAACAGAAGTATTACTTAAAGTACACTTTATTTTCTCTAGTGACAATTAATCAGCTAATAAAATTAATTAGAAGTGGGTACTACTGGAAATAAAACAATGTTTGAATCCTTCCCAGTCTGGAAGACTGGCCTTGATTTGTACAGTTACCAAGGCCTCGTTACACTGTAAAAGGGCTTTCTCTGCAACAGGGGAACAAAGCAAAAGGATAACAGCAGTGCCCAACAATGTATGACCCCATGTTTCTAACCAGTGGATGGATTTGCAGTGGCAACTCAAAGGAATTAGCCAAGTATTGCATGACATTAGCATATAGCATTTAAAAGTGGAATGCACTGCATTAATACTTCATAAATATGATTTACAGAAGGAAGTGGCATAGAGGGTAAATAGTTTTGTTTTCTGCATCTTTAAACACAGGCATTTCTGACCAGCAGAGTAATTGAGAATTCAAGCATGTGTAATCCTTTTACACCTCAAGAGAGTATTAAACCTTCTTCCTCTCTTTGATGACTAGATTAGCCTGAATTAGCTGGACTCCGGTTAGAGGTACACCTGTCTGTGCTGGTTTTATACTCATTCAGCTGCACATTCACACACATACACGAGTGCTCACAAAAGTGCTCAGGGCAGCCTTTAGCTTCCCAGCCCTTCAGCACAAACACTTGAGCTGAGAAGATCCCACATGAAAACTTTAGAAAAGACGTGTGACCCCTTCATTACTGTTAGAAGCTGATTGGTTAAGATGAGCACCATTTCAGAATCTGGGTCAGAGCTGTCAGGAGCTGAGGAAGAATAAATTCCAACTTGAATCACTGTAGTGGGGCAGCCGTAACATAAGTCAGAGCCAGTCAGGTGTATTTTGACATTTTATAAACTCATGGCTTAATACAAGAATCTAAATCGTACATCTCCATCATCCATTTACTGAGCAGTAATGTCCCTGCACACTTACCTGCACGTCCACTGAAGCCAGCTATTTGACTCAAATACAAGATTAATTTTACCCTTAATTTTAATTCTTATTTTTATATACAACTCAAGTATGAGACTTTCCTGAAGAGAAAGAGGTATACTACATGATGGTAGAACATCAAAGAGTTTGGAAAGGAAAACATCTGTTCTTCATCTGTTTTACTGAAACAAAGTCAAATCAGAGTTAACACCTATGGATTTTATTAAATTTATTCCTTTCACGTGAATGTTGAAATCACATCTCTAGGATGTCTTATTATATATAATATATGTATAAAATACAATGAGACACAGGGACTATTATTTTGCATTTATACAAGAACACTGTGAAAAAGCTCCTGGCATAGCTATACTGTTCCTTAGCACTCTGGGAGGCACCATTGTCTTTAATGATATATTCATGTTCATGATACCTCTAGATTAAAGGAAATCACGGTCTGGATAAACATAACAGTGGTTTTGCCACAGAAGTATAAAAAACTAAGAACCAGAATGAAAAATACTGTAATCAGTACATTTGGAGCTCATTATATCTGCATTTATTAAGCATTCTACTTTCGATGAAACACTAACAAAGACTGACAAGCTTCCCCCCTCCCTGATGATACAGATAGTAAAACTATGACATTCAGAAATAAGACCCATTCAACTCAGAAAAGTAAGACAAAAAATATTAATAAAGACTTATCTATGCATCTTCAAAAACAAACAAACACCTCCCTGTAAAACCCCACAGCCAAGAGCTCCTTTTCCTCAAAAGCAGATGTTGGAGAGATAACGCAAGTGTGGGAAATAATTGCATAGGTTGATGAAAGCTTTATATAAACATAAAAGGTCCTTTGGGCTCCATTAAGAAGAATCTCAGATGTCGTGGAAAGTTAACAAGAAAAAAAAGACAAAGCCCTAGCTCCTTTCAAGTCAATTGGACCGGACTCACAGCGTAAAAAGCTACAATATGCTGTACTCTGGGGACACAACAGGTTTGGGCCATACATTTCAAAGCACTGAAGAAGAGAAGAAAAAAAATTCTTCCCAAAAGCTGAAAGAATCTATTCTTTAAAAAACATTAAGAGACACAGGATAACTTTAAAATTCCTCCAAGGGAGACAAATAAACCCCAAAACAACAAGACCTTTACAATACTTTTACTTTTTTGGGGAATTCTTACTCAGCAGCTGACCTGTTCTCAAGCCTGTAGGCAATTTCACCTTCCCTATGTATTTATTACTGCAATTACTGCAAAGTAAAATACAGAGGAGGGTTTTGTCTTGAAATGGGAAAAAGTCACCACAGAGACTGCATGTAACAATCTATCTTAAGAACTAAGGTGGCTTTAAAGAAATACTTGATATTAAATAATAATATTTTAAAATAGAAGGAGAAAAAACAACAATCACATGCAACACCCAGTAATTTCAATTTAGATGTGCTATACAAATTTTTTGAGATTCACCCAGTCAAAACAAGCACCGTATATTTTCAATGAGGGACAATCATACAACTCCTTGTTCAGGCTTGTGCAGTCTAATAATATTGAGTAACAGCTGTCAAGAGAATTCTTCATTTTCCAGACCTCTCAAACTAATCAGTTGATTGCTTTGGGGAGTTGTCAAATGCATGATTTATGTTCCTTAGTTTGGAAAATAGTTATTTAAAAAATAGAAGTGGCAATGTTATCAGATGCTTTGCTGTTATAAAATAACAGGTAATAATAGTTAACAAAACTTGCTCCCAGCCATCCCATTCAAGTGAAACATTTTCTATTAATGTCCTCATTGCAATTTCATGAAAAATCTGACATGTTCATGTCACATGAACCATGTGACACATGAACGCCATCTTAGGCAAATAGTACTGCATTTCTGCATGTCTTTTAGGTCGTTGAGATCTTAACTCTACTACTTCTTCAATGGAAAACATTTTCCATCTCCTACCTTCCAGCGTCCATCTCTCAAAGGTGCATACTAGCAATGAAGAGTAAATAGTAACAATTTTTTTTAAATGCAAATGAAATCTTGTTAATGCAGTATTTTAAGCATTTATCAAAGACTAATCTGGTTAAGCCAAATAAGTAAGGCAATGCAAAAGACATAAGTACCTTGATTCAGCAAAAAAAATTGATTACCTTCTTACATTTAAGTGGCTGGCTGTCATCATTGGATGATTAGTCAATAGCTTAGCCATTATTAGATTATTAGCATCTTGCAGCTCCTCTCTTTCAAAACTATTTAAAGATGTTTTTTTCTTGTTTTACACATCTGAACTGCCCTAAAACTACTTACACAGACAGAAAAAACTTTTCCTGGAAGTGTTTAGTTGAAAAAATCTCTCTTCCCCTGCCCCTTATCCTACCCCCTTCTCTTCAAAGGATTCAAGTCCCACTTTAGTCAACACGAGCTTTGGCATTGACCTGATAGAGCCAGGATTTCACCTCTAAAGGGTCAGGAAAGGAAACTAAAGACGAATTAACTTCATAATTCTTAGTCTGAAAAACAGCTAAGAAAATAGACTAATAGAATCTCAGCTTGCAATGTACCAAGATAACATATTAAGCAAAGAGAGAGATAATTACTACACTTATAGTACCTTACATTACTAATCAAAAGATGGACCACTATAGGAAAATAAGTGCAAATTTAAATTAAATGAGGGAAAAAATAAGAGCATTACACTTGAGTGAGTTAGTCTCCTTTAACTGTTAAAAAAAGGACACAATTAGTTGTTTATTTCATTCTGGCTTTGGCCTCTCCGTTTCTCTTAACTCATTCTTACAATTGCAAATCCTACATAAGAAAGAAATAACTCATAGTGATCTTCTTGCCAGATTATTGAATCTTATTTTCTTGTTTTTTCACATCTCATTCAATTCTCTGGTCCCAATCTATACTACACTTTTGTGGTTTTCCTCCCTGCACGTTTGAAGATGAAAGTACTTGGAAAGGTACCATTCTTTTTCTCCTTTCTGTGAAGATCCCTCGGATTCTATGGGAAATTAACTTTGCTAGCTACAAATTTAGTTATTTCTCCGCCTAGGGAAAATCCCAAAGCAAATTCTCCAGTTGTTGATAAAATGATTTAGAAATAAGCATAATGAACAGTCTAATTAGTATTTCACTTGCAGAATTAGTAGCGTGCTTCAGACCAAATTCTGCCAAACCTTGACTAAAAAGAACACTTCTCATTCAAAGTAGCAGAGAAAGCTGTTGGAAGGGTGTACCCTTTGGTAGTGCTTAAAAAAATCTGGTATGTTTTCACACTCTGCTGTACGTAATGGCAATTGAAAGGACCAATCAGTGCTTGTCATTGTCAGTGACTGATCCTTTGCAGGCACAAATCATTATTAGCTATTTGCAACATTTTCAGGAGACTCATCAAGGTGAAGAGAGATGACTGTTTATAAAAGGATTTCTCTCTGTAATACAAATCTAGAGAACACACAAATCCACTAAAGAAAAATGGTGGTGGGTACAATGGGCATTTTAGAAGGGAATGCATCAGTCTCCACTTACTTTCCATGACGGCGGACACATTGTCAGAGATATGCAATCATATCTGCCACATCATTCTGTCAAGAGCAAATAATCCTTTTTTCTAAGAACATAAAACCAGCTCCTCCTAGTAGTCCAGTCAAGCACAAGTCATACATTTCATCACAAGTAAAAAGTTTCCTCTGCCACCGCCAGCACATGACTTCTTCTTCCAGCAGACTCCACCAGAGATCTGTAGGTTTGCACAGGTCTCTTTCCAATAGCGACGATCTTGGTACCTCGTCAGCATAAGTATACACTCTTTCAGTCTTACTACATGAGCTTCTTTAGCTGAGGAACATATGGTTTCTCTTTTTATTTATTTTTTAAGGGTGTGATATACCCCTTTTAAATTCAAAACTAAAACTTCAAATGAACAAAGGTAGTACTGATGCACAGTGTGGGTTAGTATCTTCATTATGTCTTTTCAACATGAAGAATGCAATCAATAGAGCCTCAAAAGTGCCTCAGTAGGTGCCTATCTCAGGCAACCCAGCTCTTTTGCTATACTCTACGGACTGTGTTGATGAGCTTTCCGCTGTGACAGGAGCTTGGATATTAGCTCACATTTAGACAGCTACATGCAGAAACTCTGATTTGTGTTTTCACGTGGAGCTGAATCCTACACACTGTTTCTCTCCTGAGATAGCTGAGAGTCACTTCAGTTGTGCCCTACAGAAACTGAATCCCTCTCTTGCATCCTCACACAGACCAGGTCCTCAACACATCTCTCCTATCCTTTTCCAGACAGTGGCTGGCACCCAGCCGAGGGTTTATTAAACCCAGGCTCTCGTTGGGCAGGTGTCATGCCCAGGTCTCGGCAGCTCTAGGAGTAACAGTTGCAGCAGTGCTGCACAAGGGTAAGGCAATTGCACACAGGCAGTCCCATTGCAAGCCAGATGTACCTCCCTCCTGCAGACACTTGAGCAATCTCTAAGGCACTGAGCAGTGTTTTAGTAGGCCTTCAAAATGATCTAGTGCTCAGTAAACATGTTACCACCTTCTTCACAGTGATCTCAACACCTGACCACTGTGAAAAGCCATTTCTTTCTGTAACACTTGAGCTAGGTCCTCCCAGAGTCACCCATCATCACTGTATTCAAGCACAAGATATTTCAGGAGACCTTTTGAGATGACAATCCCTTTGGGCACTTGTACTGCCTTTTGGCATAACAGCACTATTTCAGGGAGAGACAGGTCAGCACAGCCTGGAAACAAGGTCTTGGACTATTGATAAATAGTGTCATGATGCCAGGGGAAAAAAGATGGCTATGCTAAGTCTCAGAAGACCTAAGCACCAATGTGTAACATCTTAAGGGACTGATCATTTTGTATAACCCAAGCCTTCCAATGAGCAAGGGCCTGCTGCCATGGCAGTGATGTAGCCTGTGTGGAGCAATGGATGTGAAATCACCTGGTTCATATTTCAGTGCTTTGGGCAATATAAAGTCATCTAGCTTGCTCCATCACACCACTCATCATACTCTGAAAAACGGTCCTTGTTGAGCTTTCTTTGGTTTCAGATGTTTCAACTGCAACAATATGACCTTTTAAGACATTTTTTAAAAATGTTTTCATATACGAACCATATTTTTTAATTTCTGTTTTGAGTTTCCTAACAAAGAAGGGTTATTCTCTAATAAAGTAAGAGCTATTTTACTGATATAGAAACCACTGACTTACTGTAAGTTTTGCAGCATTCAAAATGCAATGTAATTCTCTTTTTTTTCAGTCTATTATAATTTATTGCTGTAATCACATCAGCACTGTCTCAGTTTGGAAAAAAAAATAATTGTTGAGAAGCAGACAGTGAAATATCTGTATGTTATTGTTTAAATTCCTGTTTAATAGATCAACAACAAACTGGTGGCGAAAAGCAACTTAAGTTTGACTGGCAGTTTAGTTCTTTTATTTTTATTCTCTCTCTGCCTTCTCTCTTCTGACTTGAGTTTCCCCAAACACACAGACAAAAGACTGCCACTACTTGCTAAAGATCAAATTTTTGGCTCTGTGCCTTGACTACAGCAAGAGGCATGGTCTTTCTTTTTCTTTTATGTCTGTTGGAGATTCTATCCACCTGCCTTTTCTTCATGCAGCAATGTAAGTTTTGGGAAGTAAAAAAAATAAAAAGAACAACAGAAAAAAAATAATCCAAAACTCAAAGAAGAACACACACACACAAACCCAAGAAAACCTGGATCTCAAAATCCAAAACATTCAATTCCTAAGCACAAAGAAGGCATGCTTATTGTCTGGGCATTTTATTCTGTTTAACATCTTGAAATCCTGATCTGGGATCATTATTTGCTATGACTGACTTATCTCCAAACTGGCAATTTAATGTAGGACCCCACACTTCTTCCTGTGTCACTTGTTCAGGATGGACAGAGGATTGAGGAGACCTCTTCACACCGCTCAAGTTACACATCACATCCACCCAAAAGTGCCTGGAATAAGGAAGGAGTGATATTCAGAGATGTCTGTTGATATAAGAAGCCCTCCTGTCTGGCACAAATTATGATGCAGGAGGCAGGCTGCTGCTTATTCATTTACTTATTGCAGAATTCAGCATTGGACATAAAAAAGTTTAGCAATTTAAAAATAAGTCTGGGTATAACGCTGAACCAACGTGACAGAGAAATTTACTTTGAAGTTCACTCTATATAATTTATGTAATTTTAAATTTACGTGGCCTCACTGTTGAGCTGATGACTTTTGCTCACCTCATGGGACTGGATGAGAGAAGTGGAATTTATGTTTTAGACTAAAACTTTATGCACTTCATATATGCATCAGTCCAGCATCTTTTAATGTATTTCACACAAGAAGATCCTAAGTAAACTGGGATTTGCAGGAGGGTAGAGTCTCCTAAAGCAGACTTACTGACAGAGACTACTTCCAGTCAGTTGTTAATATATTTCAGAGTTTATTTTCCTCCAATCATTTATTTCTGCTTTTTTTTATTCCTTCTTTTCTTACTCCTTCTCCCTGTGCCTCAAAGTCCCAGTCTTCTCAGTACAGAAAATGCTAAGCCAACTGTTTAATTGCATGCTAAGGGAGGAGAAGAGTCTAGGGAAGGTTGATGCAAAGAAGGGATGCTGATAAGGTAGAAGAAAGAGATGGGACCTTCTAAATGTAATTCTAAAGAGTTACATATATTATCTGTAAAATTAAATTATTTTTTTTTTACAGATTCACATACCATGATCAAGCAAACTGAGTTTAACCTAATTGCAACCAGTCAGATTTTGCTCTTATCATTAGGGCACATACATATAAGCATATTTGTATTTTTCACACTTGAATTTTCAAAAAATGTCTTTGTTCAATCTCTAAACTTGCCATATACTGATGGCACAGCAGGGACTGCCTGTTACATTTTGTTGAGCAATCAGAAAGGTTTCCAATTATCCTTCAGTCTCACACTATAGAATATAAAGTCCCTTTATGCTCCTTGATTTTTCCACCACCTACATCTTGGCGAGCATTCCACATTTTCTTGAAAGCTATTTCCTTTCTTAAGCAGTCAATCTAAATTTAGTAAAATCTGGGATGCTGATGACCTCTAATCTTATTTATCCACAGTTAGGTAATTTCACAATCACTCTCAGGGCTCTTTCACCAAGTTATTTGTCTTTGTGTCACTGTATTATACACTCAGAATGAACTGTTGTCTGCTTGACTGGCCAGACCTCATTTAGAAGAACAGACCTATCAGACCTTTTAACATCAACATTATTCAATCCTGAGTCAGACAAGTTGCCTATTAGGAAGAGCTCTTGCAACATTTTAACCTCATAACCTGTGAGCAAAGATCAATTTTGAGATGGTTCAACCTTTTTTCCTACCCAGCTCTCTCCTTCCTCAGCACAGAAAACCAGATCCCAGAATGACACTGCAGTGTTCAACCAAAACCCAGTCACATAACAGGTACAGTGAATGTGGTGGAAAAAAATAAAATGAAAGAAAACAAAAAATTATAACCAGGAGCAAGTCTGTTCTTTTAGAATGGGTATGTCTTTCTTATTTAATTCCTTTCCTCAGTTTAAGCAAGGGGAAATGTCACCATAATCTCCTTTCCTGGATGTTTGAGATTATGGGAATAAGTTTTTTTTCAGAGGACATAATCTTTAATTCTTTCCTTATGAGTTGGTCTGACAGCCTTTCTTATTGTTTTGTGTTGGTGATAAAGCCTGCCATCCCCTTAGGGCAGTTGGAAGCAAAGACACTTCTTTCAAAGCCTCAACCCTAGCCCAACCTGAATGAAATAACCTCAGCAGGTTTATTTCAGCCTGCACACAGCATGTCACATAACTCCTGTCAGCATTGCCTATCTGTCCCCATAGGAGCTATACAACAGCGTTTCTAGGCTCTCTTCCTCAAACCTGAGGCTCCTCTTTGGCATCTCCTCTGGGGCAGGATCAACAGGGTGACAGCTGAAAAAGCCACAGATTAAGAACTAGAAGAGAATAAGGGAAAGAACACATAAAACACACAGACAAGTGTGGAGCACCTACCGACCGGACAGGGTGGGCAGAGCTACTGCAAACTCGGCCCTTCCTGCAAGGAAAGGACACCATGGAAAGCTGAAGGAGGAAGAAGAGGGAGAAATATAAAGAGGTCTTTCTTTCCTAAAACAGGGTGTTTTCCTAGAGGGCTCAATCTTTCAGTATGTGCAGGCTTAAAAACATTTGACTTTGAAGCAGTTTTGTCCAAAAGGACTTTAGGACTTGACTCTACAGCCTAAGAGAAGAGATATTGTCTAAGGAAAAACTTGTAAACTATATGCACTTTAAGACACAAATATGATGGACTTGTGCATACTATCCTAACACTGGTAACAGCTGACAAATATGCATCTTGTAGGATGGGTATATTCTACATCAGTGATTTTCAATGGTTTGATAATACACAGCAGTCAAAATGTGCCAATTACTTGACTGCTAATTTCCAGCAAAGATTTCTACCTCCCCTGAAGATTATACTCCTGATAAGTTCTTTAGAGCAAGATATAGATATTTTAACTTCACAGCATCTCCAGAATTTATCATACCAGTATCATTATATGGGGCATATCAAATAGCACAGCAGACAATATTCATGCAATTTATATAAATGGAGCTTACAAGCAATTGATCCTGATGCTTAGAAAGACTGAAAAAAATACGTAGGAGTCTCATTCTGTGGGGAACAGAGAAATGAGCTCCAATTTAGATTTTATGGCTGAAAATACAGTAAGAGAAAACTAGTTGCATTTATTGTATTGATGTTTTAGTAGAGTTACTGTTTTCTCTCTAGCTGAGAACTATTTTTGCCTCCACCTAGATACACACAAACAACCCCTTTTGGGAAGGACTCCAGGATCTGAAGGATTTAAAATGTAAGTTTTATTTACCCTACAGGGCCTATAAGCAGTAAAATAAATTACATTAATCCTTCATTTCCGAAGCCAACTGAAGCCGGTGGAGTCCTTGATTTCGTATCAAAAGCCTCTACTCTTTTTCTCCTGAGGTTTTCCAGCCCAACAGAGGGTTACATACTATCCTCAATAGGGCCTTCAGGGATCCTGGTCTTCACCAGAGGCTCACAACTCTATCACATAGCACATGAACACGGGGAAGCTTGTGCCCAGCATAATGACATGTGACAAAAGAAGGCTGGCTTCAAAAAAAAGGAAATTATTTCAACAGTGGAAGGTGATTGATGAAAGTAGAACATCATAAAGAGCAGCCAAGGTGGGAAAACCCCCAAACACTGAGCCTTTCTTTTGAACCAGTCATGTCTACAAGTAACAAGTACATGCCTATGCTAACCACCTGAAGTCAGAGTGTCCAATATTTAAAGCTAAATTAACCTTCACTCAGTTGGAGCGGAGGCACAAGGAGCTCAAGAGCAGTTGCTTCTCCCCAATGCCTTGTTGCAATGGCCACAATGCTAAAGCCTCTATGCTGAGGTCCCAGCAGGCAAAGCACTGTACATGGAGCAGAGCAGGGGAACCACAAGCCCCTCAAACCCACATGTGTCAAACACCACTTGGCTGCCCCTGTCTCCCAGCTGCTGTTTGAAGGGCTTCCCGGGAGACCCAAAGAGCCCTTAGACTAGATGAGGAAAAAAGCCAAAAATAAAATACTCTGCTTGACAGCTGAGCAAAACAACTTACTGAAGGAGAAATGGAAGTCATTCCTTGTAAATTCAGTGCCTCTGAGAGGAGGATTAAGGAGAAATAACACTTGGGTGTACTTTTACTCAGTTCCTGAAGCTGGGCTCCATTTGAAAGCTGTGACTATTGCCCCCACAATTTAAGCCTCCAAAGCTTTGAATCTCTTACTGGAGTAAAGCTCACTGTAAGTTGTAAAAGCACACCGGACATTTTGACACTGTCTCACACACTTGTCTGAACTTCACTCCCAAAAGCAGTCAACACCCAAAGTTCTCATGCAATCCCTCCTTACTGAAGTGCCTCAGCACCTTGGTTTCCTTGCTATATGAGAGATGTTGATATAATGCCCCCACAAGGCATTACTGAGTAGCAAGGAAAAGCAAAGGGCAATTAAGGACATGGAGGTTACTTGAGGTCAAACTCCCTTTCTGGAGACCACACCGGGGTCACCTGAGGTCAATCACTTAGTCTGTTAAAGCCACAGGCAAAGGGCTCTGGAGTAGATGATCATGCTGGAGGACCCTTCGTGAAGCGACTCAACTTCGACTAAACCCTGAAGGCAGCAGCTGAGGGAGTGAAAGGGTGCCTCAGCGCCCCACCTTCCAGAGTGGGAAGAGGCAACTCCTGATGAGAGGCACCTCTGACTCACTGTGGGCAGAGACAAGGATGAAGCAGCATTTCAAAACCCAACATACCTTCCATTTCAAGCAAAGCCACGAGAAGATGGGTTTGGAACCGAGGATCACTCCAACAGATTCTTTGTACAGCAGCAAAACCACAAGGAAAGAGAGGGTGCCCCTGCCCCACATTCCCCCCAGAGCAAGCAGAGCTAGCTCCTGGCAAGCGGTGGCTTGGACTCAGCATGGACAGGGACAAGAGTGACAGGGGCCAAATCCCCTGATGTGCCAGAGCTCCCCACGGGGAGCACGAGCGATCCGGGTGTGGTGCCCCTCTCTGGCTCAAGGGAAGAACTCAGCTAGTGCTCATTGCCCACCAGAAGAGGGCTTAGCCATGCTTTCCACTAGGCCAAAAAACATTGCCAGAAGGAATGTGACGACGCAGATGGAGGTCCCACTCAAAGATGCAGCTGTCCACGTCTCTGGTTGCAGCGAGTGCCTGCGCCTGTGGCACATGTTGGAGGGCAGCAGAGACAAGACCTGTGTGCGCTGCAGGTTGAATGGTCTCCTCAGCCTGGTGGCTGAGCTGAAAGAGGAGGTGCCAAGACTAAGGAGTGTCTGGGAATGTGAAAAGGGGATAGACTGGTGGAAGAAGTAGAGGATCCCTTGCCCTCTTATCACCAGGCAAGAGGACACCTGAGAGTTGAGAGTGAATGGAAACAGATCCCTGCTCAAGGCAGCAGGTTAATGCCCTCCTAGCTTCCCCCACCTTCCCAGGTGCCCTTACAGAACAGATATAGTGCTCTGGAACTGGACAACTCAACAAACAAGGCTATTGATAAAGGTTCATCCAGGCAGCTGTTGAGGTAGTCAGCCCCAATCATTAGGATTGCTTCTATTAGGAATAAAAGGTGGGTAACTGTAATGGGAGATTCCCTCCTGAGGGGAACAGAGAGCCCGATGTGATGGCCAGACCCATCCCACAGGGAGGTCTGCTACCTCCCTGGGGCCTGGGTTAGAGAGGTTGCCAGGAAACTCACTGCTTTGGTGCGGCCCTCTGATTACTACTCACTACTGGTCATGCAGGTGGGCACTGATGAAGTTGCTGAGAGAAGTTCTAGGGTTGTTAAAAGGTATTTCAGGGCACTGGGCTAAATGGCAGCAGGATCTGGAGCACAGGTGGTGTTTTCCTCAATTCCTTCAGTGGCAGGGAGCACTGAAAGCACAGTTGATTACTGTGATTAACACATGGCTTAGAGGCTGGTGGCATTTTCTTTGATTGTAGGGATGTTTACATGGCACCAGGACTGCTGGGAAAAGGTGTTATAGAGCTATCACCAGGAGTTGGTGGGGCTTATTGAGAGGGCTTGAAACTAGGTTTGAAGGGGGAAGGGGATAAAACCAGGCCTACTAGAGATGAGCCTAGGGGTAACACACCAAAGTTGAGGATGGAATTGGTAGCCCAACTCAAGTGCATCTACAGCAATGCATGCAGCGTAGGCAACAAATTGGAGGAGCTAGAAGACATTGTGCAGCAGGATAATTATGACTTAGTAGCCATCACAGAAACATGGTGGGATGGATCTTATGACTGGAATGCTGCCATCTATGCCTATAAGCTCTTTGGAAGAGATGGGCAAGGAAGGAGAAGCTGTAGCATGGCTCTGTAGGACGGCTCTATAGGCTAGGGAGTGATTTGATTGTACAGAGCTCAATGATAGTGATTGTAAGGTTGAGCGTTTATGGGTAAGGATGAGGGGGAAGGCAAATAAGGTGACTATCCTGTTGGGAGTTTGTTACAAACACCCAACCAGGATGAGGAAGAGGACAAAACATTTTATAAGCAGCTGTCAGAAGTCCCAAAATCAACAGCATTTGTTCTGGTGGGAGACTTCAACCTACCAAACTTCTGCTGGAAATATAGCACAGCAGAGATGAAACAGTCTGTGAGGTTCCTAGGGTGTGTGGAAGATAACTTCCTGACACAGCTGGTAAGTGAGCCTACCAGGGGAGGTGCCAAAACAGAGAAGGACTGGTGAGAAATGTGGTGGTTGGAGGTTGTCTTGGGCTTAGTGACCATGAAATGGTGAAGTTCTCCATTTTTAGTGAAGTAAGAGGGGGGTCAGCAAAACATTCACCATGGACTTCCAGAGGGCAGACTTCTGCCTATTTAGGACACTGGTTGGGAGAATCCCTTGGGAGGCAATCCTGAAGGACAAAGGAGTCCAGGAAGGCTGGACGCTCTTCAAAAAGGAAAACCTAAAAGTGCAAGATCAGGCTGTCCCACTGTGTCATAAGATGAAATGGCAGGAAAGACGACTGGCCTGTCTGAAGAGGGAGACCAGGAAAAAAAGGAGAGCCCAGAGAGTTGTTGTGAGTGGAGTTAAATCCAGCTGGCAGCCAGTCACCAGTAGTGTCCCTCAGGGCTCAGTTTTGGAGCTGGTCTTGTTCACTATCTTTTTCAATGACCTAATGAGGGGATTGAGTGCTTCCTTAGGAAGTTTGCAGATGACACCAAATTGGGTGGGAGTGTTGATCTGCTTGAGAGTAGGAAGGCTCTGCAGAGGGACTTGGACAGGTGGGATTGATGAGCTGAGGACAACTGTTTGTGGTTCAAGAAGGCTGAGGGCTGGGTCCTGCACTATGGTCACAACAACCCTCAGCAACGCTACAGGCTTGGGAAAGAGTGTCTGGAGAGCAGTGTGGAGGAAAAGGACCTGGGGATGCTGGTAGATAGCTGGCTAAACATGAGCCAGCAGTGTGGCCAAGAAGGTCAACAGCATACTGGTCTGTATCAGAAATAGTATGACCACTAGGAGTAGGGAAGTGATGGTGACCCTGTACTTGGCATTGGTGAAGCTGCAAGTATCTCAAGTACTGTGTTCAGTTCTGGGCCCCTCACTGCAAGAAGGACAATGAGTTGCTGGAGCAAGTCCAGGGAAGAGCCACCAAGCTGGTGAAGGGTTTAGAGAACAAGTCCTGTGAGGAGATGCTGAGGGAACTGGGATTGTTTAATTTGGAAAAGAGGAGGCTGAGGGGAGACCTCATTGTTCTCTACCACTGCCTGAAAGGAGGCTGTAGAGAGGTGGGTGTTGGCCTCTTCTCCCAAGTAAATAACAATAGGACTAGAAGTTATGGCCTGAAGTTGCACCAGGGGGCTTTTAGACTATATATATTAAGAAGAAAATCTCCATCAAAATAGTAGTTGGGCACTAGAACAACCTGCCCAGGGAGGTGGTGGAGTCTCCATCCCTGGAGGTATTAAAAAAACATGTAGATGTGGCACTTCAGGACATGGTCTAGTGGGCATGGTGAGTGTGTTGTGTGGGTTTTGTTTCGTTTTTTTCTTCTCCTGGGTGGACAGTTGGACTCAGATCTTAGAGGTCTTTTACAGCCCTGAGTATTCTGTGACAAAATCCAGAGGCGGGTGAAGGAAGGAAGTTTCGCCACTTAAGAACATAAAACACCAACCTTGCTTTGAAAGAAATGTTGATGGTGCCTATCACAGGAGATGGTACCACAGGCTCCAGACCTCTAGTACCCAGGAGAAAGGAGCAGGGCTGAAGGCTGACCCCATTCCATCCCAGATCCTATAATCCAGGTGCAGACATTTCCTTGTTTGTCAGGGAGCAGGAGGAGGCAGACAATGAAGTCCTTTTGGAAAGGCCCTGCTATTCCCATGCATCAGATTGGGAGCACTGGTTCTTAATGCTCTGTTCTGGATTCCACTTCTGACAAAAGCTAAACTTTGAAAAAGTGCTGAAGCACCTGACGTTCAGACACTTAGGTAGTTTTTTGGATCTGCCTTGACAAGGTTTGCCAAAGATCGCATAGGAAGGCTGCAACAGTCCAAGGTGTCCAACTTCTGGTCTCCTGCAGTCTATATTGAAGTCTAAATCACTGTGTCATTCTTCCTCCCCAACGGGTTCTTTTGAAGAGTTACAGTGACAGAAAGAGAGGAGAGTTATACCACATTATTAAATACATAACCAATGACATAGCTCAAATTTAATGCACAGCAGCCACTAACATCAGCCTGCCAGCAGGCTTGTGACAAAGAATTATTCACAAAATAGCAAATGGGCCAAGCTGGCAAACGCCTTTGAAAACAAAAGCTGTAATTACATATAGCTTGGTTTGGGATAATTAGCTAAATACCAGTCTCTTCTTGGAGAGAGGTACTTTCCAGTAAACAGTGTATTTGACCCAAACAACAACCGCGAAACACAGTAGAGCACAAAAAGACTGTGGCCTCTCCCCTCTTCTTCCTGCGTCTAGCTTTCAACTTCAGCCCTCACCCTGCACCTCCCAGCAGGACAGCAGCACCTCTGTCTGGCTCTCTGGCTCCATACACACATTGCCATCCTGTGGCCAGATTCTGCCAGCACAAGGGACTGTCAGAAGGAAGCAACAAGAACTCCTGTGCTGCTGTTTCTATAGAGGTAAGGTATCACACGGCACAAGCAAATTAAGACTTTACAGTAGACATAGGCTTGAGCTAAAAAATTCAAATCCAACCCCATTTCTGAACCTTTGCAGTTCAAGGTGCAGCTGGATTTATGATTCAGTGCTATTGAAAAACGTGAAAAAGTACTGAGATGCAGGTAAGAAGAAAAAGAGCTTGAGGAAGAGGGGAAGTGGAACATCAGGCTTTGAAATCTTCACCAAAAACAGAAGTGTCCACCATTGACTTGAGCCCTGCGATGAGCACCAGGGAAGCAAATATCAACTGGAGAAGTGTAAACACAAAGGAAAAGTCTTGACATGACAGATGACCCAAAAGGCCTCTGGAAACTTGACTCCTTACCAAGAAGCAGTCAGAAGGATGGCATGACTTGATTAGGTGAGTGATAGGAGAAAGAAAGCAGAAGCTGGGCAGTAGTCTGAGGGTTGCTGGTCCATTTCAGAAACTTGCCCTGGGTGTTGTATCCAGCCCCCTATGGCCAGGGCAAGGGGGATGTGCAGTTCTAGTTAGGCGGTGTTTTGGTTGACTAATTCTTTTGGCCTCCATGGAGGAGGCAATATTCCCCTTGCAACTGCTTAGGAAGGGAAAAGGAAAATGTTGATTAGCACTTAGCAGAGGAAGTGGCTTATTTGGCCTGATTGTAATCATGGGAACCTTTTCCCCCCTGCTCCAGTGACCACATTGGTGGGGTTCACTCGAAAGCCAAATAACTGGTAAAGAAACTGCTGAATCAAGCTCAGTCTCATACTGCTTGTGTAATTTTCCCTGAACAGACATACAAGGAACCTTAACTTCCCTCATACATTGGCCCTTTGGTGGCTTTATCCCAAAAAAGCCATTTCACAGGTCCTTATTTTGTCAAAATTTACCTTTCTTTCCCCTGGGTGGATGCTTGGACAGTGAGGAGGTTTCAAGCAGGGTGCCTGAGAGCAAAATCTGTGCCTGGGATGTACCATTGCTACCAGTCTATCACTGTTAAATGTGCTGAGCTTGTGGATTATGTCTTGAGAGCTGTTTCTAGGCAGGGGTTTTCACATGTGTGGGTTTAAAACAAAAAATTTACAGTGCCATAGACATTCATTCAGTTCAGGATCATGCAGGCCAGAAGCAATAATGAAACAATAATTTCATAATTGACATATTTTGTGGTTGTATTATTAAATTCTGGAAAACCAAATGGAGTTTTTCCTTTCTTCTATTAAATTAACAGCTTAAGTCAAAGTATTTATGAATTAATAGGCATTCAGCTCAGCACAGGCTGGAAATCCTTCAACATGGACAGCTAGAGTTTTTCTGGGGTCTGCTTACATGTCAATGTAGAGCAGCCCAAAGACTGTTTTAGGCCATACTTTACATGTCATTTTGTTGGTGCATTTTAGCTATGCCACGTCCCTGCTTCACCATGTTGCACGTGCCCTAAGCTAGCACAGGCTCTTTGTGGGAAATGAAGGACATCTGGTGTGAGCATTTCCACACTTTCTGATGGAGATCTTGTTGGTTTTCAGGTTATTAGTGGATCTGAAAATCAGACCCACTGGATCTGAACACCAAAAACAAAATCCAGGAGAAAGGCTGGATTTCACCTTCATAACAGAGCATCGTGGCTATCTTGCAGGACTGCAGAATAGGTTTCTTTTTTCTCCTGTTGCCCTCAAAGGCAAAACAAGAAGAAAAAAGGTAGCAATTTGGCAGCTTTCCATGAACAGAACAGGATCCAAAAATAAATAAAATAATAATAAAAAAAAATATTGTGGTATAATTTTCAAGCCCTGTTTCTGCACAGTGGAGACTACTGACTACTTCCCCATGAGGGAAAATTGTTTTGTTTGGAAGATGCAAATAGAAGAGAATAATTAAAAGGTAACAGAAGACTAGTCCACGTAGTGCTGAAAAAGATACCCTGGGCTTAGAGCACCAAATAAAATTACCCTGAAAAATACCCACTTAATCCTCCCATCTTCTCTTTCTCTTTAGATAAGAGGGGGGAAGAATATTGCAGGGATTTAAGGCATCATTTGTTTACATGGTCATATTTTAATAATCTGCAAGAAGCTAAGGTTACACAACCCCAGCATTCAAATTATCCCCTACCTTGCTGTTTATAAAAAGTGGGGCCTGAAATTCATAACGTTCCTGGGCTGCTCCAAGGGGACAGGAGGAGAGGGATGGGGAAGGAGGAGGAGGAGGTAAGAGAGGAGAGAAAGGTCAGCTCCCTTTTTAAGCATTTCTGAGCTTGCTGGAAGCTTTCAGTGTGTGGGTGGTAGGTGTATCGGCTGACACGGGGAAGTATAAGCGTGAAGTTGGCCACCCAAGACCTCAGGGTCACTGCTGACACTCCAGATCTCCAAGCTGGGGAAGGCACCTGCTCCCTTGCCAAAACAAACCATCTCCCGCTATGGGCATACTTGAAAAGACCTGCTTTTGTCAGCGCAGGGGAAGAGGGAAAGGAAGGGGGTGAAGGGGGAGGAATTAGAGGGATGTGGGGGCTTTTGGTTTTACTTAAACAGTCTCAAATAACCAGTTTACAATGCAGCGATGTTCTTCAGACTTTATTAAAGGGGGAAAAAAAAAAAAGAAAATTAAAAAAAATGGAGCTGAGGAGACCTGACTCCAGATCTGGTGAGCATTAATATGCATCGTGCTAGAATTTCATGAGGCAAGCGAGTTTTGTAGCCCTTGCTCTGGTGGTCCTCTGCTGACAGGATCTCAAGCCGCTATTTGTTATCTTTAGGCCTGATAAGTACATCTGGTTTTGATTCAGGTGGCCGCGAGCTTGTCTCAGAGTTGAAAAGGGTGCTTTGCTTAAATTGAATTTTCTCACAAATTTCAAACTGGGATGAGAACCAGAAGAAGCTGGGCCCTGTCACACAAAACTCCCGTTTTGCTTGCTCGGCCTTTGGGCTCGTAAAAACCTGGCACAAATCAGTTTCACCTGTTTGGCTAAGTGAGTACATGCTAAAAGTAATAAAGCTATTAGTGCAATCAGATATTTCTCCGCATGTGTTCTGATGCAAAAAGAAGGGGAAAAAAAAGAAGAAAAAGAAAAAGAGAAAAAAAAAAAAGAAAAAGAAAAAGAAGAGGGAAAGAAAGTGGGGAGGTGAACTCTTCTCAACCCTGCCTGTCATGTATCTTTCTGTGTCCCTGTAAATTAGTTGCAGAGAGGCTGCTGCTGGTTCTCCATGCCTTTCTGCTTGGGTATCATAGACCAGCAAGGAGACGTGGCTGCAAAGAGCAGTTCAACATCCACTGCCCTCCTTAGAAATGCAATTTAAGTTGCTGTCTAAGGTGAAGAGTGAAAGGGACTTTTTCTTTCATTCACCATCTCGTACTTTCTGGCTCTCTTTGTACCAACACCAGACATGCCCCTGGTTTTAAACAGCAATGCCCCACCTGGCCCTCCAGCAAGGACAGCTTCAGTGCCCGAGCAACCCAAGTCCTCCTGACCACAGATACAGTCCCTTCCACTGGCAGGCTGGGGCCTGGATGATTAGCTCCTGGGATGCTACAAAGTTTGAAACAACACACCCTTCTGACACCATTACCCCGCACAGTGTATCATTGTGTCCTCACACCCAATGTCTTTCATGACTCGTGGGAAAACTTAGAAATGAAAGAATTTTAAGAGGCATCTGGCCCCAAACAAAGACCAATGACATCTCTAATTAACTCCACTCTGGCAACACATTTTATTACCCATACATTTGTGGCATTCCAGTGGTGTCTTCTGCTCATGCAAGATGCTCTGTAAAATGCCCTGGGAATCTGCTAGGCAGAAGATACCATAAAAGCACTCTGTAACTACTCACCCAGTCATTTGTCCATGCTCTGCCTGAGGAACCTTCAGGACAAAATACCGGGGATTTTTTGGTTGATATAATATCTATTTTCCACGTCCCTTCTTTTCCATTTCATAATACTTTGCTTTGTTGCCCATTTTTCCTTGTAGTGGCTTCTCTTATGTCTTATTTTATAAGAAGCTTCACCTGCCACAGAAATTAGGAAATTACATTTCTGATACTTACTTGTCATGCCATCCAAATCTAGATAGGTTCATCTTAACAAAATGAATAAAACAAGCCCCTTTATATTAAATAATAACCCTCACAGAGGTATTTAAAAATTGTGTCAAAGCAACTCCCTAACCTAGATACAGCTGGAGGAATAGAAAGAATGATACTGTTGGCATTTTTCGTAAGTATTTCTCCATATTTTCCAAAACTAAAAGGCTACAAAAATGTAAACCATCTGTATAGCTTCTTGCAGAGAAGGGTGTCTTTCTAGGGGAAAAAAAATCACCCACTTTCCCTTAGGATGTTTTATTTGTTAACATCTTTTAAAAAATAATAATAATTTGACTGGCTGTATCAGTTCCCTCTCCTAAACCTACAGAGCAAGAAAACTGACTGCTTTCTGATATGAAAGATCAAGACAGTGAGAAGAACTATGTGATACCCATTTGCTCCAACATTTACCAGCAAATATCTAACATGCTAATTCATGTACTCTTTGGAGTTCTCAAAAAAGGTACTTCATTTGCATGTTCTATCTGTGTATCTGAGGTCTGAGAGGAATTCAACTTTTGAAAGAGTGCTTGTAACTTATAATGGGCCCTTTAAATGAAAGTGCTGGGTAATGAAGATATCATGCCTTGCTCTTGTGGATGGTCTCATGGAGCAAGTATTCCTGCCAAGCATATAAGCAGCCCAGTGCCCAGTTGCATGACTGAGCTCTGAAAAAGGAAGAGATGTGAAGGATGTTGAGACGACCACTGGCCATAAACCAAAGGAAGAACTGAATGCCAGAGCCAAAGTGTTTCTGCCCATTAAGACCCATCTTGTTTGGGGAAAATTTTCATGAGTGTCACAGTCTTAGGCAGGCCGATGGAGACAGAAAGATGCAGAGTATTTAGGTGGCTCTTTCAGCCAATTCTAGGCCTCTTGAGTGCTTGAGAATATCTGCAGGCCCTCTCTTCATTGTCTTCATGGCTGTAAGGGGTTTCCTACAGCAGCTTTCTACAAGGTGGAGACTGCCACCTTTCTGGGATCCCCAGCCTTATAAGTGTGATATGATGACAGGTCTTTGTTGGCATTCAGAGAGCACTGTGGAAATTAATTTCTGTGACTGTTCTGATACCACCAGGAAGGTCACTGACCCGCTCCATCAGACACACACAGAGCTTTCAGACAATGCCTACCCCATTTCTTCCAGGTGTAGTTTTCCTTAAAAAAAATAAATCAATCACAACTTGCTCTTAGCCGTGTATCGATATGTGTTGTTGGGGTTGTCACTTTGAGCCTGCTGCCAGGCTGACTGAGTCTACAGCATTACGTAGGTCATGGTTCTCCTCCACTCACCTTCATTTACTTAGCAGTGAGTCGGCCATGTCTGGGACACAGAGGCAAGATGAGGATAAATGCATGCCCTCAGCACATCCTGTTTGGATGTGGTTCTGGCATCACTACCATACCAGTCTGCTCTTCTAGCATCTCATCATTCACAATTCCTACAGATGGGAGTAAGACATCGGTCGCCATAATGGCAAGAGTCATAACAGCAGTATTTGTGGCCAGGTGGTACAAAATTGATTCTTGATTTCCACACTGGCTTTCCTGAATACCTCCAGCTAGTTATTTCTCAAACTACCAGTCAGACTTTCCCAAATTCTAAGTGAATGTAAGTTCTTATCTTTTGTCCACTCCTGACATTCTGCCTTGCCTTTGCACCCGACCTAGCAAAATTCTCCTCATTCTTGCAGTGTTTCTCTAGGCTGCGAATCACAGAAAAGAATGGAAACAATCAAAAAAGAAAACATGCTCAATTTCTACTAGTGGGATGCTTCACTCCACCCACACCAGCCTTGTTTAGGTGGCTGTACACATAGCATGGCCCTATCTAAGCTGACAAAGTTCATGTAAGGGCAGAAAAGCCAGCTCAGCACAAGGTCACCATGAACTTAATGTCTGCAGCATTTCTTGGCCCCTCCGTAAGACTTTTAGGGAAAAGACAGATCAAAGGGAAAGCCATTAAGTTGCCTTCTAAGTCACGGGGACAAAGTGACACTAGCTGAAAAGCAGCAGCATTCTTTGGAGCATCATTCAGTGCAGGCAGGCTGGAGAGAAAAGGAAGGATAAAGCGCTGGAAGCAAGTCAAAGCCCCTGTCCCTGCAGGACCCGGGGATCACAGTAGCAGAGCAACGTGGGTTGGCTCATTTGGTTTTTGTGCTGCTGCTGACATAGCTCCACCAACCACAATTTGTCACCTGCCCTCTCTCAAAATCCACCCTAGTGTTCACATCAGCTCTGAACAATTTTTCTTAACTCCTATTTTCTCAGCTAAAACATAAGAAGGCAGAATTCATTTAAAAACCAAAATCTCAGTACTTTTTTTGTTTTTTCAGTAAGCTATTTTACAATGATGTATGCTTTTCCTCTTTACCTTTCTCATCTTTCTTTCCACCAAATATTTTCCAACAGCCACAGTCTAAGAATAAAATCAAAATATTTAAAGTATCAAGAAAAAAATCTGATTTAAAATGTTTGAAATAGATCACAGCTAGAGCAAGCACGTAGAAGCAACAAGAATGTCAAAACCTCAGAAGAAACATACTTTAAAAATTAAGGAGTTGAGTAAAACAGGTTGGAATAAGTCATCTTTTTTTAGAGGTTCTCATTTCTAGGTTTTCTCTGTTCAAACTCTTGTGCTGTTTGCCTTTTGCTCTTTACATAGCTTTGTACATATATTTTATATATAATGTGAATTTCTATACATTTAGAGCTATAAATACATTTTTTACATTTTGTATATTTTTTTGTTTAATAAAATAAAAAATATGTAAAAAATATTTCTTTGCATTCAGTATTTCAGAAAGTTGCTGGAACTGGCAAGACACAGGATAAGAGCAGAAAGAAAGACAATTTTTTTTTCTTATTCTATGAAGGAATACATGCAATTATTAGTTTTATACTGATGTTTTTTGAATAGTTTTAATGCTGGGAAGTGCTTTGAAAATTTTACTTCATTTCTTTTTTTCCCTGAAAGTCCACAAAGGTTTTACTTTTCTCCATTTTTAAAATAGATCTTTAAAGTTAATCACAAGCATAATTACATTTTGAAATAGGATTAGTGTTCAAATGATTTATAATATTTTTTAAAGTGTTGAATAAATCAGAAGTTATTTCAGGGAAGAAATGACCCATTTGTTCAATATTAGATATCCAGAAAATTAAAACATAATCAGTCTTTAATTAGCATACATCTCTTTCTCTAGCAAAAGTGCAATGGATAATTTAATATGTCTAAATTAGAGAAGAATATTATAACAGGCATTATTGTAAAGTAAACAAATTTTAAGTTATGAAAGATAAGAGAAGGTAGAAAGAAATAGATTTCAAAATGTATTTTGTTCTTTTAAAGATGGATATTCTTGGTGCAACCTTGTGGTCTTAGAAATTTCAGGCTCTGTCTTTCCTTTTATTTAATTTTCTGTTTTAGTTTCCCAGCCCACAAATAATCCATACACAGACTGTGATTCAGTATATATTTTGCTTACTGTTTTCAGTAGGATTTTTATCCTAACTAATTCTAGAGACATTTATTATAGTCCAGATCTCTCTTTCCTGAAAAAGAGTTTTCTTCACAAATGTTTGATTTTCTCCATTGTTTTGAATAAGCTGCACAACCAAACAGTAACCTTGATCTCCTGGTTGTATGGAAATATGTTCAGAAGCAGCTATTTTGCTGTAGAGCTCTGTGAAACAACTGTGCAGACTACCCAATGATTTAACTGCTTTATCCATATGAATAAAATAAATCTGACTATGTTTGAGTGAGATACTGAGCTATTTATCTTGTTTTACAGGAAGAGAAATAGCCTCATCTACACCCACTTGAGCCACAAAAGTGGGAGAGGAACCAGAGCATCCCAACCTCACCCACATTCTTTATGAAAGGCATGGAAAAGACGTGCAATGGATGCACAAATTTTATTCAGTTTCTAGCCCCTACCCACCCTTCAGTCTATTATTCTTGTTGCTTTACTTGAATATGGATATTCTTCTGTTTTTTTTTTCTCCCTACTCCTTCCTTTGCATCTCTTCTACCTGTGCTGAAGTTTTATATGAAAGCACCAACAAAAAATACAAGCTTTCTCTTTGAGTACTCCCACCTTACCTGGAGTTATCCACTACTGCATGTTGAGTAAGATATTTTTTTCCACACTCAAGGATGTATACCATTCAGAGAAACTGCCAAGGAACACCTTGCCCTATAAGTAAGGGTTACCTATTTGCCCTATAAGCTACACCCGAATTTGTCATTAGTGAGACTTGGGGCTCTGATTCATGAAGGGCTGGCATGGCTGTTGCAGCTGAGAAGAAAATAGTCCCTGCATGTATTTATCCCCATCCTATGTGTGGGAATGATTCATCTACATGTGAACAAGCCCCAGACTCACCGGAGTTTCTCCAGAGGCATTGAAAGGCAAAATGATATTGGTGAGGGTGTCCCTTAAAATACCTCATGGCAAAGTGCAGCTGTGCAGCAGCTCCTCCACACACGGTTCAGCCATCTGCACAGTAAAGGCTGAGTCCTAGTCCAACCAGGCCCATCTCCACTTTGTGAATGGAGGCACAGGCATATTTATCCATCACAGATTTTAAAGCCAGAAGGTAACACTATTGCCATTTTATCCCAACCTCCTATAGGAGTTATAACGCAACCTCACTTAGCAGACTTACTACATTTAAACAATTACTTTTTTCATTACTTCTTGAACACTCACCCTCACAGAAGAAATTTAAGTATGTTTAACAGGCTGCCCAAGGAAGTGGTCACCATGCCTACTTAAAAAAGCTGTTTAAAAGACATGTAGATGTGGTGCTTAGGGACATGGTTTAGTGGTGGACTTGGCAGTGTGCTGGATTAATGGTTGGACTTGATGATCTTAAAGGTCTTTTCCAACCAAAATGGTTCTGTGATTCCATATTGGCAAAGCTGACGTTGCCACAAGCCCTTACACCGAGTTCTCAGAGTGAAGTGTAGCACAAACTGGAGCAGTTTATAGATGCAGGAGTTTCTTATAATTCCTGTATTCAAACAAAAAGCATTCATTTTCTGATGCTCTTTTATGGCACTGAGCTCTTTCTGCTGTCAATTTTGCACTGTAAAAATGTTACAAAAAATAAGTATAGATAGACTTATTGAGAAAATAATCTGTGGGGTACACAATTTGAAGCAATAAAGAGCCCCTTAAAATGAGTGGCAGTTGTGGCTTGAGTACGCCCCAAGGCATGATATTTGATGGGTTAAGGTTGAAAATTTGGGTCCTATTAAAGTTTGGAAGCTCTTAAATCCAAATCTGTTCCAACCAGATACACACTAACCAGTTTCTTCAAGAGGTGTACAAGAACCTGACTATCATTTTGGGGCAGTTGAAAGAAACGTAGTGGAATAGTATAACTTGTGCACTATAAACCTGCCTGAGTGTTCCTGGCATTATTGTTAAATTAAAGTTATATTAAAATGAAACTCTTCACTATTTAACTTTATGTCTGTCTGGCAGGTTTTGCTACATAAATTGAGTTGTAGAAAATTGGCCCATTTGAGTTGGACATTGGATATGCCATTTCTGCACCATCAAGAAAATGGCTACACATTTTTTTAATTGTTTCCCTCAAGTATAATTTTTAAACAGTCTTACAAAAATGTTTTCCTTGTTTCACTCCCCACTGAATTAAGAATGCACATGAAAAGTTGCCAGTTGGCCTATGTGATAGTCATTCCAGCAGGCAGCAGTGAGAAAGTATGAAGTGGTTTTTGGAAGTACTACCTTTCTTTGTAAAATGCACTAGGCTTTGCATAGCTTGAAAGAGATGCCTTTTATTCCCTGCAGACCACTTCCTTCAGCTCAAGAAGAAAGAAGTATTTCCTAACCAGTGAACATAGAGGATAAACATGAGAAGTCTTGCACGTACTACTTGTGATCTGCTTTGCAAGTAAACAAACTTTTGCTATTTCATTGAAATTTAAGTGACTTATATTCTCCAAAGATCTTGACTCTGCATCAAGATTGAAGTCTCTTGTTGCTGTAGGCATGTGTGGTATTTAATTATCTCCTTGTCCCCTCCAGACTCTGCCTTTCTAACAAACACGCATGTACATACACCTACCCATTAACACACCATTGATTGCCATGTAATTACTTGGTTATCATTCTTTTTAGGGGGTTAGGGGAAAGTCACAGTTTCCTGGAAAACATCATCATGCTGACACACAAAATTGTGATTGAGATGTATGGAAAGTAAGGACACTGTTCAAAATATTTTGTGTTGCCAGCTTAACAGACAAAAGCCACACAAAAAGGTGCAAGTGGTGCTTCTGTTCTGTTAATAGAAGAAATAGAGGGGAAATAAATTAGCAACGTGGTCTTCACTCTAGGGCTGCACTTGCCGCTGATGTCTCTGGAGCTGTTTAAAGGGAAAAGATGAGGAAACAGCTATTTTATTTTGTTGTATTAAAAAAAAAACAAAACAGAACTCAATCAGTCTTCACAAACAAAGGCAAAAAAAAAAATAGAATACAGCTTGTCAGATGGGGAAAAAAAAAGGACAACTAGCAGGGAGCACAGGCGGGACAGTTACGTGGTGTGACCAAGGCACCAGCGTTAGACCAGGCTGCAGGAGCTCCTTGCCCTGCTCCACCGACCTCTTGCCTGGGGGGCACAGAGACTCCCCGGGGCCCCTGGGGCCACTGAACAATTGCTGGTTTGTTGCAGGGACTGGCTGCCTGGGGCCACCAGGCCCAGCTGGAACAACACTCCCCACTCCCAGACTGGCCTGGGGAGCTCCTCCGCTGGGTAACACCAGGCAAACTTACAGGAAGCGTGAATAATTGAAGGTTTTTTGAAAAAGAAAAGAAAATTTAAGAAAAAATAAAAAATCCTCACAACTGATTTTCCATTCTGGCACTCATTGCTTTCAGCTCTTGAGTAGCCCTGAAAGGTATCCATGCTATGGGACTAAAGCCTAATCCGGATCTCAGCAGAAGAGCAGGGACCTCAGATTGATTTTTAGGAGTCCCTACTACCTAGGAACATGTTCCTGCTCTGCCCAGCTCCTCACCCAGTGAAGCTGGTTTATTTATGAGCACCAGTACAGGGTGAGTACAACACCCACAAGGGACAGACATCTTTGTCCCAGGGCTCTGTCTTGAGCTAATCCAGGGTTTGCTCAGGAGCTCCCAGCCTGCAATACAGGCACTGTCATCTTGCTCTATGCTTTATGAAGCTCCACATGGCAGCTGCAAGAGCTCCCAGAGAAATGCCAGGGAAACCTGGAAAAGACAGATTTTATAATGTTCATTTCTCATTTCTGCTTTTGAGGATTTGGTTTCTTTCATTGTGCTCTGGACTGTGTCGTCTGGCAAGAGCTGGCTTTATCTAGATCTAGTTGTTTTCTCAATTAAGCCCAGGGAGTGACATTTTCTCTCTTGTATTGCAGGGCTCATTTTAAGAAGATAATTTAGTAGCTTAATTTAGTGATATTAAAATTAAATTTTAACTTCAGTTTTCCCCCCCTTGTTGAAGTGTGTAATGAAAAAGTGTCCCCCTGGGAGGGGTATATCTCTCCTCTTTTTCCTTAGTGGAGAAGACATTGGAGAGTAAGGAAGTAAGAGGTGAATAAAAAAAACACAACACTTTTTTGTGTTTGAACCCTAATTCAGATAATTAAGACTAGGCTAAGAAAAATACAGATTAATCTTGACATACCAGCAGGTAATCAAGAGCAAAATCTTCCTGCTGCCACCAGGCTTCTTCTACCCAGATAAAGCTGTGAGGAATAAAACAAACTGTGAAAGTATCTTTGATTGGTATTTGGAAACACAGCACCTTAGGCCCCCTTTTAGATTTACATTAAGTACTCTGAAGCACAGGTAGCATGTTCCCCTCCTTCCTGGCTTGACCAGTGAAGATGATGAGGCTGTGAAAGGCAAATCTGTTAGTTCCCTGCCACACCAATGGCCCCCAAATGCAGAAGAATAACATGTTAGCTGACTCGGGCTATTTAGTTTTACCTCTTCCTCATTTAGATTCTGTCTCCAGTTGCCCCCACACTGAACCCTTCCTCCATCCCTTTCTACCATCCTCAGCACTGCCAGGTCCCCAGCAAGCCCCCATGCAGCAGCCAACAGAGAGGTCCTGACCCAACCATTCCCACCAGCGTTGAGAAATCCTATGGGTTACTGGTAGTTCTCTCATAAATACTGCTTCTCCAGCCAATCCTGGTCGGTAGTCCTTCAGAGTTAATAATTTCACTGGGATTTGCAGTGTCCTGGAAGTTTCCAGTGTGGAGATGCTGCTAAGCACCCAAATCTTGTGCTAGTCTCTGATGTGATGGATGTTTTTTGTTTCTGAAAAGCAGGGGGAAAGGAGGGAACAGTTCTGGAGGAGCAAGCAGAGAGAGAATCACAGCCATCCATCCACTGCTTCTTCACGGGAGGACAGGAGTTTTAAGGGGATTTATACTATTATAAGTTACCTTTCTGTATTCTATTCAGTTCTCCTTTCTTACGATTTACACAGACAAATCTGTTGACTGCAGCTGAGGTCAATGTGAACTTTGTCACACAAGCATGTTAGGAACATTGAATAGGACTTTTTGTTCCCCTATTAATATTTGTTTTTCAAAACATACACAGACACTTCTTAAGCAAGTGACAATACAGCTTTAGAAAAAGCTCATGAAGGATTAACATCCCAAAAAACCCTGTTAAAATCTATTACAGAATGGCAATTGCACTCAGAAAACTAGCACCTAAGGGTTGTTATGCAGTGATGTGGTTCTACTACTACTGCTACCAAGGACTGGAAAACACTCAGGTGGCAGCTGTATTATAAAGCTTATATATTGATCTCCATATTTGTAAACTAGGTTTCAGTTTGTTGGACAATGGTTTTTATTGTTTTAGTCATGCAATTCAGAAAGTGTAGATTATACACTTTCTTCCTTATCTGAATGTTTACATCTATTTTTAAAACATTAAGACTACTACTAACACCCTCCTTACAGTATTATTAACAATTTTGTCTTTTGAAGACACTTTACCTTTTAAACGTGCCTTCTCACATACCCACTTTCTACTCTTTCCCCATCATACACAAAAATTCCTTTTCATACCTCATCCCTCCCATACACAATCCCTCACTCATACTTCACATACTGCTGTAAAGAACAACTTAGAAATGGCAAACCAGGCTTTTTTTCTTAACATCAAGAATAAAAAGCTTTCTAAAAATTCTCACTAATGAACATACTAAATCTGATCATTTGAATGTCCAAGCATTTTAGAAATAAAGTAATTTGAATTACACTTAAACACAACTCTTATTTCACATTTGAGTTCTAACTGAAATTATTAATGTTTCTAGAGGTTGTTTTTGTGGTGTGTTTTTTCTCAAATGCTGGATAATTCAAAATTAAACTTCTCAGTAGTTAATCAGTTTGTTTATTTTTTTATTAAGTAAAAAATTCTTGCCTCAAGAAAAATCTCTAAGACTATTCCTTCATAATTCCGTTTGCTAATTTTGCCTGATCGTACTTCAGACCAGTTGTGCTTTATTTCTAAGTGTGCCATTAGAAATGATAGCCATAAACATCAAGGTTGGACTTCAAAACTGAAAAACTAACACTCCCTGTTAATTTCAAACTTCACTGTATAGGCTGAACCTGTTTCGTGTTGAGTGCTGCACAGAAAAAAAGTCAGGCAAAAAGTTTCTGCTGTGACTCTCCAAAGGAGCCCCTGAGATGATCCTGCCTCGTAAGTACAGCCGTTGAGTCAGGAGTGGTGGATTCAGAGGTGCAGTGAGGCATTTTTACAAGATATGGAGAGATTTTTGTCCTTGAGAATTCCATGTGCCTTGTGGAGGGCTCATAAATAAACAGCTTTCAGGGTAATGTTTCACACTTCAGCTAACTGAAGAAAGGAGAATATGTTACTTCAATGATTTCTAAGGAAAAGAGCTCCTCACACAGCCTTGTAAAATACAGAAGTGCTTTCTGTTGAGCTTCTCCTCCACATGACTGTGTTTCCTTTGGTGTGAATTAATTACCTGTGTATTCTTTGCTCTCTTAAGTCTTCCTAGTCACATATGTAACTATGATTTTATTACTGAGAACTCAGTGTTTGCTGGTTTCACCCTCACTCCCCTCCCGAAGTGTTTCTCAAAACCCTCAACACTTCTTTTCTGGTTTTCACTTGATTTGGGTTTTTGTTGGGTTTTTGGCTTTGTGGTTTTTTTAAACGTTTCCTGTTTCTCTTGATTTTGAATTCCCAGCTCCATCAGAATAGCAGAATATACACCACAGTCACAGATCACGTATGTCTCTTTCCACTGGGCATGAACAAGAATATACCAAATATATCCCTTCCCATTAACTTGTAGTTTAAGCAGCAGTTACAGGGTACACTATAAAAAAATCCCTACTGCAACTGTTGCTGTTTGCCTGCTTAGGTTTTTATTTTGTTCAAGATATTTGATCTACCCTGTTACAAGAGAATAAGGTTTTATGTCTCACCTTGTTCTACAATTTAGGAAATGTCTATGCCACACACAACAATCCCTTTTCAGTGTACGGTGTGTCTCTGTTCAGGGGTCTGAGCTACAATTTCTGTGCAATTTCTATCCACTTTATCAGATTCTAAATCAGGCTGAAGTTATGAGCACTGTGTTTTTCTTTGCTGCATACTGCTGCTTCTAGTGGGGTTTCTTGACAGTTTCTCAGCTCCTAATTCAGGCTACCTGTGAAATGCACAGAAGCGTGCTGTAGGGATCAACTGGCCACTTCTTTCCTCTAAGATCAAAATAAGAGAATAAAACTAATATTTCTGACTGAAACCGAATGTTTCAACTAAGAATGAGAAAAAGCCATAAAAAAAAAAAAAGGAAAAAAAAAAAAGGTGACAACATGTTGTTTTGTCTTGCTCCCTTCTCTTCTGCTGCTTCTAGTTTTACTTTCCGGAATTTAAAATCCATTCAAACTGTGTTGTTCCATTCCTGTGTCTGTGCCGTGGGATGACAACTGCATATTACAAACAGCTGCTCATTTCTTTACACTACAGTATAAACTGTTGATTCATATCTGTGTTAGTGCAGATAGAGCAATCTTAATTAACATGTAGGCCTAAAGCTATTTGATTTTTCACATCATCAGTAAAAACACAATATTTCCTTCATGATTTTCACCTTATCCTGCAAAGAATATTTTTTCACCCTGTTGAGATAAAAATTTCATTGTGAGCCAGTTATTTTATTAAAGGCATTTCATTTCCTGGATTGCCTTGCCCATTAAAATTTCATTTCAGTAAATTATATCTTGAAATATTTTTCTTTTCAGAAGAAAAACGGAGCTGTTTTAGTTTTAGAGTGTCATTCCAGTACTGTGAAGCTCTCTCACATTCTGTGGAGGGGTTTTTTTTCCCAGTCAAGATCCTTCACCAAAATCTGGAAACAGAGCAAACATCAAGGATCTGGCAATTACTTTTAAGCTGTGGTTAAACCTTCTGGCAGGATTTTTCACACTACCCCCACCCATAGAATTTTGAGTGCAGGTGAACTAAAAGAAGGTTATTCGATGAGGAAAAAAAATGTCAAATTGAAGAACACAATGTATGGAAATGGTGGCACCCCACACGAACAGAACAGAGCTTTTCAGGGACGTTCCCTTTGACAGTGAAGTTTCAAAGAGAAATGGGGTTTTCTAAGAGGCGGCTGTATTCATATGCCATTTTACAGCAGGGAGAGGGTTTCTCCCTTAACCCGTGGCCAGGACACGGTGGAGGGAAAGGGGCGACAGTGGCTACCATGGTGGCGGATGCTGCCGTCCTTTGGTCCGAGGTAGGGTGAAGGGCTGCTGGGGTGGTGGTGGCCTCGGCTGGCTGGCTGACCTCCTCCTGACTCAGGGCAGGCAGAAACAGAAAGATTTTGTGCTCCGGCAGAGCTGGGCCTTCCCGTGACCCTGGAGAAACCCTCCAGCCGCTTTCCCACAACGCCGCACTGAAGCCTGGCTGCAGCTCTCCGTTTATTTTTTCAGGTGAGTAGAGGCTGTATCAAGTATTGGTTTCTCAGTTGCTTTTAATTAGGCTTCTGGAAGCTGCTCTTTCATCTCGGGCGAAGCCTGCGTCACTTCGCTCCAGCTATTTTCAGTCCTAAAGCCGTGGGTTCACTTTCATGCGGCTAATTGAAGGCACACGGGAAAGCAGAAAAGGGCTAATCCCAAAGATTTGAGATATTTTATGGTTAGGGTAAAACCGCACGTTTTTTAGCTGTAGAGCACCACTTTCTAAATTTTAACCTCACAACCACTTCCCTGAGGGGAGTGATTCACAGGAAAAACTGGCTGTATTGACATGAGAACCCCATGGGGTCCCACACGCTGTTTGGGTCAGTCGAGCAGGTGACGGTGACCTGATGTGCAGTAATAGACTGTCTTTGTTTTTAAATTCACGCTTTTCTGGTCATCTCCCCCTTATCTCCCAGGTAAGGAGGTGAAGAAAGCTGGGGAAAATCCAACAAAATGCCAACTAAACTTCCAAGGTGCCGTGCAAGAATATTCAAGGCATGTGACTGCCATTAACATTGGCTGAACTCCTGTGATGGGAATTGCCTTTGTGGGTTTGAAAACGAAGCAATAAAAGGCAGTTCACCAGTTTAGAGGTGACATGCATAGTTCAAGTTTTTGACTCTAACAACTAAGCCACATATGACCTTGGTATTCTCCACCTTGTCCTGCTCAAACCTGCTGTATGTTGCCTTGGTGAGCAATAGCACATCGGTACTCTGTAGCTGCTGCGTGGTGTGGTGTGTTGCGGGTGTGTGGTGTATGTGGTGTGTGTTGCTGTGTGTGTTGCTGGTACAGCCACGTGCACACCCACCCCCTCCCTCAGGCAGACACGTGCATCCATGCTGCACCTCCTGGGGAGTCCTCTGTTGCTCAAGTACTGCATGTAGCACAGCTTAAGGACAGCCATCATTAACAAGACATCATCTCTGTATTTCTCAACACATGAGGAAATTGCTCTAATGACAACTTTGGAGCTGTGCTTGTAGTCACATACACTTTAGAGGCAACTGGGTGACGGTGCAAATTTACTTAAAATGCATGTGCTGGGCATCACTTTGTATCTGTTGTGAACAAAGCACACACTCTGATGTATCTGAAACACCTTATCACGACCCTCTGCAATCAGAGTCTCTCACCCCATTTTCTCAGAAGTGCAAAAGAGCTTTTTAATAAGGGTTTCTCCTGTAACATCAGTGTCCAACACTTAGTACCTGGCATTCCTTATTGAACTTTGATGCAGAAAACTCAGAGAATTACTTTTATATTTTATTTTTAAACATATATATGTAAATACATATATACTTATATAAACATATATACATACCAGTTTGCAATAATCTCTTCGTGCCACAATATGTTTTGTGTAGTGGTTGAACATTTAGTACAAGCAGTTAGGAGCAGAAACCTCTCCTCCCCAAAATATGACAGTGCTACAGATTGCCAGAGAAGGCCCACAATGGTTGAAGAAACTGCCATTTCCTGCCCTGGCTGCTCCACAGGCCTTTGATAGCTTTTGTCTTTCGTGCTGTTGGATTCACATTTTCTTTTTCTGGCTAGCCGGTGTGCTGTGCAACACATCAAGCACATGAGCAGCAGTGAAGAAGTGTGGTGAACTCCAAGTTTGGACACTTTTCTTCCTCTGGCAGTTGAGATAGCTGCAGGAATTCAGGCAAGAAACAAGTTTATATTTACTACACCTTGATTATCTAGATGACTGGGCAGAGTTTTGCTGCTGGTTAATTTGTCCCTGCACTGCCTACAAACCACGGGACAAATTTTTCCTCTCTGGAACATAGGTGAAACCCCTTGACTCACAGTGCTCAATGCCTGTACTTGTTGGAAAAACAGCTCTCTACTCAGGCGTTGGTGGTGGGAATACCTGCAGAGCAGTGGCTGTGCTCTGGCTAACATGACCAGCATGACCCCCAAGGCTTGCAATCCAAAGGATGCAAATGAGTGGATGGTGCAGGATAGGAAGATAATAAGGAGGCAGAGGGGTCAGAGTAGTAGTCAGCAACAACCAGTGCTCTATGTTTGGTGTTTCTTTTTGAACAATACATTAGCTGAAAAATGCATTTCTAGGACAAAGCTTTTTGCAAACTTGAAACTAAAAATAACGTGCTTGTGGGAAGATTTTAAATTGTTGAAGGAGTTTGTTCTGATAGTCTTATAAAGCAAGAAGTTTTGGAAAGCCAAACCTCTGTGTTTGAAAGCTGAAGTGACACTGTGACTTTTCATTCTGAAAAATGACATTTTTCACCTCAGAGGCAATCTACAGCTTCTAAAGCATTTCAAAAGGATTAAGTAATTTGAAACAGAACATAAATAATTCCTATATTTTACTTTTCAAGAAACTCTGAAAAACTCTGCTTTGGTTTAAACCTAATATTTTTTCCTCTGATACTTCTGCTCAGCAACTGAACTGAAAACCCACTATTCATCCAGACCCTACATAGGTAATTGCAGTTTGAAAATGGGAAAGATTACATAAATTATGCTCAATACTCCTTCTTCTTAATTATTTGCTGGCTATTTTCTTGTAGCTTCCAAGCACAAGTGGCTCTCAATGTAGGATTTCAACGACGTGAAGGCATAGGGCTAGCTTACAGTGGTTATGGGTTCATATTTTGCATATGGAGCCATTATTCCAACTAATAGATCACCACCAAGAGAAACCATTTAAAATATCTTTATGGCCTATATCCTGACAGAGAAAGAGTTGTAAAAAGGTCATTAACTGTGCCAAGAAGCATAAAAAGAAGTTGGTGTTCTGCATTACAAGAAATGCAAGATAAGGTACTTGCATGTTCCAAGCATGGTGGGTGGGTGGGCAGGGGGCCTAACAATATCCAGATGGGCCCAAGAGCACGGGCTGGAGGTGGGCTCTGCGGAGCCAACCCTTTTTGTCTGCTGCTTATCCAGGTCACCACATCTTCACTCCTGAGTTTCAGTCTTCACCTTGTGCAGCCTGCCCGCTCTTCAACCCTGGCTGGGCTTTCTGCCCTGTGTCCCTCTGACCTCCTTCCTTGGGTGTCTGGGCTTTTCCTTTGCTGTCCCAAAACAGCCAGGAGGCTGTACCCTCCAGGCCTTTGCTCTTCCTGCCGTGCTATGCTACAAAAGAGACCACAAACCCTCTCCTTGTCCTCCGCCAGAGCAAGTACCTGCTACCTCAGGGACTGCTTCAGGGGTGGCACATAGGGCAGAGGAAATCAAAGGGGTGGGCTGGTTGTGCAGGAGTTTTCAGTTGCTGGCCTCAACCCCTGACAACAGTGAGGTTGGGAATTCGGTAACTGTTTCTAAACCATGTGCCTACATCCTCTCTCACTTCCCCCAGGGAGCCTGTAATGAAAACCCTGTGGTGGTTGGTGGCTGAATAGAGTTTGTCTGCTTTTGCACCACCACAGATTTCCAGGCAGGGCATGCTCATGTCCCTTCAGAGTTTATCCCTTGTGCACAATTTTTTGTGCATTCCTGTTTTGAATTCTGCTCTCTCTCTTTCAAGAAGAATCTTAATTTTGAGTTTCTAAGCTGAGTAATTTTCTGATGTTTTAAGAAAGCTTTGGTGCCCTCAATTTTTTTATTGTTTTTTTTTTTTTTTTCCAGAATATACTTTTCCCAGTATTAACTAAATCTGTCAATAGAAACAGCAAAAGGACAGATCCCCATTTATGCTGTGACTTTTTTACCTTATGCTTCCAGTTTAGACAGACCATATGCTGACTGAGTTGGGTCCCAGACTCTTTCGAGACATCACAACTGTGCAAAAGAACATGAGTGTAAATAAGAAACAGGCTGTAATGAGCCAATGTTTGGGTATTAATTCAGTCTTTACTTTGGCAAAAATCTCACCTTGCCTTCACTGAGAATTTCCGTACATGAGAAGGGAACAAATGCTATACGCCAGCTTTCATAACCTTTGTACATGCTTGTGAGCACTTATGTAGATGCCTGGTCACACTGGGATGGATGCTGTGAGGAACTGCTCACCTTCCTTGCTGTAGTTTGCAACTGTCTGCTTCCAGTAAAACCCATAAAGACCTTTGGATCAGAAGGAACAACATGTCCATACCCAGGCCACTCAGGGCTTCCCCTGTTGAATTTGGTCTTCTGTAAATAGCAACAGCTGAGCTCTGATTATAGCTGTGCTTGCATAACTGCTGCGACTGAGATTTGCTGAATCCAAAGTGGCAGAGTCAGCATTATGCCATGATTTGCTGGAATATTGCACGTTAACTCTCTTCTGCAGAGACTCACAAACCTGCTGGTGCCAAATAATTATTCCTTTTCAGTCTCTTCACTCGCACTGCTCCTCGCCAGACCGGTAGAGAAGGCTTAGCCAGCACCGAGCTCTGCAGGAGAGCGTTGGTCTCAATACCTGCATTTGTTTCTGACAGACCTCAGCCAATGTGCCTCTCTTTTTCCAGCAAGAGGGAAAAACATAATTTACCATTCCTAGCTCTGCTCCCTGCTATGCTGTCTTATGAGCTCTTTGTCTGATGTATATATTATATAACTATCATACTTACGTAATGGCTCCACTGAAGCCAGGGCCAGAGGAAGCTAATCCAGGGATTTAGGTTCGTTATGGTATGGGATTGCTTGGAGCCTATCCTTCCACTTGCAGTAGAGACGGCCAGAACGCTCCCTCACTCTGGTAAAGGTGGGCATTGTAGCCAGTAACACCCTTTCTCCAAATGCACTCTAAGCACCAAGGGAGCATATGGGGGACTGGAGACAAGGATGGGTTCATTTTGGATACTACTGTAATTGTAGCTGGTACTGAGGATTTAGCTTTGCATGATAAGGCCCCTGGTGAAGTCCTAGGACTCAATCTCCAAAGGCTTTGCCTGAGGAAAACACACTGGTCTCAATTTCAAAAGGCTCCAGAGGCTTAAAAAACCTGAGAGTGCCTAAAGCCACTGTTTGGCTATTCCCCTGTAAAGTCTCTTGTCACATCTGTTTCCAACACCGTTATCTTCTAGCCATGTAAAGTTCAGGCTTTTAGACAGACTCAACATAATTTACTTTTCTCAAAGCAAGCCCTCCACACCTGCAGTTTGCCATGATCCACAACCAACTCATTTATGCCTTGCCCGTTTCACTTGTGAAGTTGATCTTGGACACCCCAACTGGATAGATGCCAACAAAAAACACAACCAGAGATGGTGGTCCCCCCTCACTGTCTTCCCCAAGAACTGAAAGGTTAAAGCACTCACTGAGGATCTGGGAAACCTTGGTTCAGATCTTTCCTCTCTCTGCAGTAATCTGAACCTGCATAAATAGCCAGTGTGCCAGAGAGAAAATGAGTGATAATGTCACAGGCCACACACAAAGCCTCCCCTTGGGATAAATGACTCAGATCTCTGTATTCCCACACAAATGCCCTGACCTCTAGACCTCACCTTCTCCAGTCTGGTGAAGAGTTATTACTGACAAAGTGAAACAGCTTCAGTGGCTGGAAAGGCCAGGCCTGGAGTGTCCTATACATCCTGGCTCACAAGCACCTTCACTGGAAGTAGATGATGTGCATTCAGATCACTTCAAACAGAAGCAAGAATTAAGCTAAGGTCTGACACACCCCACAGGACTTTTCAGTGATTCCATCTGTGCCTCAAGGTCATGGCTGGGAAACTCGTCTAAACTTCTAGTGCTAAGGATGCCCATAAAGGCACTGCAACAAATGCCCCAGCACCTTACAGACAACTGCACTTACCAGCCATTAACTTCCCAACAAGCATGTAGGGACCACCGCCCTTACCAGCTGTAAGAAAGTCCTGGCTTAGGCGGTTATGGTCAGAGCTGCAAATCTCAAACTGTTGCGCATGCTTTTTTGAAAGTGCATGAAATGTAAATGACACTGTCCTGAACACTATGGCAAGGAAATATTTTTTTTAGAATCCTTTGGGTGTGGAGAGGTAAGAGAGACAAAAACAATTTCTGTGATATCCTCTTATAGGAGAAGAGTGATGAAGCAGAAAGGTGGAGCCTTGCACACTTCTGATCCTCTTCAAAATTTCCACTTTTGTACATGTGATGCCAGAGTCACTGTCACCACAGGCTGAGTCAGCTGGGCTTGCCTATGCACAGGTCTTCATATAGGTTAACTGTGTCCCAGGTAGATATATCTAACTATTATCCATTTTGTGTGAGCATCCAGCACCTTCTGGTGAAGGTCAGATACAAACACAGCTACAATCCTTCTTGACTATGAGGAAAATCCTGTACTTAAGAGGGTTTGTGCATTATGTGTGTACACACAAATAATTTTAAAAGTATAATCTTTTTGCAGATGAACATCTTCCTATTGACCGGTATGTTGTAAGGACACGCAATGCTCAAACGATACTAAAGAGAACCTCATTTTCATGTTAAGACTATGGTGAGTGATAGATTTTGACCTCCTTAATGCATAAAATTTTAAGTATTGGTTTTTTTGTATGACATCACTTCATAGACTAATGCAAAACGACAACCAGAGCCCCATGAGAGAAGTGAACATCAGCAAACTGAAAACCAACAGCATGAGTTTTACATGCAACGTTGCTTCTAAAGAGCTTTTATGTTTTATGTGTTCATTGCCTCTGGTAAGCAAGGTAGCTCACAGAAAACTGGAAAAGTTCATGGCTTCCCTGGACTAATCACCAGCTGTGAATTTTAACCTCAAAGTCATTTATTTTCATCTAATTTAACCATGGTATCTTAAGAGCAAGAAAAGCGTGTCAGCAAAAGAAGACCAGAGACTTCCTTTTTTTTCCCCCCTCATCTACTTACCCAGCCTTCTAAAGAACTGGCTTTTAGGCAAGACTCTTTCTTACATAGTCCCAGGGCCTGCAGTCAGGCCTGTGAAAAGAGATGTCAAGCAAATGTTGAGAATGACCTTCATGGCTGATCCATTGAGTCACAAGCTGTAGCACACACTGCAGCAAGATGTGGAAGGGAATAAGGGAACCAAGTCTTTGTCCCTGTCTTCATATATGCACATGATTCTTGAAGAAGGTGTCTATGTCACATGTATAGGTAAAACAACTCCCAAATACACAGTGTTGCCAAGACAATACAGTTAAGAGGCCTGGAAAGTTAGTTTGTGGATGATCAGTAACAGCATGTTAAATTTCTTGGATGTGGAGAGTTAATCTAATGTCTCATCAGTAATTTATGGCTATTTTCTACTCCTGATATTATTTCTCAGACTGCATGCAGCTCCAGAAGAATGAGCCAGAATCTCTTCCACTTCTTACATCACCAAACAGATTTCTAAGTTCAGGCAAAAAGACCAAACCCCTCCTTCAGTTATATTTGGAACTGGAGGATATGACAGAAAACAGGGTACAGAATTTTATTTTCGGAATCTTTTTTATTAATAATATCTCAGATGCTAGCAAAAGCTCAGTTCCATTTTTTATATCCAACAGTGGAGCTAGAGCAAATTATCTTTCCATTTGTTAAACTATGAACGTAATTCCACATTTATTTATTTTTTAAGACTACAAAAGCATGTCTTATTTTCAGGGTATAACAATGCTCTCCGTATTCTTGGAAAATTGTTTTTTTTTTTCTTTTTCTGTCACCCCAGTCCCATTTAGCAACAGTTTTTAGGCAGAGAGCATGCCATAAAGTATAACATTCTTTTCTGCTGAATTCTTCAGTGATTATCTCAGATCTAAAAGCATCATTGGCTTCAATCTTTGGTTATAGACTGCTCTCTATTGCTTCTATGTTGTAGAAACATAATTTGCTCTGTTCTCTTGTCTTTTCTGTAGTTTTGTCCCCTTGCATTTTAATCTTTTGTTAGAGTTAGCAGAAATGACTGAGAAAGGAACACTTCTTAAGAGCTTCTTACATGATTGATAGACTGGGAAAATAAGCATTCACACATTGCCAAGACTGGAAGGTAAGGAGAGAAAAGGCATGTTTTGGGCAAACTTCTTTGGTAGGATGGGGATATTTTGTGGTAAACTGTCATTCTAATCTGAGGTAGTTTAGACAAGACAACTACAGCTGTTGTCAAAGAGAAATGCTCCTCATGTCTGCTGATCTTGCAACTTCAGATAACGTGTGTATTTGCTGCTGCCAGTAAAGCAAGGGGTTCTTCCAGAGGGCACTGCTCATCTGGAGGGCAAAGCTACATACAAGAATTTTTGGTATACCATGATATGTTGGTCCTAAGGGAGCTCAAGCATTCAGGAAAGATTGAAGTTAGAAATGTGGGTGGAAGCTTTGCAGCCCACAGATATTTCTAAATCCAAATGACATCCTGAGGAAGTGAGTCTGGAAAGGGACTTTCTCATGCGGTATTCTTTCCCAGCTATTAACAGTTTTATGTGCTTCACAGCACCATTCATGCAGCAGATATGCAACCACTTATCAGAGATTGAGTCTATTTAATCTGTTAAGGAATTCAGCCTTTGGAATAATGCGTGGCATGCTGCTGATACTCCCTCTCCGAACATTATGCATTGCAGCCATAAATGGTGAAATTAGGCATGACAGATTGAGACGTGCAGTCTAACTGCCTGCCAGACGGGTTGGAGTTTTGTGTAGCCACCCACACTTTTCAGTGGGTGTCCTTGGCTCCTCAGACTTTTAGGTATAGCTGAAGTCATCAAATCTTTAAAGAAGTCTATTTGCAAGAGATACTGGCCAAATCTGGGCACTTACTTTTGTTTTTTGACCCAAGCCTGAATTACTAGCAATTGGAGAGCCCAAAACTAATTATAACAGGCTAGCTAGAGTAATATTTCCTTTCTTTGACTCTTAGGTGAAAATTTCTTTGGGATTCTGTTTCTTTAGACCACCCTACTCTGTCCAAATGACAGTGTCTCTATCCTCGTTCCAGATATCCTAAAAACAAGGCTGTTTACAGGTTCTATACATTAGCATCTCATCTCTCTTCCCACCAGGGAGACAAATTACTAGTTGAAAGAAACAAAATGAGGGAAAAGGCAAAAATTACAGCTGCAGCAGAACGGGTGATGAAATATACATATTGTTTTTAAAAATCACTTTGTCAAAAAGGGTTTTATAGCAACACAGTTCAAGTCTGCAAAGGGCTGGGCTTCTGGGAAGATCATGACTTCATAATCTGATGGCATTTCTGTCATGGGACCCCTCCTAGCGAAGAGGAACCAGCACCACGTAGATGTGTACTCACAGGCATGCACACACACCTGCACACACACAGATGCACACATCCTGCAACACAGCTGGCATTGCCTGGCACCATGGGAACACCAGGGTTAGCTTTGCTTTTTACCTGGAAGTCTTGGCATGATTTCTTATTGCTCAAACTTATGGCACCCTTATGGCAGATCATTCATTCTGTTTTACAGATTAAGGGGTTCAGAGCCAGTAAGCCTGGTGAACTAGACTCAGGTTAGAAGAAAATGACCTAGCTGATAAGGACAAATACAGAAAGGTACTACAGAGATGTGGAGTCATTTTGGAACAAAGATAAGATCTAACTGTCATGATTCACTGTTGATAGCCTCATTGAAAAGGCTGAGGAGTTAAGAAATGTGGAAAATATCTAAACTGTTCTTCCCCCATTTTAAAGATCTCCAAAGTGGAGGTGAAGCCCCTTGGAAGGGCAGATGTTTACATTGCTGTGAGTGCTTTATTAAGATTTTTTAGTACTTACATTTTTCACAACAGGGATGTATCTTCAAAGAAAGGACCACCAACTATCTGCAAATGACTTAGTGACCTGTAAAAGAATATGTATTTCAGAAACTCTTACAGGAATTGCACAGATTTTCTGATACTGCAAAGAGAAACACTGCTAAGGAAAAATGTTTTGTCATTCCAGATGCTATATGGCCTGCTGCTCACTTCATTGCTACAGATTTCAAATTGTTCTGAGCATTCATCGCTTGTCTTTTCAAAGGCTATCTGGTGCATTAATCCTTTACATTCCTTTAATTTCATTAATATCCTGCCTGTTGTGGTCCTTCTCCATCTTCCTGTTATGCTATGGTAACATCTGCTGGTGGAAAAGTGTCTACTACAGTAAATGACCCTCAAATAGCAAACAACCACTAAACAACTTCTAGACGCGATTCAGTAAGCTTCTTTAAGAAAAATAGTTCTAAGAAATGCTTTCAGATGGTGTAGATTTCAAATAAGAAATTAGTTCAGATCATACAAATAAACAAGAGGGTAGTAAGGTCAGCATGTTCCAGCAGAGGGGCAGAATTTATTTCCCCAGCCTCAGAGTTACAATAATATTCAGGGTTCCAGAGATTTTTCTGATCAAATATTAAAATCCAGCTTTCTACAAAGCAGGACTGGCTAATTTTTGTATTTTGCACAAAAGCCGGGCCAGAGAGTTGGGAGAAAGGAGAGTGACATGGTAGTGCTGGAGTCTGGTAGCAAGGAAAGAAAATTGTATCGGAACAAAAATTTTGTTGAAAATGTGCTATTTTGGAAAGGGACTCTCACCAGGACAAAACAAGTTTGTGGACACTGGTGCATCATTATGAGATCCAGATTTCTTACATCTAAATTTCAGAGGTCTGTTCAACTTAGGACATGAAGGTCTGTGTTCAGGTCAGACACCTATGGCTAAACAGAACATCCATGTATACATTAAACTATGTAAAAATAGAGGGATGTGAAGTGTCCTTCACCACACCTTATGCCAAGAAAATTAGTGTGCTTAGGAGCAAAACCGTACAGAGGGACATGATTTCTGGCTGTCACATAATCCCCTTCATCAGGCACGGGATGGCTGGGCTGGAGACCTGCCTCTCCCACTTGTCTTTGCTCAGACTTTTCTGTCAGCAAGACCACTGTGAAGTCAAATGGCTCCTCTTTACATCAGAGCCTGCAACTCTTAATGCAATGAGGATTATTTCTTTTCTTGCCCTCCAGATCAGACCCTCCTTGCCTCTGGTGCATCCTGAAGTCCCTGGTGGATCATTTCCCACTGTCTCCCTGCCCATTTTGGATGAAGTGGAAAAAACAGAAAAACAGTTTTCTGTGTTGCAGAAATGACAAAGGAAACAACTTTCATATGTGCCATGGGGCTCAGACAGTAAAGACTGATTTGGTGCTATCTCCCATTCACAGGTGTGGGTGGTTTTTTAGCAGAGAAGTGAGGCGGGGGAACTAAACAAACTCATCTGAGTTTTCTTTAGCTTAAGCATTTCTTGTCATGACTTACTGAGGAAAAAAAAATACTAAAAGAGCAAAAGCAGGAAAGGGCCGTTTGGCTTATCTTGTTCACTTCCTGAAATCCAAACAAACTTTCAAAAAAATCTGTATCACACCCTATCCATTCACCCTGTTTCCCTGCACTGAGGATGGGAGAGTCTAGACAAATCTGGGCTTTGGGAAACCTTTGGAACTTTTTCTGAAAATAGGTTCCAAATATTTTGGAAAACACTGGCTGGGGGGCTGAGGGAGGTTTTTTTGGTTTTATTTATTTGTTTTCACTCTAAACACCATTGCCAAGAGCACAGGAGAGACAGGCTGGGAGGTCTGCGCCAGTGAGCAATTACTCACACGAGGCAGTCTCGGTGACTTCCTTGGGACACCATTTGCCAGCAGTGACTCAGCCAGTACCACCAAAAGTCAAGAGGCAGCACTGGCTGGATGTGACAGCCCTCCCTGCCCTTCCACACCAGGTGCCTTGGGAGAGTTTCTGCCTTGATCCATCTTACTCCAGGTGTGGGAGCATGGTTTTCCTGGGTCTACCCACCTGGTCTTCCTCTGGCTTAACCTTGTGGCTCCTCGTTTGCTGTGAAATCCAGCTGTGTGGCTCCTCTTTTTGGCAGCAGACTTCTGGCCCCTGGAGTGAGAAGCAGCAGCCCCCCTCCAGCTTCCGTGCCTGGTTTGCACTGCTTGGAAGCCAGGTCAGGGAAGGAGGGGAGAGGCAGGTACTTGATTTCAAATGAGGTGTCTAACAGCCTGTGTGCATCTGGGCTTTGCTCTTTGTTGGCCCAGGGTGTATTTTAACTAGTTGGCTGGCAGTTTCTAGGCTAGTGAAAATCCAATTCTTCTTTACAAGTTAGAATAAATGGGGGGAAAAAAGAGGAAGAAAGAAGAGCAGAGGCAGAGCCTCTTCCACCACAATATTGGAGAGGGAAATTTCCCCAGAGCGTACGTCCACCTCCTTTCCCTGCTCACTTCTCCGGCCTTCTGCTATGGTTGCCAGCTAATGAATATATTCCCCTTTTCTTGAATCTCATTCTTTGCAAATATTCTGTTCTTTCTCATGTCCTGCTGGAAGAAACACTCCAGAAATGAGCCAGTCTCTCTGGGCCTCCTGGAAAACACATGGCTTCTAACTTTCTGCCATAAAATAGAAGCAAGCAGGGCATGGAGATATAACTGACAATTCACTGAGCTAAGTGATGAAAGCTGGAAGCCTTCATCATAGATTTGACTTCTTAATGTCTTAAGCCTTTCTTGTAAGAACAAGGAAATGGGCATGTTCCATTTCTAGCTGGTGCTTTATCTAATCAACCTATTTGCTTAAATGCAACAAAAATATATAGGTGGGTTTCAGAACAGTTTTATTACTCATATCAGTCTTTTAGTTTTATTTGAAACAGTCAGCTAATCTTCATGCTGCAGAACATTTTTGTCCAGCTCCATAAGGCAATTAGCAACATTAGAAAAGCAGTAAGTAAAAAATCATGGGGTGATACTTCTAGGAGACAACTAAGGATTTCTGTCACCAGAAAGGAAACATGAAGAAAGTTTTGACCATTTCCCAGCTAATACAAAAATCAACAGTCATAATACCATGTTGTGAGAATTGAAGTAGCCTGACTCCTTCTTTTATGTTGTTTAGAAGAGGCTGGACAGCTTTGGGAAAAAGTTAGCTTACATATTCCCCTGGAATACAGACTGGGCTTTGGGAAAGTGTGGGAAATGCATGTAAATGTTTTTCACACACTTCAGCATATCTTACATTTAGAAGTGGAAGAAGAGAGAGTGAAAACCAGAGGGGGCGAATAGGTTTTGGTGTATCTTCACTTCTCAAATATCCAAAACCAAGACATCCTGGGGAACTTTTAAGGAATCTCTTTCTCCAATGACACAAGGACCAGTTTCTAGCTTGGCCAAACAAAGTAACAAATTTGGAAAATTGCCTGAAAGTTTGAATTAAATTCTTAATAAATTAAGCCTCAGGAGCAGCCAAAATTTACATCTTGTTGCTAAAATCTGTATTTTATTGAAAAACCCTGTGGTCTGAAGGAGTAAGGCATTTTGTGCCAGTTTTATTTAGTTCTGTGCATCTGCACTTCATTGTCTCTTCAGGAGAGGCTCTTCTGTGACTTAACCTGTGCTGGGGCAGAGTGGAAGGGGGAGCACAAACCTCCCCATCCTCCTCCCCAGCCCTGTTCTGGCTCACACTCCACTACCTTTTTCATTAGCGAGCTACAGGGCTCAAGTGGACCATGCCTCATTTCAGAAAGAGGAAGACAAATTCAAGGCTCTTAGCCAGTTTCTAGGAATTAAGGGGCATAAATAGTCTTGGAAATGCCTGGAACTCAACTGACTCCTAAGAAGGAAAAAATAATCAAGGCCTCAGTCCATCCTGTAAATGGCAGCACTAGCACAGAACTTAAAATTTCAAATGTGTGGTCCTTATGTTTAAAAAGAGGTCTTCTGCTCAGTGAAAAATATAGGAGATATTTTTCACAGATGACATCTTGTAATATACCCTTGACAGGACCAGAGATAAGACTATAGAACAAAGCAGTCCAATACAAACTGTGGTCTCCAAAAAAAAATGAATCCCCAAATATTGCACCATGGGCCTTTCTGCTTTCCTGGCCAACAATGCCTTTAGACGGATTACCTTCTGAACACCCTTCATCTGATAACAGAGATTTGGTCAGGTGAATCTCACTGAATACCAGAGAGGCAAAGGCACATTTTGATAGATAAAAAAGGGGAATGTGGGGGAAAAGGGACAAAACTATTTTTTTAAATATGGCATAGGCCATCTGTTCCCCTCTGTAGACTACCACTTTTGACTTCTGAGCCAGTTCTATTGTGCAAATATGATCAAGCAAAAAAGGTCAGGCTGGCAGAGCCTTAACTTTGGGATAAAGGGAGACACTGGCATTAGGTTTTGTTGTTTTCTTTGGTTTCTTTGTTGAGAAGGTTGTGGGGTTGTTTTGGTTTTTTCTGTTCCTCCTAGCCTGAGCCCCAGTGGTCCATCCATCTCTAAATGTTGACACTTTAACCTGATACAAATCCCCCTGCCTAGCTTTCTGACTTTTCCATTTTCAGTTCAGATTTCCCTTGTGGACTTGCAATTCACTCTCAGATCATTAATATCCTTTGCTGGCAAATCCCTCTCGATGTATGGAGCAAGAGCGCTTGCCATCAACTGATCTTCCTTCACCTCTTACTTCCAATAAGGAATGCAACCTCAGCTGCCTTTCGACATGTCCAGCTCCTATTTTTCTACCCCTATCATTCATGGTTGCATAATGGCCACTTTACCTCAGTTATCAAGGCTCTTCATTTCTGCTCACTTGTTGCTGATGTTTGCCCATAACCTCTCTCTTCTAGAGGGTTGGCAGACAGGAGGCAAGACCGACTCAGGCAGCTGAGCACAGGCTTTTCTGACTATCCAGGATGTGGCATAAGCCAAGAAAGCTCCCCCTCCTTCTGAAGAAACAGGGACGAGGGGGTGGAAAGAAGCAGCAATCAAGTCTCAAGACCAATTTAAGCAGAATGAACGGGTCTTTGTTCTCTAAAGCAGGGTTTGCATTTATATTTGCTGTGTTAGCCACGGTTGTGATTTAATTGCACATCTTAATGACTTTTGGTGTTTCCCTTAAAGACCCAGAAGCTCAAATCAAGGAAGTCCATAGGGCCTCTGCATTCATTCAGTGCTAAAGGAAAACCTTTACTTTTGTAACAAAGAGGAAGCAAATCCTCCCCAAAAGGCTCCAAAACCCAAAGGAAAATAAAAGGAAATTGACATTTGTTGGTTTTTGAGAAGTCTCAGGATCTTTAAGTCACTCTCAGAATTTTGGAAGGCGTGATGCTTTGATGCTCAAAATTGACAATGCTGCCTTTATGTTGAGTGTGCCACCATGCGTGAGTTTGCTCATGAAATGAAGAGTAAGGACTCCCTCCATCTGCTTCAGCAGCTTTTTCAGCTTGTTTTCTTATTTTCCTGGTTCAAGTGGCAGCAAAGAGGGAGGACATTGCCCATGTCACCCTCACTGCCTTCTGAGGTTGCCCATCCCTCATGTCATAGCTAGTAAGACACCCGTGATATCTCACCACATACAAGAAAGCTGATGTCACCACACACTGCACAGTGTGGAGTTTTTTCTTATTCAAATGGAAACACATGAACACAGGGTTGACGTTCACAGGAAAATTAGGCCAATGACTGATTTCTCACTGTCCTGGGGTGAGACGTTTCCCCACAAACCAGCTCAACCAAAGACCCTGACTCTATCTAGCAAAATTGCCCTGCCATAACTTCCATGGTAATCACCATGGCAGGGAGCAGAGTGTGAATGGGATGATCTGTGCTCTCTACCTTCTGCTATCTGGTTTTGCCTGTTCGTAACAATCTTCTTTCTGCAGCCTTTTGCCCTCCTCTACCCATTTTATCCTCCAATCAACTAACAGATTTGTCACTGACTGGGTTGCTGGGGCTCACAGTAACTTCTCAAGTGAAGTAGCCACGTTCCCTGTCTATGCTGGGGAATTGTGCAGGCAGCATGAGCTGAGGCTGGGATAAGCACCAGAGACTTGGGCTGAAGCTCTTCCACAGAAGGTGTTGACTGGTCTACCAGGCTGCAGCTGAGCTGGCTGTGGACGTGAGGAGCTTCACCCCAGCCCTGGCTGCTCTTTGTCTTCCCTCTGCCAGAGCTGCTTTTCCTAGTGTTTATTAGCTGCTCTCTGTCAGCATAAGCTGGGTTAGCAGTGATCTACTGAGCTCAGTTTTTGCTTTGGAAAGGCTGGGGAGTGCTCACAGTAGTGGTGGAGCAGCACACCTGGGTGGCAGGGGTTTATAGCAGTATGGATGGGGGCTGGCCAGCAGCTGGGCATGTAGCTCATTTAGACAGGACCTAAGAGGGCATGTGTGACCTAACCTGAAACAGGAGTGGACTCTGGTCAAGACACTTTGCACCTTTGGTCTCTGCTGCCTTTGGCTTGCTTGTCTGCTTGGATTGTAAACTGTGAAGGTAAGGGACTCTCTTAGCTGTGTGTTGGAAGACCAAAATGAACGACAGCAGAGGAATTTGCTCTCAGTTCTTTTAAGTCTTACTTTAAAACATTCTGCTGAACTCTCAAGAGTATTTTTTTCCTCACTGGCAAATATTATATTGATGGACTTTATCATTCCTACCTCCATAATCATCATGTGCTTACAGTGAGCCACATTTCTGATTTTTCTAAGGCTGGGTTGTTTCTACTTCACTTTGTCACTACATGTGGATGCCTTCTTACCCTTAACCCTCACAAACAAGGCCTTTCTTGATTCATGCTTTATCTCTATAACAAGTTTCCTCTTTTGACCATACTGGTTTACTTGGAATTTAAGCTCTGATTGAAAGAATATTTATCTCCAGCCATTGTTGGCTGGGGTGAAAACCTTTGGGTTTACCTGAGACACTGTTTTCACATGGGTTCTTCAACTGACACACAGAGAGAGGGCAAGGCCACTCACAACAAATGGACGCTATTTATGGAGCCCAGTGTTTTATATCTGCAAATTAATGTTGTTGACCAGATGCCAAAGGAAGGCAGGTCCTGCATGTGGACTGGGAAATTCTGTCCTGGCAGCAGTGAAAGCCAGGCACTGGGAACTGGCAGGTCACAGCCTAAAGTTAGTGACCTAATGGTGATCAAGAGTGTGGAAAAAGGCAACAGGGAAATTAATAGGAAGGACTCCATCGAGATGACAGGCACTGGTACGGTGTGTTGTATTGCAGTATAAGAATGGCCTTGGAAAACCAACATATAAATACACAAAAGACTAGTGAGAATGATCCAAACATTTTGTGGTGACAGTCGGGAAAGGATAATCCTGCTTATCTTACAAAGGAGGTCAAGGGGAATCTTGGACAGTCAGTCTAGAAGTACTTTGGTGATGATGAGACATTTGCTAGTAGGGATTTGTTCAGCCTGGCAAGTGTAAAACAAGAGACAATGGCTAGAAGATGAACAAAATCAGACAAGAAACAAGATTTTTAAATTTTTTTTTAAGAAAAAAATGTGGTATAGTTCAAAAAAAAATTAATTGCCAGAGGTCTTATGTCATCTAATGTACTGAAGATCAGACAAGGCCATCACAACAGTCTTTTCTGATGGTATAATTTCTGGTTCTATTTAGGAATAATCATTCACGTTTCATACAAAGGGAGAAAGAAGTAATACGTGGAACTTGGGACCTCTATTCTTGTCCTTTTTCTCAGGACAGCAACAGGACTTCTGTGCACACAGCAAAGACAGAATAGGTGTTTTAGTACTAACCTAAAGAACCAACCCTAGTATTTGTCTACTGCACTCATGTCTGAATCAAGCCAGTAGAAGGGTGCTCACCATCTCACTTGATGTGTTTCCTGCAGAAGCTGTTTCTCAACATACAAACCATGTGGTGCGGAGATTTCTATTTTTAACAGGAATGTGCAGATTTCTTCATGCTTTTCTACTCATGCCAGCTGATTTACATGCAAATCCTAAATCACATCTCTTTTCTGTTTGTTTTCTGCAGGGGGCTTAAAGTAGTGCTATGGTTAAAGGGAGAATGGTGTAAAATGGCAGTAAGTAACAAGAACTCCCAGCTCCACCATTTATTTCCCCACGTTTGCCTTGGCCAGTCTCCATATTGCACATACTCTCTGATCCTTTTCTGATGCCCTTCCAATGGGTTATTCTACTTGGTGTGCTAAGAACAGACTTGGGGTGGGGAGAGGTCAAAAGCCGTATTTAGCCCAGCTTGTTCCTGAAAATAGTGTTATATTAGTCAGAGATCTTTTTAAAGTCACCCATCTCCATGCATAAGGGCTGGCTAAGTGGTCCCTAACTGGGGTTTGGGGGTGCCACAAAACTACCTACCCCAGACAGTGCTGGCATTTCGGTGTGCAACTTTACTTTCCAAAGCAGCCCCTCAAGAAAAACATGTACGTGGCCATTCTATTAAATAAGAAACAACAATGCTGACCTCTCGCGGCCATACGAGTCTTTTGCAGCAAGGTTTCACAAGTGGCATCTGTGCACCAGCTGTAGGCAGCTATCAGGCTTTGCTGGGTACCAGTGGGACAGAGGCTCACTGGCCCTGGGGAGGAGGCACGAAGAGAACAGGCACCTGACCCACACACTGTGTCTTGAGATGCTCCTCATAACGAGGGTATCGCCTTCCCATTGCTACCAGCTACACCCAAGTGGTACTGACTGCTAGTTTTGGCCCCAGTTCAGAAAGGCATCCACGGTCAGGACCAAACTTGCTGCTGTTGCATGGAAATTCAGCTGGCTGCACATATTTTCTTGCCTGCTGAATGATGACCTACCCTGGAGAAGATTGATTAGGGATCACTGGGCACGGCCAAGTGCTGCTGAAGCTGAAAGTACCATTGCAATACAACAGCAGCAGCAGAAAGAGTATTGGAACAGCAGGTTGTACACAAGATAAAATTTTACTACTAGTTAGTGTAAAATAATTCACAGAAAATGTTATGCATCATTTAGGTGGCAGTTCCATCAAAAAAAAAAAATAAATAAACCTGCATCTGTATGTAACATACCTCATTTTAGTTGACTTCTGAACTCTTCTTTCTTCTCTGCCCACCAATGCACGTAGGCCAAAGTCTAACAATTCAGGCCCTCTGAATAGCTTAGACAGCACTTCCACAGAAAGGAAAGAAACAACAACAACAAAAAAACAAACCTCCAGCACTCAGAAAGCTTCCTTCAGACCCTGAAATGTGTGCATCTGCAGAGATTAAGAACAGAGTAGATGAAAGCTCCTTGCAATAGATTTTTCTTAAGCCTGCACAAGTGAACCACAGCAAAAAGATAAAGCTAAATGCAAAATGAAGAAACCTACCAAATGCTAGGGCCAGTTAAATAGCTCCTTTCAGCACTGTGGTGGTTTGGCTTGCTCAAGTGTTACCTGTGACGTGAGCTTTGTCAGTGAGGGATCAGAAATCTGTTACGAACAGCCTGATGAAGCAGAGGGTACCAAGTGGCAGGTGACACGACACTGCAGTAGGAATGCTCTGTTGCTATAACAAGGCTGTCACATTTTAACAAGACCAGACCCTTCCATGTGTTTCTAAATTGTCTCTGGCCCCTGAGACCACACAGCCTGAAATGTGTTTGATAGGTCCAAGGAGTTGTCTCTGCTTCAGAGCAGAGGGTCTTGGTACCCTCTCCTTTTATGTAACCCTGTTTCCGAAGGACCAAGATTGCCTTGAAGGTCACTTGCCGTGGCCTGTTTTGAGTGGTCAGATATCATACCTTATGCATGTTACAGAGATAGCTACAGATAAGAGTTTATGGAACAGTGGCTGGACATCTAAAGCAAAGAAGGGAGGTGCATTAAATTAGCCAGTGAGGAGTGGACAGTTCTGGGAAAGGACAACTTTCACCTGCCCTTTCTCTTCCTGATCTGTGCCATGGTCACAGCCCTGTGTCCAGAATGGACAACAACAGTATGTTGTGACCTGAAGACAGCTTTGTGTTCAATCTGTAGGCAGCAGTGAAGAAGTTTGTCATGCACTCACTGGTGATGGGTGCAAGCTGGGAGCCTGAGGGCAGACATGGCTAGCTCAGCACAGCAGCAGCACTGCTGGGGGCAGTGGCCCTGCTGCTGCACCCAGAAGAGCCTAAAACCCACGACTCATGGAACAAGCCCTCCAGCACTGCCTCCCTCTGCAGTTAGTCCCACCACCAGCAGTGAGGAAAGACCCCCACATGCTGCACTCGCTGCAAAGGTAGGAATTTAGGACCTGGCCCAAAAAGGGAGAAGGTGCTCCTCACTTTGTGCAAGCTTTATGGAAGGCCTTCAAGTGGCATAGCCTGGAGCTGTGAGAGCTTGGTCCTCTCCATGGCCAGGCATGCTTGGTTCTCACTGCAGTCACCCAGAGCCAATGAGGGTCTGGGCCCTTACCTCCATGTAAATCACCAGCTTGCACTCCCAGTAGAAGGTGGCTTAGCTCCCAGATGAATACCTGTTGTATGCAAGAGATGTGAATCACCCCTGATGAAGTGATTTTTTTTCACCCTCACTTTTTTTGGACGAGGAGGCTTCAAGAGGGGGATTTGGAAATCTTCAGTTCCTTTCCAAAAGCTTTCATTAAAACAGCCCATAAAAGCAGTCTTTGGAAACTTTAGGAGGCCTTTAAGAAAAAAAATAAATTAAAATTAAAATTCAGTTTTATTGAACAAATGGGCAGCACTGAAAATATTCAGAAAATTAAAATTAATTTGAAAATAATTAAAAATAAGAGAAGCTTAGTGTATGTTTCCAAGTTCTGGGTAATATTAAAGTAGCATTAAAGAACTGCAAAGGAAATTTACTGTGAGCAGGTGTTTGAAATAATTGGGGGAGAAAAAGGGTTGACTATTAATTAATGAAAAATAATGAATGTCCCTTGTTGGACTTTTTTTCCTGTAGTCAACATATTTTTAACCACGTGATCTCAGCGAACACATTTTAAAAGTGTGGAGTTGCTTTACAGACACGTACAGGGAGCTGAGTGTTATTTTATCCCCATTCATTTTATTTTCACCAGTGGCAGGCATTTCACAGGAGCTGTTGAGAGGATGGAGGTACTAGGGCAAAGTCTTCCTCATCAGCCATAAAGCACAGATGCTAGTATGTTCAGGGCAAAAACTACGCCAGGGTCAAAGGCACTGAAAATTCACACACAGGGACTGGTTTTGAGAGAGGCAAATGAGGAGCAAAATGTTTAAGGTCTGATAACAAGCAGGAACTCGCTCTGGGGTTTCAGCCCAAAAGATCTGGGGACACCTACTGAACTCAGGGCCCCGTGCAGACACACACTGGAGCCTGAGCATGGACTCAAGATGTGGCTACGGTACCAACATGCAGTGTTGCTACCAGCACTGATCATGCTAGTGAGCCCACCAGGAGACATTTTCTAGGAGAAAGGGGAAACAGAGGTCCGTGTGAAGGCTACACAGCCCACTACTTCGGAAGGGAAATCTCTTGCCTGCTTGCGAAGGAAGGATGCCAAGAAGAAGGCTTTGCCTGGGCTAAGCGGCGTGGTGCTGTTGAAGTGATTGGTGGTCCTGGGGCTGTCTGGGGTGTGTGTAAAGGGATGCAGCTGCGTGTCCTGTGCTTGGCTGTTGTAAAATTGTTCTCTGGGCTCTTCGGTTCTTCCAGCCACAAGTTCTGCCAGCTGCGATGTGGTGCTTTGCTCCGTGTTGGTGAGGAGCACTGAGCTCCAAGGGGAATGAGTGTAACTCTTCAGTTGATCCAACTTACAGCTTCATCAGGAGGGTGTCTTGTTGAATGCTCAGATCTGCCCACCTGCAAAGCTCGGGCTCATCAAATACAGGTTGATATTAATTGGGAGCCTTCCAGCACTAGAAGCTGAGGTTGCTCCTCAAGCCTGGTGAATGTCTCAAAAAGCTGCAAACACAGTTGTGAATAAACCATGCTAAAAAGGTGCTACTTATTAAATGTAGGCCAGTACATCTCACAGGTTGCTTCCTGATTTCTCAGCCTTTAATCTTCTTCTCAATTTTTGCCCTCACTCTTCATTTTTTCACTAGCCAGTCCAATTTAAGCTTGATTTAACTCTGCAGGAAACACTCCTTCCAATTTCAGGCTGGTTTATTAGTCGGTGAACTCCTAGACGTGGTAAGGTTAAATTGCAATCTCCAAACAGCAAAAATGAATAACAAGCCAACAAAGTGTGACAATTTAGGGAGAAAAGACTGACACCAGGTCCCTTGAGTGATTGAGCACCAGAAATTTCAATAATCTCTTCTTTCCTCCCTACTGACCTGCTTCTAAGGATTGCAGCAAGATTGCAGCCAAGCACCTCAAATCCTACTTATTTGCAGAGAAAGCTGAGGCTTTCTTAAAGGGGTGAGCACAAGTTGTGACTCTGAACAAACCTTCAACTTGGTTATATTTGTTTCAATGGAGGTTACTTCTCTTTAATCTTCCTTATCTTGTATCCAGAGACAGCAGTTGGGAAAAAGGCCGTGTTTCTTTCTGTGACTTGCTAGTATAAATGACAGGCATATTAAATACAACAAACAAAACCCTGGAGTAAACAAAATCAGCATTTATTCCTTAAGTCATCTTTTTACAAGATTGCTTCATGTGCTTCACAAAAGAACACATACCAGAGATAAATGATTTAATCTACAAAACCAGATACGCAAACCAAAGCAGTATGGTACATGAAAATCCACGTGCTACATAATTTAGTTGGCACATGCCTATCATCTAGATTCAAGAGAGGTTGCTGTGGGATACACAGACATTAGTTCTGCCACACCAAAATGTGATCACTAACTCTATGGACATAACTAAACAATATATTTACAAAGTGTTATCTCTACCACTCTTCATCTAAGATTTGAAACAGGTAAGTAGTTGTTCAGCTACCAAGCCTTCATGGAAGGTGAAACAGTCTAACGTTCCTAAATGGATTAATGCAGTGTTTAGTTTTATTCGAACAAGACACAAGGACAAGTATCTAGTGACAATAAAAGCAGTACTTGAAGATGCAGCATCCTCCTGGAAGGAGTTGGGAGCATCAGTGTTCGTTCATCTCTGCTGTGGGTTTGACACTAAGCAAAATTGCAATCGTTATCACATATTAAGCATCCACAAGCTAAGAATTGCCCTGCTCATTGGTGGGGCCAAGGGACCCTACCTTGATTCTTACTGCAGCAAGTTAGCCACTGCAGAAAAAAAAAAACCTTGTATCTTGATTGGTATTCTTTAGCTGTTAAGAAATTAAGGTTCTTTTTATATTCTTACTGGTTGAGACTGGTGCAAAATAGACTTTTAATTTTTTGGGGGGTTAGGGGGAAGGTTAAACTGAGCTTCTGTGCTTCTCACATCACACAAAAGGTGGACCAAGCACTTCCCTCTTCTAATTCTGTGGAGCTGCACTGTTATTCCTGGTTGGAATCAAGTTATAGCAGAACTTAACTTAGGTTTTAACTTTATTCAGCTTCTGAAATCAGAAGGAATATAAAAAACAAATTAAGAGGTAGCTTCTGCTGTCATCTCCAAAACGGATTATCACAGATTGCCAATTGTTTATGCTGTGAGGGGACTCAGAGGAGCAATTGGCTGCAGGTGCTCACAAACATGGATAGGATAGTACAGACATCATTCTGTAGTAGAGATTTTTACACATTTCATAGCCTCCAGGTGTTCAATATGTAAAAAGAGCTGGAAATCCCTTAGTGTTCCACCTTGACCCAGTAAATTTGCTTCTAATCCTGATGCTAATGTTAATACCCTGGTGTATCTTGGGCAACACTCTTGGAGTTTTTATCTAGCTTGATCTCTCCACTGCACCTATGAAAAAGGAAATAGCAGCATCCTAATTCTTTTCAGTGCCAGGTAAGAGCTGTCTTTCAGTGCCTGACAAGTCAAGTCATGCTTTTCTGTGTGCAGTTATTTATGAGACCAGGAGAAAATCTGTCAATTACAGAGTGTCTTCAGCTTCCAGTGACTTCCTGGAGGTCATGCCTGCAGGCAAAACCCTATTTAACATTCCTGCTAAACCTGCCTTTCCAAACAGAAAGCCCCCTCTCTGCCTTTTTCAAGTCCAGCAGGGAATCTGTATGCAAAAGTGAGGGTCCGATCATCACCTAGTACAAAGCACTGTGTTCCCATTATACGGCCTTTCATTTTTAGATGTCAAGAAGAATAAAATGGTGTGTACACAGATAAAATACTGCATCTTGACACTTTATCCCTTTCTCCACGATGGATGTTTCTATGTCACTCTTGTAGTACCTGCAGCCACCTCTGACTGTCTGTGGGTACACAGTTAAGTGGAGTACAGCAGCTAGTACAGTGCATTTCACACCTAAACCTGATCACAAGCACAGTTATTCACAGTTTCCAAATTAAATCACATCAACCAGGAAGCAACAAAAATTGTAACAAGCAAACTCACAGAGATGCAGCTGAATTATTAGAACCTAGTCAACTTACTACTACCTAGTAGAAATTAAATAATGCTGTGTCAAAACAAATAATTGAACATAGCATTCTCTAGCTATTATTCATTACAGAACATATTTAAGGAAAAGAGAACCAAACCCAAACTTGCACACACACACACACACACACACACAAAACAGCACACTGTGTGAAGTTTAATGAGACAGAATTAGAAAGCCACTAAAAAAAGAAGCTGTGTCAAGTTATTATTTAAAAGAAAGCACAGCAGCCAGAAAAGATACATTCAAACATCCCTGGAGACATTTTTCTCAGGCACACTGCGACACAACCTAGTGATAATTCCACAGCAGTATAATTTTTTTATACTTAATAATGACAATGACCTCAGTGCCTCCCTTCTGACTCAGCACTGCAGATCTAGAGTCTATGGGACAGTAACAAGAAGTACACTTGGAATTTTTTCCTCCTCTGCCAGGAGGAAAGAGGAGGCCCACACTTGTGCTGAACTCTGGGCATCAAAAGGCATCTTCAGTCACTGTAGAGGCTCTCTTAGTCCAACCTACTCCAACTGTCCCCACTTCAATTTCATCACCCACTACAAGAGCTGCTCCAAGGATGAAACAGTGGGATAATTTACAGATAAGACTCAAGGCTGTGGCCATCACTATCTGTGTTAGTAAGAATGAAAATTCAACCCTTTGAGTATATGAATACACTGCCCTGTTGCACAAGCAAGGGGCTAGCAAGGCCCTCCTCAACTCATGCCAAAGAGCCTAGCCACCCAAAGTGTGTGAAGTATGTCTACTTCTTCCACCCTCCCTAGTAATTCCTGTGTGCGGGAATTACTGACAGAGAGCTCTGTGGATGTGTGTAACAGAGGCCATGTTCTACAGCTCCTAGAAGATTTGTGTCTGACACACTGCAACACACTCTAACACAGGGCTGATCATTATGGCACTATGCCCTTAATTACTACTCAGGTGTATATATTCACAAATGGTAGATCTACTTATTTCAACTGAGCATCAAAGCAGATAAGACTGTAGTCACACTGTTACTTTAGTCTAGTTAATAAGATTCAAAATTACATGCACTTTATTCATACCCATGTAAATCTACCACAGGAAAAACAAAACTCCCAACCCAATCCTACAATACTGGCACTAAAGTGCTAATGAGATCTTGTCATTCCAAAGTGGTCTGCTGCATTTTAGTCTGATCATTGAGTTGTTTACTGTACAAAATCTACAATATCTTGAAGGCAGTCAGCACAGGAGTGGGAACTCCAGCCCAAACAGAAAGGTAGCTTTTCTATTTATTTTGCACAGGCAAACATAAGCAGAGACTAAAAACGCAGCCAAGGTTCTATTTAAAAGTCATATGCTTATTTTCTTGCTTTGAGACTGCTTACTTTTTCTTTTTTCCCAAAGAAACTTCTATTTCTCCTAGTAAAAGTTTACTTTAGTTAAGACTACAGATAAGGATTTGATAGTGGCAGTGATCTACGTGGTATCACATTTACATGGTGAGTCATTGTGTGCTATGAGTCTCATGTATTTGCAACAAGTAGTACAGCACATCAGTATTTCTTAGTTTTCACAGCTGTAAGAAGTCCTATTCATTTACAGGAGCAATCTTAAGAGTTCTGCTACAACGGCTTTAGAACATTTGATCTAATGGGCTGTAGAGAAAGTGATGGCCATCCCATTAATAGGTCCCTTTTAATTCAATACGAACGCTATCCAGAAAGGACAAAGGCATGAAAAACAATTCATTGGGTGGTGATGGATAATACTGTTTTGTCTTTATGTTAATCTCATTTTTAAAAGACATAATTTAAATAAAAATACATATGAAAATATATAGATAGATATATAGAGATAGATATGTTAATATCTAGTTGGATCAGAACTGGATTAATCAAAGAAAATCTGAAGGCATCACAACATGTCAGCATCATTGATAAAATGCTCAAAATACTTTGCATTTATGTAGTTCTGAAACCAAGCAGTCAGAAAGTCATATACAGAAGTGAAAAAGTCTCATTATTGTAAACTCACAGCCTAGGCTGTGTCACTTAATGACAAGCCATACTCAAACAATCTCAGGTAAAGAATTCAGCTGTTCTGACGCCCAGTTTTTTATCTAGTTCAGAATCAGAAAGGCTTGGGAGCAAGAGAAAAAAAAGAACACTTTAGAAAAACAGAAAAATTTCTTATGGCCTGTACACGGAGGTTATAATGAGCAGAGGACTGACTCCTTTGCCAATGGTCTTAATCATTATTTGCATTAAACAAATTAGCTGGTATAAAATCATTCTGTTAAAATAACTCTGAATTATACTTGCATATTGGAGAAGAGAGTCTGCATGGGTACAAGCAAATAGTGCCTTGTTTTCTTTCTTGTTTAATTCATCCAAGTGTATTTAAAGTGAACAGTAATTCATTAGGCTAAAAAATCCTAAAATGCATCATATCACACTTGCAGCAAATTCACCTACGTGCAAGGAAAGCCTCATTTTTCACTTGCACTGGTGTTACATTAACATGGTTTTAGCTTTGGTTGAGCTAATCCTTAGCTCATTTTAGTGTGACAGGAAAAACAAACTTCAAATCTTCCACATAAGGCAGCTTTAAATTGGCTGCATTTTTATTATTATTTTACTCCAGTGTCAAATCAACCTTGCCTATAGATACAACATAGTGAAAGACTGCCTTCCAGACTCAGATGAGGAACAGTCAATTTAACCTGATAATTGGAAGCTTAATGAGCCTTTGATAAGTAAATGGGGATGTCAGACAAGATAGAGAAAGTTCGTTATAAATCCAAGCTAATGTAGCATTCTCAGACATGGAGAACGTGGTGCTCCAGAAAATAAAGACCTTCCTGCAACCTGGAGAAATACTTTCCTTCTTTCAACAGCTGAATAGAGGAGAAGCAGCTCAGCAGTGCTGGGACTTGTCCTGCAGCTAAAGTGCTGTTGGTCCATTTAGTTGAAGTCTCCGTCAAGGCAGGGGGGTAAAGCACCAAGACTGCTGATATTTTCAAATCTCTTAGCAGCAGTAACCACACAGCAGCTTTTCTGCAAAATAAACAAAACAAGAATCCAGTTAATTCAGCAGTATACTTTTTCATTTGGTTAAGCATTCTAGGACAACCACATGGTGGTTTCTTTGTGCATAAGGAAAAGAAAGCAGCGCTGTAAGCTTCTTGCTTACGAAGGATTCTTGCAGCCACTTTATTTGTGAGATGTTCTATACAATATTAAAATGACAAGGCCTCTTTGTTAATGGACAAATGGTCCTGGACATGGCTCTTGAAATGCAACAACTCTACTTCTTTGCCTTTCTTGTCATACACAATGAAAAGACATGCTGAAAACCTCTCCATTTATTTGTGCTACCACTGCAAGCATTTATGATGCCAGGCCTAAATCAACTGGCACTTGAGTGTATTATTTTGGGTTAAATGTGGTAACTGGACTACTTGCCTGATAAAAATAGCTAAAGGGATTATTTAAAAACAAAGCACTGCTATGACTTTAGATCCATTCATTAAGTAAACTCAAATAAACTCCATAAAGAAAAACACACATAGAGGAAATAACACTGCAAAAGCCAAAACCAGGTTTTCCTGCAGGTTAGATCATGGGTAGGTTACTATGTTACAAAGCTATAAAAAGTTTATTTAAAAATAATTTTGACTGCTGTTGGACAGTCAATTTATCTCACAGTTGATAGTCGATTTTGGTTGTAAAAGAAAACCATGTAATACTTTGCTTCCTGCATTAGAGAGGGATAAATTTCACCATTTGGTTGCTGTGCAGTTAGTGGCTTGAAATGGGAGATAGATAAAAACATTAGTCTTATAACAGCTCAGGAAAACCTCTTTAGAAAACTACTGTGTAGAGGCACACAGGTGAGCAGACCAAAGCTTCATGCATCCTGTCCCAGCACCAGTGGAGGTGAATGCTGAGGATCATGAAGAGGTATTAATTCCCACTGGATTCCCATTGCAGAAGTCGATGCTCAGACATTACCATATCAGACAGTTACGTGGCTTCAGAGAGCAAGTGGGATATAATAATGGTACCTTGGCCCTAACTGGCCTCCAGTATATCATGGAAAGGCAGCTTCACGTCCTCTAGATAGCTCGTTCAAAGATCGTTAACTTCTGTGTTACTACATTACATTGTATAAAATCTGTTCTAATTCTATTTAGTCAAAACAGAGCAAAAACTTCAGCCTCTCACAATAGTCTCTTTTTTACATGTTTCTGGACAAAACCTATTGCAACCAAAAACCCAGTACATCACTAGCCCTACCAAGCAGATGATGGATGATGGCAGCATTAAAAACTCACTTGTGGTGAAAAGTTAACTACTTTTATTTTGGCATCCTGGTTGTTACTTATGACGCACGACTAAAAGGAAGTGGTTTTGCAGTGTGTGTGTTCTCAGCCTCGTTCACATCTTGACCCCACCGAGTTTTGCCCCAGAACCTTTGAGTGGTTCCCATGGTTCTTCAACAGAGGCATCAGCTTCTGTGGTAGTTGGTAAAAGGGGCTGCGGGAATTGGTGTACTGGGTTATGGAGATATGGTACTGCTGGAGGTAGCCTGATTTCAAAGTGGCTGAGGGAGTAGGCTTTGGTCAAAGACCAGAGACAGAACAAGAGAGCAAACTGGAGTCTCCCTGATCCCCAGGGAAGGAAACCAAGCCAGCCTGAGAACCACTAATGAAGTGTTTCTTAATGAAAGGGCAAAGAGAGGCAGGACAGAGAGAGATGGTCTGTCAAAATTGTTTGGGTTGCTAAAATGGTGGAGAAGTGCCCTGTCCGAATCAGGTCCTCAGAAGTGTGGAGCAGCTTCTATGGGACACTTCTCTTTTGTTTCACTACAGTTAGTGGAGCTGCCCTGAGGGTCTGGCCTGCGCCTTTGCTAAAAAGTAATTACTTTTCATATTTCTACCCTTTTTAAACTGTGCTTCTAACCACAGCATGAAAACCTGGAAGCTTTCAACACTGAAAAATTATTGGGTGAAATCCTGCCCCATGAGAGCCAGTGGGAGCATAACTATTCCCTCTCAAATGGCCATAGTTTACAGCACATATGGCTTAATATAAATGATTTTTTTCACTTCGCTACGACTTGGTATAAGTGATAGGGCCAGTTCACATTTTGAATGCTTTCCAAAAACAGCAGGAATGGTGGTGGTGAATACAGTTTGGATGGTGCATTCTGGACTGCACAAGGTTTTCAGCTGCCCACTGATCCCTTCCCACAGAGGCTACAGTATTTAGATCTGAAGGAACACTTGGGACCCGAAACAAACCTTCTGTTTGGCAGCTCCTCCAGAGAGGTTATTTAGCTGGGGGTGCTCGGGGGACACCTTTAATGTTCTTCTAGGGGAAAAGAAAAACAAAAAAGGAAAAATACCATTATTGGAGCATTAATTGAAGATTAATCACATCTTACCTCTAGTTAAGGTACTGGCAGAACACTGCAACACCTGCATGTTTAGTTAAGCTGTTTTTGTAAAGCACAAGAAGCATGACAAAAAATACCAGGAGAGGAGCTATAAAGGGTGATGAGATTTGTAAGGCTTCTATTAGGGTAGGGTTTCCCTAGCAGAAAATTGGTGATAGGAAGCAGCACAGCATGTAAGCAGCCCATGTTCTTGCAGCATTTGGAAAAGACAGCCTATTTCCCAGGTTGCAGAATCAGAGCTTCGCTGGAGCCCAAGTAAAGGAGTCAAATGCTATCTTATGAAACCCTCTAAACAGATTCTTATCTCTGACAAACTCTCTTATTTTTACCGTGTATGAACACTTCAAAATCTTCTAATAATCTCATGGGCATTATTGTTCTGGAAGATTGTAATTAAAACTAAATTTCAATGGAAATTGTAACAATTTTTTATTGTTATTGTTTACCATTTTACAATACTTATTATCCTTACTTAGATTATTAGCAGGAACATCTCACAAGGACAAGGCTTCCAGGACACATCCTGCCCAGAACCTACATCTTCTCATCAGCAGAGCTACTACTGCTTTCTTATAATCTTTGCTTGTACCTTTATAAAATTATTTTATTAATTAATACTATGGACTATTAATTCTTAATTATGACTGTAGTTCAAAAGACCCCTTGACATCCCAGGCAATACAGTACTCATTTTACTTAATATAGATGTGCTTTGCCTGCACAGGAGGAAGTGAATAGTGCACTACAAATGCTGAAAATATTCTGAAACCTGCTTAAAATGATCCCCTCAGGAACCACTGATCCACAGAGTGGACTCACTTAGATTCAGCCAACAGCAATCTCATTAACAGTGTGAATCTCTCAAACTCACTGACCATTTAACAGAGGAATATTCAAAACAATTTAAAATCTCAATTTAAAAAAAGTTGATCCTCCAACTCAGCCCAGTGGAACTGTTTGTGTGAACAAACAACTGCTTCTTTCATATTGACCACTAAGCTGGTTAGCCTTGAAGGGCAGGAAGGTGCTTAAGTACAAAGATGTGCAGTGGCAGAGGTTCCAGGCTCTGTTGGGAAAGGTATCCCTTGGGAAGAGATAGGATGAAATCTAATAGCACTCATGGGGAACTCCAGAGAGAGCCTGAATGGGTTTTCAAGGCTGGAAGCTGAACCATCCACAGCTGGAAAACTCTTTTCCTATGGTAATTCAGTGCTTGTTTTGTAAATAGTCTCATTTTGCCAAGAAATGGATCCACTTCTCAACATATAGAGATTGCATGACCATATACTTCTTCCCAGACATGCAATATCTGATGAACAAGTGTGAGCATGAGTTGTAACAGCTAAATAAAAACAAAGGGACAGAGGTGGCTCACAGTGGCAACAAACACAGCAGCAAGGAGGACTCAAAAACAAAGCCAATAGTGATGTGGCAACAAAAGAAGGCAACAGCAGATCTACAATGCACAAGGATATTAAAACTTAGGGACCTGGAGTCTGCAGTGGAGCCTGTGGTCTGTCAACCATGGGTGTTTTAAGGCAGCAGTTGCACTTATTCTCCAGCTAAAGGAAAACCAGAATGCGATTAAGTGTTTTTCCTAGAAATTTACAATTCAACAAGCATGTCCTACAGGTCATGTGTTCTGCCATCATGCAATGCTGTCATTTCAGGATACTAGCCAAAGGGCAGCTAATGCATAAAGTCTGGTTTCACAGCAAAAAGACACTCAGGTGACTTCAGATCATTTTATGGACATAATGAGCAACATCAATGAAATGGCATTATAATAATATTTTATGCGGACATAGAATGCTTTGTCATGATAGTTCTCCAGTGGAGTAATATAAGTGACCTAACAGCATGGAACACACATTTCTAAGAGTCAAGGATTATATACCATTTTTCCTTGATGAGAAGCTTTGAGATGAAATCTTTGGCCTGATCAGAAACATCTCGAAATTCCTCATCTTCAAAATCCCAGCTACAGGACAGGATATTGTTGAGGGTCTCGTTGTCATCATCCCCCAAAAATGGAGACAATCCACTGAGGCTAAAGTAAAAAGAAATATGCTCAATCCTCCTGTCTTTCCCCATCCTGTATATGATCTCCAATGCATTACCTATGATTATTATGTCACTTCTGGCCTATCTTATATTATTGTCTAAGAAAGTCTCCAGACCATTCTCCTTCTCTCTTCTATTTACGTATTTAAATAATCACCCTTCCTCCCTAGCAAACCAAGCATTACTGTCCTTCATGGTGGGTTGTATTTTTGAGAACTCTCACCACCCTTGCACATATCTACTGGGAACTTATCAGGAAGTCTACATTATTCTGGAATTGTGATGTTCAAACACTCATGAGAGATGTGCAATGACACAAAGAAGAAAAGCTCATGGATTGGGAAAGAGGAAAGATTACTGAATATGGATTTTGGAAAGTAGCCTACTTTTTCTATTTTTGGTACTGATTTTGTCAATATTCCAGTATAACAACACATCTGGATGACTGACACAGTTCAAACTAGAAACATCTTACAAAGGAGATACTGAATCCTACTTACAGCATAAAAGTAATGACTCCTACACTCCACATGTCTGTAGGAAAGGAGACGAAGTCATAATTCACAACTTCAGGAGCAAGAAATTCTGGAGTCCCAAAGTTAACTCGAAGTTTTTCCCTGGGTTTATACCTGGGAAATGGAAAGATTAACAGAGGACATCAGTTACAGCTCTAATTAAAGTTGCATCATAAGCTGTCTAGCACTTAGGGGGATTTCAGAAGCATATAGGAAATTCAGTAGGAAAACAAGGACAGACAGAGGCATAAAGTAAAAACAAATATACCTATATATAGAATGAAAATGTTTGCAAGCTTTATGTCATACTTTAAGGCAAAACACAACTGTTATACAAAGGAAGATATTCAGATTTCAATGACTTCTCAGAGCAGCTGTTATCAATCTTTTGGGACTTCTCCATATCACAGGCATGGAATTTTTACCCAGTAAATCCTTCACTGAGGTTATGGTACCTAATTAAACTAGAAAGTGATACAGCTCGGGATATATTGTAACAGCCCCTGGTGGTCTCCTGCACTTTCTTTTGAAGAATCTCCTAACATTGCAGACAAGAGATCAGACAAGACATACTAGTGGGTTTGTCCATTTTAGGTGTTCCAAGAGACTTAGGTGCAATCTTAGTCAGAATCAGCCCTGCCTAAGCATTCTAGCTGAACATAAAGGCTTCAGAACAAATATTTATATTTTTATTCAGCTCCAATTCCATATTAAAATATATCCCTGGTTTAAAGAGACACACGAAATTTCTCAGTAGGAGACCACTGTGTATCAGATATGTCATTGTAGATGCAATACTTTTTCTCACTGTTTCCTAATTAATTTATAATTAGCAAGAATAAATGCACGTACCTTCTTGCCAATCCAAAATCAATAATTTTTATTTTATTTGTTGCACGGTTCACACACAGGATATTCTCAGGCTGCCACAAGAAATAAAAAAACACTTTAATGAGAGGCAAGTAAGCTAAACCGGGTTTTTAGCAAACTGTAGGGAGAAAAAACATGAAAAACCAAGCAAACATCTCATAAGCACCTCTTGCTTTCCTCCTTTGTCAGATTTCTCTGCATGGGAACACCCCCCTGTTATCACACAGCAGTTGGGGTCGTGTTCTGTGCTTTGCAACTGCTTTTCCTTCTCCCTGGCTTTTCAATTTGAGATAAGGCAGCAGTTCAGATAAAGAACTCATGAGGGGGAGTGGGACAGAGAATGCAGACTTCCAAAGAGGGGCTTCAGCATGCAGGCACTGTGATTTTACAGACCTTAATAAGCTGACACTAATCAAAACAAAAATAATAATATTAAAATTTATTGAGCTTTGAAGTTTATCTTGCAGCTTTAGGTTTCTGAGTTCATTAATATTTTGGCAGTAACTGTCTGACTGAACACTGATATATTAAGTCAGTCGTATCAACTTTATGCTTTTCTCAGATATTTTAGCAAGAAGTAGGATTCACAGGTTTAATCCCCCTGGATTTTCATAGGGCCAAATGCTGTTCTTCACTTCCATGGCAGCAATCCATTAACTTCCTAGAATTATTCCAAATTCATACAGAAGGGGCTGAGAACAGAATTTGGCCAATTGTCTTTGAAATGTAAATACCTAAAAGAGAGTCTCATATTCACTGCCAGCAGTTTTATAGCTACTCCATCTTGTTGCTCATTGAGTCCTCTTTGAAACAAAACAGCCCTCAACACTTAAAACATTAGTTAACCTTTGCCACCATTACTAATTCATTTTACATGTAGGACTTTCAAACACCATAGGACTTTTAAACACCATCTGCCCATAGTTTCTGAGGTCCTGGATGATTATGGTCAGGATTATTTTCTTACTGTTTCAAGCTTTCTTTCCCAAACTCATCTGTTACTGACAGAAACCTATGAATAAGTAAAATAGAAGGGAGAAGCCATAGTCGTCAAGCACATGAAAAGAGGTCTCTGGGAAGAATTTCTTGGACTGTATATGTACCTTTTTGTCAGCACTTTGACCTCATGTTGAAACTGTGTCATCTCCAAGAACATAATTAATGTGTCCTAAAGAACTGTGCAAACTTCTGCTTGACAGGTTTCCAGGTAACTGGATGTTTGTAAAGAAAGTGAAAAGTGACTCTGGTCATTGATTAGCAACTGAAGCAGGTCCCAACAAGCAACTGCTCATTTGCAAAACCACTGCAATATGTATGCTAACAACATTAAAGGTGTACTATATTAACTGCATTATTATAAGCCAAAAACAGCAGCCGTGATAAAAATTTCACCAAAGAGAAAACCATCATGTGCTCTTTTTATTTTTGCTTTGTTGCAAAGCTGAGGATCACTAGGAAGCTTTACAGTCAGCCGTAAAACTAAAGGCATCATCCCATTTTATTCCTGCACTAAACAGAGGTAAGAAACAAGTCTATTACGTGAATAAAATCTTGGGTTAAAGGAGAAAGAGCCAGCTCCAATGTACAGTGGAATGAAAAATACCTTTACAACAAATATCTCCTAAGGGGTGACAGCTAACCATTAGCAGCCAACCAGAGGTAAGAATGTGCAGTCAGTGGATTTGTTTTTAAAAAGAAATGAGGAAACTTTTTGTGTATGAAGTTTAATAGATCAGATAACTAAGCAAGCATATGGCAGAGAATCTGCTGTTCTTCTCTGGACCTTCAGCTAGTAGCTATTGCCTAACCCAAAACAGAGATGTTGTATTTGTTACATCAGATATCGTCTATTTTTATTTCTTTTATTTTAGCAAGTATATTTTAATGAATTTTCCCTTCAGATGGCTATCTATTGATGCCTTTTCATGACCATGACAGTGTAGTGTAGTCCTCAGAAAGATGTGCAGTGTCTCCACTGATCCTGGATGGCCCATGAATTTAGTTCCACTCACTTATGCCTTGGTTTCTGCTTGGTAAAAAAATGGGGATAATTCCCATCCCGTGGCTGATGCATGAAACAGAGATCTTGTGCAGCTGAACTGAGTAATATTTGCACAATATCTTGAGATCCGAAAATCAAAGATCAAAAAAAACCCAAGACATTTGTAGTCAGCTGCTGGATTTCTGTAAAGTCAGTTTGTGGAAAATTCAAGCGCTGTGAGGCTTGATGATGTATGACCACAATTCTCATCTAATTTACTTAACCCTGGTAGTAAATTTAGCTGATCTCAGAGTGGTTAAAGTAAATACACATTGGTCTAAGGAAAGCAGAATAAGCCCTTTGTTGTTTCTGCCATGGGAATCTGCTAAGGTGTATGGCCTACCATTAAAAATAAGAATTTCCACAGCCATCGTGGCACAAAACATACATCTCAATTATTTACCTTGAGATCCAAATGAAGAATGTACATTTGGTGCATGTACTGAATTCCCTCACAGATCTGTTTGATGAATAAGATAGTATCCATCTCTGTCAAGTTGTAGTTTTCATCAATAATTCGTTCAAATAATTCTCCTCCTTCCACACTGATGAGAGAAAGACAATGAAGTTTTGACCAAGTCCAAATCAAATCCCATGCAATTAGAGGAACACAGAATGTATACAACTGGCTATTTTAATTGTTCACAATCAAGTTCAGTAAGGTGCGCCTACAATATGAGCTTGCACTCCAGTTTCAACTTTTCAAGAACTGGGTTCTGATGCATAGTGGCCTGAACTTCTTCAAAGTCTGAAAGTCCAGCCTGCCCTCCACTGATGGGTATGAAAAGTCTTGAAATTTGAACCTGATGCTGTTTTGAGTCTTCACATTGTACTAGTGAAATGAATGAAGTCATTGTGGAAAAGTAAGACAGCGTGCTGAAGAATCTGAATTTAGAACTGTGGTCTCCTCCCTCAGAGTTTAAGAGCTACAGAATCCAAAATTTCAACTTGAAACTATCTGAAGTCAACAAAAATTTCTTCTTAATTTCTCGCTACATTTCAGAATGACTCCAGCTTACCCATTCATAGCTATGCAGACATTTACCTTTAGTATTATGTTAATCTTGTATACCAAGCTCAGATGACTATTTGAGAATGTTTGGAATAGCCAGGCTTACAAAACTTTGAACTTCATTCCATGCCTTTCAATTTTTCAGTTATGCCTATTTTGGCTTTCTCAAGACAACATCTGTTTAACTTGACGGGCAGCTATTTTGTGCCTAATTAGTGTGATAAACCAGCACAAAAAAACAGGTTTGTCCATTCAGCCTCCCAGTATAAGGATTAGGCACAACACCTAAAGCTGTCTCCTCTTCAGTACAAGATATCTTCTCATTTGCTTCCCAGAACTGGAGATATTCTGAGATGTCTGTTTCTTAGCCAATACAAATTAAAACTTGAAATGAACGGGAAGATACACAATACAGCTCTATCTTCAAATGGAGAAGTGGCTTTACAGCACCAGGAATGTGGCACATCACTGGAAAAATGCATAAATGGCTGCACGGGAAAACTTTTCTCTAAAATGCCTTTTTTGATGTTGTTCCTGAGAATATCTTTCATATGCGCTTTCCACCTGTAAGATGCTTGTCCCAGTCAAACTGCGACAATGCTTTATTTCTAATTTCAAGAGAAAGTAAGAAAGAAATGGACAATTCTAGCAGAAGTAGTAAAGACAGAAAGGGAAAGAAAAGAACACACTTACTATTCCATGACTAGGACAATGTTATTTCTCGATTCAAAGGCATCATACAGCTGGATGAGATTCACATGATTCAGCTGGTTCATTATATTGATTTCATTCTTTACTTCATCCTGTAAAGAGTCACGAGTATTGTTTCAGAAGCCTGTTTTGTAAGAAAGCTACATGAAACAGGATATAGTTTGAACTAAACATCTACATTATCTTCATGTTTTCATTCACGGCAACCAAACTCAAGGTTTCCTTTGATTTCTCCTGCAGTGGTAGATGTCAAGGCTAATAGGAGCTACCAGACTGAACTCATAGCTCAAGTGAGGAACTACTTTAGTAATAAGCTACTTGCAGGGTAAAGGAAGCAGAGTGTCCACACGGACAAGTGGTGGGTTCATAGGGTTGCAAAGAAAAGAGAGAAGCTGAACAGGACCTGGGTCAACCAGCTGTAGGTATACTAAATCAAGCTGTGTATGAGAAGTCCAGGACAGTCCTCAAAACTTCCCTTTGCAGTCAGGGGAGAGAGTCTGGTCCCTCCATTCAGCCCAACCATTTTAGACATGCAGTTTAGGATGGGCTGAACCATTCTCTGATGGTGCCAGTCTGTCTTCATTGACTATTAGAAGGTAATTGGTGATCAGCTTGGCCACAGCTACACCTTAGCAACCCCAGCTAGCTGAGACAAATCCCACCCTTGAATGTCATTAACAATATTGCTGTCACACAGGGACACTCTGCATGTCTTTCCTGTGAAAGCAAGCCCCGGATGGCCATGGGGTTTGCAAAACAGAGCAGACTAATTCTTCTCATCTGTATTTGTGGTTATGTGAGGAGCACAAATCATGCCTCTTATCAACACCCCTCACAGTGAAATCAAGTCATTGCAGCAAAGGCTGCAGTGTGCTTGGCAAAGAGAAACACAAAGAGTTGAAAACACAGTTGAAAAAATGAAGAGAAAAAGAAAAAGAAAAAAAGAAAAAGAGAAAGAAAAAAAGAAAAAGAAAAAGAAAAAGAAAAAGAAAAAGAAAAAGAAAAAGAAAAAGAAAAAGAAAAAGAAAAAGAAAAAGAAAAAGAAAAAGAAAAAAAGAGGATTTTGATGAGTTACTAGAAGTTCTGGAGAAGAAGGAACTAGAGCCAATGGTCCTTTGAGCATGAAGAATTTTCAGCCACTTGATCATAGTTTGTTGTGTAGCTGAAGAACACCGTGGGATCCATTGGGGAGCAAAAGTCTAATATCATACTCTACCAACCTTCTGTTTAGGACCTTTGGCTTTTATAATTTTGGCTGCTAGCTTGAGACCTGTTGCCTTCTCTTCACATTGGTGCACTTGACCAAATCTCCCTCTAAGAAAAAAAGGAGAAAAAAAAAATCATCCAGTGGTTCTGGTGTAAGCCCTGAATGTAAACTAGGTTATAAACAAGTGTAATTATCCTGTTCCTACTGGGTTCCATTTCAATTTCTCTATTGATGCTCTTTTCTTGTGCAGATTAGATTTGTTACTATTCATTTAGGCACACCAAAATCACACACTGTTCTAGCTGACATTATCCCACTTGTATGATTCACTATACTCACCTCGTAACATGCAGTGACTAATCCTGGGCAAGTCAACAAACTGTAAGGATAACAACTCACTTATGTGCACAATCTGCCCCTCTCAATCTCATCATTCTCCTCCAAAGGGAGAGTTTTCATGATGAAACAAAGCCTTACTCAAGACCATGCTGCCATCAAAAATGGCAGTATCACTCTCTCCGAAACAATGTCAGCGTGAGAGATCAAGTAAGGTCACCTGTCAGATTAGCCTGCTGATCTATCTGAAAATACGCATGTGTTTTCAGGGATGGGACCCACCAAGAGAAAGCAGGATACAACTTGTCTCTATGTCCTGCTGGCTGCAGTGTGATGTAAAGTATTACAGCATCCTAGCAGCCCTGTCATAAAGCCTGAGGGCAGCTGTCTGACCCAGAACAATACCAAATACAAGCCAAGTCTGCTGGTGCCAGACTTGGAGCAAAAATTCACTCACACAGTAAAATCAGTCTCCTGTTGTCACCCCTATCTAAAACACTGTTAGACTTCCTTGACTTCAGGTCTAGTGAGGCATGTTGCTTCCATTCACCTCCCAGGGTGCTTGACTGTAAATTTGTGCCTTGTTTTCCATGTTGATCGGTTTCATTTGACTTACCCTCCCAGGATTTCATTCTCATTGACATTATAATAATTGCTGATCTCCACCCTTTTGGCTGAGACAATCCGGTGATCAAATGGTGCTGGTGGAGTAGGACTGTTATCTACAAAAGACAAAACAGACAGATAGCATGAGCAACCACATGCAGTGCTTTTTTATCTCATATTTTAGTTCCTCTTTTCCCCAGATAAGCTCATTTAAGAACTGAATACACTTACTGTAAGCTTTATAGACAGGTCTTTCTCTGTTATTTAGGAAGGGTTTTATTCCAGGAGCTCTGGCTCAGAAAACAGGGTGTGGTTGGAGAACTACACTACTATGACAAGGACTGCTTTATTTATTAAGTTAGGATCTTCTGCATAACAGTAGAAAGAGGCAAAGTGTAGACCACTGAACTAAACCAATGTAGCTTCATGGCCACAGAGGGCCTTAGCAATTCATTTGGAAGGAATTTGGCTGATTTTCTCTTCTTTTTTACGTCAGGGATTGTTAATAGGTGAGTATGTACTGTAACTCTCCAGTAGGGTAAGAAGAGAAACTCAGCTCTCCTCTACGCCCCGCTTAAAAGAGGCTATTTCCCATATTTTTCTGTTCATAGGGAAGTAATCCCCTTTTCTACTGACTGACACAACTTGTCACTCTCCACCTTGTGGTCAGCACTTTCAAAGATCACATTTAGAGCTTGTGCATGTCAAGGAGTTTCACCCTGGCAGGCAGCACCGGCGATTTCCAGCATGACTCAGGACCCAGTCTGGTAGGACACATGGTAACCGTCATGTGCTGCTCGGAAGAACTTCTGTTCTTAAGAAAAGATCAGAGGTAAAGGGGGCACAGAGAAGGAATGGGTTCCCAACATCACACTGCAGCAGCTATGGAGTTTCGGCACAAATGCAGGCCTCTGGTGTTATTGTCCAGATCTCCACATCCTGGAGCAGTCTGCCATCCCGTTGTCAAAATTCCTGCTGGAGACCAGCCCTGCATGCCTAATTTCCCTTTGGATTTTTTGCAGGGTGTTGCGACTACGATTTCATACCCACGTTGTTTTTAATTTGATTGATATTCCTGAGAGCGACCTTTGGCTGACCAAGGTGACAAATACTTCTTCAACTGGTTGGGAGGGCTACAGCCCCAGTGGTTCAACATGAGCTCTTTGGTTTGGAATGCCGGCTCCCTTTCTTGTGAGGCTTGTTGAGCAATTTTAAAACCGTTCATTACTCCAGTGAAAATGATTAAAAACACAAACAAAAAAAAAAGCCCTGTGACAGCATGTAGCTAGCAGAAACACTTTGGTCATTAATGTAGCAGTAGATTGTCTGCATTCACAGTGAGTGTCTATTTTTCCAGGACACCAGCTGTGTACCTAGATTATTTTTTTTGACAGTGTTAATAACTTACATGGTCAGGAAGTTAGTTCATGGTCAAGAAACTGTGAAAAGCTGGAGCTTCTGGAAGTTTGCCACCTACTTGGGATGCTGCAGAGTCTGAATTGCATGACCTTAAGTATGAGCCTTTGCGTGTTCCTGAGACCCACAAAATGCCAATAAAGCCTCTAAAAAGAGATATTTACTATAATAACATGAACTCCAAGGGCCCCAGCATGTGAGAATAAAATAGATTTCTGAAAGCTCAGCTCCCAAATGTGACCAAACTTTGGGCAAGGAAGTGTTCTTTTAAAGAGATCAGAATGCCTCTTTAATACTATGCCTAAGTTTCAGCCTTCAAGATTTTCCCAGTGATAGACCCTCTGTTTTTCTTTTCCTGAATACCAGGGGACATTTCTTCCTATTCAAGAATGATCTCCCACTACAGATCAAAGATGCCCCAAGAGAGACCCCACTCTAACCTTAGTGTCACCCCTAACTATCTGCCAGAGCTCAGGATAGGTTATGGAGTATACAGTTTTAATACACTATCTCCCATTTTCTGCTACAAAAATCTAGCACGAACATTGAGTGAATGTTTCTCTTTTCCCTCTCCCCCCATTCCCAAAGCAAGGAAATTCATTCTGAGTCCTAGGAATGCACACACACACACATATCTCAAATCCTTCAGGCCATCCTATCATATCCCATCATTTCATACACAGGGATAGGCACTGAAATTCTTATTCTAATATTAGAAACCTCTGCTTCACCCTAGTAAGCACTGCTTCAGAGTTCAGTGCCTTGGCAGCATTTATCTGACTGTTCAATAACATCAGTCAGGCTTCCACACAAAAAATCTGCACTCCTTTCTTGTGCAGACTGCAGTTGTTCTCACTTCAGATTGCAGTGGTATGAGTATGAGCAAGCTGGTTTTCAAGGCTACATCCAGAACATTGCAGATTCTGTACTAACACATGTTCTCAGCACTTCCACAGGTCAACCAATTTTGGCACACATGATATAATTTCTCCCACCACTCTATACTTATGAGTTTCAGCTCTGTTGTTGAAAGAGGAGGGAAAGAGGAAAGTATTAGTGGACTAGTTGTGGCAGAAGCAACAGATATCTGCCAGAACAGAAGCCTCTAAGATGGAAGCAAACAGAACCATGTTATTCCCCATCAGCTTAGGATATGGCCCAAGAACAACTGCTTCCCCTCAGAGCCACCACGCACACCTTTTTATCCTACTAACTACAATTATGAAATCATTCTCTTCTACAGATGTCTCTCTAATCTTCACTCTAATAGCAGTGGAATCAAAAGTTTTTCTTTTAGAAATACTTCCTGTAAGAGCTTTCTTGGTTTTTACATATGCCATCAGCACTTTCTTCATCTACCCTGTCATCTTTGTTTAGGCCTTCATCATTCACTCGATGCTTCATTCACCTCCATGCTCCAACTGGCAGATTTGTTCAGTGAGAGAACTATAATATCCTGTACCTTTTTCGCAGCCTTTACACCTGCAAGGATAAAACATGGCATTAGAGTAGGGCACAGCAATGCAAATTTAGAAACACAGGTGAAAAATGCTCAGACCTACATTACATTCAAATAATATTAGGTTATTTGCCTCATAGTGTAAAATAAACTGGTTTAATCATCACTTTGAGAAACAAATATGACCTCTAATTTAATCACAACAGCAAAATGTTTCTCCATTACTGAAATCCTCACCTGAGTTCTTCTAAATTTAACATTTGGCTACCAATCTCAACCTTTACAGCAATGGGAGAGCATTGGGACTTCCCTCTGCTCATACAGGTTCCTGAGAACTAATATGGTTTATCCCTGAAGGACTATATATCAATGCAGCAATGAAAGAATTACAGTAACCAAATTTATCAGTTTAGTTGCCTGGGCAAGTTTCACAGTTTTATGTTACCATTTAAGTTACTTCATTCTCCAGTAACTTAATTCCCAAATGGTTCACAGCCTAATCTAACCTTACTTTGCTCATAGGTTATATGATGCTGCAGTATATAAACATAACAATGGGAGAATTCTCCTCAGAAATGAAGAAAAGTCTATTCCCATGTTCCTAACCTATTTCCCAAGCAAATAACCAAAGCACACTGCTACTACTGTGTATGGTACCTTGTGCATTCTTTAGGGGTATAATTTCAGCTTAGAGCACACATAAGAGATAAACTCATGTGACAGTTATCTATTGGGCTGGATTTTTACCTATATTTATATTAATCAAGATGCTTTGACTTGAAGCTTGAACTACACATTTTTCTAACAGATGGGTAACTTCAGAATGTGCAGCCTGAGCTTCAGACCTTACCTTCCTTCTGGTACCTCCTCTTGATCATGGGTTTCTCCTGCCTCATTTTCATTTTGAGAAGGAGTTGGTGGTTCCTCATCATATTTTTCACTCTTATCAGCATCTCCCTCCCTTCCATTCTCCCTCTCTTCTTGTCTTTCGTCTCCAGACACTTGATGTTCCTCCTTGCTCTCCTCATCTGCTGGGGACTCATTCTCTATCTCCTGCCCAGCTATCCTTTGACAAACATTGTCAGCAGCATCTTCTTCTTCCTGCTTTTCTGTAGTGAGGGATATCTGAACAGAGCTTCTCCTTTCTTCTTTCTCCTCTAGCTCTTCAGTAAGAAATTTGGGAGGATCGATTTCAAGCAGAACAGAACTTTCCCTCTCAGCATTTTCCTTATTGAGCTTGTCAACGTCTTCTTCTTGAGAGCAGGACTGACTCTTCTGGATGGCCCCCTCTGTAAGTAAACAGGTTACTGAGGAATCTGTCAGCAATTCTCTGATAGTCAGTAACAGTATTAAAGTAGGGTTGCACATTTAGCATAACTTCTGTTGCATTTTGAACAAGCCCTTGCTTGCTTCTCACACTTTCAAGGTCAGTTTAAATGTCTCCTAAGCAAGAGCAGACTACTTTTTTAAAACTGGGATATCATGGGTCACAAACTGTTCCTTCCAGACAAGTTACTGGAAAATGTTTTCTCACTGATATTTATTGTCACTGAAGCCAAGGTTAATAATCTCCTCATGCAAAGTACTTCTTTGAGCAGTTTGCCACCATGTGCACAGGAATGTGAAATGTAGGTAGAGGTTCCTTGAACAATTTTCACTCATGCTGATGAGCATGCACAGAACCCAACCAACCTGGAGCTGCTCAGGAGAGTACTAGCTATTTCTGTGCAGTTGTACTCTTAGGAACTAGAAGCTGATCAGAAAAAAAATAATATTCTAACCTGTTGAATCTGGTGGCTTAGTTTCTTTTGTTTCTGTCTCATTCAAATGTGACTTTTCTTGGATGACCTGTGGAGAAGGCAATTGATGTATTAGTCAGTGTATACAATGTTCATGTTGGATTGTTCCTCACAAAATTACAGCCTGATGTTTTTGGTCAACTGAAAGTGCTCTGTGTTCTATCTCACACTTTTCCTATAAATTATGGTCCTTACTTCAATCACTACCAAGCTGATCAGATGGGTACCAGTGCAAAGCAAGTGAAATAATCTCAGTTGTAGTCAACACCAGTGACGGCATAAATGGCCCAAAAATGATCAGGTTTGAGTCTCAGGGACTAAAAGAGAAAAACACGTGGAAATGAGCTATTGCCCTGCACTAGCTTTTGCTGTTAAAAACTAGGTTGGTTAAACCAAAGATAGGAATATCCTAGTAAAATGTTCAGTAACAGTCTGACAGATTTCATAAAGTCTTTTGCTGTTAATCAACATCTGGTAACAGCATTTTTAATGATGCAATAATTTATTACAGGCTGATGGAAATAGTTGCCAGGAATTGGAGCATATAAACCCTGATGTCAGCTTTGTAGCTTCATCTTCTCTACATTTTACAATGTTACAGTGACACCTAGAGGTGCTTCATACCAAGCCAGTTCCTCATAAAAACTGTCACCGTTCCATTTATGACCAGTTACTCATATTCCTATGCCATTTGCTCCATGTGCTCTTTCATCAGCCATGCCTAGACTAGTAGTACGACAGTGACCACAGTAAACCATGCTTATCTGTGGTTGCTCAGCGCTCCTTTTCCACCTGCCTTCCCTTTCTCACGCTACTATGAAACTGGTGCAATCATCAGATCAATAGATCCACTAGGTGTGAAAAATGCAGATACTTCCAAGTATTTTCCAGAGAGACTACTTTTTGTCTTTGAGCCACTGGATGAAGCAGTGCAATACATATTTCAACAAAATATACAGGGCCAACCACTTAATTTTGACTGTCTTAATCATGCAAGTAGTCCCACAGCTTGTTCATATTGTACTCTGGGCATGAATCTGTCCTCTTACTAAACATTTGTTCTCGTAAACCCTCTGCATTTTTTATGGTGTGAGTTTTTTATTTATTTATTTCATCAGGCTATATAGAGAACAGGCATGAAATTAAAGCAATGTGTATCCACTATAAACACTGAGCTCAAGGGAAAGGAAACTCCATGAGAAACAAAAAGAGCTGAGAAAAACTGGATGAAACTGCATTAAAGGATTTCATCAGGAATTCTTCAGAAAATCTTGATCTGCAAGGGACAAAGAAACTGTCATATAAGCAGGAGAATTGAGACTGATAGCTACTTGGGATCCAATTGTTCCCAAAAAGTTGCAAACCACAAAATTAAAAAGGCCTAAACACAGCTAGGTAAGTAAGTACCTTTGAAATATGAATTGCAGCCTTGTTCACACAGAACTTAAACATAAACGTCACTATTCCAGATGGATCTTAGGGAAGCAACCCATGCTCACTCTGTTGTTTGTTTTGGGTTTGGGTTTTTTTCATGGTGAAAAGCTCCCAAAGAAGTAGGGAAAAGCCTCAGACTTATTCATTCTGCAGTGTGACCGCAATTAGTCATGCACTCGGATTCCTGTAAGTGTGTCAACCTCACCGCGCCACTGAGGACACCAGCTCTGAGCAAATACAGTCAGCTGAGCAAATAACCAGAGAAATGGCCTCCAAGGTCTTTGATGCATGGGGCCAGGTTTCACTTCTGCATTCAGAATTAATTGCAGGCACATAGTGCTTCCTACTAAATATTGCTGTAGTTTGCAGGTGTGAAATACAGAAGCCAGCTTTTGAAAATCCACTTAGTGGAACGCTGGACGACGCTGAATATCTGAAACTGCCAGAGCATTACATAAATTACTACAGTGTTTATTTAAGCATCATTTCTCATCTCTTACATTTTAACAGCAGAGAAGGAGCTCTCACTAATTTAATCAGGAAAAAAACCCAAACAACAAAACAAACTCCAAAAAACCCAAACAACAAATGAAACATTTACTGGTATGCTTCAGAATCAACAAATGTAGTTATCTGAAATAAATATAGGGTCAGTAGGGCACCAGAATAAGAAATACAAATATAAGGACTAGATATTGGACTATTTGTAGACACATGAGCTTTCTACACATGAGCATCCTAGTTTTCTCCATGTTTTGCTATTTGTAGCAAGATGTGACTTCACCTTGTCAAATCTTGGTCTGGCAATAAAAACACCCACTTTCACTCATTGTTTCTTCCTGCAAAGAGTGGGATTGTGCCAGGCTGACACAATCCAGAGCTGATGGAAGTCAGTGCATCCCTCTGTGATGGATGCATGCCACAGGAGGCACAAAGATGTCCCTGCAGTTTGTCAGGGGCATGTGCCCATGTGATGTCCAACCCAAGGCAGCCAAGCCAGCTGCTCTGACACTCCACCGGTCATGAGCACCCAAGGCCATCACATTCTTTGGAAAATCTCATCCAAAAGGTGTGGTGGTTTGTCAATAACATCCATTCCTCCCCCTACTCTTCCTTCAGTCTGTTAGTAGCGCTTTCTTGAAGGTTTCTTGAACTTAATCCCTAATGGGATTTTATTTATGTATTATTCTTCATAAACTTTTGTGATATGTGACTTTTTCTAGTCTCTAATTTCTAAAATTATAGGAATCAATATTTCTTAGTGAAATTATGATCCCATGTTATTTTCTCCCCTTTCTTTAATGACTTGAATATGCAGAATGAGATTAATGGTACTACAGCCATTTTCCCTATTTATACAAGCCAAAAGCTTTCAATTAAGTTTTTATTTTAATTCCACAAAAGGTTAAATATGAAAGGTTGCATTGTGACCCTGCAAAACATACCAAAGCAATAAGGTGTCTCTACCTACAGAAGTTGGTATTGTGTCTTCAAAAACACATTTTCCAGACTTAAACATAATATTTCATATGGAGTACTGCTAGATCATAAGTAACAGAGACAGAATAAAAGCTCACGTGATGATAACAGAACAATGCAAAATACTCCAGAAGCTAAAACTTCAGTATAGAGCAATGGAAAAAAAAAAACAAAACCAAACACTTCTGGAAAACTGACTTTAGAAACCTACATAAACTATGCAATAAGCAATTGCATATATAAATATAATATATTTTAACAGAAATTTGAAATGCAGTGAGAAATTAATGTTTTTTATAGACATCTGACTCCGTTTTAATGAGCTTCTTTATACTGCAGCAGTTCTACCCTTGGAATGTTTTCATAGCTAACTTTCAAATATGTTTTTATTCACCTAAAAAAACTCTGCTTTTTTTTTTTTTTTCCTATGGCAAAAAATTGTATAATGAATGGCCTCACAAACCAGCCCCAGCCTTTTAGTTAGAAATCCTTTATTACCCCATCACATTTCATTTGATGTCAAGACATTACTCGAAACTTCAGTCAGCCAATACTGAGACCTAAAACTTTTCATATGTCTAAACCACATTTCTTACTCCATGCCTTTTGTTCTTCAGATGTCTCATGTTCTTTAGGTGCTTTGCAGAGCTTTATTTTGTCAAGATATCCTGGTTTTGTGTAAGACCATCCATTTACTGACACAATTAAGTTATTTGAGCTTTGTGATGAATTAACTTCACTCACAGCCAGAAATCAGCCATGGGCTTTGCCATTTGAACATGGTAGTGTGGATGGTATCAGTATCACTGTACTGGTATGCAAGACAATGCATCATACACAACCTTGGGGCAACAGCAGGCATGGTGATGTCTCCTGTGCTATCACCCAGAGCTTGGAATCCATCCCTTCCTTCCCTTTTTTTTTCCTTTTGAATACACATCCTTTCATCCACCCCACCCCCCCAGCAATGTAAAAGAATCAGTGAATGTGTTTCTGATACAAACTTAGCCACTGTAGAAAAAGTACACATGGGAATTCTGCTTTTACTGGCAGGTGGTACATCTGCTTCCCTGTCATTATTTTTTGCTACACTACACAAACTGCTGGCATCTTCAGGCAAAGTTTTTGACTCTTCCATAATCTTTAGAGAGTTCCTTGAACTAGATAAAGAAATAATTCTTCTGTATAAATCAAACTCAGGTCACAAATATTGTTTAATCATACACAGAAATGACCTCTGAGCCATGAGAATAGTAATTCCCCCACTAGGAAATACAGGAGAATTTCTATGTGACCTGCTGCCTTGAAAGCACTTTGGTAATGAGGTAACAACCTCTGCATCAAAACATATTCTAAATACTGAAAAATCCCTTGGAATAACACCATCCTAAGTGAGAAACTGAAGACCAGTGAAGCCAAAGCCTTGTCTGTTTCCCACTTCAGTTTTGAGACTTTCCACTTGCTGCACTGGTGAAGCAGTAGCTGTCCTGTTTCAACTGGATGCTTCCCCCTGCCAGGACATTCTTCTCAAAACAGAGTCCTGCAGTGAAGAGTACAAGAAGCTTTCATGTGGCCCCTGACAGATGCCATGGCCTCGAGCACGCCATCTGCTATGGTGAAGGCACAGCATATTGTACTAACAGTAACAGGTTGTTTTTAAACATCTTTATCTTCATCTTGAGGTCTAGGCACTGTCATTTAACAGAGTCAGCATCAGGCATAAGAAGAGCTTCAGAGAGAGATTTTGTTAAACTCAAATTGATTGGTATAATTTTAATGCCTCTGGAGTACACAGAGGCCTGCAAATCTGAGGCTACCAGTCCATCTCCTAAGACCAGAGCATTCAGCATTACCTGGCTTTGACACATGTCCTTTCACTGCACCTGGGAAATCAAATCAACCTGCTCCTATCACTTCTGAGTTTCTCAGCTGAAAAATCAGGGGTAACATCAGGCAAGCATAACCACTGGAGACTCTGGCTGCTTGTCTAACCAACATATTAGACAGCCTCACATCTGACCCTCTTCTTGCTAGTAACTAGCAATAGGATGAGAGGAAGTGGCTTCAAGTTACACCAGGAGAGGTTTAGGTTGGATGTTAGGAAAAACGTCTGTACAAAATGCATTATTAAGCACTGGAACAGGCTGCCAGGGAGGTGGTTGAATGCTTTTTGTTTAAAAAATCATAGAGATATGGGGCTTTGGGATGTGGTTTAGTAGTGGGGCTGTAGAGCAGAGGTTAGCAGAGTTATGTTAAAGGTTGGACTGGATGTTCTTACAGGTCTTTTCCAACCTGAACCTTCTATGATTCTATGACCCTTCTCTATACTGCTCAATGACCTCACATGTGCGATAGCTGATGGGGTTCTGTGTGCTTCAGAGGTGCATATGTGCCTCATATGTACCTGTGCCATATGCTCAAAACTTTGTGGTGATACTCTTCCATATTTTCTCCATTGCCATTACATGGCTTCTGCTCTAAAGTGGACTCCACTATTGTCACAGTGTGAGGAAGGAGGGGAAAAAATCTTTGTCTTGAAAGCCAAATCAGTGGCAGAGCTTTTTTAACTGCAGGCATAAACCACCAATCTGTCAAACTACTCAGGCAATGTTTTGCTACAATATCAGTTAAGTACCCTCATTGTTAAGAGGCTATTTCTCAGCTTTACTAACTACTTGAGCTAAGCATGTGGTGATACAAATGGCAAATATCTTCAGACTACTTGAACCACCCTTCCTAAGCTGCTTTTGAGATATCACACTGCTGGAAGATTTCCAAAGGGTTACAAACTTCAGAAGTCATCCCTGACAGCTTTGATGACTCAATTTGAATTAGGATCCAGAAACACAGGTTCCCAAATTACTCACTTCATTTATTGAGAAGGGGGGTTTGGATGGAGGGGAAAGACCTGAGATCTCTTTATTTCCCCTTTATAGATCTTCTCCTGTGGCATCTCACTATGCAGGCAGCACCCAGTGAGTGGAATGTGGTGGGACTCCTCCCAGGCTCTGCTGGGGCTGCTGCCCAGCCAGCCATCACAACTCCTTCTCTTTGGTGCACACGTGCACAAAACCCAGGGTGCTGCCAGGATGGCACCAAATTACTTGCATTCCCGAGAAGCCACCCTTGCCATCAAAAGTCAGTGTAGTGGAGACCCCACATTTAGTTGCAATGGCAGTCTTCTACTGGAGGAGGCACGCAAGCCTGGTACCCTCACTACTGGCAGATGTATCTGATAGGGGTTGAGAGGAGTCCTCACCTGAAAACAGACTAAATGGGTAGGATATCTGATGACAAAATGTAGATTTTAGACAACTGGAGTGCGTGATGACCTCTTGCCTGAGCAAATCCCTCCTACCACTGGCTTACCTCTTCAAGGAACCTTCTGCTTTTACAGGACTGCTCCCTGCTAATCTCCTTGTCTTGCTCTCCTGCTTTTAACAGTTATCTCTTCATCATCAGGTCTCTCCAGTTTTGCAAAGGAATTATAATGGATTCCTTAAATGGTAATTGTAACATTCTGGTGTTAATGTCATGCCCATAAGACATTTGAGGTGGCGTGCAGGTATTTAGAAATCAGCTGTGGCTGCTTTGGTTCCACAAATTCCTCAGAGCTGTAGAGAGAGCAAAACCGCAACAACCATGCCTAGGGCAGGATCCTACCCAGGGAACATTATAGAGCAGGCAGCAACTTCAGAGGCTAAATGAAAGAAAAATCAAACAGCATCCTGAATTGGAAGGGCATGAATGAACCTCCTGTGTCAGTAAGAGAGAAAATGGCACAAAGCAAGATGAAAATGTCTTGTCTGGAGAAAACATACCAGTTTTATGGACAGAGAAAGTCAGAGAGAGAGTAATAACTCTAATATGTTATAGCTCACTCAAAAACTGGAATAACTCTACCAAGAACATATTGAGGTAAAGCCATCTGTCCTGAGGGGAAGAAGAGAATTCCCGAGTATACCAGGAGGTGCTGACTGGCTGCAATGCCCAAAGAGTGGACAACCCATCTGCCAGTCCTCTAACCTCAAAACCACCAAGGATGACAGAAACTCTTGCAGGAAGATGAAAAAAAAAAAAAACAAAAAAAAAACAAACAATTCCTGCCTATTTGGCTGGAATATGAAAACTTCACAGAACATGAACAATCTGGAGAGAATTTAAATAACGCATAAGGGACCCATTAGGATTTGTAGGCAAAATGAAGGAATCAGAACAGTTATAGACTGAGGCTGAATGGATATTAAAACACACATGGCAAACAGCAGTTTCATTGCAACTCCTAAAGCAGTCTGTGGGTTGCAACTGTAGTGTGATACCCGCACAAAAGGGACAGAGGGTTCAAATAGAAAGCATAGCTCCCACTGCTGGGGTGTTTTTAGTGAGGGAAACAGCCTCAAACTGCTAATAGTTATTAGTCCTGTGGGAAAGCCTGTAGAAATGGCAGGAGACCAAAGCTACAGCAACCTACAGGCAACTGCAGAAAGTTCAACACCACTTTACAATGGCAACAAAAGGGACTTTCTGACTCTCCAGGTGAGTATATGCAGGTTAATGGTATAGAATCTCTAAACTGTTTAATTTGGAGGAAATAAGTGAATTTCTTACTTTCTTTATAAGTGGAAGGAGTAGGACTGAAAATTGAGTCATTTTGTGGGAGGATTGTCACAGACTACTTAAAAAGGTGAATTTGAGGAAAAACTCAAGACATTTAAAGACCCATACCATAGATCTGCTGATTTCCCTGGGTGGTAGTAGTGAGAAAATAACTTAAAATGACAAGTAATACATGCTACCTCTTTCAGCCATGTGGTGACAGGGTCACACTGCACTCAGTGGAAAATGACTGGCGGACATTTGGCAGCACCAACAAAGCATTAAGTTGTCTGCAGGCTACACAATGTTATAACTCCAACTCAAAACAGAAATAAACTAACCTCCTGTATGAGGCGGTGGAGGTACTTCAGCATGGCAGTAAAAGGCAGAAAAGCAGAAATTTTGCTTCAGAGGAGAGCAATCCCTATATTTTGCAAGAGCACAAAAAGTCCGTGTGGAGCTTATGATTTGGAAACTATTCCAGCTGCTGGTGAAGTCAGAAGAGACATTACACACCCCAGTTGCTTATCACCTCCTCTTTACCCCTCTCCCATTCCCCCTCTTCCATCCCTGTTGTTCTGCCTTTTTGCTCCTCTCTACTTAATCCAGTTCTGTAAAATAAACCAGTTAGGAAAAATTAAAAAAACACTCCTACAAATAATAAAGCAAAGAGCAACACCTCTCCAAAGAGGAAAGGATGGGAAAGCAGTATGTAGACAAAATCCACTGCCTTATCCAGTTGTATCCATGGGCACCTATTGCACCACCTACTAGCAATTAAGAATGATTAAATTATTTTGCAGAACCAGGCTGGGGACAGCCAAGTGTTTGTCAGACAGCTCAGTCATTAGAAGAAAGAGGTGGCCTTTGCTCAGAGCTGGGGCAGGGTAGATGACAAATAGGCACGTCATCCAAAGCAGATGACCATCTCTGGCAGTGCACGGAACTGGATACTGTCTTTCTGAACTAACTGTAGTGAACGGATCACCTCACTCATGGCTGAAAGGAAACAGAATAGGACTGTCTATGCCTAAAGTGATTGCAGGGCTGCTCAGTGCTGCCATAAAGGGTCCACCTTAGATGAAAGATGTGCTAGTCTTATTGCCTGGCAGCTAGCACTCCTGCAGGGTCATAGATTCATAGAATCATAGAATGGTTCAGGTTGGAAAAGACCTGTAAGACCATCCAATCCAACCTTTAACTTAACTCTACTAACCTAGCTCTACCAGTGCTAAATCTTGTCCCTAAGCACCTTATCTATATAATTTTTAAGTACATTCAGGGATGGTGATTCAACCACTTCTGCGAGCAGCCTGTTACAGGATTTAATAAAGATGGTTTTTTCCTAACATCCAACCTAAACCTCCCTTGGCACAGCATGAAGCCACTTCCTCTCATCAATAGTTACTAGTGAGAAGAGACTGACCACCCCTTCCCACTGCCGTTCCCTGTTGCCCCCAACCTCCTTTCAAGTAGATGCAGAGAGTGATAAGGTCTCCCCTCAGCCTCCTTTTCACACTAAACAGTCCCCATTCTCTTAACCACTCCTCACAAGGTTTGCTTTCCAGACCCTTCACCAGCTTTGTTGCCCTTCTCTGGACACACTCCAGCATCTCAATGTCCTTCTTGTAGTGAGGGGCCCCAAACTGAACACAGTACTCGAGGTGCAGCCTCACCAGTGCTGAGTACAGAGAGACAATCACTTCCCTATTCCTGCTGGCCACACTATTCCTGATACAAGCCAGGATGCTGTTGGTTTTCCTGGCCACCTTGGCTCACTGCTGGCTTTTATATTCAGATGGCTGTTGATGAACACCCCGGGTCCTTTCTGCTGGGTAGCTTTCCAGCCACTCTTCCCCAAGCCTGTAGCATTGCATGGGCTTGTTGTGACCATAGTGCAGGACCTGACACTTGTTCTTGTTGAAGTTCAACATTGTTCAAAAGTCAGCACTGTTCAAAACTGCTGTCAAGTGTGGACTGGAGGCAGTGATAAGGATTGTGTTAACAGAAGCAAGAATTGCTTTCTGTATAATCAGGTATGTTTGTTCATTGCTATGCCACCTGGTATATTTAAGACGTAAAACTCACATGGGTGAGATCCATCATTTTTCTATTCCTTTGCTTTTATTTTTGCTTTTGCCATAACAATTAAAAACCTCATTTGTAAATCCAGTTTGAATAAATGGCAGGCAGAGGCACAAGCAACCAACTTCAGTCTCTCGTGGACCACTCTTTTTACTAACTTGCTCAAAGATTCCAACCCCCTCAAGCAACCTGAATGCCAGTAAATACTGACTCCTACTAAACTGGCAGCCAAGCTCAGCAGTCTCTGCTGAAGGATATCATAGCATGTTTCATTATTCTTAATGCAAGGCTGAATTCAAGTCTGTTTTTACTTAAACCCAAGATGACTAAGTGTTTACTAAAGCCAGCTGTTGTTCACAGGATAGCTTGATAATTTTATGGTGGCCCTTAACTAATAAATCATATGCATGGAGAGGAAGGTAATGACAAGCTAACATATGTATGCTATCTCATAAACCAAACAAAATATTAACAATGTAATAATATCACCAGTGTGATTCCAGACACACTCGTGCCATCTTTCCTAAGCCCTCATGCTAGATAAGCTCCTACCAAGTCTACTCAACATCACTGAGAGTCTGACTAAACAAAGATAAATCAGTGAGGGGATTACAAATGGACCTGCTGTTGGGAAAAAAAAAAGCAGAGACCCTGCTCACCCCTCTCTTCTTTGGGTCTTTGTGAGTAGGCTGCCTCTGCTTCCATCACATTCAAGCTCCCCTTCCCCCCATACGTCTCCGCCCTTCTGGCTCCTCTGTGTGTGCCCGAGCAGGAGCTCATCCTCTGACCTGCCCCTTCTGCTACACCCACAAACTCCCACACATTCACCAACAAAGTCTGCATGGTCCCTTCCTTTCTTTTACCTTGTGTTTCTAGCTCAGAGAGTTTTGGACCTATTCTGGCCTCCAGGAGCTGCCAGTTCATTAACATCCCAGCCCTGATTCAGTTTATATTTATAAATAGTTTACATTAAGATGTATTTTCACTGCGACAGGTAGAGCTCTACCACAAACTGCAGTGATTGCAAGCATTACAGACATGACCTATGGGTCTCGCTGCAATGGGACTTTTAAAACAGATGTTTTCACAGAATCACAGAATAACCAAGGCTGGAAAAGACCTTTAAGATCATCAAGTCCAGCCTATGACCTAACACGACCACATCGGCTGGACCATGGCACTAAGTGCCACATCCAGTCTTTTCTTGAACATATCCAGGGACAGTGCCTCCACCACTTCCCTGGGAAGTCCATTCCAATATCTAATCGCTCTCTTGATGTTTGGAACAGCAAAAGAAGCCCTAAACTCAGATGCTCAAAATAATCCTTTCTCAACAAGTGATGGTGCAAAGGAAGAAAACTTATCTTTTGTTAAAACTCCTTTATTGAAACCAGTAAGATCTGGTTCAAGAAGGGCCTGCAAAACCCAACTTGTTGTTGGTCTCCTTTGGCAGGGTTGCAACTTTTCCCTTCAGTTAATGATGTTCTGGAAATAAGGTTGCACATTCTATATCCTTACATAGAAGCAGATCAGCCAGTTCTTTACAAGATGTTTCTCTGCTGCTCCTCAGCACTGACCACTATTTTTATAGTTTCCTAAGATGACTCAAAAGCTCCTTGTCTACCTGAGAAGTGGGGCTGCCTAAGAATGACTAAGCTGAAAAGCACCTGGTTTGCTGACCACACTAGTCTGAGTAATATTGGGTGCTTCTTTTTTTCAAGGAATGACATTTCCAATAATACTTTTGTATTATGCTTTTCCAGGCCAAAAACTTCAGAAAAACAAACTCAAGAATTCTTCAAATGTACCAAGATGTTAATGCCTGTCTGTGAATTTTTGGATAGAAAAAAAAAGTAACACAAAACAGAAAACAATATGAAAACAACTTTTTTGGTTCACTGTAGGTTAATTAAACATCAACACTCTTTGTCAGAAGAAATTCCTTAATTTTCTAATGTTACTGGGCTTCTTTACCAAACAAGGAATAGTCCAACTGCCTTACAAGAGCCTACTATAATCAATGGAGCCTTTCAAGAGATTTTTGTGGTCTTTTAGGAAGACCTGTAAAGAACATGACAAAACTCCCATTATGGTGACAAAGGAATTTTTTTCCCCTGAGGAAGTTTACACAAGCTGCAGCTCCAGTTGCAGTAACCCTACCTCAGATCCCAGTTTAGAAGTCCCCACCCCTCACTGATGTCAGCAGAAATACCAGATCAGAACATCACGCTTAAATTGTTCTTTGAAATAAAGGACATACATATGTACATGCCCTGACCCAAGAAGGATTTTTACCAGTTTTCCTAAGCTCTAGACCCCACTGCATATAACATGACTGCTACAACTTGATTCCCCCAGATAATTCTAAATCCAGAGAGGATCACAGTAAAATGCACAGCCAGAACCAAGGCCTCCTGAAGTCTGTGTCAATCTTTGTCACCCACATTTGTTTTACAATTGTAAAGAAATCATTAGAAAAAAATGAAGGTACTTATCACGTAGTAGGCTTTCTGTATCTTCAGATATATTTATATCGGAAACTTGCTCAATTTGTTCTACTACTTTTCATTTTTATAGTATATTGATTGTTGTCTCTTAAATGTTAACAAAATGAAAAAGCCAAGTATACAGTAGAACATATCCATAGCTTGCAACGATTCCTGACAAGACGAAACACAAACCTGGGCTCACCTTTTCTCTTTTCTTCTTGAGCAGGGCATCAGCTGTTGTCTCCGAGAATACGTGCATCTTAAAATGTTGTCCAGCTCCTTTTCTATAATCACATGCTTTGAAAAGTTTACGTTTTTTAACATGGTATTTTACACTTGAATCATGAATTAGTAATGTTTTAACATTCTCAATCAAAGACCCTAAAAGCTTCTGTAATCCAGAAACACTTTGTTCCAGTCCATCTAGTCTTTTAACCTGCTGCTTTGCATTCCTGTTTATAACAGAAAGAGATTTTTCCATTTTAAGGCAAACCATCTTCATCTCATTACTCCTCCGAGTTTTGTTTCTTCCCATTCTCGATCCAGGTTCAGATGTTTCTGCCTTTACACTCTCAATGTCTTTTTCAATGCAACAGACTTCTTGGGAAACGCTGTTAAGCTTCTTAAGGACATTGTCTTGTAGAGCCAAAAGCTTGTCTATTTTCTGTTCAAGGGAGGCAAATTTCATATCCATGATGGTAAAACTTTCAGATGTGCTCACATCACTACTTGCAACATGAAGAATTTGGAGGGATTCCATTCCATTATCAGGCCCTTGGTCTTGCACAGCGTTTGGGTCAAGTATTTTGGCCAGGTTGTTGACCACAGACATAGAAAAGCTCTGCCTGCTGGATGTGGTCATTTTGCTGGTTTGGGTAGGGGAAGGAAATGCTCTGACGATCAGCTGCTTGAGGACAATATCAGTTGCAAAGGCTTCCCATCCAGACTGCTCAGATATGCAGCCAAGTTTGGCAACTGTAGCTCAACTAATTTATAAAATACTCTCATATATTTGACTTAAATAGAAGAAATCATCCAAATTATTTAGGAACAAAAATTGCTTTTGTTCCATTCTTTTATGGATATACATGTGTATATATATTTTTTCCCAAATGCAGTGAATTAGCAATGCACATCCTAAATGCACTTGGTTCAGTGACATCAGCCCTTCCAGGGACTGAACTGTTTGCACTCCAATGGAATTTGACAGCAAAAAGGCTATGTGACACATGAGAAGGGTTGAGACACTTTGGTAGTGGTGTTGTTGCTTTTCAAATGCCTGGTATGTAAGGTGATCTCCTGCTCTGAAGAGAATAAGGGTCCTTACAGGGACCTTAAATGTGGCTGCTTGAAATTACTATGTCTTAAGGTGAGCTTTTCAGATTAAAACCTCTATTGCTTGAAAAGCCTGCTATGCCAGACAGAAAGTTGTTAAAAAACAAATACATTAAAGAAAGTAAAATACAAAGGAGACACGGGAATGAAGATACTTGAAAAAATCAGATCCCCTTTCTCTACCCAATATTTCAGCTACCACATAGCTGGTACCACATACCGTTTATACACAAGCAATTCTTTTCATAGCCAATATCTTAATTTACAAGACTGCACTGATGTGCTATAAATGAAGAGGCTCTTACATTCTACTATGATCTGGTCATATGATGACAAAATACAAAGTTTGACAGTTCTTTGCTTCGTTTGACTGCCAGTAAACATTTCAAAACCAGTGATTAGCACTTGTAACTCAAACAACACTCAAAAGGAAAAGGGCCTCAATTTCTTTCAGAAAGACAACACTGGACAACGACAAAACCTCGTGACTGGGAACAGGATTCCCATAGGAGTATGTCTGAATTGCTGAATGTTTTTCATGATTGTTAGAAAAATAAAAACTGAATTAAAAATAAGTAACAAAACCAGAATTTCTCATCTCAAGCCAACTATATTCCACATGAGCAAGAAACAAATCAGTATGGGTCACTTTGATGGAGAAAGGCTGGCTCTGAAATATGAAGAAAAGGCTACCTTGGACAAATGACTGTCACAGATTGACCACACATAGGGTCAGTCCGCACTTGTGCTGTACCTCCTAGAAAAATCAATATGTAAAGTCAGCCAGCTGACTTTACAGCTGCTGCTGTGAACAGCCAGACTGCTGCTCTACTCCATAATCAAGAGCTTCTTTTGTGATCCTAGAGAATTACTTTGTTTGCCAACCTCAGTTTCTTCATCCTTTAAATGGAGAGCACGAGGGATAATAAGACAGAGCATATAATTAATTCTGATATCCAACACACTAAATAGTCTTTGAAAAATGCATCAGTTCACTAAATGGAGAATATGAAAGGTCTTTTCTTCTTTTAGGTGCCAAAGATGTTTTTTAGAGCCTGAAGTTTTCAAAAGTTTCCAAAGGCATTCTCCCACAGGCATTTATTAATCAACATGTAGTCAGTGTTTACAAGCTAATTCAGGAGCTTGTTCTCTGATTACCACAGGTTAATATAAGAAAAATGTTCCTAGGTACATTTTTTCACCTTCTGAGAGCAGCATGTTACTGACACTGAAAGGTGAAGCATGTCCATGCATGACCCTAAAACATGGATTGAAATTTCTTTTTTACATAACAAACATTATCAAGAGGTGACCACCACATGTTATGGTGCATAGCATATTCACTGAGTGGATTGAGAAGGTTAAATTGTTTTAAAATAGGAAAAAGGGAAAAAAAAATAAAGAAAAAAAGAGGGAGTTTAGGGATCCCTATTTCATTGAAAGACTAATACACAGAACAGCAGTTGAAAAGAAAAAGAGAAAACATTACTAAAGCAAAGAACATCACGCTGATTCCAACAGAGAGTGATTATGTTCGAATCCCCTTGCCTTCTTCTGCTCACCTCTGTTAGAAACATAAACTAAACTCTCTTGACAGTTCCACATCTGCAGAAGCCCCTGTTAGACCCAAACTTCCAGGACAGGTGTTTACATGTCTGTGAAATGGCCAGGTTTGAAGAGCCATTTATTTTGGATTAAACATCCCTGTAGGAGTTCATGGTGAGCTTCCCTGTCCCCCACACTCCCTGCACAAAAAAAACATTAAAGGTTTATTAAACATTGCCACCCATCCAGCTAGGATGCCTGCTCTGGGGGATTTCACAGGCAAAGCCTGTCCGCCACAAGGATGCTCTCCAAAAATAATATAATTTTGGAAATGTGTGAAAATTATTTTTAAAAAAAGGACATACAGATAGTAATGGTAAAATCATCTGTTATATTAGTGCACACAGCCACATATGTTAAACATTTAAATCTCTCCTAACTGTTGCCCAGGGTAACATTATGTGAAATACCTCAAACCAATACTATAAACACTAATAAAAAAATTAAGCTCTGTGAGGTAAGATCCTATTATCAAGTATCATCTGTGAAGTCCTATTGATTTAATATTATGCCATGACATTAAAAAATGCCAGACACTTTTAAAACGTAGAAAGAAAACTATAAAAATGCTTCATTAAAAGCTCATCAGTATGTGTTAGTAGTTCTGTCTGAAGCTGAGGTGAACTGGAAGAGAAAACTGCTGTGTAGTGGCTAGAAAAGAAGAATAAATGTAAGAAAGCTAACTAACATCAGATTGCTATCTGGGTTCAGAAAGCTCTTGCTCGTAGCTTCTTTGCAGCTAGGAATCTGTGATCCTTGCCTCTTTCTGTGTATACTGGAAATAATCTTACATACTCAGATACCTTTTAAGAGTTCAGTAAGACTTAATTACTTCAGAGAGGGTCTTCTGTAAAAAATATATTATTATTCAAGGTATTTTAACATTCCTTTATGAAATTAAATAATAATCTGAGATATTTTTAATAGGCAAATACCTGAATACACTTTTACTAGTCACTGAAAGAGTATCTTAGCAACTGTACCTAACATTAACACTTAAGCCCATAAACCAACTTTCTTATTTTCATCTCAAATTTTAGTGATGACTGGTCATTGGATTTGCCCAGCACCAAAACTACTAAGACGTCTGATGCAGTTCAATCATATGAGCTGCAGCAATTGTTACCCTTCATGAACGGAAAACAAAGAAAAAACAGCTCACCAAAATACTGAAGAAATATACTTTAGAAATAAAAGAATTCCACTGGTTTTGAAGATTACTCAATTATCCATATGCCTAACATTGCCTAATATAACACTTCCGAATTTTAACACTAGGCCACTGCACCATAGTGGTGACAGGATCAGCCCACAGGCTGCTGACATTGAACCTGGGAATTTTTGCATACAGGTGTAACAAACACCTGCACTATATAACATAGTACTAATCAACTGTGAAAATGTATGGTGTTTAATAATCTGCCAAAAGAGTTTTATTTCTTTCACACAATTGCTGCTCTGTCGATGTTGAATTCTTTTAACTGGTTTTATATTAAAAAATTAACCCATCTTTGTTTTTTATTTCAAGTTCAGTTGAAAAAGCCTTTAAAGAAGCATGTGTAATTTTCAAAGTATATAGTATTGGGAAGAAATAGCAATGAAGTATCCATGGATAAGGTGCTGCTACTGCAACTTTCACAGTTTTAACATGTCTACAGGCATGATACAATGAGTCTGTAAAAGATGGGATAAAACACCATACTTTGGATAGCCACAGCTGAAGGGGCTAAGTGAAGACTGGACAAGCTAGAGAAGTCTTCCTCATGCTTTCTCTCTTGAACTCAGACTGCAGTCAGTGTCACCTGGTCTTCACACACAAATATGGGAAGCTGGTTAGCATTAGGAAATTATCACAAGCAGACAAGCCTGTCTGCCACCCAAGCTCTGTTAGCTGTCTGCTTCTGAACAGCAAGCCTCCAGTTCAGAGATGCTCAGACCAAGCTTTTAGCATGTTCTGACCTGAAGCCTATGAATGACAGCAGGACCTCAAGTTCCACAGCATCTGGATATCAGCCAGAAATGTCAGGATGTCAGAAAAACATCTTTAAAAAAAACCCTCTCATAGCCCAAAATATTCAAACAGTCTGTAATCAGTCCAAAGAGGTAATAACTGGGTTTTTTAAATTTCAGGTGACAAGTTATCAGTGGCGGGGAAAAAAAAAAAAGCAAAAAAAAAAAAAAAAAAAGAAAAAAAAAAGCCCTGCTTTCTGTTTAAAAATGTTGTTCATTTAGTTTTCCACAACTCTTGGTCCTCTAATCATACTCCTGAGATGTTAACTGCCTTGCTTTACCTCATCTTGTTCTACTGAACCCATATTAAAAGGAATTTTCCCTTCCCTCCCCACTTTCTTAGCCTGAATCTTTTCAGTTTAGTTCAGCTCAGTTCAATTATTTGTATTTCCTAATCATTAAAGGGTGAAACAGAGCACCTTGTGAATTTATGGCTGCTGGCATCAAACATAAACAACAGTACAAGTGGAAATGTTTTGAGTCACAGAGCCTTATTCCAACTTTCTTGGGCTGTAAGCCACATACTGGGATATGCTGCATTTCCTGGAAGACTGCTATCACCAAACCTTATCGGGAGAGCATGGTACCATGTTTATCAATATTGAGTCACTCTAGACAAGGTACTTGCAAATCTCCCAGTTTGATATTTTACTCTTGTGAAGGCTTGGGGTGTTTCTTCCTCAGCAATAACATGGGGCCACCTGCCATGCATGAGCTTGCAGCATGTGTATGACGCATGTTCCACATTCCAGCCATTGCTCACTCGTATGTGTAAGCAGCGTATGTTCTCCTGACATTTCTGTACCTACATCCTGGCAAGGATCAGGTTTGCATAGGGTATATATTAAGTGGGGGATGAAGGGAAGAGTGAACAATTAGCTCTGACTTATAACTGGGAATTTAGACCAGTTTAGACCAAAGGTCACCTCCACCTTTGGAAAAAATGATGGTATAAAACAACCTAGATTGATGACTCACAGGTGCATTATCTGAAATTGTATGCAATCCAGGTAAGAGTGGTTAGGCCATAATGTATTTCACGTTATATCCACATTGAATCTTCCTCTACATGTACTATTAAAATAGTGGGAAGATCTGGAGGAAAGTGAAGTGCCTCTACACCAATGCAAGCAGTATGGGCAACAAACAGGAGGAGTTGGAAGCTACCGTGCTACAGGAAAGCTATGACATTGGGGCAGTTATAGAAACTTGCTGGGATGAATCCTGTGACTGGAGTGTGGCTATTGATGGCTACAGTTTGTTCAGAAGGGACAGGAGAGCAAGAAGGGGTGGAGGTGTTGCCCTCTATGTAAAGAAGTAGATGCAATGTGAAGAGTTGTCCCTAAAGAACAGCCATGAGCATGTCAAAAGCTTATGGGTAGGAATTAGGGATCAGGACAACAAAGGGAGTCTTGTGGTTGGAATCTATTATAGGCAGCCTGATCAAGTGGAGCCTATAGATGAAGCCTTCTTACTCCAGCTCAAGGAGACATCACGCTCACAGGCTCTCATCCTGCTGGGGGATTTCAACCACCTTGACAACCTTTTGGAAAAGTAGCACGGCAAGCTGTAGGCAATGGAGGAGGCTCCTGAAGTGCCTAGATGACAACTCTTAAGACAAGAAATTGACAGCCCTACTCGAGGGGCTGTGTTATTGGCCCTGATGGTCACAAATGCAAGTGAACTCATCAGGGATGTCAAAGTTGAAGGCAGACTGGGCTGCAGTGATCATGTACTAGTGCAGTTCACTGTCCTGAGGGGTATGAGGCAGATGAGAAACATTGACAGGACTCTAAATTTAGGAAAGCAAACTTCCAACTCTTCAAGGAGTTAGTAAGTAGGACCCCCTGGGAAATGGCCCTCAGGGACAAGGGAGCAGAACAGAGCTGGCAGATCTTTAAGGATGCTTTTTGTAAAGCACAAGAGATCTCAATCCCCAAGTGCAGGAAATCAGGCAAGGAAGGCAAGAAACGACCATGGCTGAGCCAAGACCTGCTGGTCAAACTAGAAGGCAAGATGGACCTGTGGGTGTAATCTACCTGGACTTCTGCAAGGCCTTTGACAAGGTCTCCCACAACATCCTTCTTTCTAAGTTGAATAGATATGGGTTTGATGGGTGGACTGTTCAGTGGATAAGGAACTGGCTGGATGGTCACATCCAGAGGGTAGTGGTCAATGGCTCTAAATCCAGATGGAAAACATGACTAGTGGTGTCCCTCAGGGGTCTGTACTGGGACCAGTGTTGTTTAGTATCTTCATTAATTATACTGACAGTGGCACTGAGATCATTTGCTGATGACACCAAGCTGGGTGGTGTGGCTGATACACCAGAGGGACAGGATTCCATCCAGAGGGACCTGCACAAGCTGGAGAAGTGGGCCCAGGTGAACCTCATGAGGTTCAACAACACCAAGTGCAGGGTCCTGCACCTAGTCCTGGGCAACCAGAGATATCAATACAGACTGAGGGAAGACACACTAGAGAGCAGCCCTGTGGAAAAAGACCTGGGGATACTAGTGGATTAAAAGCTGGACATGAGCCACCAATGTGGAATTGCAGCCCAGAAGGCCAACTCCATCCTGGGCTGTATCAAGAGAAGTGTGGCCAGCAGATCAAGAGAGGTGATTCTGCTTCTCTCCTCTGCCCTGATGAGACCTCACCTGATGAGTACTGCATCCAGCTCTGGAGCCCCCAACACAAGAAGGATGTGGACCTGTTGGATCACATCCAGAGGAGGGCAACAAAAATGATCAGAGGGTGGAGCACCTCTCTTATGAAGACAGTTGGGGCTGAAGGCTTCTCAGCCTTGTTGGGGTTGTTCAGCCTGAAGAAGAGAAGACTTTGGAGGGGACCTTACAGCAACCTTCCAGTACCTGAAAGGAGCTTAAGAAGGCTGGGGAAGACAAGGGCATGTAATAACAGGAAAAGGGGTAATGGTTTTAAGCTAGAGAAGGGTAGATTTAGGTTGGACATTAGGAAAAAGTTCTTTAATATGAGGATGGTGGATCACTGGAATGTGTTGCCTAGAGAGGTGGGGGAGGCCCCATCCCTGGAGACATTCAAGGTCAGGCTTGATGGGGCTCTGAGCAATCTGTTCTAGTGTGAGATGTTCCTGCTTATTGTAGGAGGGGTTGGACTAGATGACCTTTAGAGGTCCTTTGCAACCCCAGACATTCTATGATTCTATGATTCTAAAGTCAGCTGTCTTTATGCAGCTAAAAGGCATCGTGGAGCAAATCCAGTTCTTTCTTGTATGAACGTTTGTCTCACACACTGAGTTTATTCTTAAAGACTCCCAGTGCTGCAGTTTCCAAAACTTCTCTAAACAACCTGGTGCAGTGCTGACAATTTTTCTGTTGGAGGGTTTTCCTAAAGCATAATCTAAATTTCCCCCAGTGCAATTTAAGTTAATTTCTTCTTGTGCTATCCATGGATGACAAGAACAGCTTGTTCTCTTATCCTATACAGATACATTTAATGCATTTGAAGTTTACTGTTTTGTATACGTATTTTCTCAAGTATATAGTTATAAATAAATATAATTTTCAATAAGTTATCAGTATTGATAAAAAAACGGGAAAATATTTCTTTAATATTTTTCTGAAGAACTTGCCTTCCTATGTGAAAAGGAATTGAAGAGGATCTGTGAGCAGCCATGGACATATAATAAATTCCTTTGTTTAAATGGTACAAGTGAACACGTTATGCTCTGTCTCCCAGAAAACAATGTCAGAATTTGCTTTCCTTTGTACATACTGATTTCCTCTTCTAGTAAAAAGAAATTCCTCAAATTCCTAAAATAAAATATCAGGACAGATAAAGGAAAAATGTCAATTCAAAAACATACAGCAGAAGTCAACTTAGCAGAAGCTCAGGTAATAAAATTACTACCTACTGTCTTTTAATTTTAATAACTTAAGACCTCTGTAAGATTATCTACCACTCTCTTACTTTTCTGCTGACCTTTCATTTCTTCTATGCCTTTCAGTGTCTGTTTCACGCCTTATATATCCCTGCCCTATATATGTGAAACTGCTGTGTTCCCCTTCCTTCCTTAAAAAATGAATTCTCTCCCGCAATCTTGACCACTTTCTTGTCTTCAGCTTTTAGCTGACAGTGAATCTGTATTCATCCTCTTGATGAAAACTCAGTCATAAGCTAAGAAAGAGTAGGCAATATATGTTCTCTGATAGGCCATAATGATGCCCATTTTGTGGCTGGACTGGCCATAGGACCTAGCAGAGAAGTTCCAATAATATCTTTTATATCTGAATCATCAGTTGTGTTTTACAGAAAAATCATGTCTGTATTTTTTCCCATTGTGATAGTGGTCATAAACTGGAGACATCCCTAGCAAAGAAGGCTGCCTCCTTTAATCGTTTGCAAATAAGGTGTTTTGAAGAAGAACTCTGAATCATTTACAGAATATTTCTGTAGAAATCTCAGTAAGGTTCAAACCTCAAAAAAACTTCAAAGAAAAAACAACCTCCAATTTTGGGGAACAGAAGTGCCTCTACTTAAAATATTCAAGGATTTGCTATATGCTGGTCATGAAGCAGCAAGTGCTGCATACAGTAGTGCACAACTGAGAGCTAAGGCATGTCTAGTCTTTCTCTAGTACACAACAGCTTCCTGAGAAACAATAAAAGCTTACAGCTGCTCAGCTCTGAAATAGATTAGAGAGCAAGCATGAAGTTTATGAACCAGAATCATAAAGCCATGCTGTTTACTGAAAGTTCACACATGTCCATGATGCTAGAAAAGGAAAACCATTCTCTTTTCCTCCTCCCTCCTACCCCTCTCAACCAAAAAAGATTCATCAACACGGATCAGGGAATTTATCCAAAATGTTACATGTCTACAACCAGAAGTCATGTTGGACTCTTTCACCATGGGGGCTGAAATAACTGTATGTCTAAGATTAAGTGACATACTGTGTCATAAGTGATATACCTTTATGCCTCCCCTGGGGTCTGCCCAAAACCCTAGTCTGGAACTCTGCTTAAGGTCAGAAAAGGAAAGAGCTTCATACAGGGCAGGAGCATACTGCAAGAAAAGTCTGGCACTGAACTTCATGAGGTAGGACTAGGGAATTTACTGTTCCACAGGGCTCTCTACATACAACTACTCTACGACTTGTTAATTAATTATGAATTCTGACTTCCTTTACTATAATGACCTTGGTAACTAAGTATCCTGGACATACCTTAGCGATAAATCATGAAAGCAAGTTCCTGAAACAAACTACAGAGAGATTCTGGTTACAGTTCAGCGACCAGCCTGCAGGCAGACTTTTAGATATACCACCACCTTCAAATTTTGAGCCTCTCTGTAGGAGTTCATATGACCACTCTTTTGTGGTTAAAAAAAAAAAAAAAAAAAAAAAAAAAAGATAATTGAGCTGTATATATTTCTGTAGAAAAGACCTAGATGTTTGAAGACTAATCCGATAATGGGAGACACTACCCGTGGTCTGAGGGTGATACTTGTAGTCTGGAGTTCTGCAGATCTCTTTCATACATTTGCACAGGAGAGGTAATCCAAAGTTGCACGGTGCAGCGTTCATCCAGGACAAGCACAAATCACTGGTTCAAAGCACTGCACTGTCCAAGCGCACAATGTTCTTTCACTGAGCGTTAATTCCACTGTCATCAACTCCTGCTGTCAAGATATCACATCAAGAGTATCACCTCCGCTTAGCTGTCCCCATTTTACTATACTAAAAACAAAACAAACCACAGAAGCCAGAGTTTCTTAAGGCTGAAAAATACTGTGATAAATTACACATTAATAGCCTAAAACGCTATTTCCAGGAAGCCTGTTTAAAGGAAAATTCCTGACTTTCTGAGGCTACAGCAGAGGTGTCATAATTCTGAAACAGAGCAATGAAAGAAGTACTGTCTCCAGGTGCAGCAGGAGCTGTACCTCATTTCATCTGCTGGGTAGACTGGTTTAAAATCTTTGGTAGCAATCCAAAACTTTCTGGCAGCTAGCATCCTGTATTAAAATTTATAAACCACGAAAGGTCTTTTCTTACAAAAAAGTTAATTCAGGATGGATAGGCTGAAAAGACTTGAAAGGGACAGTCATCAGAAGTGGTTATATGGAAAATTGGATGTAAGTAACACCTTTCACTCCATCAGAACATACTAAAAATACAGCAAATGTAATTTCAGTGAGCAAGGGAAACTGTATTGATTAAACATCTTTAAAAGAGCTGTGGATAAGAGCCCTGAAGCTGCCTGGCCTGTTGGGAGGTAGAATTTTTACAAAGAATGTATTATCTTCTCCAGAAGAAACATACTGATAGCTCAGCTTCCTTCAAGCTGCAAAACTTACCTACTGTCCAGTCCATGGTATCAGAGCCCTGGTCAGAAACTGTGGACATCCTCTGTGGTGGCTGCCCATCCAAGAGGCAGTATCAATAGCAAAAGCAGTTGAGCTCCATGTGTGTCTCAGGCTGTCACTCTGTGATCAGATAGCTTTACGAAACTAACCTTTAAAAAGCAAAGGCATATCTTCAGAGTTATTAAGAGTTAACCTATTTTCTCTGCTGTAAGAATACTGCAGAGGTAACAGCACCCAGGCTAGTGACAGTCCCAGCATGGAATCAAGGGGTATGTCCTGCATTTCTGCTGTATTACGACTGACACATTTTCATTCATGGTGGTTTGCTCCCCGCTGCCTTCTACTGTGAGACCAGCTACAGAAGTGCAGAACTGGGAAGTTTGGGGATTTTTGCTTGTTTGGGTTTTTTTTATAAATAGCAGTCAACACTCTCCACAAGTACTATTAGGCTGTTTCTGCATCCTATACTCACTAAGAAATTATTTTATTCTGCTCCACTGCTAAGACACTGCTCCAAAACTAGGAATCCACTCATTTTGTAGGTGAGCCAAGGCACTGGTTATTTACCCCAGCGGGCTCTGCTGAATCAAACATTTTTCTACCAGTATGACTGCAACTAGAGTTGGAATTAAACAGACTTCAGCTAAGTAAATTTGCACAAAAAGCTGTGTGCAGAAAATACCTTGACCCATCTCTTCTTCTTCTGGAAAGTTTAGTGTCAAAAAAAAGTGAAATAAATGCCACATTCATATTCAGCATGTGTCAGGATCCAGGACTGCACAGAAGAAGAGAAAAAGCACCATGAAATGTATATATTGGAGAATAGTGTTTTTAGGGAAGGCATAATTTGAGTTTATTTTATTTGTAGGGTTTGCTAATTCTGTCAAATATTTGTTGATATTTTGATAGATTGTAACTTGTGTCTGGCAAGTTTCCACAGCATACCTTTATGCTTTAGGGATGAAGAATTCAAAGGAAGGGTGTTACATGAAATTTAACATTTGAGCTATATTAAAAAGCCCTAAAATTCAGGAAGTTAAGTATTACAAGTTTTCTCTGGTTTGATCTGTTCATTTTATACCAATACAAACAGTCCATTCTGCTCAATTTCATATGACAGAATGAATGAATGAATAGAAGGTAAATAAAGGTCACAGAAATCTCCCTCTCTGTCTTCCTGCCCTGACAGGGGTGCATGTACTAATACCATCTTATGTTGGTGGATATTTTCAGTGACAGAAATGCCTTTTAGCTACAAGCCTTCACTTATAGCTATTTTCTTCCCTCTAGTGAATTTATTCCAAGATGAAACATGGCAAATTCTCAGACTTAGAGCTGAACTTTGAAAGCCATCACAATCACCACCTATTTTTGTCTCCTTTAACCCCCACATATTCCAACTATATGATCATTCCAGATGCCTGTCCACTTAGCTGTAAAGATCAGCCAAATCTAGTGCCCAAAAAAAGACATTCAGGAAATTAACATTATGAACAACCATTACAAAGACCCTGTGTGGTACTTCCTCAGTTTTCAAATACCTGATGAGATGTAAAAGGTGATATGGTAGCTGGCAGGACACTAATATATATCAAACAAGCTGAGATTCACCAAATACGTTCTATAATAAAGCCTTTTTGTTTTAATTTTTCATGCTTTAATAGTTCAACTTGAAACTTCCAAAAATTAATATCAGTATTGACCTTAATATTGTGAGACATTTCAAATTAAATTATTTCCAAGAAAATAAGACACTTAAAAAGATGTTTTATGTGTGCTAAATATATTGTTGTCACTTCTTACAGAAAAGCTGGGGACAGGACTCTTGCTGATAATTACCTGCCTTTACTAACTGAATAAAAAAAAAAAAAAAAAAAAAAACTACTCAGACCTCTCCAACTTCTAAGGCTCTTACACCAGGGACTTAATAGAGTCTTAATAGCTATAGGCAAGCTGCATGGAACTCACTTTCCTGAAGGCCATCAAATTAAGGGAAGACTTTCCTTGCAGATGCAGGGAGACCGGGCAGAATTTACCTTGCAGATGCTTCTCTTGCCTTCGAGAGCCTGCAGTGGCACTGGCAGATGTACCCCTGACATCTTTTCTCCCGTGCTTTCACTTCACTCTCTGACACCCTTCAGGCACTCTAGAATCAGTAAAGAACCTGTTTAAATGGAACAGAGTGAGTAAGGAAGCATGCACTCAATGGGAAGAAACAAAAGTCCTGAAGAATCAAGTTGTTGGTAACAGGCTCCTTTTTATCATCCAGGAGGATCCTCAAAACAGTAGCATGTGACCAGATGTTAGGACTGTCCAGAAGAACTGAGGGAGAAACTCTGTGGCTGTACATGTGTACTTGTCAACTTCTCAGTGCTTTTCATGAGAAGCAGTGTTCCTTAAGGCAGGCCAGGAGTAAAATAACAGCAGCATCATCCAGTAAAGAAGATAAGTATTTATTTCATAGAAATGCTGCAGGGAAAATGCTTTCAGAGGTCACTTTGGGCATCTGACAAGCACAATGACCCAAAAGACACACAGCTGGCTCACAGCAACTATAACTGAAGCACTATTCCCTTACCTTAATGTGTATGCTAAGTAAAACCACATAAGATTTGAAGTGCTTGGCCTTTGGGCCAACTGGCTAAGCAAGAAGAGCACTTCCTTTGGCCAGCTGTACCTTTTTCCAGACAGAAGTTTCTTTTCATAGAAATTTTATCAACATGCAACCCTGGATAAGTCTGCAGTTTGAACAAACAATAAAGTACACCAGTGTTACAAAAGCTGGCTAAATAAAAGAGAGCCTGGCATTAGTGGTTCATTAATATTCCACTGCTGAAACAGTGTGTTTCAGCCTGTAAATGCTGATGAATTACTTTTATTTTTCCTTTTAGGAAAAAATATCTTATTATTGCTATGCTGCCTGCTGAGAAGCCTCACCTCACTACCACATCGTATCACCTACACAACTGCAGTCTGTTTTCTTAAAACCCTGATTTCATGCAACTACCAGAGTTGTTTTCTTTTTCTTTTTTTCTTCCAGAAAGTGTGAGGCAGTCTTTCATTAGACTTTGAAGAATTTTGGCTGTCAGCATTATTAAACTAGAGTCCAAAATGAATAGCTTTATCTAGCTCATGAGTGTCTAAACCTGGATATTTTTTCCCAGTGAGTACAGAAGAATCAAACCAATGGACCTGATCTGCCTACTTGGGCTCAGCAGTTGTATCACTTCTTTGCCAAAACGTATGCATTCTGCTTTCCCATTGTCACCTGCTCCAAATTAAAATTCAGTTACAGTGCACACCTGCAAGCTACTGAAGTGGAGGCTTTAAGCCTTTGCTAAGTCCATGTTGCAGGTTTCAGCATTAGTTTTAAGAGGATGATTTTAAGTTAAAGGCACCACATCTGAAGTATGATCCATTTAGGAAGGAACTTCCACACAGGCAGCCAAAACAGGTGCAAGAGAACCTTTGCTGAGAGTGGTCATGTGTCAGTGTGCTTAACCATCTGATGTTGTTATGTGCATCCAGAAGCATTTCTGATTGCTCTTTGAAAAGCCTTTAGGGAAAAGTTTTGCCCGCTGTTTGCATTTACTTTCAAACATTTGAAGGGCCTGCTTGAACAGGCAGGTGAAAACAGCTATACTTTTATGATCTAGGAGTGGGAACACTTCAGAAGCTGAAGAGAAAAGCAGTCATCCCCTGAGCAACTCATGCAGAACACCAGCTGCATGCACTGGTAAACAGGCCTAGTTTCTTAATGAAGCAGATGGTCATAGCAAGCATTGCCCTCAGGAGAGCCTTGTTGCACTCCTAGAAACGTGTCCAAAAAAAGGGAAGACAGAGCAAAAGTTTGTACCCTTACCTTCCCCAATTGCCCCATGTAGTTGACACAATCACTAACTGGCTTTTTATCCTATCTGAGAAAAGAGGGTGACAATATTTAGCCAGCACGGTCTGCCTGCACCTGTAACTTTCCCGTGCTTCTGTATAAGTGGAACTTCAGGCAACCTCTAAATTTGCATTGTTAAAATGCAAAGAAGCAGTGAACAGAAATGTTAAGATTCTTGCTGCATGTACAGCTGACCATAGTGATCAATCTGTATTATGCAGTAATATAACATTTAATAAACCCTCAAAAATAGAAAAAATAATTTGAAAAAATACAAGGATTAAGAAACAAAGCCACGTGATGTAAGAAAACTAACAGATCTTTTACATTTCTTTATGTGTTTTTGGGCTAAATAGTTATCTTTTTTCAGTATTGAAAGTAAACATAATATTGCTTAGAATAAGTTTGTTGTATTTATGTTAACGAAAGATCAGATCTGGATTCCGGAGTGTTTAGTGACTCTGCTTCTGGGACAGGGAAACATGAGAAGAGCAGTCTTGTTATGAAACAAATTCTACTCTTACCTCAAAGACCCTTTCCTCTCTTCCCCTGACCTATCGTCATCTGTTCACTTCTATTTACAGAACTCCATTAACATCACTCGCTCTAATTTGATCACAAGTTTTTGGGCTCCACACAGAAACTACCTGGCTGATTTCCATGGCTTCTGCCCTGTTGAAGGGCAGAGCAGAGGATCAAAATGTCCCTTTCACTTCATGCAGATGGTGAATGCTTACGTTATAGGCTTCTTGGGTTTTTTTTTCCCCTTTTAAACTTTTTTGGATCACAGGTATATGTTACACATTTTTTATCTTTCCTATTTGAAGGAAAGGCATATGTAGATAAAGCCCTACTGATATTCCTGTCTGGCTTTCCTCTCCTCTTCAATAAAATAGCCAGCAATTAGTATTATTACAGTGGTGAAGGTGGATGCAAACATACGGAAAATGAAGCTACATAACTTCTAAAACCAACAAATCTAACTCCACTAATCTAAAAGTTGTTTTGCCTAAGGTAAGCATCCTCTGTAGACAAGGGAGAAAAAAACTGAGCGATGTCTACAGGACAGTTCAGCCCATGTTACAGTGGAGGACAAATGGGAAGTGTCCCTGGTGATTTTGCTCTCCCTTCTGACTAAAGGAGACCAGCTTTGATTAGACAGCTAACTCTTCAAGGACTATGGGCAAAGAAGATCAACCTCACCTTTCACCCCCACTTTGAAAATGTTTACAACTATGCTTACAAGACAGTTTGTCATGGTCACAGAACTTTGAATTATGGCTTTCAGCATCATTTAAATTATGTCTGCCTTTGTCCTGGGAAAGAGGCAGTGCTCCAACCTTGATCCTTCTGCACCATGGGGGTAGGCTCAAACTAGAGAGAACAAGAAAACAGCCTCTTCTTGTCTCAAAACATTAAGTAGTATGTCTTTGATTTTGTGAGATGTGGCAAGTGGCATTTTTGTTATGACTCCTATCAATGTATTTCTCATTGATGTTTGGAGAAATGGTATCAGCAGGCATCATAGATTTGACCTTGTCCTAAAGGTATGGCCTAAGGGTATAAAATATATGAGAACTGATCAGACATCACAAATTATTTCCTCACACAACACAGATGAGCATTGCAAAGTGCTCTCAAAATTCCTCTCAAAATATCTACCTTTCACCCTTTGGAAAGGCAGTTTTCATGAGCTGGAAGAAATCCATGCTTCTTTGAAAGGCAGGGCAATTTCACACAGCAATCTCACTTTGAAATTAGGCCACACCATTCAGTTTCTTATTAGCCTGCTTAGCTGGTTTTACAGTCTCATAAAACAGTTTGTTCCTCTCTCACACACTTGCTCTCCTTTTCCTATTTGTATTTTTAAAATAAATATGCTTTTTCTAACTAATGCTTTTGCCTTAATCTCAGTAGACAAAGTCATACATATGCTTGTAAATAGTATCATGGCTCTAGAAAATCATGATTGCTGTGACAAGATAAATGCAGAATGACTGACTGCCATTTTGCCCAGTGGAGATGGGGACACATTATGCAACTATTGCACATCAGGTTCAAATGAGAAACAAAAGATTCTCACACTAATTACTTGTTGTGGAGCTTCCTGCCACAGGATATTGATGGGGCGATAAGGTAAATGGACAGATAAAAAGGCACTGGAGAAAATTAAAAAGGAGAGCTTCATTATTAGTAATAGTGAAGATGTAACTTCTGGCCATGGGCTGCTGTCTGACTGTCAGAAGAGAAGGATCTCATGGGGGAAGAATCTCACCTCATATTCCCTGATTTTATGCAGCACTACTAGCCCCCTGCAGCTGGGATGCTGGCTGACCTCGAAATCCAGAATAGTCACATGAAAACTCCTGCTTATTTATTTGTAATCCCTTCTTTCTGCCCCCCCAACATAGCGGCGATATTTACTTCCAGGTCTATCCTACCTAACAGCATGAAAGACTCTGGGCTCTTCGGCTTCTCTCCCATCCTGCTTGCACCTGGAAACATTTGAAAGCTGTGTCGTGACCTCATTGACCTTTCTGCCCGTGGGATTGAATTTCATGATTGCTGCATTTTCTTTTTTTGCCTAAATTTTTCAACTGACACTATGGAAAATGAATTGTGATTACCAGGAGTGCAAGTTTCTATTCCCTGACCAATTCATATGATCCAATGCGAGAATTAAAAATAGTTGTCACTGGAGCTAACCAAAGAATTTTGAAACAAAACACTGGAATATGTTGGAAAATGATGGCTCATGAAAACAGAAGACTGATGGACACATGACGATGTGCTACTTCCAAATAAAATTAACTAGGGAAGAAGGTAAAGCAATGCTTACAACCCTACTGGAATAAAGCACATCTATTTTTCATTTCAGTGTGGTTTTGCTTATTGAAGCCCTCTCTTCAGGGGCACAAAATTATTACAACAAAACTGAAAACCTTATGAATTGAGCCAGATTGTAAAATTCTTTGCAACTGTTTTCAACCAGCTTGCTTAGTCAAAGGCTTTGTTAGCTTCTGGAAACTTACTGATAGAGCAGCAGCATACTTACTGTGAAACAGAACAACTAAATTTTACCTACAAAGATGATCTTACACAAACCTGGGGGTAGCTATTATTTGTTTTATTTTAAATGCTAGTCTGTGTTGAGCACAACAAACAGGGTTAAGGCAGAGCATGAATGTTTGATAACACAAATTACTTGGGATTGGCACAGGTGGTTTTTTTATATTTTTTCTTTCTTTTGTCCTTTTACACCTGCACTACTACTTCTTGCCATTTTCCTTAAAATATATGGTTTCTTAACATCATGTTTTGGCCACAGTATCCTCAGTCTACAGCCAAATCCTTCAATTATTCAGTTTTGCTGTACTAGCTGTTTCAAATTTACTTTCAGTGGTAAACAAGCCACAATGGGGAACATCGCCATATATCAAGTAGCTATGATCAGGCAGATCAGGTACCAGTAATTTTCCTAAGGGAGATCCAGTGTCCAAGATCAAGCATGAAGGATCAGATGTCCACACTGCCACCATCCAGAATTAAGTGTCATGGATCAGAGCTGTAACTGCAAGGAACAAAGTGTTACATGTGGCAGAGCGGGGAGCAGATACTGCCCTGGAACCTCCCTGGGGGGATGGTATCTCTGTAGCTTCACCATTGGCTGTCAAGGATTCAGGCAGCCAAGGCAAAGGTGATTAAGGGATTGCTCTCTTAGGTGAGCCTGACATCTCTTTGCCAAACATTTATTTGTTCATACAGGTGTGTCTCTAGACAAGCAAGGAGTCATATGATGTTTTGAGTGTTTTGAGATTGGAAGGAGACATCAAGCTATGGAAATGCAAAGAACTGATATCCAAAGCTATCCAAAGGAGTATCTTTAACTGTCATGGATGTAATCAGAGCTGAAACAGAGTGGATATGCTTCACACTCACAGAAAGAACAATTATGCCTCTTTTGAGTAATGATAGTTAAAATAAGTAATACATTTTAACCTTTCTGCTTTCTAAAGGAATGCTCACATGTTGCTTACTGCTATATGAAAAATAACCCATAGACACAAACCAAGAGTAACAGCTGAAAGGACGTGATTTCTTGAAACAGTCCAATCTGAGTATCAAGGCCCTGTCAGCCCTCTGCTCCTCTTGAACAAATTATCACTGTGCTCAGGTCACTGTTAGGAAGCATTTGTGCAAAGCTGTTGATTCTTGTAACCTGGGTGTTCAAATGTGACCGAACCTCACACTAACTTCATGTAGAACATCTCTTAGGCCCCTGAAGTATGAAGAAACTTTCAAAGAAGAACAATTTACTTAGTCCATGGGCTAGTACTGTATATGTGAAGATTGAGTAGGGAGCTGCTGATAGGCTCTAAATCACACCATTTCAGCACACTAACATACATTCACCTGCCTGAACCAGCTAATCCTGATCAAGGAGAATTTTCGCTGGACATGGGGCAGTGAGGGAGCATTACATACAAGAAACAGTTCACATGAATCAGATACCTGATTCCATTGTGGGGACAATAACTTAAGACTCAAATAGAAACTCAGAGGTGTGCCTGAACGTGAATAAACCCTTTTTTGAGTTTTCTCGGCTTTCAGAGCTCACTAGACATTGTAGAGACAGACTGAAACCTGATTGCAAAGTAAAAGGTTTCAGTCTGCTCCATTAGTGCTGCAGTCCCCCACACAGCACTGCGAATTAGTCTGCTCAAGATCAGGACAGACAATTTGAGTACAACTGTTTTAAAATTTAGTTTGCCTTTTAAATATCAACAGAAGAATATAAGTCAGCAGAATACAGATGAGAAAGAGTCAGGAATACTGAAGGAAAAATCAATCAATCAGTAAGTAAACAAATAAACAGTTTCTGCTCTTCCACCCTCTCCTCTCTTCCCATCTTACCTTCCCAATCTATGGGTAGAGTAATAATCATTCAAATCATTCAAATCATTCAAAACAAGCAACGCTGCAAATGTCTTTAAATTGGAAAGTGTTTTAGTGGCTTGCATCCTGGCTTTCCTTCATCCAAGATGGGATAGATGAAAGTCTCTAAGGAAGGCATCAGAAGTGCCTTGTACAGTGATATCTTTCACTCCTTATCTAGACACTGATCATCTGAAGGCACAAGTCTTGTTTCTCTCCTGCTTCATCTTGAGCTGGGAAATAAGACTGGTGGATGCAAGCAGCTTTAATTTTTTTATGTTAATACACGAAGTCACAGATCTATAGATTTTTTGATAGGATGAGCAGTTTTTAAGAATGTATTCTAATTATCTTGCATTAGTTCCTAAAGATTATCTAGTGATTCTCAAGAGTACCTCAGAAAACAGCTCGTTGTCAAGATACCTACCACTGCCGAACCAAAAAAGGAAACAGCATTGTCCTTGGGAAGTACTCCTAGAAAGTAGGTTCACAGAGAACATCCAAAACTATGGTTTGAGGCTATGAGACATTTTGATAATGCTTGGTATTAATTCCTTCGTATATGAGCCATTTGCAAATCCCATCTATTATTAGCAGTGATAAATGAATATGCCTGGAGCCATTTAAGGAGCAGAAACAATTGGAGAGGTGGACTTGTTATAGTTCACATTCGTATCATTGAACATCGTGTTTAGAAAGTCTCCTAAGCCCACAAGACTCATCACCATCTGCAGGTACTTCAGTTCTCAGTTAGCTTTGATATAAATGGTTTGTAAGCCAGAACAGAGCAGCCAGCTACAGCCATTGCACATTACATTTCGTGTCACAGGTCTGAACCTTTGTCACTCCACCACCTGCTGTGCTGCTGACAACTAGTCTTCTAACCTTTCAAGCTGCTCTGATATCATCAGCATCTCTTCAGAGGTCCCACAGCCTCTCAGAGGGGCATGAAACCTGATGTTTGTGTTCCACTGCCTGCAGATTACCATTGAAACCTTACAGGGTGAGCAGAATATGCCGGCCACTGCAGAACCAGACATGGCTATGCCTATCACCAGTTCTTCACCCCAACTCCAATGTGAGCCCTGGTTTTTTTTTGTTAGCCTGGAAACTCAAACAAAGAGGCTACTCTTATACATGTTTATTCTACAGCTATTAGAAACATGCACTCAACTTCCAGGCACTTGCAGCCTTCACAAGGAGCAGACTACTGAGAAATTCCCAGGAAGTTAACTGGCTCCTTGCCAGCATGGCATCCAAGCTCCCTAATCTCTTAGGACTTGAATATTCCCATTTATAAGCATAGATGTCCCTGGCGGTCCAGTGTAAGGAAAGCAGAAATGTAGTCAAGACAGGAAACACTCCCTTTTCTTTTCCAGGGACAACAGGATCTTTCACTCCCAGGCACTGTGGTTGTGGCAAAGGTATGGAAAACTTCTCTAAAAGAAATGCAACACCATCCAACCAATCTCTCCAGGAAGGATTTATGACACAGACAGTCCAAGCACAGTTTGCATAAGAATGTTTCATGATTTATCTCTCAGTGGGCTGCTCTGTTGTGCGTTCAGTTGCTTAGTTTATTTGCCAAGTTTTAGCCTGTCTCAAGCAAGACAAGGTACTTCATTCTGACAAACCCTAAAATATCATCCCAAACAAAGTCCATGAGGTTTAAAGAACCATTATAAACAGCAAAACCTGGTTCAGAAATTCAGCAAACAAGACTTCTTTTGCAAATTCTGAAACTTGATCTTCATACCTGTTTTTTTCTGTTTCTCTATCTAGATATTCCCAGGAAAAGACAACACCCATTATAGGCTCATTGGCAACTCGGAATGTGTCCACTCAGGTCACGCACATGTGAATTTACATTCACAGCAGCTGGCTGAAGTCTCATGATTTCTGATCTCTTGCATGTCTACCACAGAGCACATTTACTTGGTATATGAAGTGTAAAAGAATGAAAACCATTTGAGAAAGGCAAGTGATTCCTGTATCATATTAACCCCCAAAAATGTCCTCCCCACCTCTAGAAAACCACAAATGACCTGACATCTTTGCTCATTGTAGAATTCAGCTCCACTTTCATTTCCGAAGACAGTTCTCTATTTTCTACAGGGAAAGGCCAGTAATGCTAAGAAATTGAAGTAAAGAATGCCAATCATTTCACAGCAATCAGGCTAATCCATGCTGCCCACAGCACAGAATTCAGCATAGGCAAAGACAAGTATCCTTCTTATAAAAAATTCTAGGAAAGACTCTTGAGCAAAAAGGTATATCATGCCTTGTAGAATATGAAAATATCTTCCCCTATCCCCAGTGCCCTATCCCAGTGTCACTGATTCCAAAAATCTACTCTTTCATTCTCTTTGTGGGTTCTGGGCTAGCCAGATGGCTAAACCGTTGCAGAATCAACCCTTAACACGGAACACTGAAGAAGCTTAAGAGAAATGGAAAAAGTCCTTAATGAACAATGTATCAGAGACTTTGTAAATACATGGGAAAGCCAGAAAGGCAGATGTGAAGGAGCTGAAAGAAACTGTGAGCACCGAGACTACAGAAAATAAGATTTCTGAGGGAAGACCAGAACTGATCACACGCCATCGTATACAGAAACACATAATCAGCAAAGCTTCATACAACTCATACATAATATGGCTCCAGTATGACTATTGTGAACTATTGTCAATCCAAAACCCAAGAAGATCCTGAGAGGAGAAAGAGTAGAAAGAAGAAAAATCCAAGAGTTAGTTAAAAAGCAGCAATAGAAACAAAGTAGAGAACACGATACATAAATCCGAATGTAATATGCTTTAGCGGACTGAAACACCTAAACCCTGTGAGGAATGACTTTCAGGTAAAATAGGGGTATTAGCTACGCCATTCTTCCAAAAAGGTTTTTCACCACTGGAGGTCACTGTAAACTGCAGTTGCTCTTTATCAGTCCCTCGAAAGAAAAAAAACCAAAGTATGCAAGGTATCTAGGGTCCACGCTTTGAGGTGAGTCAGAACTCAAATATCACTTGCAAAGTATCTGAAAAAATAGCCCTCACTAATCGGTAAGGACTTCTCTTTGCTGGAGACAGGCTTATTCTTGCGCCAACTTATTACAAGCAGAGCAAGGGGCAGACTGCTGAGCGTTCAGGCATGTGCCCGCATATACACAGGGATCAGTTGTGCATCTGTCAGCCTGCCTCTCTTACTGGTCTTGCAGACACTCTTCTTGAACACCAGTAAGCTAATAACAGATAAGGTGATGGGGATGCATCTGGAGACCTACTACTGCAGCTCATAAAATTCAGTGGTTTATTTTTAGAAAATGAATTTAGGGTTTTCTGCATTATGATTTCTAAAACAAGGCAAATGTTTGGCAGTGGTTCCTAATAAAAACATAAGCCTGCTAAGTTTGAAGTTTTACATCTTATGTAATCCATAGATCACAGTTCATCTGAATGCAATTTTCTTCTATCTCTTCATTGCATTCAGATTTCCATTACTGTGAACAATCCTTCAAACAATTCCCAGCCCACACCATTTGATCAGATAGCTGTGCATATATACTATATATACTACAGATTTTAAACTGATGCTCAGACAGTAAAGAGATGTTAGTCTAAATTCCTATCTTCCATATCCCAAATCTCCCATACTAGTCCTACTGGTATGACTGTCAGAAGAAATAGCTGATGTTGTCAGAACAGAGATGCTGGGTCAGTTCCAGGGAAAACTAGCATGAAAGCATTGGAAAAGAATAAAGACAAATGAACCCAGCTGGTTCCAAATTGCTATAAATTAATAAATTAAATAAGTAAGTAAATAAATAGGTAAAAAAAATCCAGCTTCATAGACTAAATTTGCATTTCAGGGATACAACTGAAACTCCCACTTGACCACAATTCTGACAATTATCCGGTGGCAGCTGGGCAAGTTTTATATGAAATGCACATTTCATTTACTGATATTCCACTTTTTGATGAGGACAGGGAGCCATCCTAATGCAGGCTTCCTTATTTTCTGCCCAGTGAAAAATAGCAGACCAAATTTTGGCTTGTGTCAACCAGAATAACTCCAAAGAACTTCAGCTTTGTTTTATCTAAATGGAGAACTTCTGTAAAAGAGAAGCAATCTGGGTCTCTGACAATTTAAGAAGAAATTAAAAAGGGCCCAACTTTTCTTCACTCCTCCAATTTGTCTTTCAGCTCTCCCTTTATTCTTTAGACTTCAATCTATTCCAAGGAATCAGCAAAAGAAGGCTTATCAGAAAATCCATGTGACAGAAAAATCCTAATAAAAATCAAACTCTACAGAATGAAGCTGGAAGAAATCCTCTGATGTGATTAAAGCATTATACTTGTAAAGCAAAGGCTAGCAACAAAGACAAGTTCACTGAACATGAACTTCATTGCTTTGTTGTGTCATTCTCCTTTCATTTTTATTTATACTTAGTATAAGAGCTCTTTGTAATGATAGGATGAGGGGGAATGGCTTTAAGTTGGAAGAGGATTAGACATTATGAATAAATTCTTCACTATGAGGGTGGTGAGACACAAGGCTTGTGTCTCACCCAGGCTGCCCAGAGAAGCTGTGGATGCCCCATCCCTGGAAGTGTTCAAGGCTGGGTTGGATGGGTCCTTGAGCATCCTGGGAGGTAGAAGTGGGAGTTGTCCCTGCTCATGCAGAGGTGCTGGAACTAGATTATCTTTAAGGTTGCTTCCAACCCAAACCATTCTGTGATTCTGCAATTCTAATATATTCTTTAGCATGTCATTTCAGCTCACTGGAAGACAGAAAATCTCAGCTTTCCACTGGAACAGAGAGTACTTACTTGTTTGCAATTATAATTGACCAACAGATAGCAGCATTTCAAATATCCTGTGTAGTTCAGAAAGCTACACTTTAGCTTCATCTAGTTATTTCTAATACTGAATGATCATTTTGGACTACACTGGAGTATCACAAAGACCAAAGGAATTATATCTACATAAGCTGAGAAGAAAAAAAACAACAAAACAAAAACAGGACTCATACTGAACAATGAATAAAGAGATACTCCAAAGCAATGTTTATGGTTTTATTTGTTTGTGGATTTTTTTTCTATAAAATGTGTATTTGGCATAAACTTCAGTGCTTCATTTGACACTCAAATGAATTCCCACTCCAACATCATGCTGACAAAATTTGTATATAACACTACAGACATCCACTTTCTTTTTGACCTTCCTTGTATTAATGAATTCCTATAAATTATTATCATTTCCAAGCTTTAACACAAAATGCCATTTGATAATGCAGGGGGATACTTTTAAGAGTCTAATTTTTTCTTTGGTGCCTGCTTAAGATTTTGGAAAATGATTCATAGTTCCAGACACTGTATACATTAATGGTATGATTCCAGATGCAGGAGATCCTGGGAACTATGGGAGAATTGGCAGATCTGGAAGTAGAGCTTAAATAATTATTGCCAACCCATATTCTTTCAATTAAGCCTTCCACCAATTTTGGAACCCAGAAATAGCTAAGAAGCCAATTTTCTCTACCACAGTCACATGATGCTGAAATGGAGATGCCTGAAGAATTTGTGAGGGGAAAAAAAAAAAAGGATATTCCACATACTTGGCAAATGCTAGCTAATAACACAAAGGCTTTCAAACAATGTGTGTCAGAGAATAGAATTCCAGATATAAGAAACAGTTGGGATAAGGAAGACATTTCTTTCATTGTAAGGGGGTCATGCTGTGGTGGCAGTATGTCCCAGGCCCCGGCCTGGAAGTCAGAAAGTCTGGCATATAGCCCTGCTTCTGGCATAGATCTGCTGGGTGACCTTGAGTGCTTCTTTCCATCCCTCTGAGCTCCTGCTCCTCCACACAGTTCTGTAAAAGCCTGCCTACTTAGACTGTCACGTCTTTGATGTGACAACTGTCACTCACTCACACTGTCCATAAACAATCTCTAATGCAGGGAAACTTTGTATTGCCTGAGGACATAAGAACCAATTGCTCCTCCTGTGCCAGCCTCCTGAACTATTTAACCATGCATTAAATTACTGCTAATGAAGCGGGGGGGGCATGTACAGCACAGGTGTAAGCAAGGAAAAGTGCAAAGAGGCATCACACAAACTTCCTTTACAATTCCATGCTAGCCCTAACAACCATTTTTAATCAGTTAAATTGGCAACTGGTGGCAGCCAGAAAATGTTTTATAGAGATTCTTTAAATAATAAAATCTGTTTGACTTGTTGGAATTTCAATTGTGAATTGGATGGAAAAGCTAAAGATTTTCATACTTGTTCTCCAAAGAGATGCCTGATAAATGTAAACAATTTTTAATAAGTGACTTACAATAGAATTTGTAACTTATATTTGTTGTAAAACTATATTATAAAGACTAGAAATCCAGATTTTATTATGCAGCATTATGTCCACAAGGTGTTCACCTTACAGCAAGGAAAGTGCTGTAAATACTGTGCTTAATGAACCTGGCAACTAACATGACTGGAGAGGCAGTAGCAGTATGTGGAATCATAACAGTGAAGAGAAAATGCCTTCAGAAACATGGGCAATTTAAGTATTTGGATAAATCCATACCTTTGCACTATTCCAACAGACAGTGAGTTATTGCGCAACTGAAAATGAAGCACGTACACAACAGAGTTTAAACATACAGATCTTGGATGTAGTGCTGGAAAGATGCAACACGGAGACAGATCTGTCTTTTAGCAGCTAGAATATGGTCTTGAAAGAAAGACAACTTAAAGGATTACAAGTGACTCAAATAAAAATACCTCTTTATAGAAACATAAGTTAATAGCTCTAGTCAATTAGTCTGATTCATTTGTCCTAAGCTTCTGAATTCTGTTCATTCTTCCATTTTAGTGGTGCTACATGGACTCATGTTTAGAACCTCCAACACTTTAGATGCCCCCATGAGCAAGCTACATTTCCATAGTGTGTATTTCTATTCTGACAGGCTTCTTATGAAACCTTAATAAAGCCCTCTTAACATATGAGTTGGCAGAAATACATAGGGTAGGTATAAATAGGAGACATAAGATGCCTCTGGGATGGTCTAAACCATGAAGGACCAAGAGGCTTTAATTAATTTCTCCAAATTTAGAATGACCAAACATAGGTCTACCAGAAATTTCAGAGAGACAGCAGAAAGTGTTTGGTTTGACAAAAGCAACAATTCTCTTGGTGAACATGTCCTTTAAAATGTAATGATTACATTAAGGGCAGTGGCATCGTCAAAGGTCAACAGAAAATCATCCTGCATCTTGTTGTCTCACTGCCAATAGTTAAGATAAACCGCTGTAATTTTCTCCTAGCGTCTTCAACTACAGTCACTATTTAAGATATGAGGTCAGTTAGAGGCTCATAATTAGTGTCATAGCTGAAATTAAACCTATGTGCCCATGCATCTGAGCCATCACTCTTTAGTCCCGGCCTGAAGTTATGGACGTCGTGTGTACCAGTATGTCTGCCTAGTTATCCGTGAAGACAGGGAATTATAGAAAAAATACACTCTCTTCCCTCTTTAGTACCAATAACAAATCTCTTTATGCGTATTATAACAACATGTTGTGTGCTTTCTTTAGCATAAGGTCATATTATAGAGCCCCCATTTTCAGTTCTCTCAGGAGTTTCATTTTCAAATGTCATTCAGGCACATAAAAGTCCTTCACTACACAGGACTTTCAAAAAATCCTCACTTGTACACTATACAATACATGTCCAACTAACAGTTACGGTTTCAATATAAAAAATTAAGGGATTTGTTTAACTCAGAAGTGAAAAACAAACCATTTTCAGCAAACACAGAAGGACCAAATACCAGGAATTCTGTTGGATTTTCCATATAAAGGGAAAAATTACGATCCTCAGCTCCTTAAAATGCTCATTACATGTGAGGCTTCCATTTGAGGTGACAGGAATGTGACCTTTCCTATGCAAAGGCCCCTGTTTGGAATCTTCACAATGCACTCAGCACTGGAAAGTCACTTTTGCTGCACCGTGACTTCTGCTACATGTGTCCACTAGATATTGCACAAGGGTGCCAGAAGAGAAAGGTCACAGGGATGGTCTGGATGTATCTCCCTGCATCTCCGTGTATATTACAAATTGGCTGGGTAGGTAATCTGTAATGAGACACCTTTGAATGATCACGATCAAAACAATTCTTTGCTAAGCCATGCATCTAAGGTCAAAGAGGAGTTTTAAACGGAAGACAGACAAGATTCAACATTTTTTACACTGAAATAAATATCTATGCCTTTGCTGTATCAAAACTGATCTGATTTGCATATGTTTTCACAGTTACATATTCCAAAGTTTACGATAAACCTCTCACCCCGGTATTCACAGGATCTAAATAAAAGCCAAGGAGAATTACCTGGGGGAGGAAGGAGTGAATTGCATGTAAATAAACATCAGAAAAATACAGAAAACATCTAGAAGCTGCTACAGATTTTTGAAATTTTAGATCCTGGAACAAATGCTGTGCAGGACCTTTGCAAAGTAATCAGCACTCATGAAGTGGCTGGGATCCAGTAGGCTGAGGGACCAGAGGCCTGCTTTCCCTCAGATCTCAGCATATAGCGATGCAGAGAGGATACTAGACAGAGGGTCAGCAATTTAATTTCCATATTACAGATGTCTCTGTATGGATGTCACTGACTGAGAGTATGACCTGAGACTCTTCATCCATCTCTTTACCTGTTTCTCAATTTACATCTCCCTTAACCAGCTGTTCAGATAATTAATTCTGTGGAGGGGATCTGACCTGTACTGTGCCTCACACAATCTCAGTTAAGGTCTCTGCTTGCACATAACGCACGTAATTATTACCAAAGGCCCTTTACAACTCACTGAACAGATACAGGCTTCCTGAAAGTACAGTTAACTGACACTGGCTGTAGTATTCTGCTGTAGCATCACATACAGAAAGAAAATGGATTTACTGAAAATTACTTGTTATCGCTCTAAATTTTCTTTTTGATTAATGCTGTTTTGAAGAAGGACCATCACGACCATAAAGTAGCACTGTTACCTCACACTCCCCTAGGAAGCCAAACTCACATTTTCTCCAGAACCACAAAAAATTGAGCAAGACCCATAGGGCTCTTTAGATCCCATCCCTCTTCTTCCCTCACACTTTGGGAGTTGAAGAAAGTACCATTCCCAAATACGAACTGTGGTAGAGATGACCAGCTTTTCTGATCACACCAGCCATTTGTCCAAACCTTCATAGGTCTGAGAGCCATGGGAAACAAAGCAGCATGCAGAGAAACTAGGGAGCTCTAGGAACAGTTTACTTGCAGATGACTACAATACTTCTCTAGAAAGAGAGGGAGGACGATGAGTTTGGAATGGACATTCCATGGAGTCCTGAGATGACATAGCAGTGTTGGTCTCCGGTTGATGTTGGCGCATTTTCTCCCAAAGCTAAGGATTCAGATTATCCAGGAGTCCCCTGCATGAGCACAGCCCTTCTCCCTGGCAAGGACACTTGCCCTTGCACTTGAAATACTTCTGAGTCCATGCCACCTGTCTATGTATGAGTACTTAGGAGACAGCCTGGGAAACTTGCACTTAATGAGAGACAATTTAACTCAAAAGAACAGCAAAACTTATAACTTATCCAAATTTCAAAAGTGATTTCATGATGTGTGCAACAAAACCAGCAAAGAGCTCCGACAGTGACTGACATGCAAAATTGAGGAAAAAATACTTTACTGTAGATAAGAACTGGAAAGCAATCTTTGGTAGTCGTAACACAGGGTATTTTTAAATCTGTTTTCTTTGCAGTGCAATGGATATAGCTCTATTGTTGACAAATACCATTTAGTACATTGGCCTTAAGTATTATAAGCTGGAAAATAAGTTGACAGTAGCAAAACAGTAGAACTGCAATAAGGATAGGACGGTGGAATGAAATAAACTTCTTTTTCCTTACAAATTACAATTTAGGCAAGAAAAAATGAAAAATCCTAGTGAGCTAGGCATAAGCAAAAAAATAGATCTTTTTTTCAAGCTCATCTGTGGATGCAGCAACAACTGCAGACTGCATCAAAGACAAAATGCAAACCAGCAGCCACAGATTTGATTTTTTAATTTGCCACCAGATCTACAGGAACCACTTTTTATAAGGAACAGATTTTTAACATGTCTATTAATTATCTTCTCTTTATCACTTGTTTGTCTTGCATGAAAAGCACAATACTACACTTTTAGCAGTTTCAGCAATTAAATGTGACTGAACTTTAGATTCAACCGAGCTGCATACCAGGGACAACATTCTCCTTGACAGAATGGTACTGAACATTTGGTTCTTCATCATCTATCAAACTGGCTAACCAATGGGCTTAAAGATCATTAAAGTGAACATTAAAAAAAAAAATAAAAATCATAATTCAGTAACTGACACTATCAAATTAAGTACTAATTAATCACATGAATAAAGACATTTTGAACATGTTTTTACTTTCCGAGCATCCCCTTAGCTTTTATCTCTGTTTATCCATGCATGTATGTCATAGAAGTAGAATCAGTATAATTAGAAACAGCATCAAAAACCTTAATAAGATCTGTCTGGTTTGCTTTTGCTGAGACGAACATCAGTACAGATTTCTGAAAGAATTTTTTTTTCACAGAATCTTCCTGGTTGGAAAAGACCTTGAAGATCATCAAGTCCAACCAGTTTTTCTGATGGATTAGAGGACATTCATATAATGAGCTTCATAGGTCATCATGGAAGAGTATACAAAGAATGCTACACTTTTTTTTTTTTTTGCTTTCTTCGATTTCTTTATAACTCTTATTAATCTTGACTGCTGATATGTGTAGCAATATTGCAATTATTCTCCGTATCATTGTACTGCAAGCTCCTCAAACAATGTGTGAAAAAATTTGTTACATATTCACACTAGGTCATGGTTCTTTTGGCTAATAGTGCTAAAAGAATATGCAAGTGTGAGTTTGCAGACTTTTCCGATCTCAAACCTTTGACATAAAAACAGTGTTGAGATTCTGCAGGTGGATCTCTTCACAGAAAGAATGAAAAATTACATTTGCAGCAAACTAATTCTAATCCTCAGCATTCTGGCAATCTGCATCCCTGGAGCTACTTTAGAACAAGTGTCTTCCTTTTCGCCTTCCTAAACTCATACATCTGTTTAATTTAAGCAATGTTTCCTGTCAATAATTCTTCTAGAAGCTCTGGAGATAAAACATGATGGATTATCACAGCACTGTATTACTTTGTGAAATCACAGCAAATGTACATACTATCTTTGAACACAACATTTAGTGATGTAGTAACCAGAGTTGCTAGGTCTTTCAAGAGATAATATTACATTCACTTTACAACAACAGGAAATTAACGGGCATAAGCCTTACTAGGGATCACGGAGTCCCGTAATAAGGGCTGGCAAGCGTGCTCCCACCGTGGCCAAAGAGGGTAACCTTGAGGCAATCAGTCCCGTGTACTGCACCCAGTAGAGGTCACTAGAGGATGCATCATGTTTTAATGGTAACACAAAGCACTCCGGCCGCAAGCAGAGAGATGCACCTTCCTGACAACCATATCATCAAGAGTCTAGGATTTACTGCCAGGTAGACTCTCATTAAGGAGAAGAATATGTGCCACTCCATGAATGAACGGGAGCAGCATTCATCCCCTTAAACAATATTGACACTGATCAGTGAAATATATCTAATTTATTAAAAGTATATCTACTACCTGTGCATTTCCAGATGCAGGGATCTCTTTCCTTCTTCCACAGCTTAACACAGTCCACAAGGCGTGCCAGAGATATGACACCAAAAGGCAGAAACTACCTGCAATCCAGGAAGCATTTCTTTGCAGGGGTAGATCCATCCCTTTATTTTTAATCAACTGATTAACTTGGTTCTCCTACTCTAGCAGATGAAATTTGGCAGGCACCCTCAAAAGCCTCCCCAGTTCTCTAAGTACCACCGAGCTAGACAAGGCTTGGACACGCAGGAGGATCTCATCTCATACTTCAGCACATTCCCTGAACCTATAAGGAAAAGAAGTGATGGCCTACTGACAGGCATGAAACAGGTGCAGGGATCTACACTCGATGTGTATTGCAGGGACTGGAAAAGCCAGAACTTCTCAAACTAAGCAAACTGTTCACACAGTCCCCTTTGCAGTTGGCAGTTCAGGCCACTGGTAATTTTTTTTTTTTTCTCTTTTAATAGGCAAGAAATGGGGAAAAATTACTCAAAGAGCAAAATTCAAGAAAATCACTTTAAATGTGTCATGGTGCTCATGCACAGGAAGGTCACTTTGAAATGCCATGGCTTTCATGTCTGCAGCCCCTTCAGTATCTGTGCTTGCAGATTGTCTACATTGCTCACGTTACCAAACCACTGCCATGGAGAAAGTAGATCCTAGCTTTCTCCCTATCTCATAGCCATCATCTGCTCATCTGCCAACCATCAAGGGCTTGATCCTAAGGACAGAGATGCCTGATCATTACAACCACATGCATGTAAGACTTTCAGTACCATCAAGCTAACTCCTTTCCCTCAAAATTTCCAGGACCAGACAGACTGCTTCTGCTCAATTTTCCCAAGCAATTCAATGTGATGTAAATTCTGCATGGAAAATTTTGGCCTAAGCCACCAAAACCTAGGAATTTTCTAAAAAACTGAAAACAGAATCTTAAAATTTGAAATGGTAAGCAACTTTAATTAAAAAAATAGTCCGCTACCAGCTTCCTTATAAGCTCATTGAAGCTGTTTTACTTCTAGAAATAGAAAACTAAAAAACTGAGAAACAAAGCATGCCATGGTTTATTTTCATATATAAGGATATGAGGATATATGTAAGGATTGTGAAGGACCCTTATACAAGGTCTTAGGTCTATATGAAGGAATCCTTATATATAAGGATTATGCATCTTCTGTGCAACAGGTATCCATCACTACAGAGCACTAACAGTCCTTGTGGAAAAAGTCTGTGATGAAACAGTAAGAAGTGTGTCATTTCTTCTTTGCTTGTGTATTTATCTGATCAGAGGTGAATAAGCAAAGAGTTTAAAACACTCCTCCTGGCTGTGGAGAAATTGGAGTATTTCAAGTACTAAAAATCCACAAATCAAACTATGAAAATCATTACAATATCTATATAAAAGAGATTAAAAAAATTCTAATGACTGTTGTCCTTTCCTTAGCCAACTTCTGGCTTTGAGACTTCAGAGCACTTGCAAGTCACATTTTGAGTTATTTTGTAGCTGTTATATTAGGGAGGGTGGCCTTAGTTATGGGGTTTTTTCAGTTGGCAAAACTTGATACTCCTCTCTTTCTTTCTGAGAAAGATACATATACACTCACAACTGTGTGAACTAGGAGCATTAGGTAAAACAAAGCTGCCTGAAATCCTGGAATCACACACACTGCCACACAACAACTGAGTGCCATGAACTTGGCACCTGCAGATTGCACTTTACAAGTGCAATATATTCTGTAAAGCTGTGCCAGACTGAGGTTAGCAATACAATGCCTGATGACAGCATTTCAAGCAAGCTGAAAACACGGGGCCCAAACTTGGCTGAAGTCAACTTACACTTTTCTGACCATATGGAACCAAGCTATAGACTTGGTGCTTTGATTTCAAGGCTGAAGAAAGCCTTGAGGGTTTTGAGCTCTTTTTCATTAGTTAAGAAGTCTCACTGCAAATGTACAGAACCCCTTGCAGGATTTTGTTACAGTCATTCTGGCTTCCCCTGGAAAAAGGAACTTGCAAAGACATTGTTACCACCATGGTCATTTCCAAGACAGAAGAGGCTGCAGGGAAAGTAACTGCTGAAGAAATACTCACGGTGGTCAAGAGGGAGAAAGAAGGCTTAAAGGAGACCAGGCTGACCACATTCTGACTGCAGACAAGGAATTAAAGGGCAATTAGCCTAGCTTAACTGAACATCAAATACTGAATATATCCAACAGTTCCAGCCAGGCTAAATATTTAAAAGTTAGACCTTAAGCTGCTTTTCAGGGTATCATCAAAGGGATACTTTTGCATGGAAGAATGCATTGCCAACTCAAGAAACAAAATACCAATGAGAAGTATTCTTTCCATTTTTGTAAAAAAATTAAAATGTTAAAAAAAAAAATCAAGAAAACAAATACCTGTCCTGAATTGAAAGTACTTCAAATGTCTCCTTCAGAATGAACTAGCACAATAATTATCTGTTCAAATAAAACTAGCTAGTGAGAGATTTAATCCTCATTAAATTATTAATTAAAATTAAAAGCAGGACAAAGAAGCCCTGAAATATGGCAGTAAGGAAAGAGCAGCACTGCTTCTTGCAGCTTATGTTCATTCAAGGAGGGCAGCAAGGGCAGTAGAGTTACTAGAGGTTATTGCTTATACAACAGTAAGTTGCAAAGGACAGAGTCACATATTTTTTAAGCAAATGTGAGGATTCACATTTATGGTTGCTAGTAATGGGAGAAATCCTAGTACATGAGACTGTGGTTCAATTCATTTAATACATCTCAGCTTATTAACTAAGCTGCAGTAAATGTCTAGAGTACAACTCTTGAAATGTAAGATAAAATTATAGCAAAATAAACATTTAAATCAATGAGTTTTACCAATGCCTTTTCTTTACATTTTGCAGCTGACTGTAAGTGTGCAAACAATCAGTCACCACCACTCAGTGGACAGAAAGTAATGCATTACCCACATAGATCAGCTGCATCTGAGCTGTAGCTAAAGGTCTTCACAATGCTTACAACTCCAAGGGAAAGGTTGCTGACCTGCACTCACAGGGAGCATCCCTACTGTCACAGCGTATTGCCCAAATGTACTGGCACAACAGAGCAAACAAGAGATGGATGGTAAGCCGAGGTAACAGCCAAGTCTTGTAGATGCACTATGGTAAGATTCAGAGACCCTACAGTTACACTATCAACTAGGAATAGTTTCAACCAAAGGCACTGCAGTTGTGATTGCAGCTGTACCTTTCTAGGCAGCAAGAACTGGAAGAGCAGGGGCATGCTTGCAGAGACACCCTGAATTTCAAGCCTCTTTACCTGGGTGGTCTTCCGGAATTCAGAAAGCTTTGAAGCTTCATTTAGGACTACATTTAGCTTTTCTTTGAATGTTTATTCAATACTGCTTGCCTGAAAAAGTGGTCATGTAATTATTATCCAAGATGAGAGGATTACTTTTGCTATTAAGTTGGTAAATAGAAGTGTAGGAGCTTCTACAGTTCTGAAGGTTACTACTAGAAAAGAAGCAAGTGTCACACATCTGAACCATGGAGACAGGGTTTAAAAACAAGTCATTGACTCTAAGAAGACAATTTTACAGCATTTAAAACTAAACAATCATTAAGAAGAGGGAGTTTGTATCCTAATTTCAGATATCGATTCAAAATGGAACAATTTGAATTGCATTCTCACACTCATCATTAATCAGGTAAGAGCCAGAAGGAAGAGACTGCAGGTTTGCTGACCAACACCATGCAGCTTTGGCTGAGCCATCAGAAGCAGTGTGGGTTAGGAACTTGGAGTCCTCTGGGAGCTAATGCAACAGGGTGAATTGTGTGCAGTTTCACAGTCAGTTTACCTTTGCATAATCTGGTGCTGTTGCCTAAAGAGTTGGTTTTACCTTTTCAAAACTGTTTGTTCCTACCCTGTGCCACCCCCTCACTTGGACCAGCACCACCCCTTGGTGTGTGTGGCTGTTGAGTGCAATGGGTAAAGAATACATCTAGATTACTTTTTTTTTTTTAATCTGCTTCTCACAGACGAAAACCATTCCTGTAAAGCAAAACTTTTTCACCTGTTAATGTATAACTTTAAGCAAAACTTTGTGTTGATACTTGAAGACAGAATTTAGCCAACATACAAAGACACGTGCTGTCAACTGTACAAGTCTTCCGTTCACCTGACTTCCTCTGTGGTCTCAAACATCTGGGACTCCTGAAGGCTGGCTTTAGTAGTAAAAACCAAGGCAAAGAAGGCATTCAGTAACTCCGCTTTCTCTATATTCTCCATCACCAGGGCACCGACTTCACTCAGCAGTGGGCCTGTATTTCCACTAGTCTTCCTTTTGCCTTCAATGTACTTAAAGAAGCCTTTCTTGTTGTTCTTGACCTCCCCTGAGAGTTTTACTTCTAAGGAGGCCTTAGCTTTCCTCATTGCATCCCTACATCCTCTCACAACTTTCTTGTATTCCTCCCAAGCAGTGAGCCCCCTCCTCCATGATCTATAAACTTCTTTCTTCCACTTGAGTTTGTTCAGTATCTCCCTGCTCAACCATGCAGTTCTCCTGACACTCTTACTTGATTTCTTGCTCTTTGGGATGCTAAGATCTTGAGATTGGAGGAAATGGTGCTTAAATATTAACCAACTCTCTTGGGCCCCCGTACCTTCCAGTACCCTATCCCATTGGAGTTCACCAAGCAGTTCCTTGAAGAGGTCAAAGTTAGCTCTTCTGGAGGCCAAGGTTGTGAACATGCTAGATGCTCTGTACCCTCTATATTTGATCCTGAACTCCACCATCACATCGTCATTACAGCTAAGGCTGCCCCAAACCTTAACATCTTCCACCAGTCTCTCTTTATTTGTCCAGTAGTACACCTCTACTTGTTGGCTCATCCACCACCTGAATAAAAAAGTTACCATCAATACACTGGAAGAACCTCCTGGACTGTACATGCCTGGCTGTATGCTCTTCCCAGGCAATATCAGGGTAATTGAAGTCCCCCATGAGAACCAAGGCCTGTGACCCTCACAATAAGTAAGTAAGAGACCCTCAGCTGTAGAAGGCCTCATCAACTTTGCCATCCTGATCAGGTGGCCTGTAGGAAATATCCACAACAGTGTCTCTCATATTAGCCTGCCCCTTAATCCTTACCCACAAGCTCTCAACCCACTCTTCATCCTCCCCCAGGGAGAGACTGATACATTTCAGTTGCTCTTTCACATAGAGAACAACTCCACTACTGCCTTGTCTTGCTGGCCTATCTTTCCTAAAAAGGACATAGCCATCCATGACAGTGTTACAGTCATGTGAGCTGTCCCACCATGTCTCAGCAACTGCAATGAGATCATGGCCCTGTGACTGCACACAGATCTCCAGTTCTTCCTGTTTATTCCCCATGCTGTGTGCATCAGTATAAAAGCATTTCAGAGAGGGAAAAATTCTAGCAGCGCTGAACCAAGACATGTAACACAGATAAAGAGTAGTTTTCTCTTGAGTTATTTTGAGTCACCCTTCCCAAGGGCAAACTGGTCGTGGTGAAGAGCTGGTGTGGCAAAGAGTGCCATCTAGAGGACTGCAACACCAAGACAGATGTTACACTGGAAAGTCATTATTCATAATTGACGGTCAACAATTGCTGGGTTTGCTTCCCATAGCTGTACTTTAGTGGCTCTGAAAGACTTCTTGGTTTTATTAGGTTTCTGTTTTTACAATAATATACTGTACTTTTTATATTATAAAAAAAAATTATGTAGAAAAATAGTTGCTTTGAGGAAGGGGATAATTTTCTTCTTTAATTCTAATAAATTAATTTCAGACAGCATTATTTCTTACAGCAAAGTACACACTTTGACCACTCTCTTCTAGAAGGGCTCTTCCATTATAACCCACTCCCATTGAAGCAAATAGATGTTTTGTCACTGCTTTCAAAGTGAGCAGGACTTCATCCACAATAATTATGTTTGTATACCCACATGCATACATATCTAAATACATACATCTGAGCAAAGTTCACTGCATTTTCTGCCAGCACAATCTTCTCTCCTTTCTTTCCTGATCACTACAATAAATTTGCTCATCAGGCAAGCAGACGAAACTAAGAGCTTTCAAAGGAAGGTCTTGGTTTTTCTTTCATCAACATTAACAGCACGCCTAGGGCCCAATTCTGTATCCCACTGAGAAATTCCTAAAAAAAAAAGGTGTAAAAGTTAAGCTTTGCAATTAACATCTAAGCCTGTAAAAGCCTTGGAGAAATATAGTCAATGTTTATGTACCTGGAAACCTCACTACAGTGAGGTATATTACCAGAGTTCAGCTGGACTGCCTTTCACCTTTGAAGTCTTGGCCCCAGGAGACTGATGAGCTAAAATGGGAATATGGAGCTATTTTTCCAGCTTGCAACTAGCCACCAGCTGTTCATCTTCTAAATGTATTCGTTTCTCCCCTATTGCATCTCCAAACTCTCCCTGCCTTTTCTTACAGCGCTCTTAACAAAGAGCCAGTTCTAACCATTAGACTGAAGAAGCAAACATCAAGGCAATGGGTAGGAGGTTTTGGAGCAAAAAGTGGGGAAAAATCCCACCACCTCAGCTATTATAAGCAATGCATCATCAAACTGAGATACACTAACACAGGCAAAGCAGTTCTCAGCCTTTTTGCTGACCCTAGAGAAAAAAAACTCAGCAGAAGAGCTACGTGGCAACAACAGCAGTTTTTACATTCTCACCTGTGCAAGTTGTAATTTTCATACTGAAAGAAAACTATTTTTTAAAAAGCCAATACTTTCCTTCAAACCCTGACCACCCAGATTTATTTTGTTTTAATTCTCATTTTCACTGCAACATTAAATGAAACTTTCTAAAATACATACATCCTACTTATAGGAGACATGCTTTGCTTGTTAAAATATACAGATAATTTCCTTTCTCTACAAAGTAAAAATTGTAGTACCTTACTGAAGACTGGAATGCTTTTGTACAAAAATGACCCAGCAGATTAACAAGTATCAAAAATTCACCTCCTTGAGTTGTGACTAAAAATGAAAACATGATGGATTTTACTGTAGACCAATGCTCCAGGGTGTCAACTGAACACAAAAATATTCAGAATATGTGAAAAACTGCTCTAACATATTAGCACAGTCAGCACCCAAACATTCAACACACAAATTTTTCAAGTCTTTTCACAAACCGGTGAGAAAAATTATTTTCTCATTGCCCTACTGCAAGCAGATTTTCTCAGTTCTTGTCTAAATGATGTGTCAATAAAATACTGGTTCCTCCTGACTAGAAAACGCATAATACAAGGAAATGTGTTGCTATTTCTAACCAAGTCTCAGCTGAGCACAGGGTCATTTTCCTGCCAGAGACCCCATACTATGATGCCCAGCACCTTTCTTACTGGAGACAGGCGCAGCTCTGAGCTACACTGGACAAGACTTGGCTCTGCAACTATGGCACACAGCATGTAACCATGCCCTGCCCTCCAGTTAACAGAAAGCAAAGGACAAAGCTGCCTTAGCTCCTTTGGGAAATTCCATGGGATTCATTCAGCCCCCAGTTACTCTAAAGTAAACAGATAGGACATGTTAGATGTTAGATTCATGCTTTCAAAACATGAATCCAACAAAATCCACACTTACCTTCTGATTTTGAAGAGCTGCAGAACCACACAACTTCTTTATGACTTCTGAATGTAAGTCCAGCTGTAAATAAACCCCAGAATAAAAACACACACACTTGTTTCTGTAAACCCAAAAGATTAAAAGATGCTGACCGGTCTCTCACAGCTGTAACACATTTTTACATATGATAATGGAAAATATATACAGTAAACTCTCTAACTAGCTGAAAGAAGAAAGGGTCAGTGCTTTGGGAAGACAATTTTGATTATGCAGGTAGGCAGTTAGTTACCTTTCCATCTTCTTTTCCAGGATCTGATTCAGTGATTTTTTCTTCCTGAAAGCTTCTAGTCTTCTCCATTTTTTCCATGCTCTGGAAAAAGGCTGTTTTTTCCAGTCTTTGGCTGGTGTATCGTGTATTAATCTCTTCCAGTCTGTTAATCCTAAGTAGCTTCATACTATGCCCTGTTAATTTACTCTCTGTTTTCCTCTCCACCTTGGATTCGTAAACCAGTGAACACTCATAACTTCTGATTTCTCTTCCTTCTTGGCTGTACAAGAGAAAGATAAATAAGAGGCATCAGTGTTAGTCATGCATTTTAGCTTAGAAAACTGCCATTCTTGCAATACTTTGGTATTTCAACTCTCTCTGCACTTTCTAAATCAACACACAAATGCCAAGTAAACAGCACTAGCTGCTAGATGCCATTCTAGCTAATCGCCTACACTCAATGCCAGATAAATCAAGCAGACTATAAGACCAAAGTAATTTAATTTGTTCACAGAAACTATCTAGCTCTATCAAATCAATACATATTGCTGTTGCTTGCTTATCTTGCTTATGGGTCACTCCTCACTTTATAACCAGTTCAGTGGTTCCCTGGTGCTTAAGACAACATGCAAGGACCCTGTTATTAAATCCATTAAGATTTTAGATGTTAAACAATGTGGTTTAGGCCTGAATACAGTCCTTCTCTCTCTTCCCACTATACTGTACCACAGAAATAGGTAATTGCCCAAATGGTGGTGATTTTGGGCCCTCAAAAGCTGCAGGAGAGCACAGTCCTCAGCTGAGTTCCTAACCATTGTAGGCTCTCACTATGTGCCTAGTAATTACATGATACAGGACCATTGAGGTTTGTCTGATGAAAAAAAAAAAAAATGGCTGGAAAAATATTGCAAGTCAAGCTGCTAGTTCTCATTACTTTTCTGGAGAAAGGTTTCTATTCCACAGCAAGGTGGTGGGTTGTGTTGTGTGTGTTCCCCGCCCCAAGCAATCAATTGGTCACACTTGGAAAATACATCCTTTTGCACAACTGTTTTTAAAAGAGCAAGATAAACTACTCTAAATTTCACCTAGCAGTTCACTGTAGACCCAGGAAATCCAGGACAAAAATGTTTTAATTGCTGTTATTGCAACCCTTCCTTCACTCTACTGGAAACCCAGATACAAAAGAACTACACTAATGCTTTAGCTCTAGAAAGCCGAAACTGGTTAGTCTCATTACAGCTCATGGTTTTCATTTTAACTTGCATAAATACCATAACTAAATGGTATAATTAAGAATGTATATACAACTTTACAGTCAGCAGCAGCACAGAAGAAACAGCTTTTAGTATAAAACCAGAGACCAAATTAAATGAATTATTTTTACCTGAACACCTTTCAGCAGAATATGTTCCTGTGTTTTGACCCCACATCTGTGCACATGCCACAGATTGGATTAGTACCTACACCAGCTAACTGCACTACCCATAGCTAGATCTCCAAACTCTTCCCAGAGGTAAAAGATACCATATGTGATCACATGTGAACAGGAGATGGATTGCTAGGGACAATTTTTATAGATGACGGACAGCAAAGGACAGTGCAAGCTTGCAGCTTGCAACTCAGCCTTCCAGAGATATGTTAATGCAGCCCTAGAGCAGGCTGTTACTATGCGAGATGCAGGGGCACCAGCATGGGACTGTGAGACATTAGTCATCTGAACAAGTGGTGCACCCAGTGTGTAAAAATGCCAGATCTGCTGCTTCCAGCCTCCACCATCAGCTTCCACGGCTTTGACGTCCTCTCCCATCCCCTTCAGGAGGAAGGGCCCTTTAAGAGATTTTCTTCCTCAGTTTCTCAAGAGCAGGGTTTCTGTGTTTTCCTAAACACACTGACAGTTACAGGTGACATAACGTAAGAGCTCAGTCTAACATTTGAGCCACTATTCTGCAGTTCCCTTGATCTACTTCACACTAAGTTATGATGCAACATACTTCAAAGTTGTCAGAAAAAAACAGGTGGCCTTTCCAGATTCCCTTCTGCAAGTGTCAAGCTGTGCAAATCCCATAGAGAGTTCTAAAGTGACCTGGCTCTGAAGACAACTTCTGGCCTGACATGACTGCAACCAGGGAAAGTTGATTCAGGCTCTCCATATTTCTTCAAAGAACACATCATCCTCTAGGTTATGATAACCAAACGCAGCCATCCATCAAATGAGAATGACACGTCCTATTGAAAGGACATGTTGTTCCTTCAAGCTGACCGATGGGTGAGTTACCTAGGAAAGTATTAACAGGATGGCAAGCCCAAAAGTATCACTGGGCTCTGTTACCAAGCAGAGACTTGGATTGAGTCCAATGTGATTGCCCTCTCCCCCATTATTACCTTATATGCCATAAACAATAAGTTAAACAACAGAATGTTTCTGAGGTCCACACAGTCAAATTTGTTTGCAAGTGCCTCCTCAGAGAAGGACCCAAGTGCCTCAAGACCCAGAGAAGCAGCCCCATCCTGGTCTTATGCTACCGGGCAATGGGAGGCTATGGCCCTCCAGCATATTAAACAGAAAAGAGGAAAAAAAGGGATCCATTGGGTGTTGAGCTCCATTTCCCCCAAAGGAGTGTTAAAACCTTCCCCTCATCATTTACATCCCCTACCTTTGGCCTGGGAGATGCTTTCTTCTGGGTCTTCCTCAGTAAGCCAGTCTGTCACTTCAAGCAAAATAGCTGGCTTCATGAACCACACCTTAACTTACACACTGAGAAACCATACAGACACCATAGAAACACAGACAACAACTTGCCTAACTGTATGCACAGGGGATAACAGACCTACTGCTTTTTCTGTACGATAACAGCAGGTACACAATAAAAATATAAAGTCAATGTTTTTTAAAACAGTTAGAAATTGAATGAGCAGGCAAAGAGGTACCAGCCAAGAAGAAACCAAAATCAGCCCCTTTTCTTTTCATCGTCTGCTTTTCGATCATAACCACTTCAGCCAGAACTAGGATTACATGATAGGTTAGGTCCTGAAGTACTTTGCTAGAAACTCAGTCCTTCAGCCTCCATATTCAGTTCAAATAAAAACTTTGTTTCTGGCCTCTTGGTCATTTTCAAACCAGACACTTTCAAAATTTAAGCCTGGGCACAGGTACCGTTAGCCAGTAGCTAGACTTGTTTACCTCCTGACACATCTTGACATTCGACTGACCTGAATTTTACAAGCTGGGAACGATTAGGTAACAGTATATAATTAAACCTAAATACATAATTCAAGAAAGAAAACAAGATGTAACGTGGAAAGAATTACTAGTGTGTCAAGTTCAGATGGTAAATTAGGATGCAAATGGTACTGCTTACTATGCTTTTCCTTCAAATATAACCTGCCCTGCATTCTGTGCAATCCAAGAGATGTATTTTCTTTAGAAAGAAAAATAAATAAATAAAAAATTATTGGTAGCTCTCCAACTGAGAATTAAGTCTTCACATATTCCAGTGAACGACCAGCTGGGTTCCCAAATACACAGACCTTAACGATACCGATCAGCACGAACCCCGACGTAGCTCCACGGAGCTTCAGACCACTTGAACGAGGATGGTGCGGTCCTGCTCTTCTCCCACCCCTTCCCCAGGCCTGGCGGCGCGGCCCCGCGGAGGCAGGTGCTGGCTGAACACCTGCGCGCCACCAAGCCAGCAGCCACAACCCTTACCCCTCCCTGGAATCGCAACCACAGAGACACTGCCCATCCTGAACAGATTGTCCAGCACCTTAAGACAAGGTAGAAAAAGAGCAGCACTGGTTCCGGAGGCAGCTAAGCGTGGGCAGGCAGGCCTCTGCCTCTGGGGAATTTACCTGCAATGAGGTGACTGATGGAAAGGGGGGTGTTTCTGAGCTTATCTCGGTGTGAAATACAGCTGAACGGAAGATGCCAACCTCTTCCGCCTTAAGCGCTAAGTAAAGCCGACAACAAAACCAATAGCTCATGAAACCTCCTGTGAACTTACCTCATTAACACATTTAATACCCCCCCCCTTAGGCTGGAAAGACGCCCTCCACAAAAACCCCCTACCCTCTGAATACGCATAGGGAAAATGAGAAGCACTAGCACTTCAAGTGGAAGCCGAGAACTAGTTCGCCAATCAGGAAGGCGGATGATAGCAGGATTCTTAGAAACGCGCTGGTTTTGCTCTCTTTTTTTGGTGTAGAAAAGAAGCCCTCCCTTACGGGGAAGGAACTAGAGAAAAATACCTGGGCCCCGTGTGCGGACGGGATTATCCCAGGCTCCTGGGTAGCCGGACCCAGGAGTGCAGGGGCAGAGCGCGGGCCCCTCTCAGGTGGCTCTGCGGGCACCCGGGCCTTCCCAGCCCGCTCCCGCGCTTCCAGGGCGCGGCAGGCGCGGAGGGTGGGGAGCGGGGCCGGGCGGACTACGGCTCCCGAAGGGCTGCGGGCCCCAGAGCCGGCGGCCCCGCTTCCTGCCGCGGCCTCGCCTCGCCTCGGCTGCCCAGCGGCCGGGCCCGATGGAGGGCGCCGGGGGGGAGCCGCTGGTGCGGTGCCCCGTGTGCCTGCGGGAGCTGCCGGGCGCGCACATTAACTCGCACCTGGACCGGTGCCTGCAGGCCGGGGAAGGCGAGGGGCAGCCGGGCTCGTCCCCCCCCTGCAAGCGGCCGCGCCTCGCCGCGGCCCCGTCGGGGAGCAGGGCCGAGGGGGAGCCGGAGGAGGCCCGCCCGGCCGCCGCGTCCCCCGTCTTCTCTCTCTTCCACAAGGGCCGCGGCGGCGGCCAGAGCCCGGCAGCCGCCGGCGGGAGGAGCGGGGCGGGGCGGGAGGAGGCCGCCGTGAAGCCGCAGGAGGGAGGCTCGGCGGCGGCCGGCGGGGCGAGCCTGGCGCGGAAGCTGGAGGGGAAGCCCTTAGCCGAGCTGCTGCGGCCAGACACGCTGGGGGATTACGTGGGGCAGGAGCGGGTGCTGGGAGCCCAGACGCTGCTGCGGTCCCTGCTGGAGTCGCACGAAGTTCCCTCCCTCATCCTCTGGGGGCCACCGGGCTGCGGCAAGGTGAGTGGCAGCGCCGGGCCCCGCCGCCCCTTCGGCCTGGGCCCGGGCGGGGACGGTGATGAGCGACCCGGGCCCTGGTTCCCGCCGTGCAGCCCCGGTGGGATGTGCCGTGTTCCGTGTGGCTGCCGGGAGCCGTGAACTTCCCGAGGGGGGCACGCGTTTGTTTTTCTGAACGCGCTCGCGTTTCCTGTCGTCTTGGCTTCGTGCCTTTCACATCGGTCCGTGCCCGCGGGTTTGCACCGGGGTTACAGAACCGCAGCCTGCCGCCGGGGTAAAAGGGAAGGGGCTCACCCCCACCAGCCCCGTTCCCTGCAGCCCGCGCTGTGGTGACACGGTGCTCGTGTTGGTTTCACATAATTTAGACTGGGTAAACTCCAAAGTGGTTAACTAGAACGTAAGAAGATAAGCGTAAAACCAGCAGCCAGTCACAACTTGTAAAAATGTCTAAGAAATCCAGTGAAATTCCCGCGGATTGCTACTGTAGGGTTTGCTTTAGCTTACAAATTCTGTCCCCTGAAGGAAGGCAGCTCAGGTATGGAAGGGAGCTGACATTGTGGCCAGGCACTCATCCACCTATAAACAAACGCTCTGAAAGTGATTGGTCTTTGCAGGACCTGACTGCTGAACGCTCTGGTTCTGCCTCTGTTAGGGTACGTGGGACTGATGGTGGTGAATTCCAAAAGGCACTGTAATTACAGCACAGCAGTGAAGGGATCCACAGCTGTAGTGGAGGAAGGACCAAATGAACGCCTCAGGTGTGGTCAGGACGGAACACTGAAAAATCTTGCCTTCATTTTTTTACTTTTTCTCTATTCCAAATTTGCAGAGGGTGAGGCTAAGCAAGGAAAATATGCGATTATTACTGTCAGTCTAAGGTGTGCACAGCACTAAGTTTTGTGTATTATATATACAGATGTCTTCATTGTGTGTGAGAGTACACGTGGGATATCTGGGAAAATAATGGCTGATGAATTAATGCTAGCGGGAAAGTTAAGAACAGAGCAGCAGCTTGCTTTTCTCGGCATACTTGAAGATAAAAAGAGACTTGATATGTATGGTATTTTAATAATGATGCCAGTTAGTCACAGTTAATAAAGAGTATGAGAATAATAGATTAATAATGTTAGCAATGATGCAACAGTTTGTTTAGGCTAGATAACATATACCTGAAAAGATCCAGCTGGTGAACTGAAATAATTGCCACTTTCTTTAGAATAACAAGGTAATACTAGAAAGCGAGAGGTATGAGGATGATGAGGCAAAGAAGGGCTGTTTCTAGAAACTCATTAAAGGGAAGGTGGATTGGCTGAAGCAGAGAGAGAAGTGAATTTAAGTTATTTAATAAATAGGAATCCACCTTATTGAATGAGTAACATGTTCAAGGGCCTACTTCCATATTTATCCATACTCTTCTGCCTTGGGTTTGCTGTCTGCATCAACATTGCCTGCTTCCTCTTTCATGAAGCCCCTTAGAGAAAAATGCTATTACAAATGCAGTAATTACAAACCAAAAGCTGCATACAGTCTCTAAATTACAACTGAATTCAGTAGCATTTGGGTTGTGATATAATGAACCCACCATTTTTGGCTATGGAAATGTTTTTTCATGCATTTGTGACAGCTTATGCTTGTGTTTTAGGTCCTCTTTAGGAACCTTCTGTGGTACTGTCTTTGAATAACGGAGTGATCTGTTACATGCCTGTAATAACATAGCTATCACTCTCCTTTCTCATGAGCTGTCTTCCTCACCCATATGCCTCATGTGGAGTTACATTTAATAGGCTTGCTTCTTGCAGAGTTCAAATTCTACTGCTCATCAGTCATCACAGAATGTCTTTGGCTGGAAGAGACCTCCAAGATCATCGAGTCCAGCCTTAGACCAACACTAAATCATGGCCCTAAGCACCAGGTCCACATGCCATTTAAATGCATCCAGAGATGGTGATTCCACTGCTTCCATGGGCAATCTATTCCAAATCCTGACAACCCTTTGAGTGAAGAAATGCTTCCTAACATCTAACCTAAACCTCCCCTGGTGCAGCTTGCATCCATTCCCTCTGGTCCTATCACACATCACCAGGGAGAAGAGGTTGTCCCCCTCATCGTTCCAGCCTCCTTTCAGGTAGTTGTGAAGAGCAGTGAGGTCTTCCCTCAGCCTCCTCCTCTCCAGACTAAACAGCCACAGCTCCCTCAGCCGCTCCTCACAGGACTTGTGCTCTAGGCCCTTCACAAGCCTCATTGCCCTTCTGGACATGCTCCAGCACTTCAGTGTCCTTCTAGTGAGGAGCCCAGAACTAAATACAGTATTCAAGGTGTGGCATCACCAGTGCTGGGTACATGGGGACAATCACTTCCCTATTCCTGCCGGTCACAGTGTTCCTAATACAAGCCAGGATGCCATTGGCCTTCTTACCCAGCTGTGCACACTGCTGGCTCATATCCAGTCAACTATCAATTACTACCCCAGGTCCTTTTCCAATCTACTGCTTTCCAACCACACATCACCAAGTCTGTAGCTTACCATGGGGTTGCTATGACCCAAGTGCAGGACCCAGCACTTGGCCTCGTTGAACCCCATACAGTTAACCTTGGCCTGCTGATCTAACCTGTCTAGGTCCTGCTATAGAGCTTCCCTACCCTCTAGCAGATTGACACATCCACCTAGCTTGGTGTCATCTGAAAACTTTCTGAGGGTGCACTCGATCCCCTCATCCAGATCGTTGATAAAGATATTAAAGAGAAGAGGCCCCAGTACTGAACTCTGGAGAACACCACTTGTGGCCAAATGCCAGCCAGATTTAACTCCATTAACTACCACTCTTTGGGCCCAGCCATCCAGCCAATCTTTTATCCAGCGCACTTGTATTTATCCAAGCCTAGAGCCACAAGTTTCTGAAGGAGAATGCTGTGGGAGACAGTGTCAAAGGCTCTACTAAAGTCCAGAAAGACAACCTGACCTGGCTTAAGACTGTATCTTTTGCCCCATCAAGGAACAGTTCCACAATTTACCTTTTAACACTTTCTCTCTCCAATTAGCTGTTGAGTAACTCATCACCTTTCTTGGTTACTCAGTTTTGAGGTAACATGCTAATTTCAGCTAGCTCTTGATGGACCATCCATTCCTGGCTGAACCAAAAATTCCTACTGCAAAAAGTTGGCCTTTTCCTTTCACCCACATGTGTCTGTATTTCTGGGATGGTGCTAGAGTATAGTTTTATCTCAGGCCTTCTTCCGCATAAAATGGTGTTGTCTCAGATGAATGGCTGGAAGTTCTATCCTGTACTTGGATATTTTAAAATAAGTTCCTCTCCTTATAGATTTAACAAGCAAGTCATAATAGTCCCACTACAGATGTAAAAAGAACTCTGTGGTTGCCTGCCTGCTTCGTTCACTTATGATTTGGGTTGCATTTGTATAGCAATGTCTAAGAAGACATTTAGTGACAAAGTAACCTGAAAAAAGTAGAGGATGGACAGATGAAAAGGAAGCCTATTTAACTTTTTATGTGAAGAACTGCATAACTTAGTGCTTGAAACTTGAAAGATACTGTGAAGGAGAAGTAAGTATTCTCACTACCTCAGGATCTGGTTGGACTGATTATAAAAAACTTGCTCTGTTAAGTACAGTCTCTTTCAGTGGGAAAAATATGAAGAAATTGCATGCTACGTAGCTTCAAATGTTACAAGCCCACATGCTAAGCTCTGCCCATCAAATAAAATACCTTTACATTAGAGGGTAGGTGCTTAAATAGGAGTATAATTAGATAGGTTGATCTAAAATCAGAAGTGCTGTGTAAGATGGTCACAGACTCCTTAAGCCTCTTGATGCTCCTGCTACCCGTGGAATCTGATTATTGCTGCCCATCTGTGATTTCTTGCATTTCTGCAGCCAAATGCCAAGCTAAGTGATACTTCTTTTGGAAAGGGTAGAGCAGGACTAAGGATAAAATAAATAACTGAAGATGGAATTAATCCTTGGGGCCAATTTCAAATTAATTTCTGAATCATTTATCAGGGTGGACCTTTATGAGAAGTATTTCACCAGAACTTTTCTAAGCAAGAAGAGAATAATCTTGGCTATTAAACCGCTGTAAATGTGGTATTTTGTACTGTCAGTCAAGAGTACTTTTGGAGAATTTTTATCAAGAAAGTTATAAAGCCAGATGCCTGAGTGAAAATACATGTGGCTTATACTCCTCTGCCCTGCCCAAGTTGATTTTAGCTTCAGGTGCACTTCAAGGAACCACAATCAAAATTGAGAAAACAAGACCAGGGTACTTATTTTGTGGGTTTATTTTTTATTAATTTCCATCTATATTGTGTAATTTTAAGGGAGCATGATTTTTGTGCTTTTAATTTTTCATTCTGATTTCTTAGGAAGCCAATGTACCCTAGGTGACAAGGCTTAGACTCTTTGGTTTTTTTTTTGCTTTTGTCACTATTAAGTGTTGAACACAAGCAGGTATTTTCTGCTTTTAAGAAGCTGACCAGACACAGGCCAGAAGAAGAAACACTACCTCAAAGAGATGCCATGGTTATTAACTTAAGAACAGTTAGCTTGTCCATCCTGACTATGCAAATTTTAAAAAGCCTGTATGAATCCTACTGTAATCCGAGTAAGCCATGCTGTGATTTATGACACCTTAATGCAGGGATTTAGATTTTTGCTTGTCTGTCACAGGGCACCAATTTTAGTAAAGAGTTGGAGGGGAGATGTAGCGTAACTTGAGAGCTGAATAATTTTGCTGCCACAGATACAGTTTAAGCCTTATAAACCTGAACATTCTGTATTTAAATGCGGTAAACATTCTCTCTTGTGTTTGCTGTTTAACAAGAAAATAATGTAGGCTGCAAGTGTCTAGAACACATTCCCTACAAAAGATAACATTAATGTGTACTTTTCTGGGGTCCATAACTGCAATCTAGTACTTAGGCAAAATATGTTGTGTTGGTATGAGCGCAAAACATTAGAAACCCCAGTAAGTGGTCTCTGAAGTTTCTGTCGAATCTTCACTGAGTTTATATGTTAAATCTAGGACTCCCATGTATTTCTTGGTTTTTATTCAAGATATTGCTGTATGACACATTGAAAGACAGCAAGTCCATTTTATGTATTTTGCTCCCTGCATGTTTATCATCTCTTCCTTCCAGTGTTTTCTGTTTTACTAATTCAAGTGGTTACCTACATGGCTATTTGATTACTTCAGTGTAAGTAATTACCTTCTCTTATTCATACTGCTTGGGGTGTGATTTGAACCATTTAAAGTAATAAGTTCTTTTGATTCATTACCATGAGATTTTTAACAGAAAATGGATTATGTCTTTCACAGCGGCATAGAGTGAAAGTCCAGGACAACTCTGAAAAGCGGTTTGTCTTTGCAGTTGCCTGACAGAAGTCTTCAAATATATTGCATTTGATTTTGCCTATGCCAGTCTAAATCAGGAATAACTTAGGGTAGTTCTCTAGAAAGAGAGAATACAGTTGTGTTTGTGAAGCAGTTGGAATATAAGGAGACAAATCTGGATGCAGCAAATGGAGGCGCAGCTCCATCTCAGTAAACATTACACAATGACCTTGCCTCGGTGCTTGGTCTGACTTGGATTCTGGAAGTTCTGTAAAAGACATGCTGTGGCTGTTGTTCAGTGACACCTTACTGCTCGGATAGTTTCCCAGTGGGCTATTTGGGGTGCAAGGAGCTAAACAAGATGGGTAAGAATAGCATCTACCCTTATATAAATGCCAGCTGCTGCCACTTTTGGTTGTATTTATCTCTATAGCCAGTGTCCCCGAGCCACGTTCATCTGCCATCCTGCCGGTTTCCTGAAGACACAAACCTGCTCTTTGCCTGTGACATAGCTTGAGGTCAGCTCAGCAGTGACACCTAGACTGACCCAAGCTTTTTAAGCTGCATCTCAAGGAACCGCTCCCCTGGCTGGCATCCAGGGATGCTGGCGCTGTTGGTGTCTTACTCAGGGCTGTGAAACAGAGCATGGCCTTTCTTAACTGCTTGTCAACCACAACAGGGCCCAGCTGCCTACTGCCCGCCTGGGGGTGGGGAGGGGCTGTTGATGCCAACCTCATGTAAGCAAAGATATGGAAATCCTGGCTAGAATAAAGGAAGAGGGAAACATACAGGGTCAGAGGGCAACAGAAAAAAGCAGGATGCCAGTTCTGAACTCTGACAATGGAATTTAAACCCTACATGTCTATAGTTGTAGCTAGCCTGTTGGGCTTTTGTCTAGCACCAGGCTGTCAGTCTTTTGTCATTCCTGCTGCATAGATAATTCATACTGTGGTTTGTTCTGAAACAAATTAGCAAAATCACTTGGTGGGGAAGCCTAGATGCCAACTAGATTATTCCTGCTCAGGAATAATTCATGCTGTGCTACAGTCTATACAGCAGTGCAGATCTGTGCCAGATCTGCTTTGATCAGCTAGACATGGCCTAGCAGACCATACATAACCTTCCAGACTTGTTAGGAGAAGCACATATTTTGGAAGGACCCATCCAGATGCAAGGAGACCTCTTGTACCGTTATGCCCCAGTGTGCTCCCATGAAGTGTAGTATGAACCTCAAGTCCTAATGAAAAGGTTGCAAGAAATGAAAAGGCCTGTCAGGTTGGAACAGAACAACTGTGAGATGTTACGCACATCTTGCATCTATGACTGCAGAGCACTGTGTAGATGTAACCTGAGAGACCATGTGTTTTCTCTGTCTGACATCTACAATAACCATTTTGCTAAATTTATACAATTTAAGAATAAGTAAGGAAAGTTGCCATGAGCAGGCAACCACAGGCTGATCCCTATACTTGATCTTCCATAAAAGTGAGGTAAGAATGACCTTAGGTTTCACAGTCAACTTCTTGACTGGAGTCTTCTTGAGAATGATCTGACCATATACACTAATCTCTTCCAATTTTTTTCAGTTCCACTTTCTGAAGGGAGGTAGGCAGTGCCACTTTAATCGTGGAAGGGGTTTTGGTGAGTCAACACAGTGGGCCAACACAGTGGGCATAGTTTAATGGCCTGGTAAAGAGGTGCAAAAATTAAAAGATCCCTTTACTCTTAAGCAAATAATATTACTCATTGAATGTCAGCATCAATAGGATAGGCTTAATTTGGACTTGCTTTTTACTGTTTTCTTCCAGCTATGAGTGAAATTGCATTGACTAGTGGTAGCGTAGAGAGTAGGGAAATAGATTACATTCAGAGATCTGGCCAGTTAAGGAAGCTTGTAGATGTACAGAATATTCTGGTGTCCTATTACATTCATCCGATTAACCAAAACAACAGATCTGATTGACTTATCTGCTCTGACAGTGAGAAGTGTGCTTGACTCTAGTGTTGCTTTTATTTCATCCATAACTTGTAGCAAAACCTGAAAGACACAGTAGCGTATTTCCTGGGAGTGGGCTTGTTTGGTTGTTTGGTTTTTTATTTCATTTGATTGGTGTTTGTTGGGTTATTCGTTAGTTTGATTGTTGTTGTTGGTGGTTTTTTTTCAATTTTGGATGTTTACTGCCTTTGGAAAAGGATATTTTCATCTGGGCTGACATGAACACATTTCCAGGATGGTGAAGGAGAGTTTCAGTGGTTAAGTGTTTGTTTGTTGTGTAATAGATCTGGAAATAAGTGATCACAGGCTCAAGTTGGAAGTATCACTCATTAGTTGCTTGGTGGATATGTTTCCACACATTTCAGAGTAGGTGCTTATGATAGCACTTGTTCAGCCTGTCTAAACAGAGAAGGTCTTGCAATTTTCAGCATAGAAGTTGAGGTCATAGGTACAAGTTTGGATAGTTTGGTGGGAAAATGGAAAACAACTGGGAATGATTTCTGAAAGAGGCAAAGATGTTACGTTGTGAGCTCTGTAAGGGGTAGTTTTGAGTGCAGTTAGCAAAAAGTTAGTTTTCAGCATTACTCATGTTTTCATTGATAACAATACCACTTAATTGACAAGAAACAATAATTCTGTTCTTCCCCATAAGGAAGAAATAAGATCTAAAGAAGAAATGCCTCTATAATAATAAGAGTGGAATATCAACTTGTTTAGTTTTCCTCTTCCTGCTTGTTATGCTGGTTCTGATACATGTGTATCATAATACATGTAGATATGATTCATAATAAATTGCAACATCAGTATTACTATTTTAAAAGATTTTTTCTTAATATAACAGTCAAACTTACTTCAGAATTTATTTCAGATAATGAAGGATATTAAGTGTGGTTTATTCTGCCTTATTTCATATCAGATTTTTAATTTTCTTCTTATCCTTCAAATACATTGCCCCTGAATTTAGTGAGAGGAACTAGGGGCTTAGCATGCTGGTTGCAGTCCATTTAGTACCTTCATTCTTAGTCTACCCTGCTTAAGCTAAGTCTCTCCTGAGTTGTGTGTTCCCTAGGTTGTAACCTGATAGGAGCAAAGAGGAAGAAAACAATACTAGCATGTCACTGACTTTTGCTTGAGGTGGTATGAGAAAAAGCAGCATTAAAAGATGGAGCTTATGGGAAATGAAAGGCTTTCAGAGGAACGGGGAAAGTTCAACCTGTGTGTGATGGGCAGTTTGACTTGCTAAATGATTGATTGTGCAACACTGAAGGAAGAGGCTGTGAACGTGCCTGTCCACGTCCAGCACTGCTTTTGAAAAGCAATGTATGTTATTCTTATTACAACCTTTGTTGACCCAGAAGTTGGCAGAGCAAGAGAGATAAATGCTGGCTGAGAGCTGTGCAGCAGTTTTCAAATAGATTCTTGGTCTAACAGTAACTTTCAGTCAACCTCTTTATATTTTTTTTCTTCTGAAATGAGCGGTATAAGTATGGACTTGTGTGCAAGTGTTTAAAAAGAATTCCTCTCTGCGTTTGTAGACAACAAAATTCTATCTGAAGCTTGTATGTCAGATTTGACAGCAAAAAATACAGGGATTCTACCTCTTTTTGGCTAACAAGTGTAATTTAGTAGTATTTAAATGTTTTGCAAAAATGTGGCAGGTTTGACGTGCAGTTTTCACTACAAGGTGTGCTGATTGATCTAAAGAAAAAAATATTCACTGTGGGTGTAGAAAAGCAATGATCTCTGCAGTCTTCTAATGCATCAGTTTAGCCATGTTCTTGGACTTACACTGACCATAACAAGTCTCTTCATGTCAGTGAGGGCCAGGATGCAGTATGAGCCATGAGCTTAAGTGGAACTACAAGAAGAATACCTGGTTGGTATTTTTTTCCCACTGTTGTTCCCCCCTCTCATCACTGCTACTTCTAGAGTAGGAAGAGGTACATTTTTGCTTTGTCATCCTCAGGTTTGATGTACTCATGCTTTCAGGGATTAATTCATGGGTACATCTGCTGAAGGTACCTTCTGGGTTGAGGCACGTTTGTAAGGAAACACCAACTTTGGGTTTATTTGTTATTTGAGTTTTCAAAGACAGTTTTGCTTTTGTTTTTTGATTTCCCAGATCATCCAGATTTGTGTAGGTTTTGCTGTGAGCATTTTGCAGCACCTTTCCAGTCCTGTCTGCTGCAACAATCCAAGGAGGAAAAATATCTAGCTGGTGCTTTGAACTCCAGGGAATGAGAGGGGATCTGGCACAGGATGTATGTCTTGTATCAGGGCATGAAATCACACTTCTTCTGAAGACAATCAGCAAGCCATTACTAAACTAAAGCAAGAATAAATAATGATACATTCTTCCCCTTAGCCTCCCCTTTCCCATCTTGGGATGGTTGCCATTTCAGCGACAAAAAGTCCATTAAAAAGACAGCAGTTCTGTTAAGGCAGTGAAAGGTCCTGCCAGGTCCACTGGTAGCTGTTCGTAGGTAGTTGCTTCTGCAGCCTCCCTGCAAAAAGGATCAGGTTGGCAGCACCTGCTGCATTAACCTCAGTACTTGGAACATCATCTGAAGTGGTTTTGTCAGCACCTGTCCTGCTCATCAGCTGCTGAGGCTCTCATATCTTCAGTCTCCTCAGGCTCCTTCTTTAATAGAAGTGAGCTCGATGGAAGAATCATCTTTTTTCCTCTAGCAGTACTTCAAAAAGAGATGCATTCTGCTTGGGACATGGAGATACACCTGCCTTTGCTAAGGGTTATGAAGGAAAATCTGAAAGTTATGCCTGTGATGTGTTCAGGGGTGTGCTGAATCTGTCTGGGAGGTAGTACCAGAGGTTGCTTGTGTGCTTTGGTAAGCCCAGTGAGATTCCATGTACAGAAATTCCTATTTGAAGGAGTTGTCAATAAGGAAAGAACAGTAGCATGGCTGCTCACTAAAACCAGCCAACAGTTTGTTCAGTCAGCTGCCTTTTCCTTCCCTGTGCCAGCATTTAATTACTGTTGACTATTTAGATGTAAAGAGTCACATTTTCTTAAGTACGCATGTTATTTTTCAGTACTAACATTCTCATGCTTCAGTAGAGAAATGCTTTCTGATTCCTTTCATTTTTATGTGCAGTGAAAACAGAGAAGGCTTTAATTAACAACACTGTAGCTTTGTATTTCTTAAATGTAGTTGCACCATGAACTCTTCTGCAGGTGTCTTAGGGTAGTCCAGCTCTTTATTCATTAAAATACTCTGGAAAATAACTGCACAGTGAATTGCAGCCCCCCTGTCTTCTGGGACAGAAATTTATTTGGCCAAGAGTTTTTCTTCCATGGTGAAGGAGACAGCTGTCATTGCTGGCCTTTTCAGTATTGCAACTGAGTAAGTCTGGTAGGTTAAAGCGAAGGCATTAGAAATGCATGGGTGGAATTGGCAGCTACCTCTAGCAGGAAGTTTTTAAATCTTCTGTGTGCTAGAATAGCATGAACTAAAATACCTTACTCTCTAAACTGTCAACACTGTCCCTATGTCCAGAATATATAGCTTTGTTCTTTAGGTATTTCCTTCAAATGAGAACTTTCCATGTCCAAAATGATTTTTACAAAGCTTTCTTTTATTGCTGTTTCAGACTACGCTTGCACACATCATAGCCAACAGCAGCAAAAAGAACGGCACGAGGTTTGTGACACTGTCGGCCACGAGTGCCAAGACAAATGATGTTCGAGATGTCATCAGCCAAGCCCAGAATGAAAAAAGACTTTTTAAGAGAAAAACCATCCTCTTTATTGACGAGATCCATCGTTTCAATAAATCTCAGCAGGTATTACACTATGCTGCTTTTTGGAAAAAACCTTTATCAGCACTTCTGTAAGATTTCCCACTTTGCCTCAAGATGATAGCTTACTTAAGGCTTCTCATTTCAATGTTATTGCTTTTAGTAGATTAGTTAGGGAGAAATTAAAAATTTAATTTCATAACTGACTTCCAATCAATGTTCAATTATTTGGATTCAGAGATTTAAAAAAAAGGCTGAGCTGTACTTACAGTTGACTTATATGCTGGGCTTTATATGACATTTTTCTGATGTTTTATTTCTGCAAAGTCATCTGAGAAACATGTGCTGTACATATCTTCATTTCAGCCTCCTCCCTGGGGGTTGCATTGTGTGTTACCTCTAAAAAGGTCTGGAATGTGGATGTGCCTAGGGTTTTGTTTTAATCATAGAATCATAGAAACACAGGGGCTGGAGGGGACCTCCGAAGATCATCGAGTCCAACCCCCCTGTGCCATAAAAAAAAACTCCAAGACCAAAGAGTTCTGTACTTTGGATTACAGTTCCTATATCAAGCCCTACTCCAGTCTTCCTGTAGTTTTCGGAGCCACCCTATAGAAATAGGTAGGGAATTGTAGCCCTAAAGATTTGTTCAAAGTATTTAGAAGTAGCCTCACTATTTGTTATATTTCATAAGGCAATTTCATTATATCTTATGTTTGCCAAGTGAGAAACTGAAGTCACATAGATAAACTAAAAATCTGCAAATTTTTGTCACTGTTTCTTTTCAGCTAATAGGGTCATTCTCAGTGCAGGCACGAGGTATTAAGGTGAACAGCCCATAATGTGCAGTGTGCATCAAATTAAATCATTTAGGTAGCTGAGCAGATCTTGTCACTGCCTTGTCAGTCAGGTTATTTGTCATACCAGCTGGGAACCTAAAGGCTCACAAGACACAAAAAACGTAGCCTACTCACATGGAATGTTTCAGGTTGTCATTGATTGAGATCAGCTTTTTCTGTTTCCCTCCCATCCTCAGGACACTTTCCTTCCTCACGTCGAGTGTGGGACGGTGACCCTGATAGGAGCAACCACGGAAAACCCTTCCTTCCAAGTCAACGCTGCTCTTCTGAGCCGATGCCGGGTGATCGTCCTGGAGAAGCTCTCAGTTGAGGCAATGGAAGCAATTCTGATGCGGGCTGTGAGGTCCTTAGGGGTCCAGATTTTGAGCCAGGGCAACAAGGACGGCAGCTCTGCAACTGGCAGCGGCAGTGAGAGCTCAGAGTGAGTACTTTATGGGCTGCAGGGTGTTAACACACACAGCCTGAGGAATTGACTGCTTGCCAAGGAGAGGATGAAGCAGTTGGGGGTGGGAAGAGAAACCCTAGCCACTCCTGATAGTAAAGAAAAGAAGTGGCAGCATATGGCAGGGTCAGGGAGTGACAGGAGAGAGAGAATTCAAAGCACTGTCTCTCTCCATCCAAAACAAAATCTTACTGTCTGGATTAGGAGAGAGTTTTATACTTGGATCTGCAGCTCCTGACTCACCCTCCCAGGATATTTAAATCTGTTTTGCTGCTGAGGATTTGCTGTGGAAGCCTGTAACTGTGTCTTGATCATGTCCTAATGCGTGTTACTTCTTGCTACTGGTTGTAAAAGCATCATGTTACCATTAAGTGGTCGATGGGGCATCCCATATGAAATTTATGTGGAAGTGCCAGACAAAAGGTTTTTTGTTTTCTGAGAATTTTTTTTTATAAGATCAGAGAGAATAGTACTATCCTCTAGTTTCAGGATAAGTGCTGTGGTATGTTTTATGGTGTGCTGTGAGAAGGGGGGGCTCTTGCTTTAACATGTTTATAGGTTGTTTGAAGATAGACTTTAGTTTTCTTTCCTTCTTGTTGTCCAAGCCAAACGGAGGCCTGTTAAACATTTAGGAGAGTCTTGGAAAAAATGAGGTCCAGGTTTCTCCATACGGGATATTATCTGCCTTCTGAAATGACTAGTTGGCAAATAAGAATAACCCTTGGTACTGCTCTGCTTTCATGCAAGTTATTACACTTCCTTCCTGTTGTTGCTTGTCTGTAGTCCTAACAGTTCACAGTATATTGACATGGGGGTAATTGGGCAGACACTCTGTATGAAATAAACGAGAGGAAATCCACTTTGTCCTTTATTACAAAATGTAAGCGCCAAGAATCACTAACCTGAATGCTGGGGTTAGGGCAGGGAAGGAAAGCTATTCCCTTTTTATTTTTAGGATACCCTGCCTCATGCTTTGCTCATTTGTAGCTTTTACATATTGTAGCAATGTGAATTTTAGAAGAGAAGGCAGTACTGCATGTCAGCCTTAATGTAATGTCACAGCTGTGGTTGTGGCTACACCCTTACTGGGGTTCAGAGTGTTTCCTTTCTGTACAGGATTAAAGTACAAGGCATAGTTTCAGCTGCAGTTGTTTGGGTTTGGGTTTCGCTAGACCTTCTGTTAGCTATGGATGATTTAAACAGAATGGTGTGGTGCTTCATCAAACAGAAAGAAGTTTGGCAGGCAGACTGTCAGACTAGCACAGTTTCAGAAATCTATCCGTGGAGAGAGAGGGCCCCACTCCAATGGCTAACGTGGGAGCCAAGCATTTGGAAATAAAACTGGGGTTCAGAATTCAGGAGCGTTTGTTGCAGTTGTGTGTTAAGTCTTTCTTGTCTTTCCTGCAACTGTCTGGTTCTGGTCTGTGATAGATATATGCTGTAGCTGCTGAGTTTAGCTTCTTATAAGTCATCCTGTCCATTACTGTGGTTCTGATTTTGGTCTCTGCTAATTCCCTTCTTCTTGCTTCACTGTCCATACCATTTCTGCTCCTTCATTTCCTGCTGGAGCAGCTGTGTCATGTCTTTTACCTCTTCACCTACCTCCATCTATGAAGCAGGACTGTCATTAGATACAGGAAGGTAACAGTATTCATGCTGTCCTCAGGAATAATTAAAGTCATAAATTACAGTTGAATTTGTTGTTTGCTGTGCTCACCTTTGTTCCACAGTTGGAAAAGCAGCTGTAAAGCATCATGTCCCCAAATGTGGGGCATGGCCACTTTGCAAACGTTGCACAGCTCTAGCCAGAAGGCACAAGAGATGTGTATATTGAATTTTTGATTAAATTTTCTTTGTGAGTCTCCTTTCCCAAACCACAGAAGTGTAGCATGAAGTCCTGCATGTGATGCGTGGCCTCAGTTTGTCAGATGGTCTTGGTATTACATCACTTGACTGACGCGATAGGTGACATAGATGAGATTTTGTAGAAGAGGATGATTCTTTGTGGTCTCTGTCTCCTATTATCATATGGAATAAAGTGAGGGTGAATCTTCCTTACATTGCTGAGTGATTCAGTATGTGTCATCGTCTGTGTACATCATGCACATTCAGCTGTTATCAGTAGGCGAGTGTCCTTTACCTGAATCTGTTTCCTTAAATTTTCTTGGTGGATTTCTTAAATCTGGCTTCTATCGTTGCTGCAGGTCACCTGGTTTCTCTTTCATCCCTCTGAGACCTTTGCTTGCTGTAAAGGTGAAATAGAACTAGCAGGAGGTGTTAGCTACTTTGAAACCATTTTCTTTGTTACATTGTCACACTCAAAGCTTCTTTGAGAGACTTTATATGAGTTTCTGGATTTCTTTAGGATAAGATGTGCTTCGTGTTGTATTTTCATAAACTTTGCTGTCATCAAATTGGGCCTCTTAAAATTTGCAGTAAATTAAGGTGAAAGACTGGGGAATATGAAAGGAAGAAACATACTCACAAAGAAGAAAACTATGGAGAAGTCAGTGTTAAAGATGCTTTATATTCCTGACATTTTGTTTGTGCTTTCTGCAGTTTATGCTGTCTCACTAATAGCACAAACTGTTCCAGTTGCACACTGATACACTCTACTTGTACTGTGATAGTGATGGAAGAAATAAAATTCTTCTTTTCCTAGCTTTTTTATTTTATCATTCTGTTGTTGCTCTCAGAGTGGTACCTCTAATTGCAGTCAGACAGTAAACTGGATCATGGATTAATGTATTTGAAGTTAGATAGCCCAGAAGGCACACAGCTGAGGGAAATGAAAGGATCCCCAGTTTCCTCTTGGCAAGCCCAGACATCATGCAGTTCAGCTTGTTAGTGGCTGTATTACAAGTACTGACAGGTTTTGAATTCACTGGTTTGCAAATCACAGTGTTGAAGATGGCCTTCCACTGGGCATTCAGTGTTCCATACCTTTCTGCAAATTACTCCCTTTTTGGAACATCCATCCAATTTCCTTGCAGGAAGCAGTTGCTGGGATGAGAGGTGACATACAAAGCTGTAAGGCCATAAGCGTATGCATACTGTAGTATTTCAGATGAAGAATTGTATTTGCCTGTAGAAGTGTTGCAATCTGTCAAGGAGTCAGTCTAGTGAGAATAACTGGACTGAGAAAGTAAGAAAGTACTGATTTGTATGTGAAAAAAGCACTGGGTACTTTGTCTCATGTTCTGCTCAATTATTTTTAAATTTTCATCATACAAATTCTTGCTTGACCTTCCTTATATTTATTCTATGATATTGCTTACACCCTCTTGTTATTGGATCAAATGCTGTGGTGTTGTACAGGTTTTATGCATATTTCATCATGTGTTTCTTGTTGGTTCTTGGCACAAACTGTCTTGAGGATGTGGAGATAAGGAGGAATTGGAAGAAGGATTTATTATCCTGTAGTGGTAGTTTTCCATTCCTTAAGCTAGTATATCACCTTCAGCTGAGTGAGTGATGGATCCCACGGCGTCCCTTTTGGCTTGTTTATGTTTTTGTTTCCAAGTATCATCGGTTACAAGGTACCAACATTGAGCATTGGCATCCAGTGGGTGTTCAGTGTCAATTTTGGAGAGTGAAAAAAATACAAGATTGCCCATCTGCAAGAGGATCAGGAGCTTGGGAAGGGGTCAGAAAGCATGAGAGTTATTCTTCCTTGCAGTTCTAGGGTGTACAGAATTTGGGTGAAGTGGAAGGGTGCAGGACACTTGAGCTTCTTGAAGACAGGATAGGCTTAAAAACGTAAGTCCAGCGAGTGTCTTTAAGAAGCCAAGGTATTGAAATAATTGTCCTCCTGATTTTGAAATTAACTCCTGCCTGGTGAAATTAAATAATGCAAAATATCGAATTTAAGATTTTAATTCCTCAGAAAAAATAACTGAATGTAGTTATTCTGAGTATGAAATAATATTATTTTGAAATACTGAGTGTTGAGTGGAGCTGAGATTATGGAACAGGGAAGCATTATGTTATTTCCAATCAGTGATTCTTATCAGTATGCCGTGCAGACAGCTTCTAGGTAGAAATTTTCTGTTTATTCTCATGCTTTATCATGTCCTGTGTATCATGCTATTTTTGCAGACATGGACTGGATCAATCTAATACATAACACATTTTTGCAGTGGAATTTCCATTACCAAAGTGTTATAACTTGGATTTCACCATGGAAATGGACAAAACCTTTGCTTGTAACCAGATTTTCCTTACTTCCTTGTGCATATTTGTTTCAATTCCTTTAATAGTAATTTCTTGTGCTGTGTTGAGTTAACGGGGCACTTGGAGTCCCATAGTGAAACTGAAGAGACAGGAATACAACTCAGCTTTCTTGCCCAGCTTCTAACTAGCAAATAAATGGCAAAAGTGGTCTGAGGCTTTGGCTTTGTTTGGGTCAGACCTTTCTTAGCTTCTTGCTGCACAGGACCTGCCTTTTAGTGCTCTCAGTAGTTCCACTTCACTTGCAGTCACTGAATGCAGTTCTGGGTATTGGTGTGAGAAAACCTCAAGTGCATGTTCTTCTTTACAAACAGCAAGCAAAAAGCTTAAGCCTAGCAGGTGAAACCTTCTCTTCAGTCTGCATTGCTGGCGTGTCCAAAGTCTTTGCTCATTGTGCAGCATACTTGGTTTTGTTCCCAGTTGATGAAGGCATTAGCAGCAGGACACGTGTGTAGTGCCTGCTCAGTTATTTTTAAAAATACCTTTTACTTTCTTTGCTGGCTTCTTTCATTGCATATAGAAAAATCTGGTGCCCACCTGTAAAGCCGAGGGGCTGAACATTGCTCCCTGATTTTCAAGGGATTTGATGCATGAGATGCTTGACTGAATAAGTCCCTGTACTGTTACATTCTTCTGCTTCCCTACTCAAACACAAAAAAGGTCTTTGAAACACCTGGAGACAGGTTATTTTGGAGTTCCACTGTGCATGCTTGTTGTTTTTTTTTTTTCCTAGGTATATCAAATAGATAGAAGGAATAGATAATAGATATAAAAATATTACAAGATGTGTATGTGTATCTAGAAAGATTTATTTTTCCCACAGGATGTGATTCCTGATGCCTACTCTGTGCAGCCTGGTTTATGGCCCTAGAAGACATTTGTCAGCCTTCACTTGCAGTCCTATGGATTAAAATTTCAGCTTTACAAGCTTTACCTCTCACCTGTGAGCATGTGAGGGCTCAGATACTGACTTGAATTTTTTTGCAGCACCTACTGTCTTTTTCTTTTGTGTGATAAGTGACAAATGGGTTTGCAAGGAGGAGGAAGAGGTAGTTAATGAAGATTAATGGATTCTTGTGTCTGGAAACCCTGACATTACCTTTTTGTGGATTTGGATAGCTTCCTGCCTTTTCATTGTCCTTCCAACAAGGTATTTGAAGTGCTAATTATGAAATGCTGATGAAGTAAAACCTTGTGAAGTTCAACTGACTGTGCCAGAATTGTATTTTAGCATACCCTAAGTCTAGTTTTCCATTGAACTTAATGTGATGAATAAAAGTAAAGGGGCCAAAATGACAGCTCTTGTCCTACGTTTATCATGTGCAGTTGTATTTAACACACACAGGGGCAAGAGGAGGAGAGGTTGAGTCCCACTGTGTTCTCCCAGGCGCTGCAATGCTCAATCATGACAGAACAAATTAAGACAAAACCTTAAAGCCAGCAGCCTCTCAAGCTTTGTAAGCAAATACCTTCTCTAGCATAATGCACAAGGAGGGGAGTGTGTTGGGAGCTAACAGTGCATTGTTATTTTGTTGCAGATTGCCGGTGTACATAGAGGAGAAGGCTCTAAATACGCTAGCATACCTGTGTGATGGTGATGCAAGGACTGGACTGAATGGGCTCCAGTTAGCAGTTCAGGCCAGGTTAGCGGTGGGGAAGACCACTCCTTTGAATATTCCGAAAGGTGGTTCTACAGATGGCATTCTGATAACAGACGAGCATGTAAAGGAAGGGCTGCAGCGATCTCACATCCTTTATGACCGAGCAGGTGAGTACCTGATACAGTCTTGGAGATATGCAGCATTCTCAAAAGCTGGTAGCCTATATCATTTCTGTTTCTTCTTTCCCTCTCATACCAGTTGCTCTGGTGAGATAGTGATTGTACTGAAATTTGACTTAAAAATAACTTCTTCCTACAGTGTAGCAGGCTCACGCAGAAATTTCTCTTAAACAGGATTTCCTTTCACCACTGAGGAAGTGCAGGTTAGGTGAGAGGCAGGGTTGCTCCTCTACAAACAGTGGCATGGTGAAATTATTTGTTCCTTAAGATTTTTATAATATTTTCTAAGACAGTTGCAATGTAAAAAGGGGCAAGTATTTTGATGAGAAGATTTGTTCTTGGAGTGTTGGAAATCTTCCACTGTACTTGAACTTCTCCAAAAGTCTTGGAAGTGCTTACTTTCACAACAATAGGTTATGTGAGAACATGAGCAGTTTCTTTATTTTTAGAGTTGCTTTAATTAACTTTGTGACTTGCTTAGGGATGGTCACTTAAATCAAATTGCATGTAAGGCTTCCTAATGTGATAACCACTCTTGCTAAATTTGTGACTTGACTTGGCAATGTTAGGCATTGCAGTAATTGGCCACCATAACTTTTTATGTAAGAGAGTTACAAACGAGAGAGTGAGTATTAGAGATTAGATTAATATCCTTTAATTCATATGCTAGTTCTTCAGCAATACTTGAATCACTGTGCAGGATAGTGTCAAACAATTATGCCAAGTAGTGTTTGGAGAAGTGATTGATTTTTGCTTTGCCCCTGTATCTGATATGCTCAATATACTGTCACCTCTCAAAACCTGTGATAAGAGATTCCTCAAGTTTGTTTGTAATTTATATTCCTGCTTGCAGCCTTCTTGCTGCAAAGAGGAAATGATGGTGCCTTGTCAGGAAAAAGTCAGCTGGGCAGATATGGATATGATGGCAGCTGAGAAGTTTTGGGTAGGCAGGGGGAGGGAAAAGAAAAATACAAATGATAAATATCAGAATAATTGCAGGATTTTCTCTCGCTGTCTTATGTGGTAACATAACTTCAGTTATGGTAAAGACTGGGAATGTGTTAAACTGAAGTTAATTTATTTTGTTGTCTAGAAGACAGTTGTTCCATCCTCTTCTTTGGAGGAGGAAAGAGAAGATATCTCATGCCAAAATGTTTTAATGTTTCTTCTGGACCAGAATGAGTTTTTTATCCATGCTGTTGCTCTTGTCAATCTTCCAGGGCTTTCTTCTGCCTTTTATGGATGAGCAGTTGATGTTTACCCTTGGCTAAGACAGGAAATAATGTGACATAGGGACTGTGATTTTACTTTTGCCTACTACCTTATAAACAGGGATATTAATGTTGGTCAGTTAAGTTCAGATGTTAATTTTGGTCAGGCCTTATCCCTGTCTTCTGCCAATAAGACTTTAGATAAATCAGCATCTTAAATTAGCTGGAAAACTCTTCATGAGCACATAAAGCAATTCAGGGGCATAAATCAACAAGATTTATGCATCTGTATACATCTGTCACTAGAAAATCCTGTCCTTCAGAAAGCCTCCTATGTAGTATCTTCTTTCTTTTTGGAACTGCATAGAAAAAATGTATTTTGATTCCAAAAACTGTTCACCGTTTTGACTTCAAGAGGTATCTGGGATGCAGAGCAGCAGTGATAAGTTAGCATGTGTCTGTCTTTTAATGGAATTAATTGATAAGTCCAAAATCTGTATGTTGGCTCACCAGCCTGAGAGACAGAGCTAGTAAAAAAAGGTCTGTAAAACATTCTATGTTTTTTGAACTGCTTCTATTATCTCACATAGGATATACATATGAATTGTATTTGTTTAAGAAGAAGCAGAAAATCTTTTTGTCTGGTGCATGTAACTGTACTTAGTCTTTAATTTAAACTGCATTTAAAGTACAACTGCACAGCTTTTCTGAAGAAGTCTAAGTCTGGTCTAAGTCTAAGTCTTACCTCTTTCTCAGCCTGCATACTCCGAAGTCCCCTGCAGGTATGTATCTCTAGTCCCAGCCTATCTGCTGGTTTCCTTCTGCCTCTCCAACTGGTATCCCCAAGTGTGACACTTTACAGTAGCCCAAGCAATGTATAAAAGCACTCCAGCAAAAAAATTGGGGCGAGTGTATCCTCTAGAGAGATATTTAAAGGCCATCTTCCTTACTTTTAAGAGACGAAGAGACGCCTCTTCCAAGAGGACGATGCGAGTTCAGCTGCTTGGGTTTATTGCTACTAACTCAAGTGTTGTGACAGAGCACGGACATGCTGTTTGTGTTGGCACGAGCAAGGACTGCATACCAGAGGGCTCTTTGTGTAGAGCCCCAGCAAAAATAGCTGTCTGCCAGCCTGCGTACGCCGGCAGCGCATGTGTTGAATTCCCCACAGAGCCACACTGCAGCATGAAGAGCGACACGGGGAGAGGGACCCAGTTTCTGACCTGGGTGGTGGAGGTCTTGTTGGCTATGAAAGGAGCAGTTGCAGTGGTATGAGGGCTTTGGTTTTAAAACTTAAGCATGTGGCCTTTTATTTTGTAGGGCCTACAAGCAACACTGATGTGTTCTGATACAGCCCTGAGACTGTAAATCCTTTCAGCCGTAGGAAGAAGAGAAATATTAACAGATGGCTGAGCATGCAGCCAGTTGCCTTTATAATACACACTTAGCTGGGAGCCAAGGAATGCCAGGCACTTTAAAAACCAAAAAAGGCAGATTATGTGAAAAGTTTAACAACAATATTGCAACAAAATGCTCTTACAAGTTTAGTTAAAAGAAATGCATAAGAATCAAAACCAGCTGCACAGAGAAAAATTTTGAGCAGAAAGGGTCTTGTTCAGTGTTTGTGAGGTTGACCCTCTATTTTTAACTGTAACCCTAAAAGAACTGTGGAATGGCTTTGTTTCTCCTTGGAGTCTGTATCTAATATTATATTAAACTTTAATGTTAAGAAAATGTCCTTTTAAATCATTCAGTCTTCCCACTTATTATATAGAAGTCTGGCATTGTAGGTTTTGGTTGTGTTTTTTTTTTATTTCAGCTGCTTACAGTTTTCAGGACTGTATCAGTAGTGCAGGTGTCCACAACTGAACTCAGCATTTCCTAGGGGCTGGCCAGGGTTGTGTGCTGTGATCCCATTTCCTCCAGATTGTGTAGTGTGCCATCATTATATATCCACAGCAATGTTTCCTTTTCTTGCCCTATATAATACAGCAAATTCGTGTTTGATTTACTGCACCTTTTATTTTCACATTTTAGTTGATGTGAAATTTGTTTTCATAAAATATCACTAGTATATAGGACTGGATTTATCTGATTCTTCAGTTGTCTTCTTAAAGACAATGGTTGGTGGTTTGGGTGTGCTCACACTTTATTCCTTGTCAATTATGAGATATTTGATACAGAGTTTTCTTCCTAAATGCGTAAAATATCTATGTTTTTTTTTCTTTTGAAGGAAAGGTTGTTAGGTACCAAAATCAACTTTGAACACTGCCTTACACTGTTTAAAACAACACCCTGCTCTTCATCTGCAGTTGCTCTGTTATGCTTATGTAGTTAGTGGAATGATCCATGTGGCAAAGCATGAAGGTGTTGAGAACATTATTGGACACCATAATCATATATATACTTAAAAAGAACTTGAAAAAGCAGATTGTTTACCTGTTGTGATCTACTGAAATATATTCTGTTCCCTTAAATGCATTTAACTTAATTTCCTCCTAAGAGCTCTGGTTATCTCTTCTCCCCTTCTAAATAGGAGAAGAACATTACAATTGCATTTCTGCCCTGCATAAGTCTATGAGAGGCTCAGATGAAAACGCTTCCCTTTATTGGCTTGCTCGGATGCTTGAAGGTGGGGAGGATCCACTCTATGTGGCAAGGAGGCTGGTGAGGTTTGCAAGCGAAGATATAGGTCAGTATTTGCATTATTTCGTGTTACAAAATCATGTTGAGTTAAGATCTGCCAGGCTTCTGGTTTCCAAAAATTGGTGTTTTAGTAAAGAAACAACCCCGGAACTGCTATATGCAAAATAGGTACAAAATACTGAAACGCTCCACATCCAACAAAGACTTTGTATATGCCAACAGAGACCTACATGTGGTGTCATTGCAACGATTACCAGTTGCAGGAGAAACAAAATATTTTTTAGATCAGGCTTTGGCAGTGTATCAGTATGGATTCTTTTAAACTCAGGTGCTGTAAGCCACTTGTGTCACAGAGAATATGTAATTTGGGGATGTCTGGTTTTTTACATGACTCTAAAAAGTGAATGCCTACCCTGACTTGCAAAGCTCAGATTTGATAGCTGGCTCCCTAGATATAAGGCATCTTGATTGACTTACCCAAAGTAAAAGATGGACATATATGAGGGGTGAAGAGTTACAAGATCTGGGAAGCTATGTCTCTATAGCAATGTTTCCCCATTTCTTTGTCAATTCCAAAAAGTGAATTATACACGGGCAGCTCAGGCTGCCACCGTGTGGCAACAGTACGAGTCTGAAAATCATACCAATTATTTAAACCTTTCTTTTGGGGGCGAGACAGGAATGTGGATGGAGGTAGTATATCTTACATACTACAAAGTATTGTACCAGAAGTTCCAATATCTGCAAAAGCAACTTTGAAATGTGGATGGATAACCTTCCATTTTACAGGAGGGAAAAAAAAAAGAAAAAAGAAAAGACTAAGTAAAGTAAGTTTACTTTAACCTGCTTTTCTCTGAATCTGTTTTGTAGGGCTGGCAGATCCTCTGGCTTTAACACAAGCAGTTGCTGCTTATCAAGGCTGTCACTTTATTGGAATGCCAGAATGTGAGGTAAAGGCTTCATTAATTCACTGATGTAAAAGTACTGCAAACTGTAAAACAAATCTGTAGTTATAAAAAGAAACCGAGATTGCAAGGACAAGTCAAATTTAGTTACTTGTTCATTGAGCGTACCCCCTTACTTTGACAAGTAAGAGAGCTCTTAAAATTATGTAGTTTGAAATAAATTTCACAGCTTATTTATTGTTAAAACATGGTATGTGAACTAACAGCATTTTGCTCTATTTTGTTTCTTCTTTGTTATAAATAAAAGAATATATTCTGATGTTCTAAAGTAGCTGTTCCTTTCTAGTAATGAAAATTGTGAAGAGCTGTGTTGTTGTTATATAGCAATATTCATACTAGCAGGCAGAGGTCAGTTTAAAGTGTAATCCCTGTCATGCTACACAAACAACCTGAACAACAGACCTTTTCCCAAAGAGCTTAAAATAAGTCGGTTAACATGTTTCCTTTTATTGTTTCCAGGTCATTCTAGCACAATGTGTAGTGTATTTTGCCAGAGCACCGAAGTCTATAGAGGTCTACAGGGCATACAGCAATGTCAAGGAGTGTCTGAGAATGCACACAGGACCTCTGCCGCCTGTTCCACTGCATCTGAGAAATGCCCCAACGCGGCTCATGAAGAACTTAGGCTATGGTAAAGGCTACAAATATAACCCCATGTACAAGGAACCTGTGGAGCAGGACTATCTACCAGAAGACTTGAAAGGAACAGACTTCTTCAAGGAACAAAAAACATGACTGCGTTGCTCAGAGTTGGTTTTGATTTCATGACTCAGGCTGGAATGTACTGGGATGGAAATTCCCCTTGCAGTTTTAGCCTCTATTACTGTGGTTGAAAGTATTAAGCCACTGAGCCTTTCAGATACTTTCTTATCCTTCTGGTTTTACTGCTGTTATTCTGAATGTGTTTCATAAAGTATTGCAGTTACGCAGTGTAGAAATACAGTAATAGGCTTTATCAGCATAATGCTGTCACCCAGTGGTTCAAATGAGATGAAGAAGAAATCAGATTTGTATTTCTGGCTCTTGCTGTGATACAAGGAATATGATTGTGCTGCTTTTTAAAAATCAGTATCTGTTTCAGATTTTGAGAATGCTTATTTTCTGAAAAAGAGTAAATTGTACCCCCTCTGCTAAAATACAGTTAAAAAAATAATTACAGTGTAATTACTGCTCTTATGATGTTCCAGAAACTAATTTTGTACAAGAACATTTATTAAACCAATAAAGCTGTTAAAAATAGTGTTTTTACATTTCTTTGAATATACTTATTACAGCAGCATGGTTTTGAAAGTTTGAGATTCCTTTAACTTTATCATCCCTACTTTCCAGAGCAAGATTAAATCCTTATGGAAGTAGAATAGTAATGAAAATAGCTGAATTATATTAGTTTTTGAAAGCATGTGACTTAAATTTTTTATTGTGTGGTGACATTTTGGGAAGTGCTTTTAGAAAGGAGTCTCCTGTTAGTGAAACATGCTCACATATGTCCAGTTATGCTTCAGGAATCTCAGCAGCTTTGAATTGGAAAGTGGAGAGACACAAGTTGACTTCCTGCTGTTACAGAGTTTGGCTTCCTTTTCCTACTGAAAACATATCTCCATCCAAGATTGCTGTTGCCTGAACATTTCAGGAAGTGGAATGTACAGTCACAGAACCGTCCCTGATGTTGACAACATTCCTTCACTTAAGTGCTGATTATTTTTCTTCTCAATCCTTCTTAAGTGTGCAGTGGCCCAGTGTGCTGAAAAGCCAGCAACTAAAGGAGTGTATGACTGTGCTAATCAGCAGTTGGATAGCAGAAGACGACCATGTTTGGCTAGAATTACAGCAGATAATTAGCAAAGAAGGTTTTCATTACTGACAGGCTGAGAAGCTGCTGAGGCAACTGTCCACAGTTCTCAAAGTGCAGTACAATAAGCTGGCCACCAGTGATAAGGACATGTGCCTTTGCTGAAAATTGCCACCAACACAGCAGCACAGCACACTTACAGCTGGATTTGCTTGATAACTACTCAGGATTTGCTTGCTACGTACCCCATGTACCTTTGTTACTGGGCCCATGCTGTTTACCTGATGGACTTCAGGGGATTCCTGTCCTGATCCTGCTTAGTTTATAAAATGTGATGAGGTCAAAACTTAGTGCTCTATGTAGATGCTTCTGATCTTTTTGCTGTTCAACTAAGAATGCTGTGGTCCTGCTAAAAGAAGGAAGACGTTCTGCTGACTTCTCTGAGAGGTGTCAGAAGATTACTAGCTCTCCTCACAAAGGATTGCTTAACACAGGTTTTGCATTTTTTTAATAATACCAAATTATTTGGGTTTTTGTAGCTTTTTTGTTTTGTTTTGTTTTTTTTCTGATGTGTTGACTTAATAGTGACTGGTGCTTCCTTTATAATATTTAACAGATTTAACAGATTTTCAAAATTTGTATTTGGCTGATGTGGGAAACTGTTCTTCCCCCATAATATCAGCTTGCGACATTTACCTAATGAAATTTGTACATAAATACTTCATTTTCAGGCAGAGGAAGAAAACTGGTTTGCACTGAAGCCACACAGAGCTCCTTGCACTTCTCTCAAGCTGTACATATGATACAGCCCAGCCACCTGCTGGTCAGCTACCTGTTATATAAAATTGCAGGCAGGTGTTTCTTGACAGCAGAGGTGTTTGGTGCTGAAGGGGGCTTAGATCAGACAGGATGCTACACTGCACACATGGAGTTCCTCCAGAGCAACTTTCACAGACCAGGAGGTCTGTGGTCCAAGGATGCAGCAGGAAATTCAGCTAATTACTCTTTTTATTCCAAGATAGATTGCTGGACAAAACAGGTTGGCCTTGATCAAAGGTTTTTAATATACAACCAGCAAAACCTTATGAGACAGTCCATGAAGAAATTTTCTGATCACTGTGTACTCTTGACCAAAGGGTATTTGTATTGAAGATAAATTTTGCTGTGAGGCATCCAGCTCAGTAGTCTTTATGCTAAGTTCTTCTACATGATGAAAATAAAGAACTTAAGCCAAGGATTGTGGTCTAACTAAAATGTTTCAGAAATTAAATTGATTGCAATGCTATGTACTGCCAGAGGGTTTGAGTCAGATTGTCCAAGTGTTTCTGTGTGTTCTCAAGTAAGTACCTGTATTCTTCACAGCAGGATGGCTTAGGAGAGTAGAAGCAACTTCTCTTGAGTTTGTGTCTGCCCTTTCAAGATATGTAGAAAGCTGGGAACAGGGGTGCAAACATGGATTGTATTAATTGAAAATATTCCTGGCAAAATTACTTGTGCAATGTTTATTTTAACCAATGTTCATTTTAACTCTTAAGATGCAGATAATTCATGTGAGTATTTTTTTAAATGGCCCATGATTTGCAAGGTGACTTCAGCTTGCAAAACAAATCAATGAATTGGTAAACCTAAAGATGTTTGATTTTTTTTTGTTTTACAGGTGTACAAGAGGTTGCTGTGTTTCCCTTTGATGCAACCAGCAGTTAGAATTGTTGGACTAATGCAGTCTAAGGTATTTTTCTGTTCTTATTTTCTTCCTTTAGCAAAAAGAAGGATAATGTCACCAGATTTTCTTAACTTTGCTAGTACCTAGTAATGCTCAAATCTCATTCACTATAAACTTTTACCCATGGGAAACCCCAGACTGTCATTTCTTCCCTGCAGTTGACAGAAATCTTTAGTCAAAGCCTTAACATTCTATTTATAGCTCTTCTTTTTAGTTATTGAAGACTTGATCAAACTTCCCTTGTTACAAAAAATGGTGTCTGAGATGTTGCAGCAAAAATTGCACAGAAGTTCTGCCAAACAATCATGCTCCATATGCCTCTCTAGGACCCCCTGTCCTGAAGCAGCTTGGTGTATTCAGGGTGGATCTGATGGAAATCTTCTGTGGTGGTCTACACTCAGCAAAGACTTGGTGGAGTTTAGCTGACAGTCTCTATCAGTCAAAAAATCTGTGGCTTTTAGATGCTACAGCTGGTCCAGCTGTGCAGAGGTTATTATTTTTTCTGCAGTATCTCTCCTGAGTTGCTTGCAGGCCACTGCAAAATTGCAAATAGAGGCTGTCTCTGCTGTGTTCTTAGTGCTCTTGTGATGGTCTTGCTTCTGTCCTGCAGGGAGAGTGCAAAGGAAGAAGATTAGCATTGCTGAGCTTGCAGCTGATAGGAGGAAAATTAGCACGTGCTGCTGCATGGAGAGTGGAAGTGAGACACTAAGAAAGCCTTGCAGGTAAGACAAAGTAATTTAAAAGCAGTTATTGACTGTAGCTGCTTGTCCTCTTAAATGTGGGCTAAAAATTTCTGCATCAGTGGAAGCAAGAGCTGTAGGTGACAGGAAACTGAAACAGTGCTGTATATTCTTGTGCAACAAACACCTCATGTTTCCAGTGGAAGATGGTCTACGGGAGACTTGCGTATCCTCTGGAATTGACAGAAATTGCTGTTCAAGCAAATACAGGGGGCTTTTTCTGCCCTGGTCTGAGTGGAGTATGGTTCTCCCGTTGTAAATACCTAGTCCATGTTCCTTTCTGCCACCATTGGCCTCTAAGCACTCATGAATTATCCAGACAGTGCTATACTGTACTCCTTCTGTTCCTTGGAAGGAGACAAACACCCATAATCCTATGCAGAGCCTTGGTCTTTTCCTCATCTACCACCTCACACTTCCATCTCCAACATGTGACATGATACATAAATATTATTTTATAATGCATTGTGATGTTAAGGAAAAAGGATAAGGGATCTATTGTCCACAGTCGCCTACTGATGATGAGGCTGTGCCTGTTCATGGGCCAAATTGCAAGTTCTATAAAAACTGCAGGAGAAAAATGCTCTGGTCAGATATATCATTAAGGTAATAAATGAAGTATTGTGTCCTAATAGATAAAGTATGACTTAAATGGGTGTGTGGGGATGGAGATGTTGACATTGTCTTTCCTGTAATTTTACAGACAAGCTATGCTGCAATAGAAATTGCAGAAGATTGTTACATTAACTACCCACAAAGAATCATTCCTTATTCCTCACGTTGCAGAGAAAATACTTTCACTCTAAATCATAAACTGTTAAGTCTGTCAGCTGTTTAGTGGGGGCATTATGTTTTATCTGGTAAAAAACTGCTGAGATGGGTGAAATCATAATATGACTAAGATTATTTTTTTTATTTAATACTTACAGTGTCCCATAACAAAGATTAACTGACTTTTGAAAAAAAAAACAAAAAACCAAACCAAAACAAACAAACAACAAGAAAAACAGATTAGGACCTTTAGGGTAGTACTAGAATCATCAAGTATAAATGTTGTGAACCGATGACATCACTAGCGCGCCGCTGGAAGTCGTCGGTTTGCAACAATATCACACCAAACATTGTACTTGAAGAAATTCTCACACTTTGTAAAACTTTTTCATGACCTTTTATGAAACAGTGCATAATAGCCAGAAGATGATGGAGGTCTGAGATTAAATGCAAAGTGACTGACCAGGGTCACACATGTACTAATGCAAGAAGCAAGGCTTTCCATATCTATGAGGGCTTCGATATAACAATTTACATTCTGCAGCATACATATGAGAAGTCATTACCTAGAAGAGAGGATGTATTGCTTAGTTGTAACCCATTAGTGGGCTATAATTATTTTTAAGGCCAGTTTAGCAAAAGATTTGGTTACTAACAAGCACTGCAGACAGTAAAAAAACATGGGTTTATCTTGCTTTGCTGGGCTAGTATTTGGAGAACAGAAAGTGTTGATATTCGGGTCAGATATTAGAGGACATTCCTGATGCATGCTTTATTTAGTATGCTAGGCAGGGGATTTAGTGATGAAGAATACCAGCAAAGTGTGAAGACAGGTTTAGAATTACTAGCAAGACATTTCAGACTCTTATTTGTGATAATGTTAGCTTTTATCTATTGCAAGAAATTAAAACTATGAGCATAACTGGGGCTGGACACACAGTGCCAAAGGTTTTGGTCAACAGCTGCCCTGTCTTGTCTGAACAGTGGGTTATAAAACTGGCAGTAGGCTTGGTATCTCTCTATAGCATCTGATGAGGCCCAGAAGCTGATAATACTGATCATTTTTTGAAAGCTTTAAGCAAAGTGTATTTCTAAAGATGCTCGAGTCTTTCAACAAGCTTAATTTATTTAAATATGCCCATTTTTCTTTTTAACCCATAATTCGCTTGTCTTGTCTTTGTTGTTCAGTCGGAGCTTTCTTGTAGCTTGAATTAACACAGTGATTAATGAGATTATTATTTTTATCCTGCTAGTCCTCTGAAAAGCATATAGAAAAATAAGGCAAGATGTGGTCTTTATAGAGTCACCCTATAAGTTAATGGGCTTGGTTCTATACTAGTCCAAGTTTGGGAAAAGTTCATAACCTGTAGATTTGAGCCAGGGATCTTGTCTGATGCTCACTTGGGAGCTTTTGAGCACTGTGTGGAGCGACATGTGGGTTGAGGTGGAAGTAGAGGTAGAGGACTCCTGGTAGCACAAATGTGGCTGAATCCCCATGATGGAATAATGAAATGAGGAGTCAGCCGTGCAACCCTGGTTCAGAATAATACAAGCAGGATTGCTGTGATCAGCACCAGACATGAGGCTGAAATCACAGAACTGGGATGGGAGCTTTGGGCCAGGTCCCCACAAGGCAGTTCTTTCAGGACTGGAGCAGCACAGCAGTGGTACGTTCCTCCCTCCCTGATCCCTGTGCCTACTGCCGAGATGAGCTCAGCCTGCAAGAAGGGAGCTGAGCAGGTGTAGCCTGGGGTGAGACAGAGTCCTGGATTTCCAGAAATGGTATGTTGTTTATTTGATGTGGAAGAGGGGAAGGAGGTTTGGTCAAGCTGCTTGTGCATTGGTCACAATTGTTTTTCCATGTATAGGGTGCTTCCCAGGGCTCTTTTTTTTCCAACCAAAAGAAAATTAAAAGTAGTAAGTAGAACCTGCTGACCTTGCTATGGAGACTTCATTAATAATTTCTCAGTGGCAAAAACAGTCTTGCTAAGAACCCAGGTCAGTTTTATTCATAGTGCAGATGAACTCCCCAGTGGACCTCAGTCCCTGGACTCTTCCATCACCAGACGTTCACAGAGGATGGCTGGGGCTATACATGTTTTCTGCCATGTTACAGGATGAGAGCCAAAGTGCTCAAGGGATTTAACTGAGTGCTAATGGGCTGACTAATACACAGGACAAACTACCTTGCAAGTGTCCTAGGCCAGGGGATATCACCAACATGAAGCCAGTAGCTCACCTGGTGTATGAGGTGGATGCATGCTAAGATTTTTCCTTGTGACTGAGTTTACTGCACAGGCTGGGTAGGATGCCTTGTACTCATCTCCTTTCCCTGCTCCTCCCTTTTTCTTGGAAACTATCAGTTGCCTCCTCCCATGCCTCCCAGGGTTAGTCAGGTTATCTTTTCCAGTGCAGAAGTAAATCTGAGCAGCATGTGCTCGCCTTCAGAGGGCAGCACAGCCTGGCAAAATGTTCGCAGGTGCTTTTTCATTCCTCAGCCCTCGTGGGTTTTTCTGTCAGTCCTGCATGAAGAGGTTGTGCCCCTCAGGACAGCTCCATCAGACATCACCGTCTAACATGCTACTAAAATGTTGGCAACAACAAGTGTAAGTTTCAAAGGCATTGTGCCTTATGGTCTCCTTTCCAGGAAAGTATTATTTGCCTTTTGATTTCCCATCCCTATGGTAATTAGCAAGATACTACGCTGGAAATGGAGTGGCTGCTTCCTGCTCCTAATAGTAACACACGAATGTCAAAGACACAGATAGCAAGACCAGAAACATCAATTATATAATGCCCTCAAGGAATTCCGTTACTGTTTTTTTAGAAAATAACCCAATTAATATTGTTTCCATTACTTAGCTAGTTTGGCTTTTGCAGATAAAAAACTGGATGATATAGCTGGTAAGGAGTAGTACATACTTTTATACTAAATATTTATATGAAATAATTACTTCTATTTTAGTTTTCTGGTAGTGTTTTCCATGCATACAGAGTTTAAATCCTCAGTAAACCCCTGCTGCGTTTTTTCCCTTTCCCGTGAGTGTTTTCTCTCATGTTGTGAGAAAAGTTCTTGGCCCAAATGACGGCCTGTAGTTTTCCATGATATAACTTAAAAATAAAAGTGGCTATAAAAGCTGGTTGTTTGAAGTTCTGTTTAACCTGGAGGTGCAACATTTTCTGGCTGACATGATGAATTCATCATCTGAATGGCCAGCAGCCACCCTGCGCGTGTTCAGCGTGTTTCCAGCCAGGCTGCTCTCTCCAGGATTTTGGCTGTGGTTTTTGCCTTTCATTGTTATTAAGTAGGTAGGGATTACATAGGGCCCTTAACAAATACGAATAATGTATTTGGTACTAATAATGTATTTAGTTGGCACCATTAAGATGACATGACAGAGCTAAGCAGTTTTGTTACAGTAGAGAAAAAAAGAAGAAAAATACAAACAAATTCAGTTGCACCTTTTAATCTCAATGGGTTCAAGTGAATTGCACTGGTCTCATTCCTGTCTAGTGAAACTATATTTTAAAAAATCTAGATAAATATCAGTCTCTGGAACATCCGGGGACTTTATCAGGTTTATGTGCTTTATCAGGGGTTTGTACATAAATACATAAAAATATTTAAAAGTGAAAGTAGTACTAAATGTGCTCTGAATTAACTCATCTAGATAAACCTACCTCTAGGATAAGATTACTTAAAACCGAGAGATAATTCTCTTCCTTATCCACATTATGTTATTTACTTTCTAGGAAGAGCAACTTAAACTGTATGAATCACATGGAAAGCAGACAGATGATGGCGGTGGGTGGTGGTTTTTCTTTTTAAATTACTGAAATCAAAGGGCTATCATAAATAGTCTATGTAAGCAGTAGTACAAAGTTTGGCTGACTCATCACGTAGTAATGTGCAAATATTCCTCTGAGTTTTGGATTGTTATAAAGCCTGGTCATCTTAGGAGATGCCCAAATACAGAGTGAACTCCATTTACTGTATTCCTCTTTTCCACTGGAAGAAACTCACATGTTGTTTTCTCAAATCAGCAGCAAGTTGCAAATTGGTTTTGAACAGGGAAGTTCACGCTCAAATACTTAGCAGCCCCCTCTGAGGACATTTAACTGCATTCAGTCTGAATTTTAACCTTTTTGGTCTCCTAGTTTGATGTAAACAAAAGATTTTGTACTTAAAGGGTGGCTACCAAGAAGATGGAGGCTCCCTATTTCCAAGGAATCACATGGAGAAGACAAGGGGTAATGGGCACAAGTTTCTTCTGGGGACATTCTGATTGGACACAAGAGGTAAAATTTTCACCACGAGGACAATCAAACACTGGAATAGTCTCCCAAGGGAAGTGGTAGATTTCCCCACATTGGCCAGTTTTAAGTCTCATCTTGACAGGGTGCTGAGCCATCTCATAGAAACTATGGTAGTACCTAGAAAAGTTGGACCTAGAAGATCCTTGAGGTCCCTTCCAACCTGGCATTCTATGATTCTATGATTTGAAAGTGGTGACACCTGTGTTCATTCAGTAGTTCTAAAAATTAAATCCTTTGCATGAGCTAGTTGGAGCCAACTATATTCACTTTCTTCTTTTTTTAAAAATGTGAATATAATTGTCATTCCACTTTTCCACATTGGAGTCAGCCCTTGTCACTCACTCACTCACTCACTCTGACAGGAGCAGAGAAAAAAGTATTAAGGAAAAATACCCACCACGGCCTTAGTGTGGGACTTGCATTATGGAGTGTAGAGGGGGGGATATTTGCCAGTAAGTTTGCTGGTTTTGCTTTTTAATGGTTGAATGTGAAGCAAACAATGCTGACTTTATTGAGATTCTTATTGCTGAGGTTTTATTTTGTGCATCCTGTCTGTAGAAAACCAAATGTGTCTCAATACAGTAGTTCCCTTTCTGAATACTGAGACCAAAGTAATAATGAAATGCATGAGTCTCCTCTTAAGGCTATGCTGATTTGCACTGTTATGCAAGGTTTTATCTGTCTTTTGATTTCCTGATAATTACAGCCCTAAAAGCCTTCAGACATCATATATCTTGCATGCACTGATTTGGTTTAAGTGTATAAAGATAAGGATGTAATTACAATTAAGTTCTTGAGCCTTCCTTAGTCAAAACCCATCTATGGCAGCAGCAGCAGCTCTTTGCTAGAAGGCTGAAGATGAAGGTGCAGAACTAGTGCAATGTCAAATCCTTCCAAATTTTTACATTTTATTGTGCTAATATTTTTCTCACTTATTAGCAAAGAATTTGTTTTTCAAAGCATTCAGCATGAGAAGTGTTAGGTTTGCATCTGCACTCTGCAATACACACTGTCTTTTACAAATTTACCAGAGCTTTTGCAACTAAGGCATTGCTAGCACAGGGAAACATGTTTACTAAGGTGCAAACAAAGTCCTGGTGTCATTTCATATACACCATTCCTCTTTCCCTGTTCTCTGTACATGCTAGCAGCTGGGGTCCTTACACTTCCAGGGGAAGCTGATGGTTAACATGATCATCTCTTCTACTGAGCAACTTATTTTTCACTATTTTCACTTAGAACAGGCCCAGAACTTCAATACAGCTGATCACACCTGCTGCACCAGTGGTTTTCTTTGGAGGCAGCCTTCAAGTAAACAGTATAGTATTTCAGAGCACAAAAACAATTGTTTGCAGAAATTTCCATTTTGAACACCATTTTAAGAAAATACTTTTATTTGTTGCTTGAAGTTAACATACAGCTGGCAATTACAGAAACTATTGTGCCCCACTTAGAACTCAGGTTGTAAAATGTTACAGTACCCAAGATCTACATGATACAAGGAAATAAGCTCCAGAAATAAACACAGAAGACTAATAGTATGTAATTACAGTGGCTCGCAGGCATAAGGCTGTTGTACAGGACAAAAAGTTTGTGTATAAAGAGGTAGTGGAAGTCAGCTCAGAAAATGTTGAATCCTTGCAAGTGAAGAGACATCAGATTTATTGCAGGATATACAGTCATTCTCTGGGAAGCTGTCATATTTTTGGAGGATCCCATAGGCTCTGGCCACAATCTAGGATCATACTGAAAGCACCTAAAACCCCTAAGTCCTGACACATTTTCAATATCTAAAATGGACCAGACTCTACATTTTAAAAATACTCTCTAAGCATATCACCTACAATCATTATTAATTTCTTCTCCTCCTCATTCAAAAGCTGTATTGCAAATTTTCTGCCTGATTACTGGAAGGGGTTACTTTTTTGAAGTAGCTTAATCCTTTCTCTATTAATAGATGTTTCTAAACAAATGTTATCTGACCTTCTATTTCACATCAGAACTGTGTAAACTCAGCTGTTCAGGAGCATGCCTTTTGTTGCCTTGAAGCATTTTATTAAGATATCTTTGAGAAGCAAGATTTAAGGGGCGGAATAGCTTTGCAGAAACATCCTAATATACATGCATAAGGAATGACTGGCTTATTATAAATTACCACAACAGAGCGCTGTCAATACAGAGAAAGCCATGCAAGGATGCATATGTGGTGATCCTGTGCTTTAAAAGGATAAGCTTCTTCAAAGAGTATTTCTATTTCTAGTCCAATTTCAAAACATTTTTTCTGCCTACAGTTCAGATTTTTCTAGTTATTAAAGATTATGTCAATCTCAAGAAAGAAAAATATATTACTCCTCAGTTTCTTTGTGGCCATTTTACTGGGAAAGGTGGAATCTCAGTCAAAGTTGCTAGGAATTCAAGACAGAAGCATTAACTTTCTACATCAAAATCCAACTAATCTGGGAGCAAAGTTTTTAACTACATCAAGATCTGGGCCGTAATTCCCAAGTTCTCTTTTATGGAGAAGCATATCTGCCAAGGAATAGTATGCTCCCAGTTGGGTTGTGGCGAATAAAGAAAAGGAAAGGATGGTCAGCTTTGAAATGCTCTTCAATAACCATGCAGAGCATAGCAATGCCAGCAGTGGCAGCTGCAGCTTCTGTGCCTTCCTCATTCACTTCTACAAAAGCTTTGTGGACAACTTTAGAGAGGAAGAGGTCTCGTGCCCCTGACATTCCAGACAAGTCAGCCTTGCCACTGTCAAATACATCCAACAAGCCCATAGCAGCTAAGTCTGATTTAAGGTCATAGCTTTCTTCAAGCTTAAACTTTGGCAAATGCACATGAACATCAGTAGAATATAGGTTCTCTGGACGTGTCCATTCCTGGAGCTTCTCTAAGGTAAGCTGCTTCTCCAGCTAGAAGTAAAAAGACAGACATCATTACATATCAACAGTGTAGAAATATTTCGTTTTCAGTAACATTTACAAGGCTTTATAGAGAACTGTACAACTACAAAGCAACTGTGCAAAAACGACCATACCCATGTATTTGATAGCTCCATGTAGATCAAACAGATGCTACTGAAATGAAGTTAAGTCAGTGCAGTTTTACTTTACAAAGTAATGCAGACATTTGCTTCTTGCCGCAACATACAGGAGGGAAAAATATGCAATGATAGCAACTAAACCCAGCCATTCTTACTGTTTAATCTAACTAAATGAAAGTACATAATTAGAAGCAAGTAACAAAAACAATAATCAGAGAGCTCAAGGAAGCCAATGCATTCCTGGTCGTTTAACACTCTCACTACTTTAAGGCGAAGAAATAAAAGGCTTTCAAAGGTAATGAAACGGAAGTTCTGTCATTAAAAAACATAAGCAAGGCAAGTTAATTCTCATAGTTAACTTTGTTTTCACAGTCTCCCTCATGGTTGGGTTCAGCTAGCAAAAGGACACATGCACTCAAGCTGTAAAACCAGAACACCCCTTCCTATTGCAGCACAGGCACGTACTCTTTATTGCAGTGCTAGAAGAGCACTGTCTAAGAATATGCTTGAGAGATAAGGGGCTCTGAGAACAGGGATATATAAAGGCTTTAATTCTGAACAGCCATTAAAGAAATGAATCCAGTAAATGACTGCATTAGCTTAGACAGGTCACCTTCTGCAGTCCAGTGGAGTCATCTTCAATGTCATCAGGTAACAGGATGATCATACTAAGTTCTTTTCCATCATAAGGCAGCTCTAGAACACGGAGCTTCTCGTCAGGGAAATACCCAAAAGGAAATTTCTTTTTCTGGTACATCATTTTTACTGTCTTCCTTTCATTCTGGGTGGATAAAAGGTACCAAAAGCAACAGTTGAGAAAATACTAATTTAAAGAACTGATAAGAAACAAGTACGTTCAAAATTGCATTATTGCAAAAACTCTTCCTCCAGTATATCAGGTGATTATAAAACTGTCTTGGTCAGACTCCTGACTGCCTGTTTGATAACATTTTCTTCTGAAGACAGAATGAGTTTGTATAATATTTCGTTCTCATTTGGCTTCTATAGCACAACAACAGAAAATAAATGTCTTCAAGTTGCTATACCTTTGCATTGTTTTAGCCCCCCAAAATGATTCTAAAAGTCAACAAAGATCAACTCCGTTCAACATAAAGCAGATGACAGAATACAGTATCTTGTAAAGCTGTTAAGAGAATATAGAACAAAATACGGGGCTTAACCAAAAAATGCAATCATTTTAATCCTGTTTGCCTAGCATCACAAACAGGCACAGTTCATAGCAGCTGAAACTGCTAGCAGGCAGAAAATCTGCTAGGCACAGGCAGGGTCCTAATCTATAAGTGACAAGTGACTCTGACACTATACCAGTAAGAGAGAGAACAAAAAGCTTGCTGAATACAGAAGAATGCTAAAATAAATTTTAAAAACCTTTGGGAAAAGCTGAAAACATTAATGCAAGACTTTCTAGATGTTGTTGTTATTATCATTAATTATTTTTTCTGTAAGCAAAGCTTCACTTTAGAACTTACATTATTTGACCTCTTCACTAGATATATACCACCGAGACATACGTGTATTACCTTATTTAACCGAAATGGCATGTCAGTAGTGTTGGCTTCTTGGAATTTCTCTGCCCAGTTCCCTTTGAAATAAATAGCGTTCACCAGCACGAGCCTGGTCATGCTGTCAACTGAGCCTTCAGACAGCAGATTAGGGATTTTGCCTGCAAAGGGAGCAGAAAAGGAAAGTCACAACCACGTCTTGTAGGAAGTCGATGGCATATAAAACATACATGAAGAAACTGATGCCATAGAAATACTGCAAATATAAAACACTGCTCTGTCCCTGCAATGAAGTGTGTTACTGTACCTCTTCACCAGACTTTTCAAGAGTACACACTACTATACATTTTATACCCTGTAATTTGATAAAAATACAGTCTTTTTAGCTTAAACTGTCATACCATACTCCATCATACAAGAACTAGAAAACACATTTAGAATTACTGGATCTAGAAATGTATATGTACACAGTATGGACCAGGACTGTCTAAAACAAATTCTCCAACTCATGAGTATAAATCTATGTTTAGGCATCTCTCTTATGCTCATCAGCTGGAACACAACAAATGGAAAAGTCTCAGGACTTATGGAACTGTTGACGTGTCTTGCTTGGGTATTTTCTGCTTCTGACAATGCACCAAGTGAATATCCCAGGGCAAAAGTCAACCGTTCTAAAGATGGCAAAGAATAAAGCCTATTCCTGCTCCCAAAGTACGAAACACTAACAGCTACTTCATTAACCAACATACTTTACCTTCTGTTTTCTCCTCTACCCACTGGTTAATTTCTTTCCTGGCTTCATCACAAGCCTGAAGAAAATCAACTGTAGCCAAATCCGCTCCATATAATTTCTGAGTATTAGTCAGGAAATCCTAGATTTTGGAACAATCAGAATGACTTGCAGTGCATGCAGATAAGGAAACATCTCTTGAAGTTGTAGACAAGGTGCATGTCAAACAGATTATCACCCACTCTGAGATGAGGCTCTAACAGGGCACTGCCTGGGGGGTTTCTGGGGATGAAGGTTGGTGGTTTTTTCCCTCAGAGTAAGCCTCACAGTACATCTGCCAAGTGTACAGCTGATGGGTGCTCACTGCACGTGTTGCAATATTTACATGTCATTCTCCCGAAACAGGCTCAAGCACAGCTAGGATAAAATAAAACTCTCTGAAAGAGGTGAGGAGAGGAAGAAAACACACAGCAGCCTAGGTACACACAAAAATATAATTCATTGGTGGGGAGGCATGTTGTTTAGGCATGTTGGACATCCCCTCCCAAATATATACAATGTTTTAAAAAATATTTAAGTAATGTGGTACTAAACCAGTGAAATCTTAAAATGCTGGTTGCAACAGACAGAGCCAGTTGCATCCTAAAAAGTGGAATATGATAGACGTGCCTAGAAATATTGCTACTTCATAAATACTCAAATAGCTCCATTTTCCCACCAGGTTCCACCACACCACCATGATCTGCCCCAGCATACCGGCAAAAAGCTGTAGGACTTCTCTGCAAAAAGCCGATTTGCCAGCCGTAAGAGATAGGGAGCATTGCTTCTGTTTATGTCCGTGGTCAGAGCCTGAAACCTTGAGTGAGTATCTTCAACTTCATCAAAGTGAAGTGTCTGAAATAACAGAAGAGAACTGGCTGCTGCTGTCTTACAAGAACATACATCTATAGGGTCGGCCTGATCCAGCAGCTAAGTAGGCTGAAGAAAGAGAAAAGAGGCTGTAAACTGCTGAGATTTCTGCAAACCTCCAAGAAGGAATTAAACTGTTTCTTGGTGCCACCCTACCTGTGACAGCTCCTTCTGTTAAGCTCCTGGTTTATACATTGTTGCAGCTGAAGCTGTTGATCATAAAACAGCAAGAGCTGCCAGACCACACTGATAGGGAAGACACTAGAGCAAAGCAGGGTCAAACCTAAAACAATGGACTTCTCAGTGGGGAAGACAGCTGTGAAACAGTCACTAGATTCAAAGGAAAGCCCACATTTTATCTCACTGAGTTTCTCGTCAGGCCTTGCCGCCCACAGCAACGCAAGCTGTGTTGTACGTGTGACTAGCTGAGCAAAAGAACCACAGAGGCAACTTAGAACAGGACCATGATCACAGACATCATTTCCTATATACTTGCAAACAGCCCTTGACAGTTATCAGTCACTGCCTCCCTGCTTAGCTAGGTTTTAATCAGTAAAGCACTATAGTATGGGAACATGAATGACTGAAGGTGACTGGGCTGAACACATTACTTCCCCAAAGTTCCTTTGTCAGTAGGTTGATCCTAGGTGGGGCTGTCAGTTTGGTTACATGACATATCCGATCAAAGTCTGTTTGTAGAAGTAGTGAGAAATCATTTTATTGTCTTACTCAGTAAGCACAGCAGCACTCAGCAGTATAAAACAGTTCCTGGTAAAGTGCAGAATACAAAGGTGAAATTATTCATTGGCAGATGATGACTGCAGTGAGAAGTGTCACACACCCTTTTCCACTTGCCTAACAAAGGGGGAAAATAATAGCGACCGAGTCCCTCCCATGCAGGAGGCCTCAGGGGAAACTGACAACCTCTATCTACAAACATCATTTTTGCAATTTATAACAAGTTTTTTAAAACTATCCTACTTAACTTAAGGCTATGATAAGAGTTAAGTATGTGGGCTCAACCTCTCTCTAAGGTATCCAAGTGCCTAAGATACTGATATTTAGGTAGCATCCTCATGTATTATTCATAGGTGTTATGCTTTAAACATAAAACTACATATTATTTGCGTTTCTTAAAAAAGACACAGTATTATTAATACTAAGCGTACCATTCTTAACCTTGTACTACAAAGAAACAGCTCTTTGTCTAAAGGTCTCAGTGAAAATTGCTGCTGGAAACTCCAGACTGATCAATTACTTAAATTAGTTTCCTTCTTCAAGAATTAACAAGTGAAAATAAGTTACAAACTAAGGGCCATAACAAATACAGAAAAAAAAGGGCTCTGGAAAAGGGCAAGCAGAAGGTGACTGCAGAAAGGTACCCAAGGAAAACCTCAGTGACCATAACCAAAGTCTTGTCCCAAACACATGAAATAATGCCCTTCTTTCATTTTCCTTCGTTTAAAATACAAGAATTTTAAATGTACATAAAATATAAAGCCAAAGAGACTTTTTTTTTTTTTACTAACCTTCAGCACCTGGGCCTCTGTATCACCCTTGGCCCCTAAAAGGACCATGGCCAGAGCAGCAGAAACACTGACAGGAGAGAAGAAAACATTTCCTGCTGGGTTGGCCTCACTAAATCTCCCAAGCAGATCAAGTGCAAATCGGCTGTTGGCATTACACAGGTTCTCCATGGTTATGGCTGAAAAATAAAAGTCAGTAAGGACACCAGGAAACACTCTTCAAAAACCTAACCTGACCTGACTTAAGAGTACTGGATTAATCTGGTTGTGACTGGGTACAGAAACAGTAAGAATGTCATTGTCAGTGCATCTTCATAAAAAAAGGTCACACTTGGAAAACCGTCTTTTTTTCCACAGAAATTGTATATCCCAGCCTTCTGTTCCACAGTAACTTTAAATACATCAAAGAAATCCTCGCCTTCTACCTTGAAGTGGGAAGTACAGGTGCTAGGAGGGCTGCAAGTTGGAAGTCTTTCTGTCTCACAGCCCCAGCATGCCCAGAGAGCTCGCTCACGCAGCTTCCTGCTCCCCCAGGTCCTCTACCCAAATCCTCCATGGAAAGCACTCGCTGCCCAAGGGAGATTTGGGCACCTCTCAGTAAGATGCCGTCTTCATGGCACGAACCGCGCCACAAAAAGCTGTCAGTCCTGCCAAAGGCTTAAAGACACACCTTCTGCGCTGCAAAGCACCGCGATTTTCACCAGCCTGCTCTGCCGAGAACAAGCGACCTACCTGAAAGATGCACCCAGCTGCAAACACACCTGAGTCCCAAGAGGGCTGAGCAGCCCTACACCCCTGTTAGCTGAAGGTGACCTACCAGGTAGGGAAGGCAGAAGGGAGAGCAAAACAAAGCTTCAGGGCTGACGCTGCGCAGCTGGAGCAGTGATTAAGTTTGGTGGGATGCTCCCTAAAAAGCCCTTGGAGTGGGGTGAAAGGTGAGAGGGCTGGGTCGGCTGCAAATGCCTACGCAAAAGACTAGTGGGTTGATGTTGTAAAACTTTCCTGCCCGCCCAGCTCAGATTCCTGCTCTTTTGTGATTGTTTGCAGCAGGACTTTTGGATTGGGCTGTTTCTAGCTTGTTTCCTCAAGGAGTTCCCTTTTAGACACAGGCAGTTGCACATCTGCAACCGGGGCTGGAGTGGGCAAGTTCCTGTTAAGAGTGCTGCCCAGACCCAATTAGACGGAGAAGTTTGCACCAGAATCTGGGTATTTCCAGCGCAGCCCTTCTACAGGAATTGCAGAACAACGCTATCTGCTCCCACTGGCTGGAGAGAAGAAACGCCTAGCATCCTTGCAACCTCGCTCTGCAGTAAAGAGATACATACACAAACCCCAGCCCTAAGGCAAATCCAAACCCGCACTTTCACTTTCGTTCACTCACACCAGCGCCCTTTGCAGGCGTTTCACTGAAACCACCCGATTTACAGCCCCCACCCCCACGGCTGCCCAAGAGGCAGCGGCCGCCCCACGCAGACCCCGCGGCCGCGGAGGGCTGGGGCACGGCCCAAGGGAAGGGAAAACCGGCAGCTCTTCGTCCCGTTACGGCCCCGCTCCTGCATGAAGCACCCGCGGCGGGGATCCCCGGCCCCTGCCGCCCCGCGGAGCCCCAGCACCGCCAAGGGCCGCTCGCCTGCCTACCTGCCCGGGCCGGCGCGGAGCGGTACCGAGGAGCCGCCGGGCTGGGGCGGGACCAGGGCTGGGAGCCTGCACCGGCACCCCGGGCGTGGCCTGGATCTCCCGGCGAAGGGCTGGGTTTACCCGGCGGAGAAGAGCCTCGAGGCTGCGCTCAAAAAGCCAAACCCGCCCACACGATCGAGGCACGAATGCGGGGAAGAGACATCAGATTTATTGCAGGATATACAGTCAGTCATTCTCTGGGAAGCTGGAATGGTTTTGGAGGATCCCATAGGCTCTGGCCACAATCTAGGATCATACTGAAAGCACCTAAAACCCCTAAGTCCTGACACATTTTCAATATCTAAAATGGACCAGACTCTACATTTTAAAAATACTCTCTAAGCATATCACCTACAATCATTATTAATTTCTTCTCCTCCTCATTCAAAAGCTGTATTGCAAATTTTCTGCCTGATTACTGGAAGGGGTTACTTTTGTTGAAGTAGCTTAATCCTTTCTCTATTAATAGATGTTTCTAAACAAATGTTACCTGACCTTCTATTTCACATCAGAACTGTGTAAACTCAGCTGTTCAGGAGCATGCCTTTTGTTGCCTTGAAGCATTTTATTAAGATATCTTTGAGAAGCAAGATTTAAGGGGCGGAATAGCTTTGCAGAAACATCCTAATATACATGCATAAGGAAGGACTGGCTTATTATACATTACCACAACAGAGCACTGTCAATACAGAGAAAGCCATGCAAGGATGCATATGTGGTGATCCTGTGCTTTAAAAGGATAAGCTTCTTCAAAGAGTATTTCTATTTCTAGTCCAATTTAAAAACATTTTTTCTGCCTACAGTTCAGATTTTTCTAGTTATTGAAGGTTATGTCAATCTCAAGAAAGAAAATAGCTTTTCAGGGACAACCAGTGATAGGACAAGGGGCAATGGATGCAAACTGGAGCATGAGGTTCCATGTGAGTATCAGGAAGAACTTCTTTACCCACCCACACCCTCAAGACAGGAATGGGGGGAGGGGTTGGAGTTTGCCCGGTGGGACAAGCTCATCGGGGGCACCCAGCTTAGCATGTCTCTGTCCTCACTCAACACGAAGGTCACAGTCATCTTCCTCCTTCCATGTAGAGATGACCTCGATCTGGCCACCAGCAACACAGCCCACCCCTCCTGCCCACCTGGCTTCAGGGTCCAGGACCAGCCCTTGAAGGGGAGTTACAGGTGAATCAACCGCTGGGCGGGTTCCCCAACCCTGCCCATGCTTTTATTTTCTTCACCTGTGACAACCATGTCACTGTGCACTGAATTAAGCACAGGGCAATCAAGCACCACCTGGATGATGACCTTCCAGCTGTGATTTGGAGCTGTACACAAAACCAGAAGGAACCTTTGAGCCCTGCCCAGAAAAAACACAAGCACTTGGCTTTGGACCCCTTTGCTGTGAAGGCTCTTCACTGCAAGTCCCTGTAAGGCCAACCCCCAAACTTGACAGCAACCCAAGTGAGCACCTCAAGTCTGCAGTGTTGAGAAAATCCAATTTTTAAGCAGCAAATTCCAAACAAGCTAGACAAACGATAAAACAACAGTTTTCTTCATACTATACATAAAAACATAATTCATGGTTGAAAAAAGAAACAAACCCACATCATGTGAAGTCCTTTTATTATTTCAGGAACAGAAATAGTACAACAAATCACTGCATCAGGAAAGCTATTTCAGCTATGCCTTTGGCATTAACTAGGTTTCAGAAATTATGAATAGGAAAATTACAGAAGAGCAAAAAAGTAAAGCTTTGTCATTTAAATACTGCATAGGCACCATAAGCTTTTTCACTACATTCTTTGTTAAAAGGCTAATCAACTAGGTGATAAGTAATAAACCCAGGTGTCCTGTGGCGGAAAAAAACAACCAAACAAACAACAAAAAAGCAATGATCCTCATCCCTTGAATACCTTGTAAGGACATTTGGTACAAAGACATACTTTTATTCCCATTCTTGCCTAAGTGCTTGCACAATTGATAGCCAAAAAGCCCCATTTACTCAGAAAGCTTAGCAACACTTGAACAGGCTGCCAAAAGACTCCTATCATCTCTCAGGAATGTAGTAAGATATTTAATGGATGATTCTGGGAGGAAAGAAAAAGAAAAAAAGAAAAAAAAAAGGAGAAGGTGTAGGAAGAAAGAAGTGGAAGGGAACTAAAGATGAGCTCCAGCCTCACCATAAACAAAGTTAACTTCTTCCTTTCTTATGACATGTCAGTACCCAACTTGCTGCCTAGTGAACACAAAAGTGAAGTGCAACTGGGACTGCACTCCAGTTCAACATCCCGCAGGAAGTGGGAGGTTTCTTTTGTCAGCATCAAGTTGGAGACCTCTGAATCCAGGGCACACAGGATGAGAAAGTTGTTACAGATGGCAGTTGCTGTGTATGTCTAAGTGGCTCTGTTATTCAAGCCTGAGATGAAGACCACAGAAGCTGGTTCAGGCACAGTTGAAAGAGACAGTGCAAAAAGAGCAGCCCTATTCTAAAGAAACCGAATGTTACTGTGCTGGCAGATCTTCTGCCAAATATCCCCTTTTCAGGGAGAGCAAAATCTGCCACAAAACAAAATGCTGGAAGTTTTGTTGTGCCGGATGAAGAAGAGGAAGGGATGATCAGCAGTGAATTCTGGAGTGATCATTGCACAGCGCAACATCATCACTGCGGCTGTGGCAGCAGCTGCTTCCGTGCCTTCTTCATTGACTTCCACAAAGGACTTGTGAACTACCTGAGAGAGCAGCAGCTCACTGCCAGCTGACATTCCTGAGAAGTCTGCCTTCCCTAAGTCAAATGCATCAGGCATTCCCATGCTGCTCAGAAGGGGTTTCAGATCATAATCTTCTTCCAGTTTAAATCTGGGTAAAGACACCCTCACCTCTGTACAGTCCATCATTTCAGGATTGATCCAGTCTATCAGCTTCTCATACGTAAGTTCTCTTTCCAGCTAAAGAAAAACCCAAACGTTACATAATTAAAATGCAAAGAGAGTAAGTTTTACAAAGCCAAAAGTGGCTATTACTGCATTTGTTTACATAGTGCATAATAAGCATTTCTTTTTCAGGATTGAGAGGGTCTCAAGCCCAAATCCCAAGTTATACTTCTCACAAGAGACTACGGCCACAGCTGAGATCAATCCCATATGCTTTCTGGTAGATAGGATAAGTATCAGTCCTTTCCATATAAAGTCTGCTTTTATAGATCATGCTAGGCAGGGCTTTTTGCATTTTTATACCTGAGAAGTAAAAGCACAGAGGAACTGCCTACAAGGTCCCAAGGGACCTGAACCCAGTTTTTCCGTGTCTTAACCACAGGATCCTCCTTCAGCTTGACACTGATGAAAAAGTCTGCTCACAAAGCCCTTTGCAGTCAGTGTTTGAAAGCCTTACTCAGATCATGAAATAGCCAAAACTCCTATCAGAGGAGATGCCACATTTTCCGGTGAGCCTGTTTCCAGGTGATGGGCCACAGACAATTTGCCAGCTGTTCAAAATGGAAGATCTATGGGACAAGCTATAGGACTTTGTAAGAGCTCCCCCATATCCCCCCTCACCATATATGGTGCTCACCATAATCACAGCTAAACTCTGCTGCTGAGGAGGGTCAGGTCTTCTTCCAGAGCTTCTGGCTAAGGAGCAGCACTCAGCTTGACCATCAGAGATACAAGGAATGCAACCATTTTTGGGGAAAGGAGGTGTGGGACATTTCAGCTGGTGTTGAGCACCAATGACATAGTGGCTTTGGAACTGAACGACAGGTCTAGATGCATTACCAAACTCTCTTCCCTGGAAGGGTACAGACTGTCTTTGCACGTTTAGCTCAACAACTTACACTTTCCAAGCCAGTGGATTCATCCTCAATTGCATCAGGAAGCAAGATGATCATGCTGAGTTCATTTCCAACATAAGGGATCTCAAGGATTTTGGTCTTGAAGTCCCCAATATAGGTCATGTTAAATTTATCCTTCTTGAACATCATCTGCACAGGTTTCGTCTCTTTCTGAAAATAAAGGTAACTCAACAGTTCGTGCTGAGCTATCACACTGGTCTCAAAATACAAAGCAGCCATACAGTTACTGAGGGCTTTTTTTTTTTGAACTTGACTAAAAATCACTGAACACACAGTGTATATATACCCCACCACCATCTTTTGTAAAGCATAAGAAGTGAGGATCCCTGAGATTTAACTTTTAATTACTCATGTAGAAATGTCTGTGAGGTTTCCTTGAAGGCAAAGAGGCAGGGGCAATTAAGAACTAGTGAGATGCACTAAATAGAGCTGGTGAGAAGCAGTGCCTGTGTTCCTGGCTTTAAAATAACACAAAATAATTTCAAAATAGGTGTTTTCATTTTCACACCACATGGCTCCAAGTACAATAAAAAAAGAATACTTTAAACTTCTACTAAAAATGCCAAGAAAATGAGAGTATTATTTTCTATTCTTGAAAGTCACAGACAGTAAGAAGGGGAAGGATTTTTCATAACAATTTAATTCTGTTATCTCCTTCCATCTTCACATGGAGCATCAGCTACTATTGTGTATATCATTATTTCCTCCTTTTCATTAGATAGTTTCATTGTTCTCTCCCTTCCACTCATGAGATAATCATGCAAGCAGTTTTTGGTTTTTAAAATAGAGCCCATTGAGACAATGTCCACAGAGAACATGGCAGAAATTATTTTGCAGCAGCAAAGACACATGAAAAGGATGGAGAAGAAAAGGAAAGGCCACACAGCATGTGAAAGTCATCCCCATAGTCCTAAATAGTGCAAGAGTCGCAGAAACAATGTCACAGGATGTGAGAAAGGCTAGGAGCTTTAGGATTTGAAAGTAAATTCTTGCTCCTGGATAGATTGTAAAATAACTAGCTTAAAACTTTAGTTTACACCTGGGATTTCTAATTGCTCATTTGACCCTAGCCACAGACTTCTGCAACTCATCAGTGTCTAGGCATTGGTAGGATTTAGTGTCACCAGGAAAGAGGTGTGCAATTGTTTGTGTACCCCCAGTTTTAGGTTCTGTACCTATGTAGAGGACGACCTCTCTCAAACAAGAGGGGTAAAGGAATAAAGAGACAGAATGAAATAAATACTTTAACAATTAAGTTTCTAGTAACGATGTGCAATTTAACAGAAACTAAAAGAGCATTCATAGTAAAGGGAGGGGATATAAGGTATTTCATACAGCCTACTCAAGGTCACTCTGCGTGAATTATTTTTTTCCTTAGAGTTAAATGTATTCATTTCAGAGCACTTCAGAGTAAAAATGTATTGTTAGCATTCTATCACATCATACCTTGTTAATATGAAATGCCATTTCTTCTGTTCTCTCTTTGTCAAACTGATTTTCCCAGTTGCCTTTGAAATAGATGGCATTCACCAACACAAGTCTGGTCAGAGGATCAATAATCCCCTCCACCAACAGATTCTGGATTTTACCTTTAAGATACATAGAAAAAAAAACCAAACAAATTTTATCAGTTTGACATGTATCTAATAATCATCTAACATAGGAGCTACTCTGTAATTAATGCACAAGAGATAGGAGAATTAGGTACCAAACAGAGCAAAAGCTCAATGTTTGGGTTTGGTTTTGTTTGTTTGTTTTTAATTACACTCACCTTCAGTTCTTTCCTCTACCCAGCCATTTATTTGTTTTCTGGAATCCTCTGAAGCATGGATGAAGTCAGTCTGTTCTAGTCCAGCATGATAGGCTTTCTGACTTGACTCTATAAATGACTAACATGGACATTCAGAATAAGCTTTTCAGTAAAGTATTTTACTGTCATTCAGCCACAGATAACTTAAAATACACCCAGAAAATCTGCCTGCTTTCCTCCCCCAGCTTCATATAGAGCCACTGAAGTTTTGTCTGATCCAATCCTACTAGGTTTCATACCACTTATTCGAACTAGGAATTCTCCACTTTATGTTTTCAAATGGCTTGTTTCTTATGCTAGAAAGTTCTACATAACTGGAGAAATTGAGTGGCTAGGTTTTGAGGGTTTTTACTTCAGTGAGAGAATATAAAATTTACTGAGCTTCAGACTACATACATTTCATTGTTAAATCTCCCAGACCAATAGAAAGCTTTTAGTTCAAAAGGGAAACTTATTTTTCTTAGAGAGGGAAAAAACATACATTTTCTCTGATTTAATATTACACACAAATGATAAGTTTTAGAGTACAATCCAGGTAGTTTTTTATCTATTAGACAAATGAAACACTGGCATTCTTCACAAAAAGAATTACTGTAAATCACTCCAGGGGAATTAAAAAAAAAAAAGTGTCTTACATCATCTTGCCTCTAGGGAAGCATCTAAGCAAACATGTATAGCACAACCCTATTACCCTCATTTAGATCTCCTGATATGGAAAACCTTAAAAGTCAGGTACTTCTTTCAGTGTGTTCTCTGGATGACTTGTATAACAGATTAAAAATGACACAATACTGCACCCCTGCTGAAAAGCAATAACAATTATTTTTTTAAAAACATATTTATGATTGAGGGAAAAAAGTTACATGAAATATTTGTTCCACAGCCAAAAATATTAATGGACTATGGAACCCTGAAGATTTAGTCTGACGGATTTTACAGTGCTTTGCACTAGTTATGCATTCAGATCACAGGCTATCTAAAAGGAGCTTCTCCGCAAGTTCAGATACTAGGCTTTGGCACAATTTATCACATTGGTAGGTCTCAGCCCATAGAATTTGGAAAGTAAAGCCCAAAGCTTGCCTTTGGCCTTCAAAGGAAATAGGTAGCAAGTACATTAAGCTAAGAAACACCACAGATGGAATAGTTACTCACTGAGAGAAACTCAAGTGTCTTTTCTCCATAAAGTCGGTTAGCAGTTCTCAGTATGTACTTGCTGTTTGGATCATTGATTTTAGAGAGAAGAGATGCATACTCATTGTGAACATCCTCAGCTTTGTTCAGAGAAAGTACCTGTAGGAAGAAAAATATCCTCAGCAGAGTCCATGTCTTCTCTAAATACACTTGCTTCAGTACAATTTAATTTTTTAAGTGACTTTTGGGTTTAAAAACTATGACTTGAAGCCAAAAGATTTTTCATCTGGAGCTTTCCATGCAACTCACATATGATACACTCAGCTAGATGCTGTACAAGTAATAAATTAGGGTACAGAACAGTCAGCAGTATTTCGTTTCCTTCACTCAAGCCAAGTATTATAGTATCACAGTATGGTTGAGGTTGGAAGGGACCACTGGAAGTCCCCTGCTCCAAGCCCCCTGCTCAAGCAAAGCCACCTACAGCTTGTAACCCAGGACTATGTCCAGATGGATTTCGTATTTCCAAATATGGCAATAGCAGAATATAATTTTAGAAGAACTTTTCCAGATTTACATGTAAACAAAGTATTTATACTCCTCTTCCACCTTGCAAAAGAGGCAAACATCATAACTAAAATGACTGGTTCTACATTTAGTACTGTTATTTGCATATGTAAAAAATACACAAAGTGGTATTTGCCACCTAAGCAAGTTGAAAAAAATTAACCAAGGTGCAACTACCACTTTGACATGCATGTAGGGTAGATTTAGTTTTCTTTCTATTTGCCTGGTCATGTTTTCAAAACATCTGTAGTCTGATACAGAGTCCAAAGACGATAGAAGAAAGTATTTTATGTTGCTAGAGACTCATGAAACCTACAAAAAACCCTGGGTACCTCTTAATGAAATACTGAAGGAGCACCTGTCTCAAAAAAATCAAACCACAAAAAAACCCCACAAAATAAAAAACAGAACCTCCTCATTTCATACCAGACAGAAGCTCCCCCTATAGAAACAGGTACTGCTTATGTACATACCAAAGATCGATCTCCGCTCTCCAAGACCAGAATGACAACAACAGTTTGGTGTAAACACAGATCACAGAAATAATACAGATTTGCTGTTGATATGGTTGCAAAGTAAGTGCCCTACATTTATTTATACATACCTTTGCTATCTGGGCTTCAGTGGTACCTTTTGAACCCAACAAAATCATAGACAGAGCAGAAGAAATACTAAAAGGAGAAAAGAATACATTTTTCCTGCTTTTGTTCTCACACAGCTTTCTTAAGAGGTCAAGTGCAAAAGTGGTATTTGCTGCACAGAGGCTCTCCATGGTACAGAGACTGCAAGATAAAACACAGAACAAGAATGGCTCAAACTTATTTGAATAAAAATGGAGAAGTTATTCCCGTCCTTTACATTTCTCTCTATGAACCACACAGCAAATTAGGCTGGAAAACGATCAACTCACTGAAAAAACAATTTAGTGAAACAAGCAACTTAAATCCCATACCAGGCACCTGAGTTATTTTAGGTATTTATCATTTGCTTTTCTATTTCAATCCCGTATCTGCAACAGACAACAATTCCCACTGGTGTCATTAGACTCTTCACTGGGTAAACAATACTACATCTTTTCAGATTATCATATAAAACAGTACTTCAGGATTTGCTGAAAACAAGTCACTTATTACTTTACAGTTATTTGCCCATTCAGGAAAACCAGAGAAAAAAGTTAGGTATTGGAACAGCAGATTTATAAACTCTTACCTTCTCTATCTATCTTAAGGATCACCTTCAGCTTAGTTGTATGCGTGTACGCTGTGTTTTCAACCAACCAGCCAGTCTGGTAGAAGTCAGCAGAATGACTTGAACTACAAGATTGGAAAAGAAAAAAAGTTATTTAGTCAGCATGACAGATTACTGTTATTTCCTGTTGTAGTACAAAGAAAAATCAAAGTCCATTTCAGTTCCATTTTATTGCCTAACGCACGGAAATGGACACAATAAAAAAAGGCGCCTGTAGGTAACTTTATGATACATGCTCACTTCAACATGCATAACTTGATGCCCGTCATACTCTACATATATCAGCTACATAGGCAGTTAACCTACCTGGAATTAAACCACACTGCTATAAAAGAAGCAATAAATACTAGAACGCTGAGTTAACCACAGGTAAGTGTCACCAGACATAAGATACCAGCTGGCAGTAAAGGTTTCTGTGTTTCACTTCTTCCTTAAGGCAGTGCCTAGTGTTGATATGTTGCTACAAAATACAAAACCAACACCTATTTCATATTACTGATTCACTATCAAACAAATAGGTTGGATAAAACAAGTTTTTGCCTGCATGACTCTCCACCTAAGAAAGTTTCTTGCTAGCAGCTCGGCAATGAACAGTAGTTAACCTTCCTCCCCTTTCTCTTCTTCCATTAAAAATAAAAAAGTAAGCTTAGCTGGAAACAGTCCTCCAGTTCTGTCTGAAATGAGTAATCTAAGCACATGTATTTTATGACATTAAGTAGAAAGTACTTAGTATTTTCAGGTCATGTTGGTTATAGCGAAGACGTACCAGAATTTTGCTACTATTTTAATACCTGCCCAATTGCTAGCAATAAGGTTTTTTCGACCCAGGAATACTGACAGTAGCAAGCAGTATTACATAGAGTTACACAGACAAGAATTTAGAGATAGAAGGATGCAACTCACACTACTTGCCTACCTGAAAAATAGTGCATTTAACAAAACTGTAAGTAGTATTTCAATGGCTGGGACACAAGCCTACGAATTGCACCTCTACGCTGTACCTCTGTACAACTGCTCTCTCTGCAGTTCATCACCAGCAACTACTGATACCTTTCTCATCAGAGCAGTTCTGGAGACAACACAGAATGACTGCACTTAAAGGAACAAAACCCACGCAAGGGCACGTTTCTCTGTCGATCGTCAACTGTTTCCTGCAAAACCCTCAATGATGAGGGGGTTTGTCCACAGCAACTCATTCCTCACACTCTGTTCTCCCTATGGGCTCTGCAGGTTAGTGCTGAGGCTCTTGTATGGAGGTTTCTGGATGCCTGTGTATTCCTGCCCCTGTGAATGTGAAGCATATATTCTCAGCAGCAGACATCTATGCTTAACAACAGTCTTTACAGACAGACTGTACCTAAAGAGCAGATCCACACTGCAGTGTCTCTCCCAACTATCACTTTTGCCATGGGGGAACCTGGCCAGAGCAGGGTGTAGCTGCCCTCTTGCCTGTGGCCCCAGGCAAACAGCCCATCAGGACTACAACTTGGATTAGCACCTGGTGGATGTAGATGCCTCCCCAACTCACCTCAGAAGCATCAGTCACAAGCTGACTGTTTCGAATACAGCCGGGGCTGGGGGTGGGGAACTGGGGGTGATGAACATCAGGCAGCGTCCCCCTCCACGGAGGAAGCTGCACCTGGGGCACAGACGCCCCTTTTCCCATCCCCTGCACCAGAGCGTGCTTTCTTGCGGCCAAAGTGCGTCATTTAGGATTCGGAGAGCCGGGAACGACATTGAAACACCTGCCCAAACGCCTCCGGGCCAACAGCTTCCCAGCTTCGCACCCCTCCAGGGGCAGGAGGCAGATGCCAAACCCCCCGAGGCCGCTCACCCTCACCCTACCTCGGCCCCCTCTCCCTCAGCAGGAGAGGGAGCAGCGGGGCAGCGAGCAGCCCCACAGCTCTGACCACGGCCCCGCACCCAGCGCTCTGCCGCCGGCCAGGGCGCAGGCTGGGGAGCCGGAAAGGTGCAAAAAGACCCTCCTCCGCCCCCCCCCTCCCCGGCCTTGGCGTCGTGACACACGTTAAGCCTGAACCCTCCTTCCCCGCGGCCCCCCCCCGCGCTGCCACGCATTAAAGGCGTCCCCGCGACAGCGCTGCGGCTAGAGCTGGCACGGAGCAGAAACCCCGCCGCGAAAGTAATCGTAAAACACACAGCCACGCAGCTTCTGCCTTTTTTTTTTTTTTTTTTTTTTTTAAGCAACGAAACAAAAACGCACGAACAAATCCGAAAAAAAAAAAAAGGCGCAGGACTGGGGAGCCGGAGCCGCCGCACTCACCCCGCCGGGCGCCGCGCTCCCTTCCTGCCCGCGCCCTGCCCTGCCCTGCCCTTTTCCCTTTCCCCGGAAGATTGCAGGGCCGAGGGACAGGGCGGGAGCCCAGCCCGGCCCCGCCCCAGCCGCGCCCCGCACTGCGGCCGGCCCCGCAGGGCAGCCCGGCCCCGCACGGCAGCCGGCGGCCATTTGGCCCTGGCGGCGGGGATGCGCCCTGCGCCCCCCGCACAAAATGGCCGCCGGCGCCGCCCCGCGGAGCGGCCGCACAGCGGCCTTTCTTGCGCCTCGGTAGCTCCGCCGGCACCGGGTCGCCGCGGCCGGTCTCTTTCCACCTCTGCCTCCCTCTTGCGGCAGAGCTGACGGGCAGCACCAGCGTTGCCCTGGACGGAAGTGCTGTGTTCCTGGCGGTGGGGAGCTTCAGGGCTTTGCCTTTCCTCACGGAGCTGAGGGTTTGGTTGAGGCAAGACGGGTCTCAGAGAGGCGGTTTTTTTTTAAATTTATTGGGTTTTTGTGAGGAATTGGTGGAGTGACGTGAAGCCGGTTGAGGTGAAATTGGGAGCTGGTGAAGACTTTCAGCAGGGATGTGGAAAGAAGGCAAGGGAGTGTCCACCAGCCTTGTCTCCATTTGTGAGGCGAGGACCTAATAAAGGGCTGGAAAACAACAGGCTAGAAAACTGCCTGCTCTAGGCTGGGGTTAAGAGCTAAGACCACATCTGAATCATGGGCGCTAGGCATGAGGATGAGTGCAGGGCCTGTGTTAAGGTAGATTTGTACATACTGCTTTGAGGGGAAGGGATAGCAATGCCACAGCTAAGAGTGGCTGTGGGACAGAGCCACCCTTGATGGCCTGGCCTGGATGGCAGCCGGGATTGCTGTGTGGATGCAAGGCAATCACGCACTCCGTGCAGCCGTGGTTGTCTCTGCTGTGGGAGAGAAGCACAGGAGGAGCTGTGCCTCAGGCCCTGGGGTATGTTGTCTGCTGGAGAACAGATTCAGGTCCCACTCCCCCCCCCCATCACAGCAGGAGCTTCAGGGTTTCGTATTTGCCTCTGAGCTGGCAAGCCGGTGCCTTCTGCTCTGTGGGACAAAGAGTAACTGACTAGGGTGAGCAGAATCTGCCAACGAAGAGGATAGGTTGTGATTTGTTGTGTTTGATGAAGAAGAGGAAAGGGTGGTCAGCTTTAAAAGTCCTTGTTGGTGCTTTGGATCTCAGCACCAGGACACCTGCGGCAGCTGCTGCCCCAGTACCACCTTCATTGATTTCCACGAAAGCTTTGTGAATAACTTCGGAGATGAAACATCCTTCTTAGCTGACATCCCTGTGAAATCAGCTGTAACAGGGTCAAAAGCGTTTTGTATCTCTGTGCGGCTCAAAGTGGATTTAAGGTCATCATTCTCTTCCAGCTTCAACTTGGGCAGGTACAGATCCACTTCAGCTCTCATCATGCTGGTTGATTTGGTTGATTCAGCCAGTGTCTCACAGGTCAGCTCTCTTTCAGCCTGCAGGGAGGGAGATCAGACTGTCAGTGATTTAAACTCTTTTCTTAAAAGTAGTGAGGTATAGTCTGGAACTGTTTGAGTAGTTATTTTATTTTTTTTTCTGTTGTAAAGAATATTGCTAGTTTTTCATGTGTGATTCATAGTGATATTAACAGTCACCTGCTCTGTGTGTATATATATATGACTTTTTTCTTAGTAGTGGTAAATCAATGGAAGACATAGCACCCCAGCGACAAGTAAAAAGATATTTGCCCATATCTGTTTAGAATCTGAAATTGATCCTGGCATGGTCATGTGTGGCTGTTGATACATTCCGGGTCAGGATCAGCACTTACTTTCAGAAACCTCATCACAGAATATCAGGTGCAAATCCAGACTACAAATGACATAAAAATAAATTAATACAGCCCTCAGAAGGAGATAGCTCTAGGGCACAGTGGTTCAGATTTGGTCGTTGCTTCCCTTGTACTATTCTAGCAATAGAAAAAGGGACACCAAACAGGCTAAGACAGTTGTATCTTTTTAGCTGTATACCTAAGTAAAATACTATGTTTGTAATGTTATCAGATGCTCTGAATCCTAAACTGAAAAATCACGGTGTTACAGTTTATAAAAAAATGTATGCACACAGCAGAACCTATTCTACTGTGATTTTGAACTTCGTTCTTCCTCACTCTTCATCTGCTCCTCTTACTGTCTCATAACTGTGTGTGATGCAGCAGTACGTCAGTTTTACCAGCTCCAGATCAGTGGTGTTATCATTGATGTCATCTGGCAGGAGAACAAACATGCCGAGTTCATTTTCCACGTATGGCAGCTCAATTATTTTGAATTTCATGGTTGTTTCATGGAGTATCAAAAATGTATCTCTCAGAAACATCATCTGTACTAGTTTAGTCTTGGTCTGTGAAAAAATTTAGACATGGTGGTACTTCAGTCCTGAAAATGGATGATGAAGATACTTGCCTCATTGAACTGAAAGCAAAAATTTGTCAACATGTACAAAGCCTACTCAGCAGTGTTTGCATGCTCAGTACCCTTTCCTTTGAACAGTATCACATGCAACTCCTTTTCAAAGTCTTTGGGAACTCTGCAAAAAATTGGCATAGACACATACAGTATCTACCTGCTAACTGAACCACATGTAATGTTTTTCTCATTGTAAAATTAAGGAGTTCGTTTTAATAAGCAAGCAACTACTGTAAGTGTCTCATGACATCTCCCAAATGCTACGTTTTTGGAGTGAGAACCTTAATTGTGAAGGAAAAAGTGTTGACTTTCTTGCCTTGGATGCCTATTTTATACTTTCAGGCAATACTGATTGTCTCACTTAGCCTCTAGACCGTATTTTCTGTGACCTGTGCTGGCTTTTCCTCTTCCCCAAACCATAGAAGACCAGAGTACAAAATGAAATAGTCTTCTGAACTCCTATGCTGCATTATCTTCATAGAGTTTTTACTAATATATCTGCTAAGCTTTACAGCTAGAGTTACATCTGAATGTAAAAGTTTATCTGTTTTCAGCCTGTGTATCAGGTACCCCATGAATTAAACCTTCTCTGTGCACCAATGTGTTGGTAACATATTTAAGACAGGGTAAAAACTGCTGCGCAACTGCAGCTGGGAGAGAGGAGTGAGAAAATGTGACAGAAATAACTATGCAGACACCAAGGTCAATGAGGAAGGAGGGGAAGGAAGTGCTCCGGGCGCTGGAGCAGAGGTTCCCCAGGTGAAGACTATGATGATGCAGGCATCCACCCTGCAACCTGTGGAGGACCGCATGCTGGAACATATCACAGCATCACCTTGGTTGGAAAAGACCTTGAAGATCATTGAGTCTGACTGATAACCTAACACTGACAAGTCCTTCACTAAACCATAACCCTAAGTACAATATCTATATGACTCTTAAATACCTCCAGGGATGGTGACTCCACCACTGCCCTGGAAAGCCTGTTCCAATGCTTGATAAACCTTTTGGTGAATAAATTCTTCCTAACATCCAATCTAAACCTCCCCTGGTGCAATTTGAGGCCATTAGCTCTTGTCCTATCACTTGTAACTTAGTTGAACAGACTGATCCACACCTCTTTACAACCTCCTTTCAGGTAGTTGTCGAGAACAATGACATCTCCCCTCAGCCTCCTTTTCTCTAGGCTGAACAAGCCTATCCCCATCAGCTGCTCCTCATAAGACATATGCTCCAAACCCTTCCTCAGCTTCATCGCTCTTCTTTAAACATGCTATAGTAGCTCAGTGTCCTTTCTGTTAGGGAGGGGTCCAGAACTGAGCACGGTACTTGAAGTGTAGCCTCACCAGTGCTGAGTACAGGGGTAAGGTCTCCCTGGCCCCTCTGGCCACACAATTAATTATACAGGCCAGGATGCTGTTGTCCCTCTTGACCACCTGGGCACACTGCTGGCTCATGTTCAGCTGGCTGTCAATCAACACCTCCAGGTACCTCTCTGCTGAGCACTCCCTCTCCAGCCACACCTCCCCAAGCCTGTAGCACTGCTGGGGGTTGTTGTGGCCAAAGTGCAGGACCCAACATTTGGCCTTACTGAAACTCATGCAGTTGGCCTTGGCTTATCCATCAAGCCTGTTTAGATCCCTCTGTAGACCCTCCCTACCCTCAGGCAGATCAACACTTTCACCCAGCTTAGTGTATTCTGCAAATTTACTAAGGATGCACTCTATCCCCTTGTCAACATCATTGGTAAAGATGTTAAAGAGGAGTGGCCCCAGTACTGAGCCCTGGGCAGCACCACTCATGACCAGCCACCGACTAGATTTAACTCCATTGACTACAGCTCTTTGGGCCTGACCATCCCAACATGTGGATGTGCTCTGAAGGATGCTGCAACCCATGGAGATCCCATGCAGGAGCAGGTTTACTGGCAGAACCTGTGACCTGGTGGGGAGCCCACACTGAAGCAGTCAATTCCTGCAGAATTGTACCCCATGGTAAGGTCCATGCTGGAGCCATTCTTGAAGAACTGCAGCCTGTGGGAAGGACCCACATTGGACATGAGAAGGACTGTGTCCCACAGACGGGACCTGACATTGGACCAGGGAATGAGTGTAAGGAGGAAGGAGCTGCAGAGACAAAGTGTTATGAGCTGACCTCAACCCCCATTCTTGTCCCCCTGCTCTGCTTTGGGGGCTAAGTAGAAGAGCTGGGAGTTAAGTTGAGCCTGGGAAGAGGGGTGGAAGTGGGAGGAAGGTGTTTTATATTTGGTCTTATTGCTAATTATCCTATTCTGAGTAATTGGCAATAAGTTAATTTCCCTAAGCTGAGTTTGTTTTCCCTGTGATGGTAATTTGTAGATGATCTACCTGTCCTTATCTCAGTCCATGAGCTTTTTGTTCTGTTTTTGTCCCCCTGTCCTGTTGAGAATGGGGAGTGATGGGGTGGCTTGGTGGGCACCTGCTGGGCAGCCAAGGTCAGCCCACCATAACCATGTACCAGGACAGACCCTAAAGCCACACAAGTAGTGAGGTAGGCTTTGGATACACAGTCATGACATTGACACAACCATTTCATGTTGCCTGGCCTACAGAAGGTGTTTGCACTCATAATCTATCTCAAACGAGATACATGCTTCCATTGACAACTAATTTTGCTTGCCTTTGACACAGTCCAAAAATATGCATGCAGTCAGTTACTGTGAATCGTCAGCACCTGATCATTTAAATACTATTATCTCAATAATCTTCCCGCAGTTTATCCTGAATACATCATCCTCACACACTAAAATGACAAACCCCCATGAGAATTCCCTCTGAGGTGTTATGCAACACCCAGGGTGTGTGAGGGAGGAGCAGTTGGTTCAGTTTCCTTGATCTTGGGGTAGAGTCTGTGTGTCAAAAGCAGCAAAGAGAGGTAGGTGTGTAGGCATTGCTCTCAAAAGCAACTCAGCCCCTCTGGAAATGGGGTCTTGGTACTTTCACACATTTCCTCTTGTCCTTAAGCTACCTAACAACAGTGTTCTGAAGTGTTTTGATACTAAAGAGCTATTAATTAAAGTGAAAATCATATTCTCATGCATATCCAGAAATAAGATAATGCTGACTTATTTTCACAATTGCTGTTCTCATGGAGTTTATACCGTGAGCCCAGCTAGGAGCAGTGTTGCAGTGGCATACAAAATGCAGGTGGAATATTTAAGAGGTTGCTTTCTCTTCAGTAATACACATATTGACATATGACAACAGGCATATAGACAAGGAATTTACCTTGCTCAGTCTGAACAGCATCTCAGAAGTATTTTTCTCCAGAATTTTCTTTTCCCAGTTTCCTTTGAAATAAATGGCATTTACTAAGACCAATACAGTGTGAGAATTGAGAGATCCTGCAGGCAGCAGATACTGGATTTTCCCTTCAAAATCAGACAAATAGGACTGTTACTCTATCATGACTATGTAACTTGCCAATTTTAATTGTGCCTTCTTCGTGCCTAGCAAAAGTCTTTCCATTTGAGAAATTTTTTACTCTATATTTTTCACGGTATGCAGGTTGTAAAATTGGCTTTTAAAGTATCTGTATCTTTGAAAAAAAAATAAATATTGCAATTTTGATAGTAAATGGCTTTGGAAAGTAGGTAAAGTGGAATAGCTAGGATGTTCTGTGAAGTCAATTGCAAGCAGCTGAAGAATGCCAAAGTAAAGCCTTCACCAGTCAGGGTGGAGCCACTTATTATCTGCCTGTGCTTCCCTTTGAATAGAAATAATTCAGAAGATGCTACAGCACAAAGAAGGAAGGATGTAGGAAGGACCAGCAGTTAGGTTTGGAGAGAGTATTCTTCAAGTTGTTTAACTGCACTTTGATCATCATCTCCCCCAAGTTTTCATCTTTTATGGATGTAATAGCTTGTAATGACCTGTAAGAATTTCTGAAATATATAATTGGAAAATGTATTATTATTTAGTTAAATATGAGTCATAAATATGTTAGAAGTAATCAGTCCAACAGCTTATACAATCTGTTAATACAGAATTGGAGAAAATATAATTTGTTTGAAATGGGATGAACCATTAAAATAAGATCTGATACATTCTATGATAAGTATTAAGTAAGGACTGATCAAGCTTTAGTCTTAAGGAAACTGATATTTGAATTTTATATCTTTGAATTCCACAGTGCAAACTTGTAGTTTTGAAATATCCCATGAGAAAAAAAAAATTCTTCTGTGATTTTTTTTTAATTTCTCATAGTAAAAATTTATATAATTTGAATATTTTTTCCTGCTTTATAATGTAAAATTGAGTACAAGAGGGAAGAGTAGTCTCATAAAGTTGAAACAAGGGTTTTATTTTGCTTCAGAGGCCAGGAACATGCCAAGAGTTTGCAAGGACAATAAAGGACCAGAGATAAAAGAAGTGTTCAGGTAGAACAATGTCAGGGCATAAAAGCATAGGTATAATATTTGCATTGGTGTCTGCTGTGAAACAGCTCATGGAGATTCCCAGCAGGAAATTCCCTGGAGACTCTGAAAAGCATAGGTATAATAGATTGTACAGAAAATTAGCAATAAGCATTCAGAAGGATAAATTATTAATCAGGAGATAAAACAAACTCCAAGATAAAAAAGAACAGTAATCACATTTAAAACCACCAGCCAAGAAATTGTAAGATGACTAATACAACATCAAATTTGAAAAAGATTTCAAAGACATGGGGAATTACAAACTCATGAGTCTGTATGGGGCAAATTAATAGAATCAGCCTGGTGGTTGTATGGATAAACATAACATGTTGGCAGAGTGTCAACAGAATTTTGTAATAGGAAGTCCTAAATCACAAATCTGTTGGAGTTTTTGGAAGATGTCAGGAAGCATGTGAGTAAGAAGGTTGAGCCATTACAGCCTATTTACCGAAAGGCATTTCTTAAAGCTTCTCAGGAAAAGCTGAGCGTCTGTGGGACTACAGAGATAGGTCTTGTTTGTGTAAATGATTGGAAACAATGAGTATGCTGCAGAAAGTGATTATTACTGTTCAGGAATGAGGTGTTGTAGCTGTAATGGACAACTGCATGAAAAAAAATAACAAACAACCCCAATAGTGGCCAAAATGGCAAATACAATTTTAAGAGTTACGAAGACACGAGTAGGGAACAAAAGAGAGAATACTGGCATGCCAATGTACAAAGCTATGGGGTGCCTATTGTCAGAGTTCTCTGTGCAGTTCTGGTCTCCCCAGTCTTAGAAATGCTGGAGTATAAAAGACACAGAAACAGATTACAAGAATGACCAGAGATATGGAGAAGCATCCTTTGGAGGAAAAGTGAATCAGTAATGATGCCAACAGGTAGCAGGCTCAAAAACCACAGTGGCTTCCTGCAGTACATAGTTCAGTTGTGGAACTCCTGGTGCTAGGGGTTGTGGTAGATACAAAAGGAAACTCTGAAAATTCCTATCTGTTGACAATCCCAGTTAATGTCGGAATCTTCTTAAGTAAAAATGTTCAACTCACAGGCAGTAACAGGAAGGTCTTTTCCTCATACAGTCGGTTGGCACTCTTCAGCACGTACATGCTTCTGGTTTGATGGCACACGGGCTTTTTGAAACCAGAGGGGATGTTTTTAGCTCGCTTGTGTTCAGGATCCTTGGGAAGAGATCAATTAATGTGGAATATGTATTTTTTTCTGTCTGAAGTGTTGCACGCACTGTGGCTATTTAAAATGCCCAGGTTGTTTTAATTAAAAAGGAATTTTAGGGAATCACAGACTCACTTAGTTTTGAAAAGACATTTAAGATCATTGAGTCCAACCTTGAACCCTACTCCACCAAGTCCAGCACTAAGCCATATCCCCAAGTGCCACATCTAGACAACTTTTAAACATACCCGGGGATGGTGACTCAACACCTCCTTGGGCAGCCTGTTCCAATGTCTGACAACCCTTTCAGTGAAAGAGTTCTTCCTAATGTCTAGTCTAAACCTCCCCTGGTGCAGCTTGAAGCCATTTTCTCTTGTTCTGTCACCAGCTGGAGCTCTGTTTTGAGTATGTTTCATGTTTGTGTCACTGTGTGTAACTGGACAAACTGTTCTCTGTCTATAGGGTGATGATCTGTTTCTGCAGTACTGTGTAGGCCTTTGGGGACATGAGCTGATGGTGCACTTAGGAAGTTGAATGTCTTCATTTCAGTCATGGTTAGGCCTAATTTTGAGTGTCACGAGTACCAATGAAGGCAGCCTTGTGGCTTTTGAGGAGGTGTTTTGTTCTGACAGAATCTAATGTCAGGAGACAGATTTACTCTATTTCACATGAATTTTGCTGTTGCTGTTTGGATTTTGGAGGGAGCATGTCCTGGATGTCAGTTTTGATGGTTTTAGGGAGCATGAGCTCAATGCCAGCTGTATCCAGCTGTTGCTTCATGAATAGAGGAATAAGCTGCTACCTGTCAGCTGTTCCCCTCCAGCTGCTTGGGTGCAGTCTCCTCCTCCATGGCATGTACCATGTCCTGCATGTGACACCCTGGGAGTCTGTGCCACTGGCTCATGGTGACTTGTCATGAGGTTGGTCAGGTGGCATTCCTTGCTCTAGTCTTTTCTCATTCATGCTGAGACATGGACTGTTAAGAAAGACACCTAAGAAAGAATTTGGTAACCAGAGGACACAGGCTAGGAGAGGTTGGGTTTTGAAAGGGGATAGGAGCAGACTGTAGAGGTAATGGAGAGAAATGTCCAAAGGAGCAGATTAGGCAGACTTTCCTACAACTCAGGAAATTAGTGAGTTGTTAAAATGACTGTAGATGTAATGACTCATCTTGAAGATTCATCCCCTGCCACCTAGGGAGGGAATAATACAACCTGCTCCCCTTTTAATTCCAGTTTGTCTAATCTAGTTTCTTTGAGCTTTCTGTGAGCTTCATTTAGTTTCTAAAGAAACATGGCTTGTTTGAGTTTACAAGACTCTTGGTGCTTAGGGAGTTGATTTGATGAAAAAGATCTGTGCAGCAGTTCTTCCTGGTGGCAAGTCTCTAGGGAGCTGATGAACAAGGGTGAATCAGCACGCATTAGCTTAAAGGGGATTTTTTTATCTGCTTGTTCTCTTTTTCTCTTTATCTATATAGTTCTTACTGAAGTGAAACAGTACATACAGACTGAAAATGAGCAAATAACTATCCCCTTCTCAGAGACTTTTTTTCTCTGAGTCTTTTGCTGTAATAAATACCATCTTTCTTTTCCTTGGTCTCCCCAGAGAAGGCCTTGTCTCAAACAAACCTTCATCTCCTGCAGTCTGGTGAAAATGAAGAACCTGTGGTGATGATAAATGTTCATAAAGACAGCTTACTTTTTGAAGATAAATGTGCCCAAGGATTATGTAGTTATGTTAGTTTTCTATGGTAGTTCACCAGTCATACCCAGTGTCAGTTATTCCATTAAAATTTACTGAGGACAAGACCTTACTTTTTATTTAGTCTCTATAACGGTATCATAATTATTTAGAATTTAGTCACATTTACTATTTAAGAATAGATTAATAATATGGCTCAAATATTATTCTATTTAGATAAATGGTCAGTTCATGCTGGAAACATGGTATTTATTTTCGGACCATGACTAAGCACAACAAAGAGCACAGTGCACTTCAGGGTCTTACTACTGGGACAGAAATGTAAAATCGTACATTTAATGTGTTTAAGTAAATGCACGTAAGCTAAAAGAGTATATGACTGAGAAGTTCTGCTAAAGCAGGACTAAGAGAAATCATGCTTTCAGTACTAGTATGTTTCCACTGTTCATGGGAGGATTACCTTATTTATGGACTAATGACATGACAAACAAAGGTATTCATACTGCTCCAGTGCAGGCCCACACATGTTCAGGAGAGCAGACTAGCTCTGGTATGCAGTCCAAGCAAGCAGATTTGCTACTTCAGAACCAACTGGGTTAAAAATAGAAGGTAGGGTTCCAAGCAAGACCAGCAGTAGTCTTAATGTCGGTCACTTCCCTCTAGCAGACCACTTGCACTGCTCTGGGAGATATAAGGGTAGTGCAGAACAGGGCAATCTCATAAATTAGGTGGAAGAACAGTGACCTGCAGGTTATTTCCAGTCCCCAACATTATGGCACATCACTGTTCTCTCATACTGTTCCTTTCTGTTCCCAATGGGCAGAAAAATAATGCAGTTTTTGTGGGAACCACCTGTAAGGTTTGGCACTGCTGATTTCAGAGTTTACCTCAGCCATCTGGGTTGCAGCATCACCTTTTGCAGCCCGGTAGACCATGGCAAGAGCAGTTGCAATACTCCTTGGAGAAAAGAAAAAGTTTGGGCCTTTGGAGGTTTCATTCAGCTTTTTGTAAAGGTCCAGAGTGAAGCTGTTGGTTGACACTGAGAGAGACTCCATTGGTACAGCCTGAGACAAATGAGTGTCAGAGAGATGTGATGACTGCTTCTTCACTTTTAAAAAAACACAAAGCTGCTACTGGGAGACTGCCTGCACCCTCTTAAATACAGCGTGAGGGTGTCCCTGTAATGTGGCAAATATTGCACAGAAACCAAGTACACTCAGCTAATAGGCTTCTTTTTAAGATCTGCATTTTCTCTCCCTTCCCCATCACTCCTCAATGTCCTCAGCTATTTTATTTATTCTTCATCAAATGAGCACTATTTTAGCTAGAATTGTTTTCAAAGACCAAACCTGATTTAAAAATTTGCTTAAGTTTCATAGAATTACTCTTCTATTCTGAGGGAGTGAAGCAGAATAATTTCTCACTGTGTTGCTTTGAGCTTTCTATTTCTTTAAACTGCCTACATTTTTTTATTATTTTTTTTTTCTGAAAAAAAGTGTAGTGAATTCCTGCAATTCACTACATGTGTCTTGAAGGCTACTAGAGTTCTGTAGATTGGTATATGTTCTTGGTGTAGGTACACCCACATTTGGATCCAAGTGGATCCAGAGCAAACCTGTGCTTCTCATTAGCACATTTTAGATAAATCTGATACTGTTGACAAATATTAGGATAAATTCAGAAGTTTCCATTGTGTTCACCAGTTTGAGGACTACTGAAACTGTCTAAAGTCAGTGGAAGGTGGTATCATATGAAAGGTGAAGCATTAGATCAACTGAAGCAACTAGACGTTTAGGTCTACCTTCACCCACAATTTACATGCCTAAATAAAAACCTGCAGTCCTCAAAGCCAGCTGCCACGCAATTTTATAGATGCTCAGAGCCTCTGGGATCCCTGAGTTTTGATTTCAGAGCTTTCCAGGGCTCCACAACTGCTTTGAAGCATTCTCAGGAGTGCTTCAGACATGAATGCCCTGCAGCCTAGCTCATACTTAAGCATTTTTAGGACCTTCCAATCAGGTATCTCTTACTGCTGTGCCTGGAGATGGCAGTAGTCCCAGAATGTATCTAGGGGACAGTGCTGAGCTGAATGTTTTTCCTTGAGGAATCTCAAACTGACATATCCATCTCCTCTTCCCTGAGAGTCTCCAAACTGCATCTGCATGGGGCAATCGAGCATTTCCCAGGCTTGAGAGAGTGAACATGTATGTGATTTCTGTAAGGTACGCTGGTCTACTAGCCACTTTGGTCACCTGGAAAAGTCTGGATGCCTGATCCAGTAGTTATTTAATATTAATAAAGCAGAGCCTTGAACCAATACACTCCACGCTGAGGATGCAAAACACTGTGCTACAGAGCCATGCTGTCTTATGTGCTCCGTTCCAGGATCAATAGGAGTGTATTCTCTCCTTCAGTCCTCTCATCCTAAGTTGAATGGTAGCCTGGTGACTAAGGCACCCTTCCTTCAGGTAAGGAAACTTTCTGCCCTCCCAGGCTTTGTAGGTTTTGCCCAACCTGGGCTTGCATCCTGACCACTGCGCCTTGGCACAGAGTTTTCCTAAGGGCTACGCTTTGGACTAAAAAATGAGCACTCCCTTCCCCTGCATGACTTTCTCGCCATCATTTAACTGCTCAGTTCCAAAGAATTTAACAATAAATTTTTAAGACTTCCAAAGTAAAGCTAGTTTTTTTTCATATGAATATTTACACTACCTGAAATCATGTGTGGGGAGAATAGTTAAGATCTGTCTTCAGTCAGGATCTGTGGCAGTCTGTGAGGCAATTAATACTTTTTGAAATGCAGAATATTTCCACATCCCTTTTCTTTTTTACGTCCTCTTTTTGTATTAATGTGCATGCTCCCTCATTTATTTCTGCTTCTCCTCTCTAACACTTGCTTTCAAAACTCAGAGAGACCTTGTCAATTCAAGGCCAATGTTAGTGGGTCTGTGTCCTGAAACCTGAAGACCAGTATGGCCTTTCTCTCACAGATGGTGTCCACAACCTTAGCATTTGACCTTCAAAAATGTAGGAATTGCAGAAAATAATTCAGCCACCCTGCACTTGGAAGGGACGTGTTGAAATAATTGTGTAGCTCCCTTTTCTTTTTACTCTGCAAATTGTGGAAATTAATAGAAATTAATCTAAAAAAATATGGCTAAAAGGGAATATTGAAATAAGATGTTAGTTGTGTCTCAGATGGACGCATCCTGTGGTTAAATTTGAGACAGGAAGTATTTCAATACTTGTGGCCTCTTGGTCACAAATTTTGTGATATTTTACATTTTTGCTCTTCTATTTCAGAAAGCAGATCGCAAAGGAAGCTCAGAAGCTATTTACACCTTATAAATACCTTAGATATTTATACCTAAAATAAGTGATGAAATGAGAGTGAACAGTGGACTCAGTTGAACTGGAGGATGTTGTTTTAAGAGGCTGCTCTCCTACAAGAGGAGGTGAAGGTGCTCTAGGTACCTACAGGCCCTGCACTTTGCCAAGCTTATTACTCCTTTATGATCAATTGAGGGAGTTTAGATCATCCACCACAAGGTGCACAACTGCTTGGAAGCTCTGCTTGTAATGATTTCTTTTACTGATACTCTTTTGTATTGGAATAGAGAGCTGAAACAGCAGAAAGTGTGAAAAGGACATCAGCAAAGATGTAACACAGAACAGTGTAATTAGCAATTCTGTTGGTTTACTCTGCTCTTACCTGTGTGACTTAGGTTAAACTGCATTGATAAATTTGCTTTGTGATCAATGTATGTCTTTTCTGTGTACATTTATGGCTAGTTAGGAATGGCCTCTGCCGACGAGTGTGACACATTCGAAGTAAACCAATTACCAGTCTACAGTCAACCTATGCAGAAAAAACATCAGGATAAAGAGTACAAGTCCGTATTTTGTACTAGAATTACATTTTTATGCTTATATTCACATTGAATCTGATTGGTACATACAAGGTTTCAAGAGTGATATATTTGCCTCTCTTTTTTTCACATTTTGTTTTGAAATGTGGGCAGGTTTTGTGCCTGGAATAACCCCCTTATTTCCTTGCTTAGAAATGTATTAGACACTACTGTGTTTAGTTACATGCTTTAAGAAATGTTTCTGCCTGTCACCGTTTGACTCAGGTCTGACAACAATGCTCTCGATCCCCACCCCCTCCCACCCAGGTAGGGAAGGAGAGAGAGAAAAAGAGAGAGACTTGGCTGGATTGAAAACTAAACTACACAGCTTTAATTAAACACTAATGATAAAAGAAAATACATACAACTATATACAAATATGTTCAGGTATGTGCAAAAGCCTCTCACCTCCCCCCACCTCCAGCAACTCCCACAGCATCTCCTGAGCTGGAACAGTCCCGAAAAATTCCAGAGCTGCTGGAGAAAGCACAGAGTGATGAGGATCAGGAGAGCTCGAGCCTGGGGGTCGATGGTGCTGGATGGACGGAGTCCTCCCCGGACGCTAGCCATGGATGGAAGAGAACGGGAGAAGCAGCAGGAAGGAAGTTGTCTTCTGTGATCTCTGACCTTCCTCTGAGCTTACGTAGACACATGGAATGGAACATCTCTGGCCAGTTTTGCTGTCTGTCTAACTCAGCCTCCTATGGGGGGGTCATAGATCTCCCCATAGTGTCTGAGCCAGCAGAGTGAAGGTGTGACCTTGGAGACCCAGCAGTTAGAAAAACATTCCATTCTTATCAGCCTTAGTTAGAACACATTGTGACTAGTTAAAAGAAAGCTTACTGAAGGAAAAAAAAAATCAGCAAAAGGAAAATTGGCTTCATCGTGGCTCAAACCAGGACACAGTCATGTATCTGAAACAGCTGTTGTCTATTTTTAGCTAAATGAATATGCGAATTAAAAAAACCCAAACAACAGTTAGTAGTGCTACGAGCTGCAAAGATTAGCCAAACATACAGGAAAATGAAGAAAGGGTACCCAAATTGTGTAGACACTCTTTGTGGTATATTCCAGCTGCTGCAAGATCCTGTTTAGTAAGAGAGAGTGGAGTTTCAAAGCAAATTGGCCGAAGAAGAGATGCCCTTGGTTTTGCTGTGCCAGATGGAAACAGTGAGAGGAAATAGCAAATTGCTGCAACCAGAATGGTAGAAACAAGGTTTCACAGCATTACAGTGCCTGACCTGTTGACCTCAAGTGGATTGACCTCTGACAAATGGTCATAACAAGTCTTTTGATAAAACCAGTCATTTTCCTCTGCCATACTGATGAAGTGATTTTGACCTTTTTGAAACTATCTTTCGTTCCCATCTTACTCAGCATAGATGTGAAGTTGTATCTTTCTGCCTGATTGTCATACTCCTACTCCTGTGCATTGTGAATGGTGGGATAGGTCACACAACTGCAGTGTGGCAGTGAAGTGATACAGGCTTTTCAGGAAGGACAGGCAGGACAAGGAAAGGGAGTTGTCCTTTGTGTGAGAGAGCAGCTGGAATTCATGAGACTTGGCCTTGGTGTAGGTTCAGAGCCAGCTGAGATCTTATGGGTCAAGATTAGTGGGCAGGCCAACACAGGTGCTGTTGTGGGCATCTGCTGTAGACTTTCTGGTTATGAAGGAGACCTGGACTTCCTCAAACAACTGAAAGAAGCCTGGTCACTTTGGGGGACCACTCTGATAGCTGCTGGAAGAACAATACATTAGGGCTCAAGCAATTTAAGGTGTTACTAGAGTACATTGAGGACAACTTAATGGCACAAGTGATTGAAGTACCGACAAGAAATGATGTTCTGCTGGACTTGATACTGAGAAACAAGGAAGAACTGATCATGGATGTGAAAATGAGAAGCAGCCATGACTGCAGTGACTACAAGATGATGGAGTTCAGGATCCTAAGAGGAAGGAGCAGGGCAGAAAACAGGACTACAGCCCTGGATTTCAGGAAATCTTGAGAGATCTTCTTGGAAGAATCCCATGGGATATGGCCCTGGAGAGCAAAGTAGTCCAGGAGAGCTGTTTGATATTGAAGAATCACCCTGTCCAAGCTCAAGAATGGTCCATTCTGACAAGTAGGAAATCGAGCAATGTGGTACGAGACCTGCACAGATGAGCAAGGAGTTCCTTACTGAACTCAGACATTAAAAGGAAGTGTATAAGATGTAGAAGCAGGGAAGGTGAGCCAAAGGGAGTATAGAGTTGCTCTCTGATCTTTCAGAGATAGGGTTAGGAAAGTCGAGGTCGACCTGGCATTGAATCTGGCAAGGGATGTGAAGAGCAGCAGGAAGAGAGTCTACAAGTACAAGACAAAAAGACTTGGGAAAATACAGTTCCACTGCTGTGAGGATGGTCAAATGCTGGAACACGTTGCCTGGACAGGTCAATGGAGACAGATATTCAAAATCCATCTGGACATGGTCCTGTGCAGCCTGCACTAGCTGCCCTTGATTGCACAGAGGGTTGAACTAAATAATCTCAAGTGATCACTTCTAGCCTGAATGATTTCGTGAGTCTGTAAGGGTTAGCCTGACTTGGGAGCCAGACAGAAGATAAAGCAGATTCCATTGTTGCTTGCAGTAGATGATCTCTGAAGAGAGTTTCCCTGTAGATGGGTTCCTTTCTTCTCTTTCACCCTTTTCACTGGCATCTCAAGTATGTCTTATACTAGAATGTTTTATACAGGTATGTCTTATACTTGGCATCCTCTCCCAAGCAAAGCAGAGACTGTGAGTAGCTTGGTACCAAAACCAGCCTGTTTGACCCTTTGCACCTCTCACCAGTTGATGGTCACTGTACTGTAGTTCCTCAGAGAGCTTCAGAGCCCTCCAGTGTGGTATGAGTGAGGGGATGCACAAAAGTTACCATAGAAAGACCTTTTGTTTGGCTTGGCATGGCACTCTTCCCACTTCTTTGGGCAACTTTTGCTCTTACATGCAGAGATGCTTCAAACTGGGTATATGCAATTTAGGAGTTCCCAGTAATTGGGAATACATTCAGCAGAGGGATAGGATTAATATGCCACTAGGCTAAGAATTAACATACTTGCCATCCTGGTGAGTCTTTGCTGGACAGGCATCCCTCAAATGGATGAGAGCTTGTCTTTGTCACTCCCTAGGTGAGGCTCAGCCTCAGTGTTGTTAGTTGATGCCTTCAAATTCTTCTTTTCTTTTTTAAAATTGAGATTTTTGTACCTCCTCATGCAAGTGTTTCTCCTTCTGAAGCCTTTCTATGATTACTCTCCATTCTGACAATAATTTCTCTGTGTTTTTACTTTTCTTATTTTGCATGGCCTTCACTTATGTGCTTTTCCACACCTAAACAATAAACGTCTTAGTAAAGCTGAGTCAATAGTACACAACTTAGCTGCACGAAGGTAGGTCCTGGCTGACAAACAACTGAACTCTGGGCTCAGGGTTACGGGGAAGGAAGGTCACTGGTTTTACAAGCAGCACTTTGTGCAGGGAAGAAGATGTAGGTACACTTTGTTGGGTGGAGATGTACTTTCAAAGAGAATGCCTTGTGTGGAGGTGGAGTGAGTTGTAATTATAAGTGGAATTTTGCTGAGAGTAAATGTTTTTACATTACCTCCCTCTTGCATTCAAATCTTGTTGCATTAGATAATGTTCTCTGACATGTGGTTGTTGAGTATCAGAATAGCTACAAAACTTAATGCCATTCCTCACCGCCACAGGAAGCACAACTGCTGCCCTTCCATGCCAAGGGAGGGAACTGGTGTTGCCAGAGTGGCATTGCTTGTTCACTGTTGTACATGGGCAAAAGAGATGTTTGGGAGCTGCTCTTCTGGGTTACAGGCTTTAGTGAAATTTTTTCTTTCTAGTGTGTTGTGACAGGAAAAGAAGACTCCTGAATAGGTCCCAGGGGGCTGATAGTGCAGTAAGCAGTGGTTAAAAATGGGAAACTGAAAGCTTAAAAAAGCAGTTCGGATGCCTTGACTGAGCAAAAACTTGCTCAGCACAGAGTTTAATTTGATTTGGTATGATCTAGTAAATGCTCAGAATACCGTGCTGAATAACAGTGTTTTCAGGGCTGTTTGAAGCCTAGTGGAAATAAAAAAACAAGTGTGTCAATGGAGAACATGTGGTGGTTGATTTGAAAATGAAAAAACTGAAACATGCTCCAGCCATGCACCTTCTGAGACCCTCTAAGACGACCAGGTAAGTTGGTGTCCTGAAGAGCACAAACACAGCTCTAAGTTCATTTATTGGATTAAATGCAGATCATGGTAAAATGATGAAGTAAAGTATCAGTCAATATCTCACTGGTGTTTCTATCAATAGCTTGACTGTATTTGCTGTGATGCACTTATAAGTTCCATCATTCATCATAAAGCATTACATAAATCATACATTGATCAGTGATGCCAGCAGCAAGGAAGCTGTGCAGATATTAGCCAGGAAGCAGGTAGAATTAGGTTAAATTAAAAAGAGGAAGCAGGTCTAAATTCTGGAGGGTTTGGGTTACGTATCAATTAGAGGTAGCAAGAAGCATGTTGCTAGTAATTTTCTTAGCATTTTGCTGGTTGGAACACTCAGCAATCTTAATCTACAAAGTTTGGAAAAATTAGGAAAAAATACAGTGTGATTAGAAATCAGCAATTAAATTATAAGGACTGGACCATTTTTCCTCTCTGCCTCATTTTTTTCATGAAGCTGCAAGGGCAGGAGAGAATTAATAATGTGTCTGTATATGGACAGGGGAAGGTGAAGGGTCTTTTAAGATTATTCTGGGTTTGTTAATTTCCAACAGTCTTTAAATTTTAAGTGAACACAAGGAAACTACATTGTAATGCAAATGAAGATTTCCCAATGAGTGAAAGAGAGCATATAGCTTTCTACACATTTTTTGTTTCTTTCTTTCTTTGAGGGGTTTTTTTCCTCTGGGAGATTCCGGATGAACTGTATTTCCCTTGAAGTCAGCACTTGGCATGGGGCTAGATGATGGCCTGTGTGCAGCAAGCTTTTGTGGCTCCACCTTACTCTCAAACAATAAAGCGAGGAGAGTGGGTTTTATGCAAGGGACCAAAACTGCACTCTGTTTTCTGTGGAGGGTTGTCTTATTAGGACAATGGAAAGGAGCAGTAGAGGGATAATCTTTGAGGCACAGGGTGAATTGTTGGTACTGCCTAACTTGGAGGAGGAAGAAAAATGGCATATACTTTCAGTAGATATGTCTACATGGCTTAAGGATGAGCTTTCAACACTGCAGTTCACATTTTTTCCTTGAATAGCTAACCTTGGGAACTCATTCTAGGGGAGAGCAGAATCTGCCAAAAAAGAGGATGGTCTTGGATTTGTTGTGTCTGATGAAGAAGTGGAAAGGGTGGTCAACCCTAAATTTCAGAACATGGCTGACAGGTGCACTTCCTAGTTCTACAATTACAGCAGTAGCAGCAGCTGCCTCAGTACCTTCCTCATCAACTGCAACAAAAGACTTGTGAAAAACTTTGGAGATCTGAACACCACTCTTCTCAGACATTGCAGTGAAATCAGCATTGCTGCTGAAGGCACTGTGCATCCCCATGCTGATCAGATTATCACTGATGTCGTATCTCTCCTCCATTTTGAACTTAGGTAGGTACAGATCCACAAGAGTTTCAGTCATCTTCTTGGAATCAGTCCATTTGGATAGCTTCTCATACGTCAGTTCTTTTTCCAGCTATCGTTTAAAAGAGGCAGAATTTTATGTTTGCAAGGAAAAAAATAATTACCTATGAACTAGTCAATGTTGTGGTAATTTAATTATTTAAACAGTTTTTAAATAGTAAATTTAACATTTAGCTGAAAGCATGAAATATGAATTGGTTTTACTGATGATCAGAGGCAGGGTGTGCAACAAACATTTGAGACTCAATGCTGCAAGGTTTTGAACACCACTTCTGCCAAATTAATTGCAAAAGAAAAACAAGGCACTCAACACCGGCAGCTGCCATTCATCCCCTGAGGTAGTTCTTTCCTCTCTTTTAATTCAGTCTTGGTGTAAAGAAAATAACTGGGAGATTGCCAGCTGTGCAGCAGGTGATTTGGTCCAGTTCCCTAGAAACAGGTGTTAATATTGCTCATATTGCCTTTGCAATTTTAAAACAAACTGCTTCCAGCAAAATCTTTCACTGCCAGTTGATATCCTGCTCATTATGTTTCCAGGATTCAGCTCAGATCAAGTGGAGGAGACCAATGAATGGTATTCTTGACATAATAGATACCAGGAATGTAACAATCTAGCAATTGTAGTTACCATAGTGGCACATCTCATCATTGTAACAAATGCAGTCTCACCAAAACCCTAGTTTTTCAGACAGCAAAAAAATGTGTGTGTGGGCAAACAGAATTAAAAAAAGGTGGTGAATAAAATTCCAGGCCAGGGAGCAGAGGTGTCTGCTCCATGCCCTTTATCTCAGGAAGAGGCTGTGACTACTTGTACAGTACTGTCCCTCCTGAATATGCAGTGAAAGGAGATTAATCCCTTACAAATGAGGTAGGAGTGAGTGCCAGGGATGGGGCTGTGGAAGAGCCAAACATCTGATTATGCACAGTGTTGGCTGTCTTTAGTTCTTACCGAACTAAGGGCAGTTGTTGTGGAGGAACTTTCTTGGGACATTAAGAACAGAATCAGGTAGGTAACAAAATAAATTAATTCAGCTAGAAGATCCAAAAGCATGTCCTCAGAGGGGGACATATGGTCCCCAGCCTGTCCTTTTTTAAATTTTGTTTTCATAACTGGGTGGTGATGCAAAATGAATGTAGCACATTTTTTTTTACCTGTTCAAGACCCGTTGTGCTGTCTTTGATGTCATCAGGAAGGAGGATGAACATACTGAGTTCATGTTTCACATACGGCAACTCAATAATTTTAAAATTCATTGTTTCCATTATGAGAACTGGAAATGTATCCCTCATGTACATCATCTTCACAAGCTTGGTCTTGTTCTGTAAAGTATTTATTTATAAGTTATAAATAATTCCTGGAAAGGAAGGATGACAATGGCTCAGTGCAGTGGAGGGAGAGGAAGCTTTTGTAAGTAAGTTTGTAACAGATGTGTTGTTCATTTTCCAAAGTTCTTCTTGACTGGAAAATATTGGTTATCTTGGTGTTTGTCCGAGAGAGTTTTGTTGCAGGGTTATTCGACTGATTTTCTCTTTTCCCAAAAAAAATCACAGCAGCCCACAGGAGGGAGAGACATACTTAGAAATGTCTGCAAGGGTTGGGGGGATGGGATGGCTATGGGTTGTGACCTTACAATGCTACAGTAGAGAAACAGCTATGATTTAATGTGGTCTTCTCTCTCTGGCAATTAAAACTGTCTAGCTATCTGATTGCTCTTTATGTCACAGCCCTTAAGAGAAGATGACATTTGTGTTATCTTCTGTCTCTTAACATCTATGTCCCTTCTTTCAGGGAAGCAGCCACTGTATAAATGCTCATCAGAAGGCAGAAGCTGGTGGAAATTGCACAGAGTTCATATTTTTTCATGTGAAATTATTGACATCTCTTCTGGAAACATGACATTTATGCTTCTTCTGGTCTTGCTCAGCCATGTTCCTATCTGTGAAGCCTGGACTCTCAAAGTCATATTTTTACAATCTAGCCCTTTTAGTGCTGTTTTGTTTGTTTGTTTGTGGTTTGGTTGGTTGGTTGGTTGGTTGTTTTTTTTTTTAAAAGAGGTGTCAAGTGACTCTAGTGCTCTTGGAAACAGTAACTGTTATCTGGAGCACAATAACATTTACCTGAGCAGCATCTTAATGTTGCAGTGAGCTGAGCACTGACACATTTTGTTGTAACCAGCTTTTCACAAGGAGTCTAGTTGTCAAAGGGATACCTAAAAGACTTGGGAGTTTGAAAGATTTCAGCAGTAGCAGTTGTCACCAGGCGTGTTTACTGTAAGAAAGATAGCAGAGGATCTTACCTTGCTCAGTCGAAAGGGTTGAAGATCTGTTTTTCCTGCTTGAAATTTCGTTGCCCATTCTGCCTTGAAGTAAATGGCATTTACCAGGATCAGCATGGTGGTTTTTGTCACATCTTGTGAACCCAGCAAGTTCTTTATTTTTCCTTTTGGAATTAAAAGAGTCAAGTTTTATTCCAGTTTAGCACAGTGAGAACATGTTTTGTTTGTTTTCCTCTCAGTTCAACTCCTTAGTGAAAAGTCCACGCATGGTGCCCTGCTCCCTAAAATACTCCCCTGACATAAATCAGTTAGTCTATTTACAATTCCCAAAGCTGGTTGCTGCCCTCTTGTCCTGGCTACCTGAAAGGGGTTGACTCCTTTCCCAGATAACACACAGCTTCATGGCAAAGAGCTGGAAATAGAAAGCTATATAATGCCTCACCAGGTGGTCATGCCAGGTGAAAGGAGGCCAGCACCTCTGGCCAGTGCAGGATGGTACAGCTATGCAGGCATCCCACCCACCTTGGAGCACACTGGTAGACAGAGGTGTTTTTCCCCTCTGTCTGCTCTGCCTGTGATGCATGGGTGCACTGCACTTGTGCTTGAGGACCAGCTGATGCAGAGCACACTACAGTTGATGGTAGTCTTGAAAAGGAGCTCACTGAGATCTGAATCAGGTATTTGAAGCTGCTTAAGTGCTGCTCTTTCTCTGTAAGCTCAACTTACCCTCAGTTTGTTTTTCAACCCAAGCATTAATTTGCTTTCTGGATGGTTCTGGTGATGTCTTAAAGTTAACCTTCTCTGGCTCTGCTTTGTAGTACTTCTTACTGAGCTGTATGTATCTCTGAAAAATAGGAAAAATAAATTTAAAAAATCAGTATTATACTGGGTTTTTCAGTCCTAAAGGGAAGTTGTTAGTTCTTGATCTTCTTGATAGCTTCTCAGGCATCAAGGACCACAGAATCTTGCTTGTTACTCTCTGTTGGACTGCAAGTTAACAGTTAAGAAATAACCAAAAGACAGAAAAATTCCATTCTTTTGTTTCCACTTCTATTTGGAGAAGCAACTAAGGTCTTATTTGGGGGGGGGGGCGGTGTCCAATAATAAAACCGTATTGAATGAAAAGAAATCTCTACACTACAAAGGGCAATGCCTCCGTAAACCGTGTGAGCAGATCAACTGTATTGTCTAGTAATGTTTTTCACTGGAATCCAGAGCCCTCCATTTGCAACATTCAGTATTCAAACCTGTTCTGTTAATGGCAAGTAATTAAAAAGACAAATACTTTTTGCACCTTCTCTTACTCCTCTCTGAGATGTAACTTACAGGCAGTAATAGGAAGGTTTTTTCCACGTAGATTCGATTGGCACTTTTCAGCGAGTAGGTGCTTCTGGGTTTGTTGATAGCAGTCAGGAGCTGCTTGAAGCCAGAATGGATGTCTTCAGCTTGCTTGTGCTCAGGGTCCTTGGAATGAGAAAACATACATTCAGCAATTGTATTTTTGGATTAAGGTTTCAAAACATGCTAAAAGTGATGTATGTGGGAGAGGGATTTGGGTTCTTTTGTCATACTTTTTTTTTTTTTTTTTCAAGTTTACCATCATTGCAATTTGCAGGACTCCATTTATGACTGGATTAATTGATTTGCCATATAGCAAATCTTACAGACTATCCCAATGACTTGTCCATCCATACTTCTGAGAGTCTGTGTGAAGGGAACTGAGCTTGAACCTGTTATGAAGTATAACAGGTTTCATGCTTTAAAGAGGGGTGCAGACAAGAAGTATTGTACTCCTAAATCTGTATCTGGACATTTTGATTCTGGAGATTCTTTATCTTTGGATTTCAGTTGTAATAGATACCATTTTTCTTCTCTTTGGTCGCCCCCGAGAAGGTCTGGCCACAGAAGAAGAGCCTTCATCTCTTGCTGCTTGAGTGAAATGAAGAACCTGCAAATAGAGTTTCCAAAGATAAGAAATAGATGTGAAGAAACTGGTGTGACTGAAAGGCAAATGCACATCAGACAGTTGTGTTTTGCTCCTCATGATAATTCACTGTGTTCTTGGCTGCTTAGGTGATTAATCAAAGGGATGCTGAAGCTGTGGTAATGTAAATCCCACAGAGTAACAATGAGTAGCACTGTCCCCCTCCCAAAGCCTCAACACAGTGCTGTCTGCATGCTTCAAGGCTGAACTCCCTCCCACAGCAGTTTCTTTCAGCAGTATCATAGAATCATAGAATCATAGAATCCTAGGGGTTGGAAGGGACCTCGAAAGATCATCTAGTCCAACCCCCCCGCCAGAGCAGGGTCACCTAGAGTACATCACACAGGAAGGCGTCCAGGCGGGTTTTGAATGTCTCCAGAGAAGGAGTAACAATCTGTTTGTGCAAACTCAAATGGTTCTCCCCATGATGATGGTACAAAGGCACCAGAACAAGAGTGCAGTGACACAGAGGAGGGTGCTGGGCAATGCTGAGCACTACAGCTCCCTTTGGGCCCTTGAGCCAGCAATGTGGCCAAGCAGCATTAGAGCGTGGATTGCGTTGGGGCATGTGGAGTTGTGGAAGCCCTCCTTGTTTTTGCTGGATTGCCAGGCGGTTGTTCAGGAAAGCATAAATCAAGATAGGAAGAGGCATCCTGCCCAGGGAAGGAAGGGAGGGTGTAGGGATCTGCAAGCCTTCTGCCAATTAGTTACGAGTTACTGGAATCAGCTGCTTGCATCTCGCAGGGTATATCCCATCTGTGGCAGGACCACAGGATAACTTAGAATCTGTAGAATAATTTAGAAGAAGTCAAGTTCAGAAAACCTCTGTTCTCAGCATGTGATACCTGCAGGACATTTTCTCTTGGAGAGTTGAGGGCCCTGCTATGAAATTAATAACATTTGTCATTCATTTATTACCTTCTCTAGTCTGCCTTCGTTCCTAGCCATTGTGGTGACAAGATTTTCTATTTAACACTAAATTTTGCAGCCAGAATAGTAGCTATCTATGGTATGGAGCGTATGCTTCCTAGAGCAACCTACCTCTGCCATCTCTGTTGCTGTATTGCCTTTTGCACCCAGGTACGTCAGAGCCAGAGCAGATGATATACTCCAAGGGGAAAAGAAAATATTTTTGCCTTTGTTGTTCTCATTCAGCTTGTTGAAAAGATCAACTGTAAATTTGCCAACTGATGTTGACATCAGTTCCATTGCTGCAACCTGGAAAGAGGCAATAGGCAGAATTGTACTATTTGAATGTTAAAAATTATGTTTGTGGTGCATGTCAGTGAGAAATGTTACCTGTGCAACACAATTGGTATCCATTAAAACTAATAGCTTAGTTGTATGTTTTATCTTCCATACAGATACCATTTGTCACCTGTTAGGAGCAGCAATTTATTTTAGCCTTTTTGTTATCCAGATAATATTTTCCTGTAATTGCAGATATGTCCTCTTTTATAAAACTGTAATTTTCTTTGTATTTCTTTCTGCCTTTGGTTTTCAAATATGTGCAGATTTGTAAGCTGCAGGGGTTTTTTTTCCTTTTTGTCCTTAAATAATGATTTATTAAAGTAATGTTCCTAGGGAAATTTAAAGGAAGTTTTAGTACATAGGTTCACAACATGCCTGAGTTTCCCACTTCATCATTTTGGATCTGTGTAGAAATGAGAGTTGATACTGAGAAAGTATTTAGGCGTAATTCTTAGGTCTGTGTGCTTTTCCAAGCCAGTCATTTATTCTGAGAAGTACAGTTTATGGCAAAGCTGTTATTCGCTTTTAGATTGTTGAAGTTTTATTCATGATTTTTAGCTACCACCCCTTCTGTATGTTCCAGGAATTTTATTTTTCCCAGAAACTGGTTGATTCCTTGAGGTTATGAGTATTCCAGACTTTAAAATATCTGCCCAGTAGTACCTGCCTCATGTTGTTTTCCATTCAAGAGACCAGAAGATGATGATGATTATTATTTTTATTATTATTAATCAACATCATCATCATCAATCTATGGAATGGAGCTGCAGAAATTATGAGGCATTCTCTGTAGTCTACAGGTATTTATTGAGTGTTTGGTTGCCAAAACCCTACAGTTCCTTTGGCAGTCAATGTACTGTCAGTACCAAATCTGTACTGTAGAGTTATTTCTTTTCCTTGAAGAACATGACCAAGAGAGCATCAGGATGGTGATCTTCCACAAATTAATACTCCTCTGAGTCCCTAGCCTGATAATGTGCAGTGCTGTGCCTTGGCAGAATGAAAATGGCCTGTCCCTAACATGAAGTATGGGTCTCCTTTGTCAAACTGAAGATTTTAATTAAGATTTGAATTAATAAGGCAGTTACTGCCCAAAGAAAATTTTGTTTCTTGTGATCAGTTCTACCCTGAGCTAGCAGTTTTCCTTAGCCTCACAGGCTTTCCTCTAAGAGTTGACATCTAGAAAAAATGAGGCAAGAATAACACTTGAATGTTATAATATACCTACACAGTCATGTAAGCCACAGATCACTTACTGAAAGCATCAGAAAAAGTCACTTAAATTGGTTTATTTACCTCTGATCCTGCGAGAGAGAAGATTCACCTCTTGTCCTGAGCCAGGCTCTGTGTCTGTTAAGCAATTAATAACTTTAGAAATAGAGTACTGCTTGCACCTCCCTTTCCTTCTCTCCTGCATCAAGGCTGTTTCCGCCTACCCAAAGCTTCTTCTAAAAAAATCCTTAAAAGGTCTTATGCAATATTGTCCTCCTTGTTGACCTTGTCATTTTTCAGTTTTAGACATTTCTAAGGGAAAACGGGAATTATAACCTCAACTATTGCTACACCACATCTACTGACAGAATAGAGTTTACCCATTCCAGTGGTGTTCTGATGTTGTGGAGACAATTGGTCTGTTTTTTAAAATCAGAGAATAATAGAATTGTCAAGGTTGGAAAAGGCCTTCAAGATCATCAAGTCCAACCATCCACCCTACAACCCCTAACCACTAAACTGTCTCCTGAAGCACCACATCTACCTGTTTTTTGAACATCTCCAGGGACAGTGCCTTCACCACCTCCCTGGGCATCCTGTTCCAATGCCTCACCACACTTTCTGCAAAGAAATTTTCCTAATATCCGGTCTGAACCTCTCCTGCAGCAGCTTGACCCCGTTTCTTCTTGTTGTATCTCTGGTCACCAGGGAGAAGAGGCCAACACCAACTACGATATAATTTCAGGTAGTTGTAGAGAGCAATGGGGTCTCCCCTCGGCCTCCTCTTCTCCAGGCTGAGCAGCCCCAGCTCCCTCAGCCTCTCCTCATAAGACCTGTTCTCCAGACCCTTAATCAGCCTAGTTGCCCTTCTCTGCACCCTCTCCAGCACATCAATGTCATTCTTATACTGCAGCACCCAAAACTGCACACAGTACTCAAAAAAAATGACTCTAGTAAAAAAGTTTTCCATTTGGTTTGTGGATATAAGTAGGCCTGATTTTCCTTTCTGAGTTTGTGCAGCTGTGACTCCTGGGTTTTGAATGAGGTATGTCAACATAAAACGCCAAGAGCTTAGGGATTGAATTAGACTCTTGAGAGTCCAGCTTCAGACTGAAGAACATTAGGAACACAGGCAGAGGCAAAACCATGAAGGATCATTCAGGGTAAGGAACAGACACCCCATGGGTTGTGTGGTTGAAGAAATCTCATTGCAACCATGGCTGGGAGACATGTGAGAGAAATACTGCAGAACATTGAGTGCACAGCACTTGCGTATAGTGAAGGGAGGCAAGGACTGAAACAACCCCATTGGGAGGACTCAAGCAAGAATGGAGTGAAAACATAACACAGGGGCAAGCATGGCACAGTAGCTGTCATTCTCAACAGAGAAAGCCAGGCTGCAGTTGGGTGGTAAAATAAGACAAAGTGGTGGCAACATCTGTAAGACCCTGAGGGGACAAGATAAGGGGAATGGAGGAAGGGAAGGAAACTGTACTGTGTGCTAAGCATTTTACTGCAAGCCTGATTACAGGAACAGTGTGGGTCTGATCTTCAGAAAAGTGGCAGAAATCAGTGTTATGCAAGGCAATGAAGAAATGCCTCAAATTGAACAAGTGTTGGTTTTAGTACAATGAGTAAGTCATCAAGAAATCAGGATAGCAAAAGGTCAGCTGAATGATTAGGTGGTGAGAAAGCCCAGGCCATGAGGTTCCAAGTGTAAAGAAGTATGCTGAGAGGGAGCAATTTAGCTCCCTTTGCTAGTCAAGATGCAAGAATGCCAGCAGGATGAGAAAGGGAGGTAGCAAGAGAGAATGGGTGTTGATAAGAGAGAGAATCACACATGTTAATTAAAAGGGACATCCAACGGTCAACCTTCTGCTTGAAGCAGGGCCATTGGTAGATAAAGTCAGCCACAACCCTTCCAGGAGTAGAGATTCCCCAACCTTTCTGGACAACCTTCTCCAAAGCTGTACTGCTCACTCTAGGGAAAGGTTGTTCCCTAATGTGCAACTCAGTCTCCAAGCTTTGTGGCTATTTGTACTGCCAAAAGGACATTAACTCTGTCATTTTTGCAATCTTGCAAATAGTTGAAGGAGAGAGAAAAGGTGACTGCTATTTCTATCGAGTTCTAAGACCTGTAAGTGAGTTTGGATGCATGTTGCCATGGTTTTGTTCCTCGTTGACCTCCTAGGCATAGCTTTATTGTCTTTATTCCTGAGGCACATCAAGTACTTACAGGGCTGTTGCATTAGGTGAAACAGGGCATGGCAGAATTGCACCTGATTACACAGGAATCCTGTGTCATGTTTCACAGCTAATTCAGGCAGAAGACAGTGCTCTTGAAGTTGTATGGGGATACAATACAACATCTGCCTCACAACACAATTCCTATGCTCCTGCCCACTAAGGAAGCAGAGCCAGAGGGACCCTGTAAACAGCTGGTGAAACAGAAGAAAACAGAAAGGACTCAGTGACAGTCAACAATCACTTCTCTGTCAGGAAAAAGAGTCCTGCCATCCCAAGAAGAGATACTCCTAGTAAGATGCTGGTGGCATGTGCAGGTCCTTTAAGAGACCTTGCCCTTTGCTCTGTTATGAATTCAGAGAGTTAGGAGTAACCCGTGCAAGTGTGGACGACTGATTAGAACACCCTCCTTCTTAGAGACAAAAGCTGTGACAGGAGTGAATGTTTGCTGGCAGATTTGCATGTAATCAAGAAGGCACTTTTCCAATTTGATCCTACCTCAAACCAATGAAATAAGTGACAATGAAAAATGAGAGTAAACAGGTTCAGTTCTGAACTGCCAACAGTGTTGAATGCATGAAAGATTACAAAGAAGAAGGTTTCAAGGCACATGTGGCTTATTTTCCTCCAATTCTATAGTGCTGTTCAATATTTTCCAATAGCTGTGGGACAGAAATTAGGAAGTACATGTATTAGCCCTTTTGCATGCAAGAAAGAAGCACCAGTATCTGGAACTCAGAGGATTTTGCAGGTTTATTTCATTACCAGCTGTGCCATGCTGCAAAGTTTGTATAAAACTGACAAGAATGTAGCTGAGGTAGCTGTCCTGGGATGACCAGCTTAGTGAGCTGAAGCCAATAAAGATGTGGCAGCATTCTGCAGGAAGGAGTTTTTTCCTGTTTCTTTTCTTCTTATGTACCAAAGCAAGTGTGTTGGGAGTTACTGTTTAGATCATCTTCATCTGTTCTGCATTGTGGTAGTTTTGGTTCAGAAAGCACTGAACAGAGATGTCAATGTTATTCTGTGCACAGTTTGGTATTTATAGTGCTACCATTTTTAAGTTCTTTGGCCAGAAAAATGACCCAGAGGCAAGAATTCCAAGTTATTTTTAATATGTGCTCTCTCCTAACATTGAGAGATTTGTCAACAGTACAGGAAAATTAAGAAGTGCACAGACCGTTGAGATGCTCTTAATTATGTGCATCTTGTTCATTATTGTTGTTGCAAGAGCCTATTTAGTAATAGTCAAGCTTCTAGGGGGAAGAGAACCTTCCCAAGAAGAGGATGCTCTTGGTCTTGTTGTGCCTGATAAAGAAGAGGAAAGGGTGATCTGCCACAAAAATAACTGCAGCACCAAGACTTCGGGATGCCAGTGTTGCTGAACTGGCAGCTGCAGCCTCTGTGCCTTCTTCATTGACTTCCAGATAACACTTGTGAAAGACTTGTGACAAAAACAAATCGCCATTCTGTGACATTCCTGTGAAATCAGCTTGACCTTCAATGAAGGCATCTTGTATACCCATCTTGCTCAAAGTAGTTTTGAGATCATATTTCTCTTCTAATGTGAACCTGGGCAGATAAACTTCTGTTTTCATTTTCTCCATTAATTCAGGGCTGGTCCATGCAGTCAGGTTTTCCAAAGTCAGTTCTCTTTCTAGCTGCAGTTAGTAAAGAAGGAATCAGAAAATTACAGTATGTTCAAAAAACTGTGCCCTAACAGCTATTTCTTCTCTTGTCTTAAATGGACAACTTTCCAAGCTGCTGTAAGAGTACAAAAAAACAGTAGCAAAAGAGCAATTTGGAGATCTTTTCCACTAAAAAGGAGTGTACTGCTCTGCAATAGGTCAATACAGTATTTAAAATGTTCTCAGTAGTTGCCAGGAAATCTAGCGGGGTTATGTAGTTGTAGAACAAAAACATCCCTGTCAAGTAACAATAGTTTGTGTGATTCGCCGTTCACGTTTCTGTCTTCCCAACATTTTAGAATTTACTAAAAAAGAGCTTTTTTCTATGGAACACCCACTAATATAAAGGAGGATTTATAAAGAGTTTAGTATCCAAAGGCAGGATCGGTCTCTTTACAGTAGGTGGCAGTGTCCATATGTATTAGCTACGTACGTCCTGGAAAGGAATGGAGGCTGTCCAATTTATGCTTTTTTTTGTTGATTTTTGGAATTAAATCATACTTGTCTGAATTGGTACAGACAATGAATATCAGCAGGGCTGACTTTCTGTCCTTATTTTTGTTTAGCTGGCTGAAGAGTTAGTCTTGTGAGGTTTGAGGTACCTGTTTCCAGGACTGATCAACATTAGGAACCACAGAAGTGCCAGCTGCCAAGAGTAAGAAAGCTAGTCTGAGCTCCAAGACATTCAAGTTCATAGTGCTAGGCCAAGTTTGAGGTTACCTTTCCTTGAGCCTGATCAGTACCCTCCTGCCTAGAAACATGACTGCAACCTGGTCTTTTACTATGGACGTGCATGAAGCAAGTAAATAATTGCGTTATTGTTCTTTACATGATTTCCCAAGTTCTCAGTTGCTTTACCTTTTGTAGGCCGGTGATGTCACTTGGTAGCAGGATAAACATGCTGAGGTCATTATTGACATATGGAAGCTCAAGAACGTCAGTCTGGACTGATTCTATGTAGGTCCAGTTAAATTTATCACTGAGATGCATCATTGGCACTGGTTTAGTTGTATGCTGCAACAAATAAAATTAGATGTTTGCCATTTGTACTCTGACTGAACAGCAAAGGACTGAATTAAAGTAACACAGTAGAAGTTAATTGTAATTACTCTACAAGCTGCCCAGTAAGTCTGAGACATCTTTGTGGCTCTGAGTGGTAGGACACAGGATGTACAGGGGATCACTGGTCTTCTGGAAAGGCACTTGGAGGCTAGGCAGGCTGTCTCAGATTGCACATATTATAGGAAGCTGTGTTCCACTCTGACTTCTCATGTGGTTAAAACTGAAAATGTAAAAACTAGCCCGTACAGTTTTTGTTCAGCTCTTTTTTTTTTTTTCCTGCCTTCAGAGAATGGAAGCTTGTTTCAAGTCAGCTTCTGACAATTTTACTTGAAGCTCAGGTTACTTATATGTGTGTGCAGTCTTTTTGCTGAAGATGTGGTGAAGAAAATATACTGTGTGCATGAAATGAAATAACTTCCATTCTGGATTTAATGTGGGTTTAAGGACTGACAGGAAATCCTCTTCCTCATCTTTTTCACTGTTTTTTCTACCTGCAATCTAAGATGTAGGTCAGTGCATTCCCATACCGTGTTTATTCTGAAAGGCCTTTGCCTGGTCGCTTCAGCTTCAAACTTTGTTGCCCAGTTTCCTTTGAAGTAGAGGGCATTTGTCAGAACTAATCTGGTGAGCGAATCTACAGATCCAGGAGGCAGCAGATTTTGGATTTTACCTAGAAGAAACAGAAGGACATTTACACATTTGTGCAGTTTTACTGTTTCAGGGTAAGTGTTGGCACAATTTATGCAGATATAAATCAGGGAACTTGTAAGTGCTGATAGAGCATGCACCTAGTTTGAGATCATTGGCAAAAAAAAATGTTGTTACTGGGGTAATCTTAATTTACAAAGAATAATAAGCCACATTCCTCCTATGTTCAGATGGAGGATACTAATTTTAGTAAGGGCTTATCTGTAGATGACTACTTTTGGAAAACTGATCTGATTTACCTTTCTGAGTTGAATTGTTTGCCTGCCTTGGGCCCCTTGGATCCAGAGACTTGTTTAATACTGAAATGGCTTATTTTTTAGTTTGGGAGAGGAGAGGCTGGAACTTACCTTCAGTCTGGTGTTCCACCCTGGAGTTGATCTCTTTTCTGACTTCCTCTGCTGCTCCCACAAAGTCAACTGATTCTGGCTCCGCATTGTAATATTTCTTGGCTAACTGTAAGTAATCCTGCAGTGCAAGAGAGACAGCCATCTTATGTTTGTTGCCTGCCAATGTGAATACCAATAAACAACTACAGCCAAGCAGAGAGAAAGCATGATTAAAATTATATAAACTAGAAGCACAGTATTTTGTCTAAGGAGCAAAGTATTTTTTAGTGGAAATACTCAATTTAAAAGTTTGCACTTAACCACATCCACAGATCACCCTAAAAGTAGATACGTATCCCATCAAACTAAGATTTTAGTATCCGAAGTGTTTAGATGAGTCTCATAGAAAATATGTATATTAAGGATAACAACAGGATTTGCAGATGTAATTAAAATATTTAAAAGCATATAGTTTATGCTATGTTGTCGTAGATAGATCACAAAGGTTAAATGGCACTGCATAATCAGAACAAATGGCCTGCTTACCTTACTGAAAGGCAACGTTTTTTCTCCAAATAACTGGTTAACACTTTTAAGTAGGTAATTTTGAGTGGGTTGGTTGATTTCAAAGTTGAGCGCTTTGAACCCAGTATGGATATTGTCCGATTTGCCAATTTCTGTCTTGGAGAAAGGAAAAAAAAAAGTTACCAATCTGTTGTGTAAAATAGTTCAAATTTTCTGATTTCTTTCTTCATGCAGCTCCATGTGAAGTATTTCTACTGAGGTGTTCTGTTACCTGTATTGCAACACAAAAGGTGTTCTAAACCAGGCAGCTATTAAAAGAATAATTTGAAAGTAATAAAAGTTTCAGATATGGTATAGACACCATGAGTCTCAGAATGCAAGGGATAAGAGCATGCACTAGTTAAAACATCTAGAGGTTTCTATAGTGAAATGAAGTATATCCAGAGAGTGAGAGACAGAATGTAGTTGCTGAACAATGCATGAAGATTTGGTTGTGTGACTACTTTCATTTATGAAATTTGAGTGTGTTACAGGGAAAGCTTGCCCCTACATTTCTTAATCTTGCTCTTGATGTTAATATTTTTAAATTATTTTATGCTGTAGTACTTTCAGTAAATGTGTTATATTGAAGTAACAAGATTAAAATAATGTTGACTCAGACTCTCTAATGAGCTTGGGGAAGTTCAGCTGTGAATTAGTAAGCTAAAAATCTGGACCTGTGCTATATTCATCTGGTCATTATATCAGAATCAGAGACATGAACAGACACTTACATTTCTAAGCTGTTGGAACAATCCCTTTCCCCTACCCACAGCACTCTGCAGTTTTAAAAGTTCAGAGAAGCATTACTCATGAGGAACAATCCCTCTCCTGTTCATGCAGTGTAAATGGGTTGTTGACGTAGTCCCTAAAATAAATCTTCCTGCTATGGGATTTGGCTGTGGAATGCAGTTCCAAGTTCCCATTCATCAGACCTCCTGGCCACTGGGGCTTTGTGGGCAGCCTGCAGGGAAATGGCTCACTCCCACAAAGAATAAAGATGACGGGAAAGAGCAGGGAGAAGAGCTTGAAGCTAAAATGTTCGAATTGTCAATGAGGAAAACCTGCGTTTTCTGACTCAGAGAGGTTACATTTCTGTTTCTGCTATCTTAAATTATGTATGCTTTTGTACAGGATTCCTGCCAGTATGTCAAAGAGATATTTCAGAACTACAATGATTTTCATTCCTCTAAGATTTATTGCAGGCAACTGGTCTGCCTTGGGAAATTCCAACATATCAATTAATTTTGTTAGCTAGTCAACTGAAATGGAGACTAATTTCTGAAGTAATTTGCCAATCATAGGTAGTCTGGAAAAGTTAATAGTCTGCTTTTTGTTGTCCTGATGCTGCAATAAATTGTGTAGGAGGGAAGCTCTGTTCTTGTGATTAGCACCCTGAGGTAGGGACTGTATCTGTCCAAAGAACATTATTTGCTAAATAGCTAGTTATTGAACAGTAATAACTTGAGAAATAAATGTTTCCTCAGTTCTAAAGAAACAGTGACAGAGAATGGTAACATTAAATCTCAAATTTTGCAAATTTGAGGTTAGTTTTTGCAATTCTGCCTAAAAAGGGGAAGCATGTGGTAGGTGTTGCATTAGATGAAGTTATCACAGGATGTTGTACCAATTAATTGTGTACGCTACATTTGAAGAAGGCAAACACAGAGAAATGCAAATGTGGAAGGAAAATACAAGCAAGAGAAGATGTGACCATGCCCATAGCTTTATCACTAGACTTGGTGAGATACCTTCTGGAAACAGGCACGTCCATTTGATACACGCTCTCGTGTTATGGAATAGACTTGCATTTTTATGGTTGTGGTGATGTTTCTGGCCTCTTCAACTTTGTTAAAGTGAAGTACCTATAGTGGGAAAAAAACAGTAATAAATGCAATAACAAAACATTTGCTTTTTCAGTAAAATCTTTCAGTGATGTCACAGTGCTGGAGATAAATAAAGTCAATCTCAGATTTTGTTCTTGTGTCCAGTCCTGACTGAATATGATATATTTTGTTAGACCTTGAGGCCCATGTCTACAGAATTACAGGAGCATACTAAGCTGAGGGTTGCAGGGCAAAACTCTCATGTAACTGACCTTTCTAGAGGAATCTGCCTGCTTTGAGTTACACCCTGAGATAACCAGTTAATACTTGGGAAGAGCCAGTTATCTCCAGACAGAGACTATCAAGCCAGAAGTCTTAATGCAGCACTGCTACGTGTCAGAAAGCACAAAATTGGTACGGGCAGTTTCATTCCTTAAATGCCTTGCTCTGGGCATGTGCACCTTACTCAAGCTACGAAGGGATGCATTGCACACTGGGACATTTTTCAGAAGAGCTGTGCCCTCCCTTTTTTTTCTCCCCCCTTCTTCCTAGCAGAAGATCACTCCTTTCTGTTACCCTACTGCCCCTCTTTTGTCCTGTAAATCAGGAGTTAGACAGGACAACTTCTGCCCTAGTAGATGCAAGCTGGCAAGCTTCACCTCCTATGATAGGAGCTAGGTAACTGTGCATTGGGCTGCCCTCACTGCCCTCTGCTGAAGCTATGGACATGGCACTAATACAACTTAGGAATTTCAATCAGTGATTTTGCCTGTAAATAGATATCCCAAAGAAGATGTTGTAATCTCACAGTATTTTCTATGATCTCATGGATGTGGTTTTATGTTTAGCAAAGTGCAAAATTATAATAGCTACAGGGGAGAGTCTTTTTGTGGGGGTTGATTCCAAAGAGATGAGATGTGAGATGTGAATTGTCTGTGGCAAAGCAGAAGGAGAATCCAGGTCTCCCACTGCCTGGTGAGTGCTCAAGTTACTGAGCTTTGGGATAAAGATCCTTTATTTCTGCTGGTGAGATTTAAAAGGAGACAATGTCACCAGTGCCACTTCTTTATTTGTTGGGGTCCTGTTTCCAGAGACTAAAGCAGACTATTTCTTTGACCTGCACAAGTGGAGATCTGGTCTGTTCATTGCAGTACACATCAGGGGTAAAACATGTGCTGGCATATATTTGTCTAGATTTTTGATTAGAGTAATTTTTTTTGCTTTTGACTTTCCTCTGTTCCCTCACAATAAATTTATTGCGTAGAGGCTGTTATTCCAAGAGATCAGCCCTTTCAGACAGCAGTTTTGGAGGCCCAGACTCACCTTTGCCATCTGATCTGCAGTGTTACCTTTGGCTCCCAAATAAACAGTAGCCAGGGCAGATGAAATACTCAAAGGGGAGAACAAAATATTCTTGTCACCATCTTTCTGACACTCATGTTTAAAAAAGTCGAGAGCAAAGCTTGTGTTTGCTTTATTCAAAGTTTCCATTGTGCTGAACCTGCAAAGAAAGGGAAAGAAGATGCTATTAGTGAACCATGAATTATGACTGCTATGTGTCTGCAAGTTTCACTGCAGTTTTTGAAGTTTCTTTTGTGATACAAAGGATTTCTAAAAGTAATTATCTATATGAAGAATGAGGGGGAGTAACTATTACAAAGTGACATAAAGTGTAGCATGTCGTGTTTCACTGATGACACTAGCTATCATTTGGGTTAGGGAAGAAGCAGCCTCCAGCCTTGTTTTTACTGGTTCACTGGTACCTTTATTGCACTGTCCTTGGAGTGACAGTTGATAATGTTGTTCACCAGCACCCAGGCTAGGGGATACTGAGAGACTGTCTCCTATGACATCTTTTATACTTCAATTTTTGCAAGAGCCTATTGATGCTTATAACAGTAGTGAACAAATACACTGATAACAGCAAAGGTCAAATTATAATTTTAGGACACGACAAAATGCTTCTTCCAATGCTTGGGCAACCACGCCAACTACTGCCTGCTCAGCATCCTGAATTCCCTTTCTGACTTTCAAAAACATCCTGAAACTCTGTCTTACAGTGCTAGCTATAAGATCCTAGCTTCTCAGTTCTCCTGCAAGACAAGGTTCCCATATTCAGTAGACCACAAATGCTGCTAATTGTCATTTGTATTGCAGATTTAGTTGAGAGCTCTAAGCAGGGACTAGGAGCTATTCCAGTTGTTAGAGAATGACCTTAGAATAAAGACAATCCAAGTCCTGAGCACCTTGCAAACCAGGAGCTGACCCAATGTTTGTAAGAACGGAAGAGCACAAGAACAAATTAGATGACTTAAGCAAACACAGTGGTTGTTACATTGCTATGATATATATGCTAGCCAGTGACCTTTAGAAATTAAAAAACTGTACAATACATTGCTCTTCCTGTATATTTTTAAGACTTCCACCTTCTACACCATGCCTGTGCCATCTTAGTAAATTATTTTCCCAAGCATTTGTTGTTTCCAATTCAGATCTGTTCTTCCTTTTTTCCTATCCAGTTGTCAACAAAGTGGTATCATCTGAGAGTATACAAAATAAATAATCTCTAAAAATCATTACAGTACCTGGTCTTGTGCAGGGAGGAACACTGCAGCTCTGGATGTCTCCGAAGTTTCTGCAGTTCACATGAACACTAGGGTGAATTTATAGTGTGCCTGGCCAGTTCTGCAAAGGTTCTTATGACTCATGACTATGCAATTTGTTATGCCCTGAAGGCCACATCCCTGTGGAAGAACTGAATCACCTCAGAGTAGGATGTGAAGTGATGGTGATACTATACAAGAACCTTACAAAACTAACTGCACAAGTATTTCTATAAACATTTTTGTGGCAACAGGTTAGTAACAACTTGAACCCACACAACTTTAAGCAGCCTTTATTTTGTGGTTTGGAGTGTTTAAAAAAAACACACAGTTGCTGACCTGCTTTTATGATTCGTGTAACAGAAATTATTTCTGAGGACTAGACAGACAGAGAAAAAATAGTGTCTTCTTATGTGTGAGTTTTTCTATTGTCTATTTCCTACTGAGAAAGTATTTGTCACCCGTGGTGGGTTTCTGTTTTAGAAAAATGGATTTTGTTTATCTTGGAGAATTCTAAGAGTCTGCACCAAGGGAAATGTCACTGTAGGACAGTGAAGGTTGAGAAGCAGGCACCAGACCCTTGGTTTTCTTATCAGTGACAACATCACTGTGGGTCATAGATTTAATTTTTCTTCTGTTTCTTCACCCTAATCTGAAAGCTGCCATTTGACCAATGTAGCACCTCAGAGGTCTGTTCCTTATTTACCATTCCAGAAATGGATATTCTGCCAAATCCTCTTTTTCTTCTGTCCTTGGCTACTAAGACACCTCCGCTGCTAATTTTCCTTACAGTCATGTTGTCGTTTTCTCTATTGTCCTTTTGTAGCTGTTCATCCCACTATGATCCCTAACTGTCATACCCTAGCCCTTTATTTCATCCTTCACCTCTCTGCACTGCTGATAATAACACCTTGAAAACCTGGATAGGACCTGCTTACCTCTCCAGGGCTGCCTCCTTGATGCTGAGCAAGACTCATGCACAAGGTCTATCTCCTCTTCATCAGCTCTTTCTGAGAGCTTTCTTCTGGACTGCTGTCTATGACCATACGTTTAAATGGACTTACATTGGTGGTCAGTGGCTGGCATAGAGGATCCTGTGATGAGAACTGAGCCATGGGAGTACCTGTAAAATTTGGTGTAAGGCATTGGAAGACATAGCTGGAAAGTATCCCTTGCCAATGGTGAACCTTCTGCATCAGGAACTGAAAGCTTGTTAAAGCTGCTTTTCTACTTATGAGGAACCTCATTACTTTAATCAGATGGTGTTTTCCTGCCCCTCAGACCTTTTTAAATTGTAGCTACACAAAACCAGCATGTTTCAATGTGAGCTCTAATTAAATGCATCTTTTCTGTTTTCCCAGAGAGCAGCATAGTGTAGGGAGGTGTTCACTGCAGAATTTATAGTTTCTATTATGGCTGGGAAAGTTTTAATCTGTTTATATTTGCCTTAAATGATTTCCAAAAGCCTAAATGATTTGAGTAATTGCAAATATAGTCATGTTGTTGAATGAGTGATAGATACACTGAGTAGGCTATGTCCCTTGAAGCAATTAGTGTGGATTTTCTGGTTTTAAAGTAGAGGTGAATTTAATTTGCTAACTTGTCATGCCACTTGCAGCTTGAAGAAGTGGCTGAGGTGTTCTGTTTATGTGGAAATGCTGGCTTGTGCCTTTGTGCAAGGTTTTAAAGTTACCTTTTTAAAGCACCTCTTGACATGGCTGGTCATTAGCAAAAAACCCAAGCAAAACAAACAAACAAACAAAAACAACAAAAAAACCCACCACCAAACCATAACAAAAAAACCCCCACACACCTAGTAACTAAAATTATACCCATCTCAAAGGACAACATATGCTAAATCAACGTGATGGATTGATAATGTTTTCCAATATCCTTTTAATTTAGCACTGCCAGAGAACATGGCACAATGGGTGGTGCTTCTGCTGACTCAGTAGCAGTGGTGCTCTCCCTCCCACTCTATACTAAGTCAACACAGCAGCACACTAGAAGGCTTATATTTGTATTAATATGTCTTCCTGTGAGAAGTAAATTTGTGGGCTCTTTCAGTGTAGTCATTCATGTTCCTGTTTGCTCAGCACAAATACTGGCAGGACATCAGTGGCCTGGCCAGACCTCAGCTATATAAATGCATTTTGTTTTCCTCCAGTTTCAGTGTAACTTAGCACAAGTCACTGTGACTTTCCTACAGTGTGTTGCTCTGTACATCAGCACCTGGATTCAGGAGTAGGTGAAATTCTTGATATCTAAACAGAACATTATAAAGTGCTCTGTGAAGGCTCTTGTGGGGAAGACACAGAAAGATGCCAACTTCTGCTTTCACACAGTATTTTAGGATACAGCTTTCCATGGCTGAGTATCATGTTCATCTCAATAGCTTGTTTTAGCTATCAACTCTGTATAGCTCTTGGAAATCTGATTTAATTCAAAACTAACATGTTCTATATTTCAGGTAGATCAAAAGAAAAAGATATGTTGAAAGGAAAGCTGTTCAGTTTCCCTGACATTGTAAATATTTTTTTACCAGTATAAGGTCATTATTTACTTGGGAGGGAAGAATCTGTGGTTCAGCCAGCAAAGCATTCTGTTCAAGTTTTTGTCTCAGCCAGAGCAGACCAGTAAATTTTAAATATGAAAGGATTTTAAATGTCCCCAGACATTTAAAAGGACATCAGGAGATAGAAGAAGCATGGAGAACCGAAGAGTTTTCAAATCAGAGAATATTTTAATCCCTTTAGAGCTTTGATGTAATTTTTTAAAATCTGTGTCATTTAAAGTTGAAAACTGGAAGGAGGTCAAGGGCACAGCAACTGGGAAAATAGTAAGGGTGCTGAGTGACTAAATACATAAACTTTTCTATGTTAAGGAGGAGTCTCTTCTGGGCAATGCTTCTGTCATAGTGTAATTGAGAGCTTTCTCTAACCTTGTCAACTAAAAAAAAAAACACCAAACATGAAACATGACAAATTAATATACATCACCTAGATACAACAGATTTTAGTTTGTATTATAGTGGATTTTTATGTAGAGTAAGTTTGCATCATCCTGAAATCTCAAATAGTTTTTAAGTTTAAGAGAGGTATCTGTGGGTATCTTCTTTTCCCTTTAAAGCTTTGGTTGAGAATACACGTGTCTCTATTTTGAAACAGTAGATAGCTATCTCTTGTGTACCTCCTACAAGTAAGTTTGCAAGCCTTCCTTTGCCAAGCAATCCTTGCTGACATAGTCTGACAGTAGGTAAAACCTTAGGAGTTGCCAGAGGGTGTGGTGAGGTACCTGCATAAGTATTACTGAGGCATTTTGCTCCACGCCTGCAGAAAGTAAAGGTGTGGTGGAATTTGACAGTACTGGCACAATTCATCATACTTTGCTATTACTTCTACATGCTTTGGCTTAGACACTGTAATTAATAAAGATAGTGTTTGTCCTGAGAAATTCAGCGCTGTTAAGAAGTGCAGCGCTTCTGAGAGCGGGCTGATCTCTCCATCTGAAAGAGATAGTTGATCTGTTAATAAATATGCACATGGTTTTCACATTTGCAAGGGTGCAGTTTTCCTTTGAGTGACTCAGGCAGTGAGCGTTTTGAAGTATCCCAAACAGCAGTTACCATCAAAAATATGAAGAATGGCCTGAATTTCTCAATCATGATGCACAGTGCGGCCTTATGAGTAAAGATGTGTACATAGCTTGTGTGTGCTTTAGCCGAAACTTGTTACTTTTCCGAGGGAATCTGTCAAAGGGTGTAACTCTACGTCAACTGGACAGCTACTGAATCAGAAAGGTGATCCCTGCGTTGTGCTAATGGGAGTTTCCCACACTGGAGTGCTACAGAGCAAGATGTGCCACGTTGTGGAACAAAGAATGTGGATATCAAATCAATACATCTTCAAAACACATTTCTAAATGAGTGTATCCTTAACAGGAACCTTGTGCTGATGTGCAAGAGCAGGGTATAGAGGAAAGACTTTCTTTTAAAAAAAAAAACTTTAAACTTTTAATGTTTTTTTCATAACGCTCAACTGCAAATACTCTTGCCTTGGGGAATGACAAGGGATTTCACAAGGCAGTTGGTATTTTCAGAAGTTTTTTGGGGATAATTTTCCCAATACCCTCTTGTGCAAGTGTACTGGAAATTTTAGCTATTCGCTGACCTACTTGGCACCTGCTGGCCCCTCATAGTTTCATGGTTTTTAGGCTGCCCTTCAGAACGATCTGAACTATCTTGTTAAGTGCACACCGAAAGACAGTAAGCTTTTGTCCTGGGAGAGAGCAAGCCCAAAAAGGGGGCTTGGAATGGAAATTCCTCATCAGACCAACAAGGACCTTGGATGAGCTGGAGTGTCATTAGCATCACTTGAACGTGTCTTACCAATGTCTTTACCATTACAAGATTTTTCATCTTTCCACGTCTCACATCCTCTGCCTGTTACACAAAGGAACTCAGTCTCTTGACCTGATATCTTTCTACTCAGTACAAGTTAGCAAGCTTTTAATAACAGTGACCATGTCAAAATTAATTATGTGATATGTGAGAAGTAAGACAAGATGATCTTATATTCCTTTCTGCTCTCAGACAAAATATTTTCTTCCTCAAGCTTTTGTGAGAGATACAAAAGTGTGAACTTGCATTTTATTGCACTGAGGACCTTCTTCTAAAATTTCCTGAGGATCATCTGCTTTTCTTTACCAAAGCATTTCCAAGGTCTTTGAAGCAACCCTTTCCAGTTGTGATTCAGCTGTATGCAGATCTTCATGGCTCCATTATCTTTCAGATTGGTATTTGTGGCTCTTTTAGCTCTTTCAAGTCCAAAAGCAGAACTCTCCCTTAAAACTGTTATTGACCCTTTCAGCTGCTTTAGACTTTCCTTCCTTCTTGGTTTATCTCCCTTCATTTTCTAGAGCCTTGGCTATATCTCCTGAGGCTTTCTTAATATCCCTTACTTCTGTGGTTGTTAATTTCTTGTTTGGGAACACAGACAGACCAAGCCATAGATGAAGACTAATTTGAATTCAGGGGTACAGTGGCAACATCAGGCCAAGAAAAGTCAGCAGAGTGCATGTAGGGAGAGGCAGAGCACTTGCACTCTGTTTGTGGCTAGAAGAATGGGCCCTCACCCCACCTCTTGCAGGTGCAGCTTAGACTCAGTAGCTGACACAGCCTTATTGCATGGTGGATGATCCCTCTAGGCAGTAGGAGTGGCAATCCTCTCCTCCTACTTTCTTCCTTAGTCCCAAATCTTCCTCTTCCTGATATTTCTTCTCTTAGAATCAAGGCTTGACGCCAGCTCTGCTCTTTCCCCTCACTGCCCTAAGAAGTAGGTAGAGATTGCTGAAGGGCGAGGAGAATAAAGGCAGTCAAGGTTAGGGTGGGGTGATCAGAGCCTTGAGGAAAGGGAGTTACTGGAGAGCAATGCATTGTGCCCAAGGGAAATGAGGCAGAATGAGAGAAAAGAGGGAGAAGGAAAGAACTGCTTTTACACACAGCCCTGTGAAGCTTAATGATTCCTCCTCTACCCCTTTTTTTCACTTTTAAATCCCATATCTCTACCTTCCTTACAGAAACTCATCTGACACTATTCTTCTGCTCCATATTGACCTCTTTATCAGAGAGCATTGAAATTTTACCTGTATAACTAGGAAGTCAGCCTTCTACCTCCAGGATCCTGTTTCTGTCATTTGTAAGGTGCCACTAATAGAAGTTCATTGTTTGCTTGCATTGATTTTGGACTGTGAGTTGCTATTGCTAACATTTAGAAAAAGTCAGAAGGTGCTGTATGACTTAAAAAAATAAAAGCTCAACATTAGTTTGAAAGGAGTAGCATGCAATTGTGAGTGTTTGGTCATGTCACAGGACAGTTAGGCTGCAGGGTATTATAGTCTTTATCTTGTGATATTTTAAGAGTATAACAGTGTGGAAAGGGAGGTCAGGTACAAATGATGGCACACTGATATGCACATACAGCAAAATGGAGACAAAGTATAAATTTTGCTACTGAGGCGAAAAAAATATGTAGCATGAAGCTACACCTTCTTAGATATAATCTCACCTTTGCACTTAAGCATTGTAGGAATTTGCTGTTCATACGGGGACTAAGCACTGCTTAGGATTTACAGAGCTATTCTGTAGACTTTGGTTCAAAGAGGGTTAAAAGTGAGAAGAAACAGTGAGGACTTTGTGGGATGACCATGGGAGAATCAAAGTGAAGGAAATGTTGGGGCTTATTCTCACCTGTAACCAACCCCCATTTGATGAGAGAAGGCTACACTGGCTGAATTACTCACACTACTTCTACATTAGTGAGATTTGGATTTATGTTTAAAGTTAAATTAATCAGAAGTTTGTAGAGTCTCCAGCCTTAAAGCTCTGTGGCATTTTGACTGGAAATAGCCCTGAGCAACCTGGTATATCTTTGAAGGCCAGATGACTGTCAGCTGCCCTTTCCGATGCAGATTGCTCTCTAATTCTGTGAACTTCAGGAGCTTTTTTTTTTATTTTTTTTTGCAAATAACTGATTTTTTTTCAAGTAAGCAGTCTTACTTACATTCTTATTTATCTGAAGAATTAGGACCAGAATAAACAATAGAGACCCAGGGTCAAATTCTGTCATCTCTATAGAAATTAATATCATTAATTGCCTTCCTGCTGCAAGACTTAACAGGCAGGTGAACAAGTGTGGTCTTGTATACATGTGCAACTCTCTAATCCTTTGAATTAATTGTTTCTCTTTACAGGTGTGAAATTACAAATATATATGGGGTGTGGTGGAAGAGCAGTAAAAGCCTCTTGTGGTAGGTCCTAAAGCCTTCTTCCATCCTTGTGATGAAGGAGATACTGGGGATAAAAGAGAGGGTGAGCTAGCTGTACTTCATGACACAGCAGAAATTCAAAGCCTCTGGGATGTGGAGCTGACTGTTTTGCTTCTTTGGAGAAGGAGAGAGAAAGCTGTAACCTCCTCTCTTGGCACAAAAGAGAGGACTTGTTCCATGCTGCAGGACAGAGGTCTGATATCCGTCACCCAGCCTGGGGCTACATCCAGGCCTGTATTTTATATGCCAGTTATTACAGAAGCTACAGTGCCGCAGGTGTGGAAGGCTGCCTGTGTTTTTAACTGTTAGACAAATACTTCGGTCTGAGATTTGGAGACTCTGGCGTTCTTTACTCAGTGGGTGTGTGATTTTCCAAGTCCCAAAATAGTTTCAGAATTTTCAGTCTCTGAAAACACAGAGCTGAGAATGTTAAGGAAGTGACTACTGGGGACAAGAATACGTCTGCCTGTTGCTGTGCTGGCAGAAGTTGGCAGAAATCAGGAGGCAGTGCTGAATCTATGTGTTTACATGCAGGAACAGATGTACTGCTTTGAATCTTCTGTTTGTGAAGAAGTATGTTTTGATTTATAAGAACTACAATGGCCTAGAAATCATGTAGTTTTAGAACAAATTTGCTGAAAATTAAGTGTTTCAAGGATTTTAGGTGCCCTATTTCCATGACAAGATCAACAGTGAAGGTGGTGGTGTCACGTTATCTTCCTTCTTCTACAAGATCGTGCTTGCTGCTAGGAAGTTAATCCCCCCTGGGTACTGCCAAAGTATGTTTTATCTTGAGGGTGGGTGAGGCGGGATGGGGGAAAGTAGCCAAAACTAGTAGAAGAAATAAAATACTGTGTGGTGGAACTGGAAAAACATAACATGACAAACCACCCAGCACTGGTGCTATGCTGTGCATACTGAAGTCAGAAAGAATATTGCTTTCTTGCAGTAACTTCACACAACCCCCTAAGCTGTTCTCTTTCACTGTTCTGGTACTTCTCTGTGGCAGTTCTTCATGGGTCTGCTTCATTTCTTGTTTCAGTGACAAAGGGAAGAAAATTCATTAAGGATGAAAACTGTAACTTGTCACAGACATTGCTTTTTTTAGCATGATTATCCTCTTTATTTACAAAGCAAGAGCCTATAAAGCTTTGTGAATACACCACAAAGATAACTAGAAAGCTCCTTCCCATTTCCCATTCCCATGTGTTGGCTGAGGTAGTGTTCTTGTCTCAGTAAGATGCAGATTCTGCACATATCTAGCTGCCTTCCAAACTGCTTCTCAACTCCTGTTTCAGAGAAACTGGATGAATCATGGTTTGTGCTGAAAGGGGTATATCTGACTCGTTTGAGTTGTGTACATAGGGGATTATGGGTCATCATGGTCCATGACAGGAAATTGGTCTCAATATTGTATCTTAGCCCAGAATTAGGACAGACTCTAATTCCTCATCTCTCTGTAAGCAATGAACTAACTCTGCAAAAACAGTTATAGATTCATAGAATATCTCAAGTTGGAAGGGATCCTCAAGGATCAAGTTCCCTTCCTGCTCCTCACAGGACTACCTGAAACTAAACTGTATGGCTAAGAGCATCATCCAGATGCTTCTTGAACTCTGGCAGGCTTAATGCCATGACCACCACTCTGGGCAGCCTGTTCCAGTGACCAACCACCCTCTCAGTGAGGAACCTTTTTATAATGCAAAATTTGAACTTCCTCTGACACAGCTTCATTCCATTTCCTTGTGTCCCACCTCTGGTCACCAGAGAGAGATCAGCACCTCTCCCTCCCCTGCCCCCCTTGAGGAAGTTATAGACTGCCATGGGGTCACCCCTCAGCCTTCTCTTCTCTGGGCTGAACAAACCAAGTGGCCTCAGCTGCTCCTTCTAAGTCTTGCCCTTGAGGCCTTTCACCACCTTACTCTCCTGCCATTGGGCCGTTGGACACACTCTAATCGTTTTTATGACCTTCTGACATTGAGAAGCCCAAAAGTGCACACAGTACTGGAGGTGGGATCACACCAGTGCAGTGTAGAGTGGGACAGTCACCTCCCTCTGCTGGTGAGCTATTCTGTGCTGGATGCACCTCACAACACAGTTGGCCCTTTTGGCTGCCAGGACACACTGCTGGCTCACATTCAACTTGTCATCAACCCAAAACCCCAGATCTCTTTCCACAGGGCTGGTCTCCAGCCTTTCATCCCCCGATTTGTATGTACAACCGGGATTACCCTGTCCCAGGTGCACTTGAAACGCTCCAAATGAGATGCATTTGCTTAAACATTTTTTTATTATGATTAAAGGAGTGAAACAGTACATCCACAAGACCCATTACATATGGATACATGGAAAATAATTTGAATACTAACATGCCATATTGGGGACCCAAAAAGATTTAAGGAGGAATATCAATTATAATATTTCTATCATGCATTTTTAGAAATTGAGGAAGAGCCTTGCAGTATCAAGAGCACAGAGAAAAAACAATTTCCTTGTCAGAGCAAGAATGGTTGGTGACAGTTTAGAGTTTCACCTGGGAGCTTTTGACTGACTAATTCCAGAGGAGTCACCATGGATAAACCTGTCTTAATTAGAAGGCTGGCTTTTTTTCCCATAAAACTTCTGCTGATAAATGGGGTTGTGTTTATTCAGTGGGATGATTTGGTGCTATTATTGTTAAATTGCACAAGAAACATCTCTGTTAATGTTTGTGCTTTCTTTGAGTCAAATTTTCCTTCCCTTAACTCTTCATACATGAGCAAACAATATTACACTGCAGAAAAGAAAGGCAAAGGGCCCCTGCTTTCACAGCATAATTTCTCTGACTTAAAATAGAACAAAACAAAAGTTAAGTAAAGCCTTCTGGTTTTATAAAATATAGACAAAATGGAGACTGTGTGTTTCTTTCTACCCTTGATATTGCAGTGCTTTGGGTCTTGTTGTGAGGGTCAGAAATTCTTTCAGCTTTCTGCTCTTTATGGGGACAAGCATCTGCCTAAGAAAAGGATGCTGTTGGTTGGGTTGTGCTTGGTCACAAAGAGGAAAGGGTGATCAACCCTAAACTCTTCTAAGACACTTGTAACCTCTATCCCAGCTTCTTTTGGGCCTTCCACCTCATGGCCTGCTTCATGGATTTCCACAAATGACTCATGGACGGCACGAGACAACTTCAGGCTCTCTGCTGTAGAGATGCCAGAGAGATTGGCTGAGGAGCTGAAGAGGTCAGTTACACCCAAGGCCGCTAAGACAGATGTGAGGTTATATTTTTCCTCAATCTTCAGGCGGGGGAGGTACACTTTCACGTTCCTCTCTTCCGTCAAATTAGAACTGGTCCACTCTATGAGTTTTTCAACGGTGATTGAGGACTCAAGCTGCAAGGAGATAAAGCAAATGAGAGCACAACTTCCTTTGGGGCAAGGCAGTACCAGTGGTTGGGTTTTATTCTCTTTTAAACTGACCACTATTCGCATGGCATTTTTTCTAGGTATATACAGATTGATGGGTCTAGGAGAGGAAAGCAAACTGTGACTCTGCTCTGCTCTGTCCTGCTTTCTATTTCTTTAATAGGCTCACTGCCAATTAATTTTTTTGATGAGTTATGACATAACTTTTCCTATTCAGGCTAACCACAGTTCTGCTAATGACAATATCTTATGCCTGTATTCTGTTTATATAAACAATAACATTTAAGGTACATTTTGTATTCTGAAGTTACTTTAGCCATTCCAATGCCCCTCATATTCAGTTTTCAGATTTTTGGAGGTGTGATGGAACCATGATGAGCACTGCCAAAACAGACAATAATTACAACTATTGAAGGTAACATGAACTTCCCAGAAAGTTTTCAGTACAGAGGAAAGGAGATATAAAACCTTTGCAGCTGAAGCTGCTGGAGTAACAGCTGCTTAGCTGAAAAAAAAATCTGTTCTGCAGTAACCAGTATTTAACCTACTAAAGCAGTTTCTTAAGCAATCCAGGCTTAGCACAAGTTATTGCAGGACCACTGAGAGAGCTGTGTGCTTCTATGCAACAGTCTTTTGTTGCCAGTGTTCACATCTGTGCTGGTGAAGTGTTTTAAGATAATATGAAGGGCTTTGTGGCACCTAAATTTCACTCTGCTTTTGGTTTTCTGAAGCCCAGCTGCCAGGGCCATACCTGCTCCAGGCCAGAGACATCATCAGGCAACAGCACCAACATGCTTAGCTGTCCGCTGGCATATGGAAGCTCCAGGATCTTTATTTTCTCAGAAGCGATATCTGCCACTTTAAATGAACCAATCTGATGCATCATCTGCACAGGTTTGCTTTCTTGCTGCAAAACCAAGTAAGATAATATAGTTTTCACAAATATTATTCTTAGAGTGTAGAAATGTCTGCTTATGATACAGCAAATTGTCTGCTGTCTTCCTAAATTCTAGAAGATTACACCTTTAAGGTGATGTATGCCCATGTACCTCAGTAATTCTGAAAGGCACTGCCTGTGTGTCTTCATCCTTAAATGCTTTCTGCCACAGTCCTCTGAAGTAAATGGCATTGACAAGGACCATTTCAGTCTGAGAATTCACAGAGCTTGGTTGAAGGATATTTTTGATCATTCCTTTAAGAATGCATGGGAAAAGAGGACACATGTACATTACACATCTGTGTATAACATCTTACTTGGCAATCACAACACTAAATTAAGGGGAGGGGGGTGTAGGGCAGGGACATTCTGGTTTTGCAGCTGTAATCTTGTACTTCCAAGGTTGATTTGCTCACTGCTATTGGCAACAGCTGTTGTGTCCCTCTCTATAAGGAATCATAATGAGAGATATAAGATCCAGATATTTCCTTGCTACAAAATAAGTCAACCTGTATATTTTGTGACATTGGGAAGAGCCATTGGAACCTTTCATCCCAGGATGGTCTCCTACCCAATCATAAGCATAAATACTTCTTGCTTCAAACCAAAGATGAGAGGAGATATCTACATAAAGAAGGTACCAGGAAAGGAAACCAGAAATTTGACTCTCCTTTCTCCTTATACTTTGTTCTTGTTTATTCTGCAGTCCCCATGCACATTGAAAGATCCTCCTTTAGTCCTTTTCCACCAGTAGTTCAGTTATGGCCTGGTTTTCTCCTTCAAAGTATCACACCACACCAGAGGTTGTGTGATCACGGATAATTTCATTTCAGTTAAAATTCAGCATCTTTTATCTGTGTTCACTGTTCAGGCCATGTGTTTCAAGCATGAGGAAGAGGAATGTTTTGAGCAGGCTGGGAAGAGACTGGAAGAATGGAGGAACCTCATGGACATGCAGTAGGGGGAAAATCCCAGTTGTGGTATATCTCTTTCTGCGCATTTCATACACCTTTGCACTATTCCTGAAGTCTGTGGTTTTCCGTTGCCCTTCACCTTTTCAGGTTTTTCAAGTTCCCTGTGAGTGCATGCTCTACTCAACAGGCACACAACTCTGGGAAGCTTGAAGGCAAAACACCCTGATCAAAGGATATCCAGATTCTTAATATTAGTGTCAACCCACATGTCAGTGTGTACAAAGCGTATTCTAGTGCCATCCCTCTCATCAGGACTGGAAGTACTAATACCCACAAAGTCCCTACAGAGAGTCCTCTAAAAGGGATGTATCTGAGGAAAAACAAACAAACAAACAAAAGTTAAATGGCAGTTTGGTATCTAGGAACTGATCTGTTACTCAGGAGAAGGAAAAAAGGAAGACATTTTGGGTTTTTTTTTGGTCTCCTGACTTAGGCATTCTCATATGCTGTTCAGACATGGTGGGAGAAGGGAAGATACTTGTGCTGATACTTGGCTTGCTCTTACCATTTGTCTGACTTTCAACCCAGGAATTGATGAGCTGTCTGGCTTGATCTGCAGCTGTTTGAAAGCTGATAGTTTCCAACCCTCCTTTATACAGTTCCTTCACACATTGTAAGTATTCCTGCAAAGGAAGAGGGTGCAGTTTTCCAATCAGAAAGTCAAAGCATTTTGGAAATGTGAAATGCAAGACTGCAATTAACAGATACTAATAATCTGCTTATTAAGGCTAATCAGTAAGCCATGACTCATAAGCATTTAAAGATTTTATGTTCATTGCTTCAAGCAAAAGTACATGCTCACATTTTTAAAAGTAATTTCCAGAGCTGAATGTGATCCAAGATAATCATTCATTTCAGTTGAAGTATGGGGCTTTTATTCATTTTGCCCCTTCTGAAATTTTTATTTTGCAATGGTATTTTCCTTTATTTTCAAATTAAATTTTTCTGTCAATGGGAAAACTTGGAATATTTTTGAGACCCTGAAGTTATTTTTCAGGTTTGTTTTACAAGTTAAAAAAACTGTTGGAGTTAACTTTACTCATTATATCTTGACGTGATTGGATCATGATTGTACTTTGCACAAACATCTTTTTGGCTAGCCATATCTTATCTCAGGACTGTAGAGTGTTAAAGCTGTGATAGAGAGAAGTCATGAGTTCTGTCTTCCATATGGCAGAAAAAAAATTTAGTAGAACATAGACTTTTGACAGTGCTTTTGCATTACACAAGGGCACAGCTTTGACATGGAAATACACTCAGATTAGATCTCAGAGCAACTCACCGGTAGGATTGGGTATGACTCTTCAGCATAAAGTCTGCTGGCTAAGCCAAGTGAGTAATTGTCACTTCGTTTGATGATTTGGTTGAATATGTCTTTAAGTGAAGAGTGGACACTTGCAGATGTGGGACACTGAATCATCAGCAAGAATACAAATAAAAAGACAGGTAATGTCATCCTAGTTTTAGTAGTTAGTAGGTTTTTCATACCGTATCAGAAGAGTACAGTAGTTCAGATACTCCTGCTTACAAAATTGCTCTTCATCCTGTATGTCTTGTTACTACAATGACACTGATGTAGTAATTTTCTAATACGTACAATTCTGTGCTGTTTTTTTTTTTTTAACTGAAATTTTCTCATACCTCTTTCAGGGGAACTCTTATTTACCCACTACAATAGTCTAGCTCCAGCAGACCAGTTAGGCTTTCCTCCATTCCCATCCGGTCCCATTTAGCCAGTAACATCCAGCTACCTTGCCTAAGCATACAAATGTCTGGAATTTTTCCTTTTTTTTTCCCAGGGTAATGGTCTGGGTTTCATCTTATGCTTGTTCTGAATCCTCTGATACCATTCTTCTCTCTCCGTTCTTATGAGTGAAGTGTTCCCTCAACTGCTGGATGCAGAGCACTAGCTGCTCATTGAAGAAGGGTTGAACTACAAAGATACCACTTCATCTGCTAGATTTTGCTCCTAGGAGAAATTGACACAGAGAAGAAAATATTTCTGTACCTGAGATTCAACAGTCTCTCCAAATCCTGTGATTTTATCAAAGGGAACAACCTGTAATTGAAAAGAACCATAACTGAAATAACAGACATGACCAAAAAAAAGGTGATACAACTGAGATTTACACATGATATTTGAAGTAAACTTATTGGCTAACTGAGAAGCTGCCTGGCTCAAAAGGTGCAATCCATCTGTGAATAGCTGGGCCTACTATTGCCTGCTTAGATCTCTCTTTCTGCTAAACATCTAGAAATCAACTCAAGTGTGTGCTATTAATAATACTAACTTTTTTCCATGTAGTAAGCCAGCCACTCTCTGTGAAGGAAGTGAGAGCTGCAGGAAACTCACAGGAACTATTTTGCAGTCTGGAAACACGTTTTGGCTCTTTCCCTGGAGATTTTATCTACCTTCCTTACTCTAAAAAAAGAACCACTGGAAAATATTGTTCTCTTTGAGAATCCTACTGCTAACAATGATAAAATTATAATTTTAATCCAGTTTCAAGATTTCTGGCTGATGCATTTGTTTAACACTATGGGAATTTGAGGTGGCCACAGCTTTGAATAACTCTGGACCCAGATTTTTTTGCCTCTGAGCTATGCAAGAGACATTATTATGTAATTAAGTTCTATGGCTCTACTGAGCAGCAGGAAGGTTTAAATCTTTAGTTGTAGCCTCACCTTATCTATTTGAGCTCTGGTGTCTTCTTTTGCACCCAGGTAGACCATGGACAGAGCTGAAATGATGGTCATGGGGGAGAAAATTATGTTCTCATTGACATGCTGGACTTTCAGCTCCTTGAATATGTCCAAACAAAATTCAGCACTTGCTGCTCCAATGGAGCCCATTGTGAAACCTGTATTGTCTAGAAGAAACAACAGAAATACAATGGCAATGTAGTGAAGGAATACCATTCAAACCCAGTGCAATGCATTTTAATAGGACTTTTTAGGCACTGACAGATAATGAAGTAGTTTTGAAGTCGTTCTGTGGTAATATGCCTCTCATGCATGTTAGAAACTCTGTATTTATAAATCTATTTCTTTCTGCATTTGTGTTCAGCTGCTTTTTTGGCAGTAAAGTTCCTCAAAGGTCTTAAATTTGTATGTGATTTCTTTTTGTCCTTTCAAAGCAGTCAAACAACAATTGCCTGTGTTTATTTTCATTCAGTGAAGGCTAAAATTCATTGGTACTTTGTAGTACCTTTGAGGAAAACAAAAAAATAAGATCTATCTTTGAGGTACTTGGAAAGCTGAAAATTTAAAGTGCAAATTTTAGTATATTTGCTCTAGGTTTGGACAAATACAAGTGAAAGCAGAAACTGGCTGACTATTTTTATTTTCTAAAAACAAGTAAGTAAAATATTTATTTGTTGTTCAGTATTTCCTGTCAGTCAATATTCAAAAGCTTGTATCTTTACCCTTGTTTTAGTAATGAAAACATGGATAAGCAATATAATTTGTTCTAAGGTCACCTAGTCTAGGAGAGAGTGATGCAAAAATTTCACACTTTACCCTATTGTGCTTTCAGATATACCTTTCTTTTGATTAAATATATCTGTATAAATACTACACTATAATCCTTCTGACAAATTGAATTTTGTTAGTGACATTCAGATAGAACAGAAATGCAGACATGATAAAATAGCAGTGTCTACCATCATGCAGCACTGTTAAATGATTGTTAGTGACTGTGCTTGTGATTATACACATACACTCACACGCATTTCTCTCACTTTCCTATCTGTATACAAGTTCACTTTTATAGATCATTGTAAAAATATATTTGTGCGCCCACACACATTTTTACCTGGTATAGTGTTTACCATCTGTATTTTCTTGGGGGGCAACTGTTAGAGAAGTTTCACACTAAAATACACCTAGCAAATTGACTGAATGCCACAACGTTGCTCTCAGTACACTATTGAACCAGAGGTCAATCAAACTTATTCATTGCTGCCAAAATGAAACTTAAAAGACAGTGAATGAGATGATAAACTGCTCTGAAATAAAATAATATTTTAAGCACAAACAATAAACTTTTTAAAAGTCTCCTGAAAACAAATGCTCAATTTTAACACATAATACAATAGCACAGAATGCATACACACAGGTGAGAAAAATTTGTAGAGAGTATCATGTAAATATTCTGTCCTTAAAGATACCAAGCGCAACACAGAAATTGCTCTGGTTTTAAGTTCAGGCATGAATAAGAAATGGCATGAATGATAAACAACTTAATTTTTTCCTGAAGAAATGCTTACCTTTCGAGCTACAGCACCAAAAGCAATACAGCTTTCCAGCTGTATGCAGGCAGACTGGCTCAGCCCTTGGGAATTTATACAGTCTGAATTGTGAGCCACCCGCTGCTGCCCTTCAGAAGTTTGACCTTTGACACCATAAAAATAATGTAATGGGATGAGATCAGATTTTAGTTTCAATGGATCCACTTCTGATTGAAGGGAGAGCAAATATTTGTTTATTATTCTGTATAACAAAGTGGTTTTTACCAGTACATCAAGACTGCTGGACTGGGGAGAAGACTGGGAAATAATGCTTATGTTCTTTTAAGACTCATTTACAACTAGATACCGGGATGTTAATAAATGTATAGAATGTGAAAACTTTAGTGGTGGAAAACATAAGTTATTAGTCTATCTGTCATTAATTAGCCAATTTATTATTATGGTTGTAGTAACAAACCAGAAATCTCTTTCAATTAATCCTTTTTCAATGTTCAACTGGACTTGGCCTATTACTCTACTAACAAAACTTTGGAAATGAAGAAGGGTGCCTGTAAGAACACAAATTAAGATGAAGGTCAAAATCAGGTGCATTATCTTTGAAAATATGGGATATTTTAAAAAAATCTCATTCAATGCACATGAAGGTTTTATAGCAAACTATTTTATTTTCAGGGATGAATAGCAAAATGCAGCCTCAAAGTAAGTAGTAGTCAATTCCAAATCGCACTTGCGATGCATCTCTCAGATCTTCTGTGGGTAACTTAATGGCCTGGCAGATGACATAGAAACTATGAAATCCAGCTAAAGGAGTTTTCATGGTCTGTGGGACAATCATAATATACAATAGCGAATATATTTCAGTTACAAAAGCATTTCAGTTATAAAAGCTATTGTTCTGTATTGAAATAATAGAGTGGACAAACAGTAAAGAAACCATTCTGACCTCTTTAAAGCACTATGTAATTTTTAAAAAGGGAGGGGGGAAATCCTGAAGTCAATATGACATAATTCTTCACAACATTTAGGGAGATGACGGTGATCTCTGTTAAGGGTTAGAAATAGGCTCCAGTACTGCTGTCAGAAACTTAAACAGAGCAGTTTTCTCTACTTCTTTTTGTGAAAATAAACATACCACAGAAAATGTATATTCTCCTTACTGAGCTGTTGTCAGCAAGACAGTCTGAGGACTTAAGCAAGACAAGATGGTAGCAGAAGTGTTATTTTTTGTTCAATCTCTACTGCACAGGTATCAGCCAAGGGTTTTGGTTTGGTTCGTTTTTCTGTTTTTCCCACAGATAGTCTGACAGATACATATCTGTACTTACACACAGAATTATTCTTCTCACTTGTTTTTAAGTCAGACTACTGGTTCTGTTTCAGCCTGTAAGAAAGTCTAAAAAGCTTGTCTGCCTTTTCTGGTGATAGAAGTGCTTCTCAGAAACCATTATCCCTATCTATAAAACCTGCTAGTGTGTTGACTGAGAAAGGGAATGGAGCACGAGTCTCCCAGCTGTGTTATTAATCAAAATCTCCACCATCTACTCAATCAAACACCAATGATGAGTTTTGTACCTGTATTCTACATAGGTCTTTGTATCTCTTTGCTAGTATACAAATCAATGTAGACCAGGTGGTCCAGCCACACTGGTGAAGTAACAATGAAAAGAAAGACAGCTTTGCCTCTCACCGAGGCAAGAACCAGTCAGCCAGGTGCTGGAGAAGACCTCCAGCCTAAAAAGACTCTTCCAGATACATTGAAGAGTTAAGAGAGGGCTACCATAGTTGAGAAGAATGGCTGAAGGTCTCCTTGAGAGGGAGGCAGTAAAGATGCAGTATTAGTAGGAAAATTTCAGTCTTTCTAGAGGCCTGGTCTGAGAACAAGTCACATGGATACAGCCATGGGACTAGGCAGATCAGCTAGTGCCTCAGCTCCTAGCTAACCCTCCCGTGCATTCAAAGGGAGAGCAGCTGTAAGGGTGATCAAGCCTTATGAAACCAGGAGAATACAGTGGTTTTTTAGTGGAAACTCTCAGGGAGAAAATCTATCTTTGGCTGAGTGGGCAGATGGAAGATCCTGAATAATTTCTGTCTTATGAAAGTCTCCGCTACAGAAAAGGGGCGAATTATCCACTAAGGCCAAAACTGTCAGGCATTTTGTCTGAGCAGACACCAGGTCAGGTCAGTAAAGGCAAGGTGTTTCCAAAGTAACCCTGGTATATATTAGTAAGCTTTTTAATTTATTTTTAAATTAGGTACATTTTTATGGATACAGGTCAGTGTTGCCTCCTTTAGCTGTTATGAATAAATCCTTGTATTAAGACTTTCAGGATTGGTACTGGGACTGGTGCTATTTAACATCTTTGTTGGCAATATGGACAGTGGCATTGAGAGCAGCCTCAGCAAGTTTTCTGATGACACCAAACTGTGTGGTGAGGTTGACATGCTGGAGGGGAGGCCATCCAGAGAGACCTTGACAGGTTTGAGGTGTGGGCCCATACAAACCGCATGAAGTTCAACCAGGCCAAGTGCAAGGTTTTGCATCTGGGGCAATCCCAAGCACAAATACACATTGGGTGGAGATTGGATCAAAAACAGCCCTGAGGAGAAGCACTTGCGGGTGTTGGTTGATGAGAAGTTCAACATGAGCTGACAATGTCTGTTTGCAGCCCAGAAAACCAACTGTGTCCTGGGCTGCATCAAAAGAAGCATGGCCAGCAGGTCAAGGGAGGTGATTCTGCCCTTCTGCTCTGCTCTCATGAGACCCCACCTAGAGCACTGTGTCCAAGGACATGGAGCTTCTGGGGCAAGTCCAGAGGAGGGCCATGAAGATGATCGAAGGGCTGGAGCACCTCTGCTGTGAAGACAGGCTAAGAGAGTTGTTTTTGTTGAGCCTGGAGAAGAGAAGGCTCTGGGGAGACCTCATAGCAGCCTGCCAGTACCTGAAGGGGCTACAGGAAAGCTGGGGAGGGACTTTTTACAAGGGCTTGTAGTGAGAGGACAAGGGGTAATGGCTTAAAACTGCAAGATTAAACATTAGGGGAAAATTCTTCACTATGAGGGTGGTGAGAGCGTGGGCAACCTGCCCAGTGAAGTTGTGGAGGCCTCATCCTCCTCCATTCCTTGAGCGTGGAAATGCTCAAGGCCAGGTTGGATGGGGCTTTGTGCTACCTGGTCTAGTGGGAAGTGTCCCTGCCCATGGCAGGATTCTATGATAACCTGTCTTAAGAGTGGTGAATAACAACAGGATGTTTCTTACCCATTAATTTGATGTAGCAGTGAGTCGAGGCATTGGACACTTAAATAAGTACCCACATTCTCTCTTTTGTATCCACTTGCAGAGTAGGTTCCCATTTCATTGTTGTAGCTCAGGAGGTGAGGTGGTACCACGGATATCAGAAGAGGCAGAAGTGCTTTCTTGTGCCAGAAGAATATCTGGCACATAATAAAATACTGCGAGGTGTGCTTGAACCCTGAGAATCACAGGAAGTGTATAATGTGTCTAATGTGAGTTTCAGGCTCAGTACACATCCACACCAAGAAAAAACATGGAGGATAAGAAGCTGTGCTTAGGCAGTGGATGAGAAAGACATGCAGTGCTCTTTCCTAGAGACCTGCTTTGATTTTCTGTGCTCAAACCCATAGTTAATGCCAGGCCAGTTGTGAACAATAGAGCCCACCCATGAGCAAAGGAAGATCTGGATTAGAACAGACCATAAGCATAGCATCAACACACAAAAGGTCTTGTGTAGTCTGCTTGACATGGGGTCTAGAGAGAGTAAGCAAGCCTTTCTGCAGTTGGAAGATTATATGGGCAATGGATTACCTGTCCAGCACAGCTGTGCAAAGCAGTACACACAGTTCTGTCACACATCCTTGTTTGACAATGCTTGTCCCAAGAAACAGGTCAGCAAAGGCTCTGCTGCCCTTTCCTCTGCCAGGCATTTCGTTCTGGAGCTGTCCCTAAACCAACAAGCATTTTAGTACCTGAGCCTTGGACAGCTGAGCATATAAAAGGCAGTTTTTATCCAAAAGGGTATGAAGTCCAGGTCAGCTCACAGACCAATGCCTCTCATTCAAACGCAACAACCTATGCAGAACTCAGGATCTTGTTCTCTTCCTTTTTCCTGCTCTTTTGCCAGTAGGAAGGAGCATGTTAATTGTTTTGTGTTTATTTCATTCGACATTTTGTATCTGGAAGCTGCCTTTCTGTGAAGGACTGAAGCAACCATTCACAGAGAAAGAAATTGTTTTACCCAGAATGACTGCAGCTGACTGTCTAACTGGTTGTCATTGCAGACTTTGGTGCTTTAGCTCTCAGTGATATTTTCTCAGTTGTTCTATGAGACTGTGTTTTTTTCCCCAGGACACACAAAATGAAGTGTCTGATCAAGCTCCTTCAGACAGTCAATCAAAGCCCACGTGGCACCTTTCTGCAGCAGTGCTGTGCCATTCTGAAGTGATGGACATAGTTGCCTGCACTGCTGCCTTGATCTCTCACAGGCTGTAACAGGGGCATTTGTCATTTCTCTTAATTGCCATTGTAATATCTCCTATCAGGTCTTACATTCATTTTAACCTGACATGGGCTCAGCCTACGTTGTACAGCTGATGATTTCTTCATACTTCCCCAGGGGTATTTGATCTGACATTGGCTAATGTGGCCTTCATGCCATAACTTACAATGATCACATCCCACAGGCCAGCAACTTGTTGGATGGGAGTATTTGACCCAGAACATGAAGATCACCCTCCCTGTGGATGAATGCGTTTTAACCTCTACTACATACAAAACCTTTCACTTGCTCTCATACATGCCACATATCTTGCTGCTGAAGAGATATACAGGCTATCTCTGATGATGAAGGTACCATTCATTTTGTTCAAATGCAAAAAGGAAGTGTAGGAGAGTTGGAAACAAGAAGAATTCACCAGGCAGAGTATAGAAGCTTTCTCTGTGCATACAGGAATGGAATTTGAAAAGCAAAAATTCTGCTGGAGGGAAAACCGACAAGGGCAGCAAGAAAAACTTCTTTGGGTCCAACAGCAAAAAGAAGACTAAGGAGAAGTTAGGATGATTGGGGGATGTTCCTGATGATTTGAGAAAGTGACTAATTTTCTTAAAGGGAAAGAAGGAGATTACAGGTCTCTGCAGTCACTGAAAAGGTGTATTGTACTGCTGCAAGGCACTAGTGCTTCTGTTTGTTATGGTCTGTGCTAAGAAAGGCACTCAGACTCTGTAATATATTGCTTAAAATATAATTTTAACGCAGCTAACATTAAAAGGAAGAAGACAATATTATAGATAATTTTACAGTCCCTCAAATGCAAGGAATCCCAAGTTGTGCAGCACTGAACAGACCAGCAGGAACGGCATGCAGTGCAGGTCCCATCCATGTGCAGTGACACTTCGGTCTTCAGAGCTCTTGCAGAATTTTCTAAAGAAGAAAACAACTTTATTCATTTCCACATGCTGCTTCACTTTATGATAAATACAAGGACACAGGTGGTGCAATGACTCATGGCAAGTGGGAGCTACCTACAGGTGCTTCTGATGGCATGCAAAGTTTACCCTGTGGACCAGGGATGTGTGCAGCACAGCACAGGATGGGAAACCAACCTATACACTTGGCACAGAACAGGCCTGTGCCTTCTTGTGTGAACTGTTGTGTGGATCACTAATTCCTTGATGTACAATGGTATTTGAGTTGCATCACTACAGAAGGCTTCCAAGGAATTCCTCCTTGAGATCATTTTGAGACACATGAAGGAATAAAACATGATGGGAAAAGCCAGCAGAGATTTTCCAAGGGCAAATCTTAATTGACCAACTTCATTGTCTTCTAGGATGGAATGGCTTGTTCTATAAACAAGGAGAGAGCAGAGGATATTGTATAGCCTAACTTTAGTAAGGCCTTCAGAATTATCTCCCAGAATATCCTTGTCAGATTGGAGAGCTGTAGTCTGATTAAGCAGACAATATTGTGGGTGGAAAATTAGCTGGACCGCCAGGAGCAGCAGGAGCAGGGCTGCTCCATGAGGACAGCAAGCCAGGCTAAGGGCCACCAACAGGTGCCACACCACAAAGTTTGACCCCAGGGTGACAAAGCTGAATGCTGATAACAGAGTCCATCAACAGCCATGGACACAGCAAGAGAAGAGGTAGGGCTGGCGTCCATATACAGATCTCAGGGTCTCAGGACCAGAGCTCAGCCCCGTGGTATCTGAGCAAGCAAAGCAGTGCAGACTCTGAAATGGTGGCAGGTCCAAGCAAGTCTTCAGATCATAAGGCAATACAGTGACAGGGCAGGTCTGAAACCAAGCCAGGAAGTCAATCCACAAGTGCAGGCTGGGGTCAGTGACCACCAGGCAGGACAACAGCAACAGAGCAGAGCCAAGGTCAAGTCAGGAAATCAGTCCACAAGCTGGGATGAAGAGTGTCCATGGCTGGGCAGGGCAGGACTATGGGGAGCTGGAGATCAGCTCTGAGGTGGTGCCTCTGGGGCAGGGGCTGGTGGTGCCAGGAGCGTAGCATGGAGAGCTGGGGTGGGAGGCCCGGTGGGTGGTCAGGGCCAGCGAGGGCTGTTGGTGCTCTCGGGGCTCAGCCACAGCAGGCTCCCCTCCGGGGAAGGTGTGTCCTCACTCCTTAGAGAGTCCTGGGCTCAGGAGGGACTTGCGTTAGTGGCTCGGTGTCTGTGAGGTGTTACTGAGCTCTGTCAGGGACCATAAAGCCAGGGCATGGACAGTGGGTTGGGAAGGGACATGACGTGAGAGGTTGGGGGCTGAGTGAGGGGGTCAGGCCACCCCGAGAGGCTCCGGAGGCCAGCTGGACACAAGCCAGGGGGAAGGGGGGTGCAGCTGTATGGAAGGGGCTCACTCAGGAGCCTGAGTAATGGCTGCGTGCTGTGGGGACACCAGGAAGTTCTGTAAGGAAAAGGCCCTGCATGACCAGAGACCGGGCTTGGCAAAGAGCTCGAGGGCGCCTGAGCTCACTGTCGGGCAGCAGCAAGGGCCAGCTTCTCCCAGGGAAAGACAAACCAGGAGGCAAGGGGGGGTCCCACAGCCAGCATGGCAGGAACCTCACCAGCCAGGGCTCAGTCCCACAGGACCTGCGCGGAGCGAGCCCAGAGATCAGCTCCAACCACGAGTGCAGGTCATAAGGCAATGTAAAAGGCAATGAGGCAGGTCCAAAGGGAAACCACAGAGTCAATTCACACATCAGAGCTAGGCTCAGGTCCAGCGATCACCAGGCAGGGCCAAGGTCATGCTAGGAGTCCTTGGCCAGATGCGGGCACAGCTGTGTTTGAACTGGGGAACGGCATGCCTCGCGTGCGGCACACGGAGGGACTGAAGGTCTGGGGCATCGCTGGGAGCTCCCGAGACCGCAACTGTGGGTGGAGGCTCCAGGTGTGTCTGGTTAGGACCATTAAAGGCTTATTACTGCACTCAGAGCCCCGTCACCCACTTGAGGAGCAAAAGAGAGACGGGCCTGGAGACAAGGCTACAAGGCTTGGGTCTGAGGTCTATCAGGAAGCAGGCCTGGAGACAGGCATCTACAGGCAGGGACTGAAATGCTGACCCTCAACTGAAATGGTCTTCTGTTCTGAACAACAGTCTTGACTTGCGGAGTTTCATATAATTTCTTGCTAATTAACATAATTTTTTTGTTCTTGATTCAGGCAATGACCAAAACCAATGTAACAAATTAGGAAGCAGGTGCTTAGACCTTTCATCGTGCTTCCCCACACTCAGCTTCAGTCCAAAACTCTCCTCTTCTGCTTCCTTGTTTCAGTTTTCTTTTTACACTCAGTGCTTCCTGGTTCCTTCAGTGGAGCAGCAGGCAGTGCAAGACGTTGGGGTTGGTGTATAAGTGTTCCTGTTTCCAGTTGTTGCTGCTCAGTTTTTTCCTGTGCTCTAGTCTCCTCCACGGGCTGCAGTTCCACAGGGATGTCCTTGCTCCATCATCGGTCACTTGCAGGCTGCAGGCCCTCTGGGCTTCATTGCCCTAGCATGAGCTGTCTGTGGCTGCAGTTCCTCAGAAGTGCCTCCTCTGGCATGGGGCACCTCTTCCCAAGAGTGTGCCTTCAGATGTGCTCTCAGGAACATCTTCCTCATGTCTTCTCTGTTCTGTTTCTCTGAACCCATTTCACATTTCTCCTGCCACTCTTCCTTAAATACACTTGAACAGTGGTGCCATATGCTCCTCTGACAGTCTGAAGAGTTGGTGTACAAATTATTTCATCCATTCCAGGGCCAGCTGCAACTGGCTGTGACTGGCCAAGGGCAGTTCATGTTCTCTCACAAAGATCACCCCTAGTACCTAAATGGTGCTGGTGCCTAATACAGCCCCCTGGGCCCCCCTGGAGTCTAGGAGCTCTCCTGAGGTCTCTTTCTCTGGTGACTAAGTTAGAGCATACTGATTGCAAATTCTTGCACCTTCAGCCATGGATTTGGTTCACTTAGGAGAAGACAGGCCTTCCTTGCAAGTCAAATGTGCCAAAAAGTGTGGAATGGTCTCGGACAATTATATTCCCCAAAAAACAGAGAAGATATATGAGCTCCAACCCTTCCCAAAATTACTTGAGAAGGAAAGACACCTGCATCCACACAGCACTTCTCATGCTCCTGTGTGCAGCATCAAAAACTATGTGATTGCATGTGGCTGTTTTTATCTCACAGCTCCCTAGCAGTATGGTATATCTAAAACAACAGAACACATAGTGAAAATGGAATTTAGTGGGTGGACACATGGCAATTTATTGATATACTAGCTTCATTCATGCAGCCAGGGAATGAAAAGGACTATTGGAGAATACCTCAACTTTGTGGAAACAGGGATTCGTGATTTTAAACCCTTGCTGGACTTCAGAGCTCAGAAGCAGCATGCAGTGTTTGCTCTTCCCTCATCCTTTTATAGCACCCTCCATGCTGCTGTTTCCAAAACTGCTTCCCATGGGGGCTGCAGCTGCCACATTCTCCATGGCAGCTCCTTCACAGCAGGTCCTGCTGCCCAGACCAGCCACGCACAAGCACAGTTCTTGGCCCAGCCATTTATACGGGGGTATAGATTTTATTCATCTTTACTGAACCTGTATTTTTACCTCTCATTTTAGCCTCACAGTAGCTGCTTTCTCCTTCATAAACAAAATAGTTCTATCCCTTCTACAGCATTTGACAGGGATATTATTTTTTCATTCAGGACACAGGCATCTTAAAATGCTTCCGGACATTCACTAAATATTTCTGTAATTTTCTTTTAAAATTAATGAGTTCCAAGCACAGTTTCACTGGTCTACATTGTCAGCATATCGACCAGAATCATTTGCTTGCACAAAAATTAAAATAAGAACAAAATAGGAACCTACATTAAGCTCTGAAAACTCATTTTCAACAGCTGTCTTTCAGAAGATGTCATATCCCTAGTGACACCTAATGGTGCCATTTGAAACAAGTCAAATAGTCCACAGTAAGGACATTAGGTGCACTCTGTGCCTTGAAAACCTCTCTTTTGTGTATTTTTTTTGGAAGCCATTTACCATTTCAGCCTTGATTTTATACATTTCTTTTTAGAATAATCATCAAGCAAAAGAATTATCAAAAAATGATAACAGCTTTTTCCCCCTTCATCTTATGTAATAAACACTTCCATAATACATGTTGATAGATTTATTGTCATTGTACCTAGAAAGTGCAGAGTGACAGATGTTTATTTCAGTTTAATTACAGTTTTGTAATTGTTTAATAAACTTACACACTGTGCTACTTAGGACAATATTTTACAAACCCTGCTTCTTTTTTCTTTTTAGTTGCAACAAAACTGTTGACGGCCTTAGGCTATAAGGAAAGCAGAGCATAAGGGAGACAATAAACCTTGAAATGTCGTATCTCTGGAAATACCTTTTTTTGCTTGAATACTTGTGTTAACCATAGCTAATCCTTTATGACTGTCTTGGCACGTTCTCCCATAGATTTTTGTATCAGCTATGAAAATGTGTTTCCTTACTGCCAGTGTCATCATTTCAAATTATAGTTAAAGCTGACATTGCAAAGAGTTTAGGTAGCTCCAAGTACCCCCATGTGTCTCCTTTTTTAAGCACTTTTTATGTACTGATCCTGTAATTTGCAGTTCTGCACATGTATCCCAGCAGAAGGAAGATTGCTTAACTCAGCAATTAACACTAATAGTATTTTTAATTGGATAAACTGTAGGCTAAAGAACCTTCCCTCTAAAGACTGTGAAATAGAAATAACATCTCTAGAGGGGAGATTTAGATTAGACATTAGGAAGAAACTCATTACTGTGAGGGTGGTGAGACACTGGAAGAGGTTGCCCATAGAAGCTGTGGATGCCTCATCCCTGGAAGTGTTCAAGGCCATGTTAGATGGGACTTAGAGAAACCTGGTCTAGTGGGAGGTGCCCCTGCCCATGGCAGGGGGTTTGGACCTAGATAATCTTTCAGGTCCCTTCCAACACAAACCAGTCTATGATATAATTCCACAATTACATCAAAATGCAATAAGCCTATGATTCTTGTGGGTTTTAGAGAGCTGAAGCAGTCCACCTTTTTAAGGCAAACACTATTCTCATATTTCTCAAGTTATATCTCTTATGGTTACCTTGATACATTTACTTAGAGGAAATATTTTACAATTATCTGGAAATACAATGGCAACTTCAAATAATTTAGCTATTTGGTATGCTAGATGGACAGACACTCAAAGCAAGAATAGGAACTGTAGGGTTTACCTTGCTTAAGTTCAACATTTTCCAAAAACATTCTTAAGCTGGTGAGTGACTTCAGGTATGGATACATTCTGGTTTTGCAAATAGGATCCAAATCCTGGTCTAAACCACTTCTGTCAATAATCACTACCCACTATATCATACGTTTCAGGTTGTGTGGTGCAGTAACCCAGAATAATGATGTAACAACATCTGTACTTTGCAATGCTTTTATTAGAATAAATAGAAGGACCACCAATTAACATTCACAAGATCAGTGTTATGTCACTGGAATGAGGATGGGAAGTAAGTCAGGAAGATGTTTTATTTGGAGATGATGATTTTTGAGGAAAAGGTAGAGTTTCTGGATTTTCTGTATGCTCCCTCAGAACATGAGACACAGCCTTAGAGTATGTGCAGCACAAAGAAGCCCAAATGCATTCCTGGAAGATGTTTTGCTGAAGTTTAGAATTTCATCTGTGAGTTGTCCAGGCATCAGTTCAAGGATGGTTGCCCAGCAAGTTCAACAGAAACGAACACGATTATTCTGAAAGCTGTGTTTATTTTACAGAACTGCTATAGAAAAGCCATATTCTCAGTAGCAGTGGCAGGATTACTCAGAAAGATCTGGCTCATAAATCTCAGAAAAACACTGGCCATGTCTCTCAAGTTACTCAATGACAATGGCAAATATTATTAAACTGTCTGCTGAAATTCACTCAACCCTCAAGATAAGTCCTGAATATAAGGATCTGGTAAGTGACACACTTCTTCAAGGATATTTGTCTAGATATTTAAGGCTTTCCTCTTGGAGAAAATATTGAAGAGATGAGATTATTCTACAACACTACAGTAAACGGGTTCTGTTTCTGAGGGGAAGGCAAGCATTATTTCCCACTCTTTTTCTCCTTAGGGAGAACAAAACCTACCCATGAAGAGGATATTGTCAGTTGGGTTGTGTTTGATCAAGAAGAGGAATGGGTGGTCAGCCCTAAACTCTTCAGGCTCAGACAAACGTTCGTCTTCTCCCGTCACAGCTGCTGAGCCTGCCATCTCAGTGCCCTCTTCATTGATTTCCATGTATGACCCGTGGATGACGTCAGATACCTTCAGGTCCTCTGCAGAAGAGATGCCAGACAGATTGGCTGAAGGGCTGAAGAGGTCTGTCATACCCAAGGCCTCTAAGACAGATGTAAGGTTATATTTTTCCTCAATCTTCATGCGTGGGAGGTACACTTTCACTCTCCTCTTTTGCATCACATTGGGACTGGTCCACTCCATGAGATTTTCATAGCTGATTTTGTTCTCAAGCTGCAAAGAGAGACAGGGAATGAAAAACCTGAGACAAGAGTGCAATGGCCTTAAAATCTGTGTTTATACCACTTGTAATTATATTTTTCCATTTACTTTTTGTACACAGTCAAACTGGTACTTAATCCTTAATCTTAAATGTATTTGTTTCCCCTGTGTGCTTCCTCCTGACTACAGCCCGTATCTGTCTTCACCAAGTTCTCCAAAACTCTGTCACCTGAAAATTTCTTCATCAAATCAAGGCGCCTTTTTTTTTTGTTTGGTTTTTGGTTTTTTTTTTGAAAATACAGTTCTTGAAAATATCAAATCAAATTGACCCAGAAACTATTCCTCCAGGAAAATATTTTATTATTCCCTTCCCTCCTCTTAGTTCCTTCCTAATGCTACTTTTCCCATTTTCATTTTAATCAGTTCTTGGAATCCTTTCCTTGTTACATCCATTTTTATTTGGATAAAAATTTGTTGTTGTAGGTGGTTTTTTGCATGCTCTCCTGGAAGACTGAAATTAACTTGAAATGAGCAAAAATCCTGCTAGTATACCTGTTTCTGGTACCAGATAGGGGTAGATGGTCTAGCAACATCCCATTCTGCAGGGCTCCAGCAGCACTACTCATCTTCACCATCATTTTATCAGCCTGAGCCCAGGGCTCTGCTACAAGCTCGGTCTCTGCCAGACCACCCGGGAGCACCTGGGCAGCTCTTGTGCTCCTGCCTGCCCAGCACAGCCGTGGTGGGAGCAGCTGGGATGTAAATGGGCAGCAAAAGGTCTGAGAGCACCAAAGGGGTAACTCTTCTGCTTCCCCTGCCAGGGCCATACCTGCTCCAGGCCAGAAATGTCATCAGGCAGCAGCACCAACATGCTCAGCTCCCCGCTGGTGTATGGAAGCTCCAGGATCTTCAGTTTCTCTGCAGCCACCACTGCCATTTTGAAGGTGCTGTTCTGGCACATCATTTGCACAGGTCTGCTTTCTTGCTGCAAAACAGAAACGTGAGATGATGTGACCAGGCAGCATTTTTTTCCTTAGGCAGCCAAATGTACAAGCCCTCTGAAAGGCTCAGGACTTGATCTTCAAGCATGTTGCCTTGGAGAAGAGCTGTGTCTGCATTTTACTCTCTTGCCTGCTGGTGTGCCCTGGAAGCCTGGTCAGACACAGCTCTTGGAAACACTACCTGGCCTTAGGCCCGGGCACTGATAGGGAGGGACCCCGCTAAATTACCCAACCTGTGGCAGCAACAAGTTGTGTGTGTAACACCCAGCCTGCTGGCTCTGCCAGCCAATAGCTGTCCTGGCCACAGGCTGTACGTATGCCCTCCTACCTCTGTCACGTTGAAGGGCACTTCCCGAGTGTGTTCTTCTTTAAATGCTGTCTTCCATATCCCTTTGAAGTAAATGGCATTCACAAGGACCAGCGCAGTCTCGAGATCAACAGAGCCTGGTTCAAGGAAATCCTGGATCCGTCCTTTAAAGAAAGATGCAGGGCAGAGAGTGGTAATATACACACCCTCTGGTGTGCACAAATGTTTGTCATGAAGGGCATGTTGGGAGGGGGTTTGTGTGCCACTTTGTGGAGTTTTGTTTTTACAGCAATAACTTGCTTGACCCACTTTAGACGTTGTAAGTGGAGAAAGACAAGGGTATAGATTATGTTAGGAAAGGGAAAATACCTGCTACCCATTTTTTAGTCCTTACCATTTGTCTCTTTCTCCACCCAGGAGTTAACGATCTGTCTTGCTTCCTCTGCAGCTGTTTTGAAGTTGACTTCTTCCACATCTGCTCTGTAGACTCTCTTTGCACACTTTAAGAATTCCTGTAAGCAGAAGGATTGCAGTTGTCAGACTGATAGAATTTGACAATGTATGAATGTGAGATGCAAGAGTGTGAAATAAAGCAGAATGGTTACAAGAACTGTGAACTTTTACCACCATGTTTGAACATGTCAGTCGCAGCTATCTTCTTGTAACTGAATCTTAAAGCTGGACAAAAAAGGCTACTTCCCGTATTTAGGTCTGGCTTTTTTTTTTCAGGCAAGACTCTAAGTTAAAATTTTGAAATATTTTATTCATTTTACAAAAAGCTTTCAGTTTAAAAAAACATGTTTAAGGACAGAAAATGTTAGTTTCCTGCTCTTTGTGCCCGCTTTTCATTTTGAATACTGTCTCTTGCATTCTTAGATTTCAAAAATAAAGCTTCCTTTCACCAGGGAATTTTGATATTTGGCTTAAAAAAAATCCAAATATGACATTGTCAGACTTCAGGCTTTCAACATGTATTTAATTTCCCTTAAAAGTTACATTTTCTATCAAATGAACAAAAATCTGAGTTACTCCCTGTGACTGCTGCAACATGGGCATATTTTCTATCATTCTACTTTTGCCTGGGCTCCACGTAACAGCCACAGGAAGGTTCAAACTCATTCTGAACCAGCTCCCCTGATGAACTCCTCTTCATCTACAGACAGTGGGCTATCGTTGGTGATGCTTTGCTAGGGTAGAGTCACAGGGGCCTGTATGAAGAATCTCACTGAAGACAGGTCACAGCAAATTGTACTGTGACTGTGACAACTCACCGGAAGAATGGAGAATGTTTTTTCAATATAGATTCTGTCAGCGATCTTGAGTGAGTATGTAGCATTTGGCTTGGTGATGTCTGCGAGAAGATCCTTGAAGGACTTGAGGATGTACTCAGCAGTGCCACACTGAGGTGATGACATGAAAATAAGAAGATACATTACATTAGATTCTTTTCCAGGAAATAAGGCCCTAAAGGATTGTCCCTATCAGCTAAGAGTCATCCAGCAGTAGAGTCCTCTCCCACAGACATAGGCCTGTCGCCTTTGGGACAGCAGGTGCTGCGGTGATGGTGCATTGAACTAACAAGTTCATCCTTCTCAAGATAAGTCCCCTGAAATTTGTTTTTTTTAAGAGTGCAGCTCTGTTCCTGTCACTGAGACTTCTGGTCTCTTCTCTGCCAAGCATCTTCCTGTCCTGCTGTTGAGTCTCTCAGCTGCAAGTCTGACTGCTCTATCCTGGCTCTAAGTGCTGATCCCCTTTCACATGCTGTCCCCCAGCAGCACTTGCCCAGGAAGTCACCCTGGTGCCCAAAGCATCCTGCCCCACACCATCACTTGTTCTGGTGCAACCTGTCTTCTTTCCCCATGTTTTAACAAACAGGTGAATTACAGCCTCCTTCCCTCCCTCCACAGGTCTCCTTGGTTTGAGAGCATTACTACAGCTTTTGACAGGGTCTGAGACTGTCAGAGAGGAGAGGCAGAACAGTTCTCATTTTGTTCTGAGAATAAAATAAGACTTAAAAGGAGATAAAGTTGTTTCTCTACCTGGGAATCAGTAACATCTCCACCTTCTGTAATGTTATCAAAGTGAAGAACCTGCAAGAGAAAATGCCAGTGGTAGGAATGGCAAGCATGATCAAAGATGGTGTGAATTAGTGATATACACACCATGCTTGCAGTAAAGCTGTTGGCTTAGAAAAAAAGTCCTGAGAGCATACACAAACTGAAAATTTACATGTGAGATTGCAGTTAGTTTATGCCTTCTGTGGGCAGTTTTATTGGAAACTGTAAACACCACTCTTTGCCTACATGATTTATTTTTTTTAATGAATGTGTAGGAATTAACCGAGCTACGTATTAGGCACCTATCATAAGTCTTCTCCTATTCCTGGGATTGATCTTTTAAATATATTATAAAAAAAAAAAAAATCTGATCATATTATCTGGAATATGTCAGACATTAGAAAAAAAAAAAAAGTAAAATTCACTGACTGGTAATCCATTTTGTTATTGTCCTTGAAATATTTTTTTCCCTAAGACAAAACTAATTGCCCCTTCAAGTGGAAATATACAACTTTTTATTTTATTTTCTCTGCATAGATCTCGATCCAGCTCTCCATTTTGTGAATCTGGCGTATTTCTTGTGCATTAAAACAGGTGAGAACCTTGTCAGTGGATAAGACATTTCAGTGATGTTTCATAGAAGGGACAATAAGCACAAGTAGAGGTCACTTTATACCCAAGGAAGTAGCTCACCTTCTCCATCTGAGATCGAGTGTTACCTCTTGCTCCCAGGTAGACCATGGCAAGGGTTGAAATGATGGTCAGGGGGGAACAAAAGATGTTGTCGTTGGCATGATGGACTTTCAGCTCTTTGAATAGATCAAAAGAAAATTCTGCATTTGCTGCAGGGATGGAGCCCATTGTGAAATCAGTGTTTTCTGAAGCAAACAGAAAAAGTCTGACTTATTATGATGAATTATATTAACTGTAATGCAAGAAAGTCAGTGCACTTCAACCCCTGAACTTGGTGCACTCACCAAGTTTTTACAGCAAAACCTTTTTTTTTACAGAGTTTTTACAGCAAACAGAATTTGGTGGTGTAGATTTAAAAGACAGACATGCTTTTGAATTCAGGAGCAATCAAAATGCAGGTTAGCCACTGGTTATGCATAGGCTGGTGATTCTTTTATTTGAAACTTGAGTTCTCCTACTCTGTACGTGTATACCATGTTGAAAATGTTGCAAAGAATATTAATTATCTTGAAAAAAGCTCACTAACAGTTTTTCCTCATCTCTTAAAGAAAAAACACACATAGGTTTGTTCTCAGCATCTTCATTTCTCTGAGACTCCAAACTAGGTTTTTCACTTCAAACAGCACTTTTAAGATCAGTTAATAGATCAGCCCCCTTTGATCCAATCTACAGTTAATTTCAGTATACAATGTGCAAGTCTGAAACAACGACATAAATTTTGCTAGATTTACTCTAGTTTCAGCCAAGTGGAAAAGGAAGCTACGTTCTTAGAACCACCCACTTTATCAGAGGTGTGAAATGTTAGCAACATTACCCTACTTTTTTTAATTAGGATAATGAAGGCACAGCAGCAGAGTCTGCAGATTATTTACCTAATTCATGCAGTTTATAACAAACATCTCTAAAAAGTATGTTCATTCATTGTTGACTCAATTATTTCTGACTGTTTTAAAAAAGTGTTCTTTAATTCTTATTATCACCTTTTCCATAAAATTCACCATTTAATAAGGCAGTGCTTGTTTAGTTGTGTTTAATTTGCAGAGGTTAATTTGAACAACTTACATAGTCGCTAGAAGGTAGATATTTTTATTATTTACCAATTCTACTAGCTATTTTATTTTTGGCTTTAAGCTCCATTTATGGTTTTGGTGAAGGCACATATTCATGAAGCAAATGTGTTTGTGGATTTCTTTAATCTTAGAAAATGCAACTATTAAAGAACACAGAACAGCCGTATGCTGGGGTCGCCTGACCATGATGCCTTCCTTTATTTCATTGAGAGAATGTCTTCCATAAACTCTGCAACTGAGATTTAGCTGCACTTTCTAGAATTTAAATAAATTCAATTTTGTCTTTCAATTCTAAATTAAAATGTAAAAGGACAGAGGAAGAAGGAAAAAAGACTGCCATAACTTATCACCAGCTTTTCAATGTGGAAGAGTTAGAACACAAAGCTTCAGTTCATACAAACAAACCCTTTGAATTTATACCTGACAGAAAGTAAAACAGTAAAATAGTGCATAACAAGCAAGTGAAAGTGAGATAAGGTTTCTGTAGAAGGCACCCTTTAATCCTTTTTTTCTTGAACTGATATTGACGGTCATAAACATGAGGTTACAATAATCTTTTTGTAAGTTTTGTAACATTTTTTTTTTAATCGCAGATTAGAACTTAAATTATACTAAAAATAAATGCTTACCTTATCAGGTCCACCTGTGAAAGTAACGGTACAGCTTCTCAGCTGTACTTGGGGCAGACTTGCTGAACTCCTTGAAATATATTCTGTGTAATTTTGTGACACGCCCCACGCTGCCTGTTCTGTGTTTACCAAGCAAAGTGATGGATGGACCTCAGTGTCAGACATACCCTTTTACTTGGAATAAGTCCATTCTTAAAAAAAAAATAATAAAAAGATGAACGGATTTTACCCTAAAACCTCCCAAATAGAAGGTGCATTCATCACAGCATGTGAAACCTTACAGAAAAGGAAGAAACATCTTGAAATGGCAGAAGAAAAAATAATGGTAAAAGCTATTAACTGGAGTTTAATAGTAAGTATTGTTGTTATGGTGGCAAATAGTGAGACATGACTAGTGAAAATAAAAGAAAAACAAGAGAAATTCAGTCTTAGAGAATGTCTTTAAAGAATTTTGAGTTAATTTTCATATTATTCCCCTGTGATGGCTACAGACAGGCCAGATCCCTTTCAGAGTCACCATTCTGTGAACTCAAAAAGTCTGGTATAATCAGTATATGCGGGGCTGTATGCTATGGTATGCCCACAGTATGCATTGCAGCATTTCTCTCTGCTGTTGTTGACTGGACTACCAGTTACCACTAGTCTTCCCACCAGAATCCATAGCTCTTATTGAGGAACGGATAAACTTCTGCTAGCAATGAACTTGAGAAAGAGCACATCCTGCATATTTAGTTCCAAATGTGATAACAGCGAAATAGGTTATTCTGCAAAAATGGGCATGTGGTTGCCTGGTGCCACTTAGAGCCTGCATTGTAAAAGACCACAGACATAGTGTTTCACAGAGCAGAGTTTTTCATCCTAGAGCAATCTAGCTCAGAGAACTGGGACATGGTCACAGTCTGTGCAGCACATCGGTGGTATAAAACCTTCAGGGAACATACTATGGGAATAGAAATTAATTTCAAAAGCAATAATCAGAGCATCTGTATAGAGAAGAATTACAGAGCTGAAGAAAGGTGCATTGAGGAAAGAGGGGTTGAGCAGAGGAGTCTAGACTTCTCTTGCCTTTAAAATTCAGGCATCAGGAAATTCAGATCTCAGTCAGATGCTAGCAGAAAAGGATTTGAACTTGCTGCTAAAATTTTGAAGGGTCATTTAGAATAAGTTGTTCTTTTCCTTCTCCACAGGTCACAGCACCAGATGCTAGGTCCAAAATGTGCCTTTTGTACATACAGAGACCATTCTTTCAAGTCTTCCACAAGTAGCTTCATGACACATCAGGTGAACAAACCAGCTGAAGAAACATTCATGGTCTGCAGGACAGTCATAATATACAATAGCAAGTATAAAGCAGTCTCATAATTTCTTTGAAATAAAGAATGAACAGACAAAAAAATAAACAGTTTTGACCTCTCTAAATGCCGTGTGATTTTAAAACAGAAATCCAAAGTCAATACACAAAATGCCTCTGAGATTGTCTAAAACAAATTATGCTTCTGGAGAGAAAAGGTGAGCTCATTAACCTTTTTAGTTGTCCATGCAAGTGGAAAGCCTCTGAAGCGTCCATACTTTTCTCCCTAATACAGGCCTGATTTCCCATTCAGCTGAAGATGCTACTGCAACAATAACTGAAGAGCTGAGCTGGGACTGGTGCACTTACGTACCACCAGCACTTTACATGGCACAGTGTGTAGCTCAGGCCAGTCTGCTACAGCCATTGCTAGGCAGCAATAGTGCTTTAGAGAAAAGATCTCTAGGCCTCGCTTCACTTTGGTGGCCCGTCACTGCAAGTCTATTGTAAAGGGAATGAGCTATTCTCTCACAGGAGCAGTATGTAAGTTGGTCACCACCCTTGTGAGTCCCGTTTAGCGGAAAATGGCTTCACCATGCTGGTGGAAAGACAGGTCAAATGGGTGAATGTGTCTGTGGCTGGTGAATACCTTTAATCACACAATTAGGAGTGCTCCCTAAACTGCAAGCTGTTCCTGTGCTGCTGCCCCTTCTGCCTTTCCTGCTGAAGACTGCTTTGTTTCTGTTCAAACAAGCTTTAGCACTCACAGCCATAGGCCATTGTTGTATCCTTTACAGCTCAGAAGTCAAAGGATTAGCCAATATGTTTTACACTGTCACTTCTACCTTTTGAATATGCCTTGAGTAATTTTCCTTGACAATCAAATTGTCTAGCGGTACGTTCCAGATCACCATAACTGAGCCACCTTGGCATTTCTGCGTCAGCTGCCTGAATCATCATAGACAGCTTGTCACTTAGTAGCTACAAAGATGTTCAGGGAGCCAATATCATTGTCTAATAGCAGCCAATTTGCAGCATTTATGTTCTTAGCAATGGCATGGCTTTCAAAATAATTGAGTTGAATGCATTAATGAAAATATTTTTTTGTTTGTTTTGCAGCAGTGAAAGGGCAGAATGCTCCTCCAGAGCCACTTTAATAGGCAACCCAGGTTACTGTTTTTGTTAGCATTTCTTTTTTTTTTTTCTTTTTTTTTTTTGGTCAAATGAATGATTAATGTAAAGCAAGTTGGAGAAGCAAAAAAAATAATTCCACAAGTAAGTAAAAACCTTGATCACGATCAGTCATGGGTGCAGAATTCTAACATTGTAAAAGGTATTGCATGGTCTACTTGGTGACTTTACATCTGCCATGGGGTCTAGTGAGATTAAGCAAACCTCCCTATACCAGAAACTCTTTCTAGGATAAAAGATCATGGATTGTCCTGTCCAGCACAGCTATATAATGCAGGACAAACACAAAAGGATGTGTTTTGCCAGATGTTCTCGTTTCGGCAATGCTTGTCCCAAGAAAGAGGTCAGTAAAGGCTTTGCTGTCCTTTGCTCTGCCAGGCATTTCATTGTGGAGCTGTCCCTAAACCAATAGACTCTTGGACATTTGAGCCTTTCCAAAAGGATATGAAGTCCAGGTCAGCTCACAGACCAAAGCTTCTCATCCAATCACAAGAACCCACACAGAACTTGAGATTTTGTTCTCATCCATGCTGCTGCTCTCTTTGCCAGTAGGAAGGAGCCTGTTGATTGTTTCTTATTTGTCCTGCTGCCAGTGATTGTTAGTTAGTTGCTGTGACAGACCTTGGTGCTGTAGCTATCAGTGATGGTTTCTCTCTCAGTGATTCTTTAGGACTGTGCTCTTTCTCCAGCCTGAAAAAAGTGAGGTGTCTGGTCAAGCTCCTTCAGACAGCAGCTCGTAGCCCACCTGGTACCTTTCTGCGGCTATGCTGTGCCATTTTGAAGAAATGGACATTTTTGCTTGCAGTGCTGCTGTGCTTGTTCACAGCCTGTGACAGGGATGTGCATACCTCTGTGTAGGCTGAGTGGATTTCTCCAGTGAAGACGTCTTTGGAAGGATCCTATGATAGCCTTGGACACAAGTGTCTCTGACACTCACTTCATTTCCTTAGCAGCGCACACAATGTCCAGGGTCTGCTTTACAGGTTCTGCACCAACTCATATAGCAGTGCCTTTGTCAGTCACCACAGCAAATGTGAAACCCCTTATTCATCCTTCAAGTCCCTGGGATCAGCCAACAGCCAAAGTGAGGCTGTGGATGATCTGACTTCACTGGGTCCTAAGGAGGCAGCATGGCAACCAGGCCCTTATACCCGGCATACATATGGTGCAGGACAGGTGGCCACTGGCACAGGCACAACTAGTTTACTGGCTGTGCCATATGGGAGCTTAGTCAGCAGGGTCCCTCCCCACAGAGAATACTGTTCATAGCAGCCTGTGACTAGCAGTGCTCACATCACCATGCCTATCACTTTGCCTCCCACCACTCACTGGGAGGCTGCCCAGCATGCCAGTTATCTTGGCACATGGTCCCAGGAAAAATATCATTTTTCTTTTGCTCAGAATAAGACAAACCAACATCTTGGTTTGTTTCAACACAGACATCCTTCCATGAAGCCTTCCTCTCTTCTGACTAGTAGCCTACTGAGACTCTAAATAATATTTCTGGTATGTTTCCTGTCTACCCTACTGGAAAAGACTGCTAAAGAAAAAGAGAGGAGAGAAATGTCACCACACAAAGCTCTATGCCATCACTTTATCTTCGCAGAAAAGGACTGGAACTCCTGGCAGACACCAAGTTGACCGTCAGTCAGCGGCGCGTCCTCCTTGTGGCAGAGAAATCCAACAGCACCATGGGCTGTGTTAGAAAAAGCAAAGCAAGCAGATAAAGGGAGGTCATCCTACTTTTCTGCTTAGTGCTGACGGGACCACAGCTGGAGTGCTGTGTCCAGGTCTAGGCTTTTGTGTACAAAAGAGATGTGGATGTATTGGAGCAGGACCAGAAGTGAACCACAAAGATTATATAGTGATTAAAGCATCTGTCTTGAGAGGCGAGGCTCAGAGAGATGAGACTTGTTGTCCTGGAGAGGAAAAAGTGCAGGGGGAAACTCATCCAAGTGCATAACTTAGTTGATGGGAGGGTGAGAAGAAGACAGAGCCAGACTTTCTCCAGTGAACAAGCAAGAGGGAATGGGCACAACTTGAAATAGCATAAATTCAATTTAAACAGAAGAAAACACATTTGTTTATGGGGGCGGGGGGGGAGGTAAAGCCAGGTTGCCCAAAGAGTCTGGGCAGTCTCCATCCTTGGAAGTATTCAAAGCCCAGCAGGTCATGGTCCCAAGCATCCTGCTGTAGCTGACCCTGCGTGAAGCAAGAAGGTTGGAATAGACAATTGGCAGAGGTCACTTCCATTCTCCACTGTTCTGTGATTTTGTGTTATGTGTAGAGGAAGATCTCAAGAGAGATAGCAACACCAGGGTTATTGCACATTAATGTGCAAAGAAAGTCCTGTGAATACAAGTGTATGGCAAGTCCCACAGGGGAGTACTGTTTCTAAGTTGTATGGGAAGCAACCTCTCCTCATGCTGGGAGGCCTGTGGTCTTCTCTTTGTGGTTTCTGGAGGTGTGTTAGTTGTACCAAGAGGTGCAGAAGTTTTCAGACTTTGCTTTGTCCCCCATGTGTTGACTGCCAAAACTTCCATCTGGTGCTACTCAGAAGTCTGCCAGAGAAACAGCCTCTAAGTTAAAAATAAATTAAAAAAAAATAAAATTGCCAGAAGCCTTTGGAAGGCTCTGACAGAAATGCAACAAGGAGGTTCTCAAGTTTTTGTTTTATTTTTTAATGAAAAATTTCGGAGCATTTTAATATTGTTGAAATTTTGATATTTTTCTTTTCTTTCTTTTTTTAAAGCAAATCTAGTCAGCTGCCTATTGACATGAGAACCAGAACCATGCCTGGGAAATGAGACCTGCCAGGTGACAGCATAGAAGTGCTCAGGCAGAGCACAGGGTCCAGCTGTGCTCCTAGATCACCTGCACCTTTCCACTGCAATTGTGCTGGGTGGGCGAGAGCCCAGAAAGGCTGAACCACAGACCCTGTCTCTCTGGGGCATGGGAAGGGCTGTTTCTTCCAAATCTCCCCAGGGTTTTGGAGAGCCCAGAGGCCACAGCAGTCATTCAGCATCCCACTGGCCAGGTCTGCCATTCTCTTCGTAGGGGATGCTTTTCCACTGCCCTTTACATATTGTGCCACTTGCCCTGTCTGTGGAGGCCAGGGCCAGGTCCTAGCCATTGGTACCTGGCTGCAGGTTTGGTCCAGTGTTGCTGAATTTGCACTTTCTGCTGCCTCCTGTTTTGCCTTTTGAGAAAGGGGAACTTTGTACTTGCTTGTAAGCCTCTTGACTCCTTTGCTTTTTTCCCATTCCTTCATTTTGACCTTTGTTGTCGTTCAGGAGACAACATTGGTCACTCAAACATATCTTGGTACTTGAAGCACTTTCCAGCTGAATAATTATTGGAAGGCTAGTTTGCAGATGTAACCCTTTTCAGGTCTTCTAATTGTTTAAGTGTTTAAGTGTATGGGATTTTAAATTTTAAAGATTGGATCAACTGCTTCTGGTTACAAGAGATGCAAAAGGTGAATAAACTGCTTATTATAATCCTTGAAATATTGAAATTTTGCATCTCTTGGAACTGTCCATATCACTGCTTCAATTTCTAAAGAAAAAAGTTATGGAATACCTGGTAAAACAGGTGGCTTTGCCACTAAAAAGCAGCTGAGTCTGTATCACAAATAACTTGCTGATATTAAAATAAAGCAGATGTCAGACCTGTGCCACCAGCTGCTTTTACAATACTATACTATGTGCTGATGTGGAAATAGTTCCTCATCTCAAGACTCTCAATGGAGAAATGCTTTTCCTAATAGTTGTCAATCTACCTATTCTTTCTTATGCCTTTTGAGTTTTATGATTTTCAGATTATTTCATCATCTAAAATGGCAGAGTGGCTGGAATAGTGTTCCTTGAAATATTTACCAAGAGTAATTGTCAGTGCATCTTTAATGCCCATTGGAAATGTATTGAAAAATACATAGAAATAATTAATTACTCCATTGGGCTTTTTTTTTTTTTTTTAATCTGTAATACAGAGAGGAATCAAACTCTAGATATGTGCATTTATGAATTTCGTAAACACCTAGGAAACAACATACTTACATGCTATATTCAGTCTAAAAATTGGATTTTGTATCAAATCCCATTTTACTCAACAGTTACGAATGTAATTTTATTTTTAAAGGTTTGCAGTCCAGAAAAAAACCCGTAATTCTTGTTACAAGCATTTGTGATTTTCTTTTATTATGTTAACAACAAAAAATCTATGGCATGCATCAAAATCAATAACGTATGATTAGAATGAAAACAGGTCATCTGTACCATATTTGCAGATGGGGATGGACACACAGGAAGAAATAGACAGATTATTGAGATTCTCATGTGTTTCTTAAGAACAAGTGATGTAGCCTTGAACTATCACAGAAACAAAGAAGCCCAGCTACATTCATGGAAGAATAATGTACTCAAGTTTTGAACTTCACCTGAGGACTTTCCAGGGATTAATTCAAGTTTATTTGCTAGCTCAACAGAGACAGGGATTTTTTTAAAAGCTAGGTTTTGACACAAATATCCCAGGCAGAAATCAGGTTCTTTAATATCTTTTGCAGGATTTTTCCCCAAAATCAAAATGTTCTCAAACTTGGAGAGCCTTCCAATGTTTTAAACAAGAATTCAGATAGGTCTTTTGCCTGGCAGTTCTCATTGTGTTCTGGCTCATCTGAATCACCTGGATATCCATGTTTTGAACTTTGAATCTACAATCTGTAAGAAGGTATGACTTCACCTACACAAAGTTAGATCTCTCCACACTGAAGTGGAAAGGGGTCTCTCCATGGCCTTGTAGAACCTCTGCAAGAAATTCAGAATTAGGCGTGGAACTCATGGTGAGAGGACAACTCTGGTGATAGTGGACATATACACCACTTCCCAATAGCTAAGTAAAATAAAATAGAATAATTAAAATGTACATAGGCACCGGTCAATAACCTGCATGGCAAAATCTTATTGACAAACATCTCTTCCAGACTGGAGACCTCAAAACCTGTGTTTCAGGAACAACAACATGGATTTGTCAGCAGGATGCTACCAGGGATTGGGATGAGCACAGCCTATGGCTTTCTGTGTAATGGACTCCCAAATACTTGAAGTCATCCCTGCAACTTCTTCCTCAAGTGAGAATCACTTGGCCCCTTCCTGGATGGTGGGTGCCTCTATTCTCTGCAAGCTCAGCCTTTCCTCAGCTCAAGCAATCCAGAGACCAGTAAGAGAAGGGAAAGGAATAAAAAAGCTTGCTGCTCATTCCTTACCTGCAGATATGCATTTGCTATGGAAGCTTCCTAAATGGGCATTTCTTTGATTAGGCTTTCCACTGGGAGAAAATAATGAAGATATGAGATTATGCTACAATGTTACAGTAAAGGGGGTCTGTCTTTGAGGAAAGGCAAACATTGCTTTCAGCTCTTTATTTCTTTAGGGGGAAGAGTATCTACCAATGAAGAGGATGCTGTTGGTTGGATTGTGTCTGATCAAGAAAAGGAACGGGTGATCAGCCTTAAACTCTTGAAGCTCAGAGGATTGTTTGGTGACTCCCATCGCACCTGATGCACCTGCCATCTCAGTGCCCTCTTCATTCACTTGCATGTAAGCCTCATGGACGACCTCAGATATCTTCAGGCTCTTCGCTGTAGAGATGCCAGACAGATTGGCCGAAGGGCTGAAGAGGTCTGTCATACCCAAGGCCTCTAAGACAGATGTAAGGTTATACTTCTCCTCAATCTTCATGCGTGGGAGGTACACTTTCACTATCCTCTTTTGCATCACATTGGGACTGGTCCAGTCAGTAAGTTTTTCAAAGCTGATTTTGTTCTCAAGCTGCAGAAAGAGGCAGGAAATTAAATGCCTGGGATACAAATACAACTTCTTTTTGCCATTCATTTTAATCAAGGCTGTAACAAAAAAACCCAGCAAACTAGAATAGTTCCTGAAGTGCATCCTATCAACATCTTTCTGTTGGATCATTATTTGCCTCTTCAGTACTGCCTGTGTCACTGTCCTTTTATTCAGTTCCTTACCCACTTGACACAGCCCCTTCTGTCCAACTAATCTTGTGTCTCATGAGGTACAACCCAACAGTTTCATATCCTAGAAAATTAATCAGCTTGTGAAACAGATTGCAAAAAAAGGCCATGAAAATTTACCTACAGTTGATAGTACATTGAAAAATGCAAACTCTATTTAATAACTCTACTTTGCTTGATTGGTTTCATAATTTCAAAATCCAGACTAGTTTATAAATAACATCCTTTATCAAACTTTGTTTTTCATTCCATGATGACATAATCCAACCAACTTTTGAAAGCAGCCCATTTATGATGTTTAATGAGGATTTTGTTACGAAAAAATCTGGTGTTTCCCACGAAGAATGTATAATTCTCAACAGTTTTAGCAACATTTCTTCAGCAGTTTATATGGGGCGTGGGGGGATGTGTGTGTGTGAAATTATATATCTCAAAAAAACCCAAAAATCTACCCATACATACATCCCATTCTGCAGGGCTCCAGCAGCACTACTCATCTTCACCATCATTTTATCAGCCTGAGCCCAGGGCTCTGCTACAAGCTCAGTCTCTGCCAGACCACCCGGGAGCACCTGGGCAGCTCTTGTGCTCCTGCCTGCCCAGCACAGCCGTGGTGGCAGCAGCTGGGTTGTAAATGGGCAGCAAAAGGTCTGAGAGCACCAAAGGGTGCTCTTCTGCTTCCCCTGCCAGGGCCATACCTGCTCCAGGCCAGAAATGTCATCAGGCAGCAGCACCAACATGCTCAGCTCCCCGCTGGTGTATGGAAGCTCCAGGATCTTCAGTTTCTCTGCAGCCACCACTGCCATTTTGAAGGTGCTGTTCTGGCACATCATTTGCACAGGTCTGCTTTCTTGCTGCAAAACAGAAACGTCAGATGATGTGACCAGGCAGCATTTTTTTCCTTAGGCAGCCAAATGTACAAGCCCTCTGAAAGGCTCAGGACTTGATCTTCAAGCATGTTGCCTTGAAGAAGAGCTGTGTCTGCATTTTACTCTCTTGCCTGCTGGTGTGCCCTGCTCAGACTCAGCTCTTGCAAATCTGACAGCACGAGGCCCAGCTAAATCACCTGGCCAGTGACCACAGCATGTTGCATGTGGACCCCCCACAGAAGCTGTGCCTGTGCCCTCCTACCTCTGTAACTCTGAAGGGCACTTCCCGAGTGTGTTCTTCTTTAAATGCTGTCTTCCATATCCCTTTGAAGTAAATGGCATTCACAAGGACTAGCACAGTCTCGAGATCAACAGAGCCTGGTTCAAGGAAATCCTGGATCTGTCCTTTAAGGAAGATGCAGGGAAGAGAATGGTAAGTTCCAATGTAATAGTCTTGCATTTTAGAAATCAATCATCGTGCTGCTGCTTGGCTTGACTTCTTAAAAGGTCTGCTTGTGGAATTGAGGCTCATGGGGATGATTTAATGCAAAATGACTGGCCCCTGGCCAGACCCTTCTGCAAGAAGACAGGTAGGTTCAGGAGTAGTATACATCCCTGGGAATATTTCTAACCAGTTCTTGGAAAAAGATTTATATAGAGAAGAAGGTACAAGAAAAGGAAGCAACAGAAATTTCCTGTTTCTCATTGTCTTTCTTTCTCATATTTCACTCTTTTTTTTCCCTCACACCTCAGCACAATAAATGTACACAAGCTCCTGAATTGTTCCTTTCCCACCATCAGCCTAATGCATGCATGACTTTCTCCCCGTGAGCCCACTTCTTACCCGTCCAGCACATCCTAGTGAATTATCCTTTTCTACAGGAAATAGCCTCTTGTGGGGACATGAGGAGGAAATTTTGCCTGTAATGTTTAGTTTTTCCAGAAGTTGTTCAAATACAGTGGTGAGAGGAAAGAATATTTCAAAATCCTGCCTGGCCTTACCATTTGTCTGATTTTCCACCCAGGAATTAATGAGCTGTCTGGCTTGATCTGGTGCTGTTTTGAAGTTGACCGTTTCCACACCTGCTCTGTACAGTTTCTTCACACATTTTAAGTAGATCTGTAAAGACAGGAATTGTAGCCAACAAAACAGTATTTTTTTAAATTACAGTATGAAGGTGAAATAAAACATAGCTAAAAGGATTTTTTGTGGTGATGCCATGATTAGGCTGATCTCGTTGCTTATTTCCTGGAAGAACCTGCTAAAACTGGGCCAGATAAATTATTCTGATGGATATTTTCATATCTCATATCTTTATTATTTGACCAGTTGAGAGTATATATTCAAAACATTCAAAATGTTTAATATTTTCTTGAAGAAAGCCTGATCCAAAGCCACCATTTCAGGTTCAGTTTAGAGTTTTTATTATAATTATGCCCACTCCCTTTTTTAAAAAAAGCATTTTTCCTTATTTTTAGAATGTTAGAAGTTTCTTTGAGCTAGAATATTTGTATGTTTTGTTTTGAAAACGCCAAATGAAAGATTTTGACTCTTTCAAAATTTACTTTTAAGCTGAGGTTTTCAAGTGACGAAATGTGCTGAAGTCAAATTATTTCCTGAAAACAAAACCAAACAACCTAATAAAATGGAAAGTCCTTGGAGGAGTAAGTGGAGAGAAAGGAAATACATTAGCAAATAATCTTATTTATTACTCCATTCTTTTTTGATGCTATGACAGGGCTGTGGCAAAGGGAAAAGCTGTGGAAGTCCACGCCAGTGGGGACCACTGAAGTAACAGGTCACCTAATCTGGCCAGTCCTCCTGGATAACAGGTTTATACAGGGTTGAATGAGAAATCACTCTGATGTACAACTCACCGGTAGGATTGGAGAGGTCTTTTCAGCATAGAGCCGGTTGGCAATGTGGAGTGAATAATTGCTTTTTGGTGCGGTGATATCAGAGAGGAGTTCTTTAAACAGTAGGTGGATATTCACAGACTTGCCACACTGAGTTGTTGACAAGAAGATAAAAAGGTATGGCTGTTAGCTTATTTTACATTATTTAAAAGGTACAAACAACATGGGAAAACACACAGTGGCAGGACATTTGCAAGTGACCATGTACTGCAGCCTGAAAGCCCCGTGGGAAGGATGTTTAATATAAGCAACTAATTATGGACAATTAATTAATAGCATATGAGTATACACATGCTGAAAAGTTCAGGTGTCAATGACTGTAGTTGGCAAGCTGCTGTAAATACAGATTCTCTAGTTCCCAGCTTCTGCTTGCATTCTTATGGCAGCTTTCTAATGAGGCCACAGATGGGAGAAGAGTGCTAGATGGCAAGAAAGTCAGAAATTGTCTCATAGTGAAAAGCCTCAAGAACAGTGTTGTAGGTGACACACACTGAGGGCATGTAAGAAAAATGCACAGTGGTAAATAGTGTTTGGGAATTCATTTTATGAGGAGAATTCTGTTGAACTGCTCCTTTCCAAATGCTTAACCAGCCACTAAATGTGCTAGCTGAAATTACCTTAATTTTTCTTTATTAAAAAAAAAAAAAAATCATCTTATTGTTCCTTGCAAGTCCCACCTTGTGCTTTTGGTTTGCAAGTGAAGACAGGCTAGGGAGAATGGCTTGATTTATCTCTACAGAGGCAGCAGATTAACATAGAGGAAAACACATAGGTGGTATCAAGGTACTGAGACCTCTCATGGAACTTTTGATTTAACAGTGAGAACTGGAGGCTGGAAAAGTCTGTGTAGCTTTTGCAAGAGTGTGGCTGCTTTCCAGACTCTGAGGCTTATGGAGTCTTTTCTGTCAAAGCAACCTCCTGCCCCTCTTTGGGGTCCCAGCTGCAAGCAGACTGCTGTACCCTGGCTCCAGGTGCCGAGCCCCTTTCAAAGTGCTGTTCCCCTTTCAAGGGCTGTCCCCCAGCATCACTTGCAAGTGTGCAGATGCTTGTCTACACAAGAAGGTAGCCTGGTGCCCAAAGCGTCGTCTCCTGTCTTGTCACTTGTTCTGGTGTGCATTATTCTATTTCTGTTTGGGTTTTGGGTATTTTAAAATTTACATCTCTAAATTATCAGCATTAGCAAAGGTTTGGGAAAGAGTTGAACCTACTTGAAGCACAGTCAGAACAGTCTATTCTCAGAAGAATAATGTGAAAGAGAAAGAAATGTACCTTAGGTTTCTGTACCTTGGTCTGAACAGTTCCTTCAAGTCCTGCAATTTTGTCAAAGTGAAGAACCTGCAATTGAACACAGCAATAGAAGAAATTGATTATGTGAAGTCCACTGAGAGTCACTATTATTTTTGTGTTGAAACAGTAGATTTGGGAAACTGGTTCTGATTCACACACAGAAGAACTGAGAAGCTTCACAGGAGTTTTAAATCAGGTGATCTTTACTGCATATGCCACACTGAAAATTTGTGACTATGAACCTCAGCTTAGATCCCTTCTTGTCCAGTTAATGACATTCTGTATACAAAGTAGCTGCAACCTTACTGTATTGTGTTTATAATTGAAAGTCATTTTCTGAATGCTTCATCTTTTGTATATTACAAGTTTCCCTTCCACCTGGAAGGAATCAGGCCTGTGAGATAACATAAACTGAAGTAAGAGACCTGCCTTAACTATTCTTCAAGACTGCTCACTCCTAATGGAAACCGAAGACTGTTCTTGCCCTTCATGGGGAAAAGCTGTGCAAGCGAAAACTCAGCTCCAGCTCCAAGCCTCACACTTCAGAACATCATTCTTTTTCTAGACAGGTTTGAATCCAGTGCCAAAGGGGACTGTGTGACTTTATCTGCTCAACTAGAGAAAGTCCCAAAGATGTAAATGGATAATCTGTTGTTGCATAAACAGGATCAAAAAGCATTTATGTCCATTTAAGTAACCTACCTTCTCCATCTGATATTCAGTGTTACCTCTTGCTCCCAGATAAACCATGGCCAAGGCTGCAATGATGCTCAGGGGGGAACAGAAGATGTTGTCATTGGCATGGTGGACTTTCAGCTCTTTGTATATATCAAAGGAAAATTCTGCATTTGCTGCAGTGATGGAGCCCATTGTGAAATCAGTGTAGTCTGAAAGAAAAAGAAACATGACTGAACAGTGGTGATATGTAGCACTGGTTTTAAGAAGTACTGTCAGTAGCTCAGAGACTGCTATATGAGCAGAAAGAGTTCATTGCTGTTTTTGCAACACTGAACCAACGAATGATGTGAAGCCTGCATATTCTGTGACCATTAGAAATATTGCAACTCCTGACCCATTCGTCTCTGAATGTCTGTTTGTCTTCTTTCAGCAAGATACTAGTTCACCATCAACATAGTAGTGTCTTGTACACGTCTTTTAGAAAATACAGTTTCATCCATGCTTCAGTATGATACATACAACACTGAATGGGTTAGTTTCCCCATGGCAATGGGGAAACTAAAATCAAATGTAGTCAACTCACTATACTCATAAATTACTTCTTACTATTGCTTAGTACAGCCAGCCACAAATTTGAAGGTTGCTTTCCTGTAGATTATAGGAATAAAAAGAGTAAGTTACTCTGTAAATCCAGCCAGTTCCTTAGATGCTGAACTGTAACAGATTTAGGAGGTTCTTTCCTGTAGTCCCATTTCAGACATTCAATCTCTGCTGATGATTTTTTTTGAGAAAATGTACAAGCATTCATATAATAAATATGGATTTTGGTTATACAGCTTTAAACAGCTTAGAGCTGCATTAATTGAGTCAAGTTCTCTATGTGCAAATGAATGTGATGTTAAGGATATTCACTGAAACTTGCAGTCATTCTCTCTTTTGAATCTGAGGCCAAGAAAGTTGCCTACTGCTCTTTCATCTCCAAAACAGTTAAAGAATTAGCAGCATATGAATAGGTTGAAGCACATGGCTAATTATGTGAGCTGACAGGCATCTGGTACTAATGACTTTGGAACCACAGACTCTGAATTGCCATATTGTACCTTATCTGTGTCCTCCAGAGACTGAGAATGAGAAAACAGAAGTACCTTTATTCCCCGAATAATTACTAAAATTATAAAAGAACAGTTTTAATGTGACACCAGATTTCAAATTAAAAACGGTATTTCTAGTCAAAACTATGGTGTATGAACACACGTATTTTGCACACTTAAAAGTATCTAACAGTCAAACAATATAAAATATAATGATAAGGCAAGGTACAATTGCTGTATATGCTGGGTTTTTATGTATCAGTCTTATACTTACCTTAAAATTCTTAAACATAGTATCACTTCTTTCCATCTTAAAGAATAGAAATTGGAATTATATTTTACTTGGAGAAATACTTACCCCACAAACTTCAAAGAAGCACATAAGAATCTAGCTTGCCAGCTGAACCTAAACAGATTCTCTGAGCTCTCGGTGATATATATTGTACCACTTGAGACACTCCCACTCTTAGCCTTCAAGGAGACATCTTTGGAGTCACTACCTTTCGTCATGACCCTTTGATTCATTGCACTTTGAAATATTGTGTAGACCAGTGTTACACTGGTACTTTGTCTGAAGCAAGTCAACCTTTATTTATTGAAGTTAAATCAAATTTTTAAAATTAATTATTTGAGTTTTTGCTATAATTTTAAATACTGTACCAAAGCCATTTGATTTCAAGTCTAAAACTGTGCTTCATGCAGTTACACATTGTATGACTGGGCCATATTAAGTAACTAGAGACAAAGGAAAAACAAATGTGAATAACTGAGGAAAAGCAGTGTTACAAATATATCCAACAAAAAGCAATACATTTTAAATAAACCTAGCTGTAACATCCGTTCTGGTGATTCTTACAGTTAAGTGAAGCTAAAGAACCTAAAATATTACAGAAAAATAAGACCTAGTCATGGTGCAGTGATCTGGGAGTAAGCAAACGGTTCCTGCCACAGCTCGTTGTGACCGAGCATTCACAGGTACAGCTGAGGAAAGAGTCTTGTATTGCCAGGGAGTGCAAAATAAGTGCAGCAGTCCCTGAAAACCTAGCTGTTTCTCTTCTTCTCACCTCTGAGGCACTGTAAGTACAGAAAGCACTACAACACAGTACTCCCACCAAGCATGAAGGTCTGATGTACCTGCAACAAGTCCATACAGTGTCTGTGCAGGGGAACAAAAGAAAGTTCCTCAAGGGCAGTGACCATCTAGTGTTATCAAAATAATCCAATTCCAAAAAGAGCCAGCTGCAGGATGGTAATTTTATTCAGAGACTTTTGAAATTGATGTTTTCCATCTAAGATTAAAGCCAAAGATTTCTGTTTATTTTTCAAAACAGAAATAGTACTGAAAGGTGTCTTGGTTTGCTAAAATGCACAAGTGTGTTTCTGGAGTCCAAGGATTGGTGTGGTTTATTTTTGGTACTTGTTAAAAGCATAGCCACATCTATTTCTGTGCCTAGGTGAGACCAAAGTTTTTTACCTGAGGTCAAACTACAGGGTTTACAGCATACATGTGGAGGAGAGGAGAAGGGCTCTGAGGAGAAGGCACAAAATATTCAGAGCAGCAGTGTTGAGATTAATTAGAGACCTGAGGGTGGGCATGGTGGAGGAAGAGGTCTGAGGAACAGTCAGGAATTACACAGTTGCTACATTGTAAGTCAGACCCCAAAGTATTCAGATATTCAGAAACGGGTGACTGAGAGTCGGCTTTTAATTTTCATTCTCTGCAGGTCATGGCAACAAGGCCCATGGTACATGCACAGGCCATTCTCATAGATCTTCCATACCTACCTTTTTACTATGGCAGGTGAATAAACTACAGAATCTGTCTGCAGGAACATTCATGGTCTGTTAGACAATCATAATGCACAATATCAAATATAATTGAATTGTAAAAAGCTATTACTCTTTATTGAATAATAGACTTGATGAGCAGTAAAGAAACAAATCTGGCATCTGTAAAGGCCCTGTGAGTGAATAACAGGAATCCCAAATCTGTACTTACTAAGTTACAGAGCATACAGTGGTAGGTGCACCATCTGTGAGAGGGAAATGGAGCTCTTTTACCCTTAACAGTGTGTTTTGTTTTGCTGAAATGCAGGCATGTATGTGCAGGGCCTGATAATTGGGGTGGCTTTGTTTCCCAACTCAGAATGAGGGTTTTTTCTGGAGATGTTACAGCAGCAATGAGGATGAGAACATTTAAAGACAGTAAGCAGCTTTCTTCTCACCTTGTTGCAAGTTCCTTATCCTGTGAGCTGTGCTGCTGTAGCTTTTGCTTTGTCCTATCAAACCTTCCTGCCCAAGGACACAGGTTTTGTGTGGAAAGAGCTGAAGCGTGTCCTTTCCTATTCTTCCATTTTCACACATTCACATTAGAGTTAGAGCTACTGGTCAGCAGCTGCTCAAACACACTTCCATGAAGATTTTTCCTGCCATCCCACACTCCTTTGTATGCTCTGGTTCAACGTGTTTGCCCTGTGTGGACATCTGTGGTGGGTGCACCTGAAGGACACAAATGGCCCTGCACAGACAGCCAGCTCTTTGCCTACTGTCCCAGATTTTCTCAACAAATGTTTTGTAGGCCCAGCTTCCCTAGAAGAGAAAGATGATCAGCTCTTCATGGCAGACTGCCATCAATATTGGTGCTAGCACTTCTAAGACCACCAGCACCTCGTATTAAACCTCTCAGAGAGTCAGTTAATCAGGACTGGGCTAAAGTTAGTGCTTAATGTGTCCTTTCCCCTTCAGACCTCATAGCAGTTGGTATGTCAATGTGTATTGTGTTTGCACAGCAACCTCAGGTAAAAGGAGGCCAAGCACATCCACCAGTTCTCTGTGCCCCTTGATTGCCAGTTGGCTCTGGCAATGACACATTTTGTTTTAATAAAGCAGTAGTAAAAGGGTGATTTCTTTATTTTATTTTTTCTGCTGCACACACTTGACAAAACAAAGGAAAATCTTGCTCTTTTCTTGCTCCTGGAGTAGTTGGATCTCACCCACTGCAACAGTGTCATGCTCCTGGGACTCTCTGGCAAGCCGTGCTGCTCTTTGCCTGGTGCACACAGCTGCTGAGTAGCTCATCTGTGCAGCCTCAGTTTATCAATACTTTTTTCTTTTTCCTCATAATCTTAGCTCCAATAAATGGCATTTGAAGTGATACCTTACCTAATCTGAGTGCTATTCTTGCTGGGATCCTAAGGTACCACAACTTCCTGGTATAAAAGCTTCTACCAGCTTCAGTTTGAAGGAAATGAGCACTAGTCTTCCATATGGGGGAAAAAAAAAATACTCAAAACTGCTTTTTTTTGACCTTTTCAGTGACAGCCCAAAAATTCTTCCTCTGCCCTTATTGTCCATCCATTGCAAATCTTTTGAAGATATAGTAACAGTTATGTTATACATAGTTACTAAGAAACAGTTTACAGGGAAGCAAAATATCAGTGAATACTGAGAACCACGACCATCAGAGAAATTATAGTCCTGTGGAGAGGTGAATGTGTAAATTGAGAATTACTGAGTAATCAGACTGTGGAAAGATACAGATCTGTCCCGTGTGGGACAAATGGGAGTTACCTTTCCATGGATGCTCATGCAAATAATATTAGACTTCTTTTGCTTCACTTTTTGGCAGTGTAGGTATTTGTAGGCTGCCAGCTATGTTGTGAGGTAAGCTGCTGAGCTTTGACAGGCTGTGCAGCAACACTCAGCATCAAAACTGTCCCTGAGGAAGAGGCAGTGGCATCCCCTTTGGGATTCAGTCTGCTCCAGGCACCATTTAAAGTCTCTGGCTTTTCCCTGCTCTGCAAGCTCTGTTGTTTGTCACTGCACATTTACAAGCTACAGCTCCCCACAGGAGAATCTCTTGTTGCTAAAATGGAGGGTTTACCTTCTATTTTTCCGCAAACATCTCTCTGATTTTGCAGGAACACTGCCCTCTGCACTGGGAGCTGCTACCAGTATATCAGCAGCAGCAGGCTACTTTGCAGCTCCAAGTAGTTTTTATCACATATTTAGATACTTTATGAATTAAAATGGCAATTATGAAAAAGACTATGTGAAGGGAAAAGAGATCTTTATATTTTTACTATATACTCTATTTTTTCCTGGTTTTGAAATACTCTAGATATCTCCGGAGCAAGTTTAAAAAACAAAAACAAAAACAAACAAAAAAAACCCAAACAAAACAAACACCACCAAAAGAAACCACCCCAAAACTAAAATTTTATGTGACTACTACTGCTGCAGCAAGCTAAGTGACAATTCTTGTTTCAGCCACACCTTTTCCTTTGCTCACACACAGAAGTCTAATAATCTTCATTTCAAACTTTTTTATTTTTAAAATGCAAGGAATTTATATCTGGGACAAACCAGATATATCCACAATAAAAATTACAGTCATTTAAAAACATACATGGCTGCTTTTTTTTTTTTTTTTTTTTTTTTTTTGCATACTGCATTCATCAGAAGAGCCCACAGCCTGTCATAGTTTTTCTCTTCTCTTACCAGTAAATTGATATGAAAACTGTGCCTCTGCTAGTAATTTTACTATTTGAGGCCGTATTTAATACTGAAACTGCAGCCATTTGAGACTGCTCCACAGACTATAAGTCATCCTTATTTGGCAACTGAATTTGTATCAAGTGCTGTAATTTACTGTGATTTTCCCTGCAGATCTCAGAGTTTGCAAGAGCCATTTGGATTGGCAGTTCTGAAATGGCACTGGTATGCTCCCAGTGTTTACCTTCTTCCCATCAGAAAGCAACTGGAAAGGGAAAGTGACTTAACAGGCAGAATGTCCTTATTTTAAAAGCAAGTATTTTTCATATATCTGTGAATTTTGGGCATTGTCGGCTGCCAAACTGGGTGGGCTGCTCTCTTCTCCGTAACCCCTGTCTATGTCTTCCCACCACCTACTCCACAACATCCAGGAGGTGGTTTAGAGACCTAGGTCATCAGCAGGAAAAACATCTTTACCAAAAATTTTCCTTTGGATTAAGGTCACAGAGAACTGTTCACTACCAAATCAGGTAAGTAACAGTGGTGGCCTAAGGGAGGGAGCAGAAGCACATGGGAAGAAGGAGACAAGGGGGGCAGCATCGTACTCTTCAGAGGCATTAGACTGGCTCAACCGTGTCCTAAAATGACACTCTCAATTCCCTGGTAAAATCAAGTGCAAGACAGAAGCAGTAGAGGAGGTTCAGGGTTTATCCATCCTATCCATCCAAGTTGTCCAGGGCCTAAACTCAGCACAATGAATATTTAAAAATGGGAGGTAGACTTCAGTGTCACTTAGACACTTTTGAAAGGTTTATCATTATTTTTACCTGCTAGATTGCACTACTTCTCTGACTACTTAATTCTGCAGATGGCTACATTCAGTATTTAGTTTGCAGTGGTCTTATGGTGATAAATGGAACAAATACAGGCAACCCATCCAAATACCTTCACTATAAATGTTTTTTGTTTGTTTGTGGTTTTGTTATTGTTGGGTTTTTTTCTGCTGGTGAGGAATAAAACAGATGGAAGAAGAAACTCATGGTATCTAAGGCACAGAGAAAGAGAGCTGGGATTGCTGGGCTTTTTTAAAGCAAGAAAGGCTGATTATGGCTTGAAGTTTTGTGTGAGAATTAAGTGTGTAATTCACAGCCTTCACAGAGCAGGCCTTGTAAGGAAAGGCTCTGCATTATTCTGAAACCCTGAAGAACAAGGAGAAGAAGCTAGAGAACTTTCTAGCACATACAGGTTTCTCACAGGGATAAATAAGAAATGGGTCTGTCCTGCTTGAGAACAAGCAAGATGACACGAGAAAAGTCTTCTCCTTTCTCTTCTTTCTGAGAACAAACCCCAAAAGCCTCCTTCCAGCTTGAACCATTACCCCTGAACAACATTTAAAGGAGAGATCCCACAGGAATACTGAGCTATTCCTATTCCATCCACAGTGGCATTTTCCTTGAGCCCTGTACAGAGGCTGGGTAGGTAAAGCTAAAACAGACTGAGTACATAAGTTAATCCTTTAATGCAGATCCCCGTTCTCCTGTGTTCTTCATGTGGGAGAACCTATCACACATTTTTCGGGCACTAAAATCATACATTTATGTGGTGCATGCCACATTAAGTAAGGAACAAAACAAGATTTTCCATGCAGATGTATCTACAGGCCTACAGCTCTTTGGCAAGTATCTCATAGTGTATTTTAAGGTAGATGTCATTTTAGTAAAACCTCCTAAAAGTAAAACTTGATTGAAATTGATGTTAGAAAGGAAAGAGGTAATGGTTTTTAGGCTTTCATCTCTAATTTGAGTCTTTTCGGACAGCCTTTTTTTACAGCAAATTAACACATTACAATGAAACCAAGCAAATATACGTTTGTCTTTGTCCTCAGTGCCTGCAAATGCAGATGTGAGGAGAAAGATCTAATTTCTAAAATAACCTCCATTTAAGGGGAGGAATATCTTCCAAAAAAGAGAATGGTGTTGGTTGGGTTGTGTCTGATAAAGAAGAGGAATGGATGGTCAGCTTTGAACTCATAAGAAATGGGACGACACAGAGGTACTGCAACAAGTCCCATGCCACCAGTTGCTTCAGTGCCCTCTTCGTTGACTTCCATGAATGACTTCTGGATGGCTCTGGAGACAACTAAACCATTTTTCCCAGAGATTCCTGACAAATCAGCTTTTCCCCAGTCAAAAACATTCATCATTCCCATCTCCTGGAGAGTTTTGTCGAGAACGTAACTTTCCTCCATCTTGAACTGGGGCAGGTACACCTTCACTCTCAGTGGTTGCATCTTGGTCAAGCTGGTCCATCCTGCTAGTTTTTCATGTGTGAGGCTGCGCTCAAGCTGCAAGGCAGTATTGGTAATAATGATGGACACCATAATGAGTGGAAGGAAAAAAATAATAAGATTCCGTTTTTCCCGCTTGTTGTCTGACCACATTGGAACACAGTTAAAGTATTGCTCTGTGTGCAGCCCCTTATGTATGCTACTAGAGAGAAAAAAATAAGTGTTACCTGTTCTAGGCCAGTAAAGTCCTCACAGACAACTTCAGGAAGAAGAATGAACATGCTCAGTTCATTATTAAAGTATGGGAGCTCTATTACTTTCATTTTCAATTCATCTATGATGGCCATGTTAAAATAACCTTCTTGAAACATCATCCGCACTGTCTTTTTCTCATTCTGGAACACATGAAACATATTAAACTGAAAATACAGAAATGTTCACTCTGCTTGCAACTGGTTTCAGTATTGAGATTAGAGTTCAGTCCAACAAATATCATGTACACTGGTTGTGGGTTTTATGTACTTATACCACTGATGTGTTCTTCCTTCTTAACTATAGTTCCAATGAATTTATCCATCTTAGAAGCATAAAACCTACTTTTCCATTCCTACTGGTGCCAGATTACTGTACTCACAACTCCCTTTTTATGTCATTCATTTTTCTGCCATGTCAGATGAGGAGACTGATGCACCTGATGTAACCATGAACCTAAATTCTTCATGAATAATGTATAAATTCTCCTGAGATAATTTGTCTTTTAGCTCATTTTTTTTTTCCTGAAAAAAACCACTGTAGTATTGGTAAATAGTAGCAGAGGAACAGAATCCTCATATTTGGGTCCATATTTGCTCATACTGTACCTTGTTCAGTTGGAAATATGTTTCTTTAGTGTCTTCTTTCTTAAATTCTGCTGCCCACTTTCCTTTAAAATATATAGCATTGACCAGGACAAGAACAGTGGAGGGATCAATTAACTCAGCAGCAAACAGGTCTTTGATTTTACCTTTAAAAATAATGAATTAAGAAGAATTATTACTTTGTTCAGGCAGTCAGCAGCCTTTGACTATTAATAACTACTGCTGCAAATCTGAAAAGTAGTATAATTCTGTCAGACAAATAACAACAAGTTTATGTGCAGCTTTTGATGCCAGGAACTCAGGGCATTTTTGTACTTCTTCCTATATTTCTTTCCTATTGAGCAAAAAAAATGCAGTAAGTGTTTAATATATATAAATATAAAAATGAAAAAGTGAGAACTGCAATTCAGACATAATATTCCTAACTGATTGGATTACAAACCAAACAACTCGCACATAGTCTTCTTTACCATTTGTCTCATTTTCCACCCAGAAATTAATCTTCTCTCTGGCTTCTTCTTCAGTGTATTTAAAATTGACTGCTTCCAGTTCTGCTCGATAGAATTTCTTTGTGGAATCCAAGTATTGCTGGAAAGTAAAAATGAGACAATTTTATCGCAATGTGATGATTTTAGAGAGATATTATTTATAAAAAAATGCATTTGCAATTTTTTTTTTTTTGTATTTTCAAGCTGTACTGAGCAGCAGAAATGTCTCAGTGCTGTAAAAAATATCTAAGATCAAAACCTGGTACCTTTCTGTAAGCTTATATATTGTTGTTAAACTGCCTGACTTGCCCCAACCACCAAGTGAAGAAGTTTGCCTTATTTTGAACAAATAACCAGGACTGATAATATCACAAGGTGTGCATGCGTGTTAGTCTGTGTAGATGCATACACTGTAAAACTTATAACTTGTATTAAGTATAAAACTTTTCCAGGCTGTTGATCACCTTTTTCTGGCTCTGAAGATCTCTCTTTACCCAGAGTGCAAAGTTTGGGAAACAAGGTGAAATCTTGACTTGAAAAGAGGTGGTTACAGAGATAAAAAAACGCTGTTTCTACCTATACACTTACAAACACCTTAAATCTGGTTTTCTGAGGAAATTATTTGTATGCACTTGTATTACTTGAGCTGTCGGTATTCCACGGGAATGTGCTGGGATGGTCAATGCCACTTTAATTAGAGTAGTTACCAAAAATCTCAACCATGCTTCTCTCTTCTAAGCCTTGTTTGAAAAAGCAGCAGGAATCAGAGAGTGTCATATTTGCATAGGGTTTGAAGGAAATGTGGATGAGTGAGTAAAATAATTTTTTCTAGAACACACTCGAGGAGAAAAATAGTCTTCTGCTGGTCATGGATCTTTGTTCCTTGGGTAGGATTGATGCAGCAAGTGCAGCTCTGTTGTACACAAGGTGTGTGGCAAGGATATATTGATAGTGAGTACTGTTAACAAGTTTTCTGGGATGTCCAGGAAAAACTGTTACCACAGATCTGTTTCTTTACATAAAAGCTTTTAAGTCACAGTTTCCCAGTGCTTTGCCGTTCCCCATGTCTAACCACTGGGCAACTGAGATGAAAGGTCTCCTGGACTTCAAGAGCTGTGGAATGCAGCCATTTGGCAGTACATCTCGACTGCACCATTGATTCGTTTCTGTTCTGACTTTATGATGGAAGATGCTCTGCTGAGCTCTTATCTCCCAGGAGCTGTTAAAATGGACTCCACTTACCTGGAAGAATGGATAAGTAATTTCTCCAAAGAGCCTGTTGGCAATGGTGAGAGAGCAACCTGGTCCAGGTTCACTGATTGCAGTCAACAGAGCCTGGAACTGGGAATGGACTTCTTCAGCTTCTTTGCACTTCAAGCAGGAAAACAGAAGTTTCATGGTAGGCTTTGAGCTTTCCTGTGCTAATCTGGACCTGTGGGTGAACTACAGCCTCGCTCTGCATGAGAAGTCTGGCTCCACCCAGTTAATAAAGGCATTGGAATAAATGCATCAGGACACCACCCCCAACTCCCCCTGTACCAGATGTATGGAATGCCAAAACGATTCCCCTTCAAGCCCACACTAGTCCAACTCCAAATCACACTGTATCCTACAGTGCACACTGAGCAAATACCTGCTGGGCTAGAGCCTGGCAGGAGCAAGCTCCAAGGTATCTTTGGCATACCCTGTAGACAAACCTTTGCAGGTGGCAATTTAAACGCTTATCACATTTTAGATTAGTACTGTGTGTTTTTGTTGGAAACCTGTAATGAGAAGGCTTAGCTGTTGACATGTGTGATCTCACAAGGCCCCTTAAATAACTAATAAAAGAGCAGTAATAAGCAAGTCTGTAAATCTAGACAGAGAGGCTGCTCAGCCCTGCCCTGCTTTCTGATTAAGTGATAGTTTGCAAGGAGAAGGGCTGACAAACCAGCACCTGTTTCTTCGTCTCAGAACTGCAGCTGTGTCTTACCTTCTCAGAAGAATATTGACTTCCCTGGCTTGTACTGCTCAAAACTTCACTGAAATGAAATACCTGCAATGTAAATGTTGGATTAATGCAGTTGAATTACGGTATCTCAAAGCTAAAAGAGAGTGTTGCAAGCCTATTCCAAAAAGCAGCCAGACACAGTCAACAGAGAAAGTCCTGTTTGTCCTTTATCATGAGATCCTTGAAACAAAACAAGAAGGTTTTGCACAGGATGAGCTTATGAAGTCTTTGAAATCTTCTTCCCTGAGAAAGAAGACTTTGGGTATCCAGACCATATAAAAGAGAATCATCACTTCTGAGCCCTGGGGAGTTGAGGGATATCTCCAGAACTTTTCCTTTAGTATTGATGTATTTATTGAATGATCAATTACTGTAATAGTGTTCAGTCTGAAAAAGTGTGATATTAGGCATAGCATAAGAGAAGGTATTTTTAAAGGGTTGTCTGTCTGCATCACTCCTTCGAATGCTTAGGAACTATATCCAGTGGTACTACCAGCCTCTTGACTTGTATCTTGCCACTGTCCTCTTTTCACAGCAAAAGAAACCCACCTTCTCAATTTGTTTGAGTGTGCTGCCCCTGGCTCCAAGAACAACCATCCCAAAGGCAGCTGCGAGACTTAGTGGGGAGAAGAAGATGTTTTCATTTGTTTTTCTTTTGCTCAGCTCTCTGAAAAAGTCAAGACAGAACTTGGCATTGGCTGTGCTGAGAGAGCACATTGTGGTGCTGTGATCACCTGCAACAAGGGAAACAAAGATTTAGGCTGCTCATCCTTACACCTGCTAAGTTTAGAACCCTTGGAGCATGATGAGGTCTTCTGCAGTAGTGTTGCTGAATTGTTCAGCACTTCATGGAAGATTCCTGATTCACCACATCTGGCATATCATAAACTTCACTTACAATCACAATTATACTAGCAGATTATCTTTAATGTTCTGCAAAACTTCACATCTTACATCTAGAACAGAGTGCCTTTCCCATGAAAGCCTTTTCCCAGTGGCTTATCCAATAAAGTGATGTAGAGGCATCTGATCCCTTAGAGAGCCAGTTCAGTATTTTAGAGTTTCCACTATTCTAATTCATTTTTGTTTGTATTCTTGCTGTGTCTGAATAACTTTCTCCATAGATGTGTGAGATAACTTCCCCCATTAGACAAGAAGAATTAAATTATTCCTGTAAATATTTAAAAGATAGAATGGTGTAGAAAGATTTTGCATTTGTGATTTACCAATCTGGGTCATGCAGAAGAAGTGGAAAAAGGTTTAGTTTTAATCTTCTTTAGGAACACACCTGGCAAAGCCGTTGTATAAATTCAGCACAGCTTCATCACAAAGCCCATCCACTTTTATGTAATCCAAAACATTGCATAGCATCTTGAAAATATTCTCACTTCCTCAAAATATGCTATAGATAGCATGTAAGTACTAAGCAGATATGCACGTATCAATCTTTAGACATTTCATAGTTATATCATTTGTAACTTAAAGGTTAGGAGTAGAGATCAGAGAGATATTTACCTTCTCCTCAGGACTGATGGTGTCAACTTGACTGTTGGGCTTGATGACAGGACTTCTGGAGCAATGAGATATAAAGCCATTGCCACGCCCAGTGGCAGCATCATTTTTACTCACGATGAATCACACTACTGTGTGTTGCAACCAGTTAGTATCATTATGGGACCTTTTGTGGAATCTATAATTTTTTCTTATCCCTAGCACTTCAGAAACAACTCACAATTTTAAATTCATACCGAGATATAAAAAAATTCTCCATCATTATAGAAGCTCCTAGAAACAAAGGAGATTTCAAGGGGTTTATGTGTAAAAAATAAGTTCTACCAAATTTGATGTGTGTTACTGTAAGAAGTAGCACCGTCAAGTGCAAACACATATGTTTTTGTAATAGGAATTTATTATGAAACCTCTGCAGTTGGCAGAGTAGCAAGGGAAAGAAAAATTTAAAATGTAAAAGTATCTACCTGGCCAATTGTGACATAAGTCAGTGGTTCCAGAGTGGAGGTAGGCAATTCCCTTTACCTGTTCCAGTTCTGCGCCTCTGAAGGCTTCTCTTCAGGGATCCCTTCCAGGGAGCTTTTCCTGCCAGTTTACTCCCCGAGCTGGGAATTTTGTCCTTAATGGAGAAGAGGAACTTAGCCATTTGTTCCAGAGTTTATTGAATACTCAACAGCTTGAACAAACAGTAGCATAGCACAACAGTGCCAGTTGTGCACATCAGGTACTCTGCAGCTGAGCGCTCTGCAGTTGTTGCAGTGATACAGCACAGGCCCTGTGCATTTGTATCAAACCACATGGTATGTGCAGACTAGCTCTGGAATGCTGTGCTTCCTGCAGAGACACTGCAGGTAGGGGCTTCCCATGCGTCATCTGCATTTCTTTAGGTTCTCCTGATGGAAATATGAGAGCCCTGTTCCTCTCCTGAGGATTCCTGATGTATCTTCTGCAAATGAGGAAGAAGTTTGTGGCACAAGAGGCAAAACATAGAGAAGCTATCCCTGTCCACATAACCTTTTTTCAAATCTTGCATTCTGCAGATGTGTTTACAGGAAAGCTGGGTGAGTTTTGTTCAAGCAGCTGTCCCACAAGACATTGACGTGTCAGCTGCTTTTAGCCCAGGATTTCACATTCCTCCTCATTTTTATCAGTAACTCTGGGGAAGTCTGGTTCTTGCCTTATGTTGCTTCAGCATGCGTAGGCAGCAGGGAAAGAGCAACCTAATTATAAGAAGTGGTATGTTTTTAGAGTTCTTTACCTTGAAAAAAATCATCCTTCACATTTAGGTTGATATGGTGTGTGGGTGGGCAAGTATTTGCATGAGTGCATACAAGGACAAACACTGTTTTGTAAGAAGTACTCAAGTTACTATTACTAACATATAGTTACATCCCAACCCAATCAGGTACCAGTCCTCTCTGGTATTTAGGAAGATCTGGAGGCTGTTTCATATCAGTCACAAGATACTTGTCAGTTAATTTGTATTCCTTTTTTGAATTTTCCTGTCTTTTTTTCTTAGAGGAAATAGAAATTAAAAACATGCTCTTCATTCAGGCCCTGAGGACAGGAAGGTTAGAGCTGCACAGATTTTGCCTGAAGTGAAGAAAGCCATGGAGTCTGGTTTTATTTGCTTAATGTTGAGGCAAAAAAACTTCCCAAAGAAGTGTCTGGTTTGCTTTTCTGGTTTCTGCTGAGGAAGTGGATGCTCTCCACACAGGCCCTTCAAAGCCAGGCTCCTCAGCCACTTAATCATGTTGTTGCCTAAAGGAAACTGCAGATCAGAAGGAGGCAGATGCTGTTCCCTCTCTTGTAGTGGTGACCTGTTCTCTTCATTCTTATTTTTGGCACTAGTCATAGCACAGTTGGAGGAAAACTGTTGTGGAATAGAAGAGCAGAAGGTATGCAAGTAGGAGCATTCAGTCATCTCCCAGAACAGAGGAAAGGAGATGGTTTCCAAGCAGCAAGACACAACTATGTATTTCTCTTTCAGGAATACTGGCAATTTTGAATCCAAATTAATACAGTAAATGGAAAATTATAATCCTGGAACACAACAAATCATGTCCTTCAGGCACAGGGGTGTGTGCCAGAGCCACAAGTCCCCTTAAATTTCATTCTGCTGTGCATAAATCTGTCAAGGTGAAGTTCAAGTGCTCTAATATGCTAGCACAGTGTAACACTACGCTACTAGCCCTGGTTAGTTTTCTGGTACTTTTGAGCTCTTGACCATCTTAAACAAACAGGTTTCTTTGTTGTTGTTTGTTATTTCTCTGTTTCTTTAGGTCATTCTGTTCATACTACATTTTGAGTGACTCTGGAGATTAACTGTCACTCTATTGCTCCATTTGGTGGAGGTTTGTTCCACACAGAACAAATGGACAAATTATAGCTAAAGAAGTACCTGGACTGGCATTAATTTCCAGAAAGAAGCATGTTCTGCTGTTCTTCTAGTCTATTCCTTTGAGTAGTTCATACTCTAGAGGCAAGGGATGCCATCCAGAGGGATCCTGACAGGCTGGAGAGGTGGGCCAATGCCAACCTCATGAAGTTCAACAAGGCCAAGTGCAAGGTCCTGCACCTGGGCTGGTGCAACCCCAGGCACAAATACAGGCTGGGTGAAGAATGGCTGGAGAGCAGTCCTGAGGAGGAGGACTTGGGGGTGGTAGTTGGTGAGAAGCTCAACATGAGCAGCCAGCGTGCGCTGGAGCCCAGAGAGCCAAACACATCCATAACTTATTCTGTGATTCTATATTTTCTACTCTTCTAGGTTAGTATAATGCAGACTAGAGAGTGGCTTAGACAGGCATAGTTCTCTAATGGGCATGACTGGGAAACAGGAGTTTTTGTTCAAATAGATTGAAGAACCTCTTGCATTGTAGGTTCTGAGGAGACTCAGTATGCAAATGCCTGCTGAGAAAGACAAAGCTATAGCTCATCCTGCCTTTGGACAGGGAGCTGCACTAGGACTCACTTTGGACTGCTAGGTGGACTAGTATCCCTCCTAGCTCCCTTCTTGCTCCTGGAAAATGCAAAGGTTCATATCTGGCCAGGGGAAAATGAAGAGGATTGAAGATGGTCATGGCAGTCTCAAAATCAGAAGACTGTCTTTATTCCTTTGGAGGATAAGCCTCCAAACAGGAAAGAATAAATAAGGAGACTTTTTTGAAAGGTTACAGAGAAGCAGTTGCTGAGACACATTGTGTGGAAAGGAAGATGAAGATGTAAAAGCACTGCAAGTGCAAAAGAAGTAGCAGATTTTGCTTCAAAGTTAGACTACTCTGGAGAGCATGCAGATTTCAAAGACAACCCTTTTACCTTGTGGTCAGATCTTGTGGTGGTAATGTTGCCCTCAGGCATGGAGGAGCAGATCACAGACTGAGCTGCTTCCTACCCCTAAAATTTCCCACATTTAGGTAATACTGAAAACAGGGCCACATCCTTAGGGGCAAGTTTTGTTCAGCACTGTTTACCTGTTTGCAGACATTTTGGATGAAAGTCTCAAAATTCTTGTTACTTTACCAGTGAACAACATGAAATACATTTCTATTAGTGTTTCTCATGGCCTTGGGGCCATGGCCAAGGGAATGATGACTGCTGTGTATAAATTATAAAGTGCAAAGAGTTTTTATTACATGGGTGGGATAAGTAGAGGAAGGCCAAAACAAGGAGCAAGAGATCCCATCAGTGACACAAATCAGCAGAACACAGTTTTACATCAAAAAGCAATGACTCCCTTGGTACGGAACAGACCATCAGCATGTCCCTTGTGATTATTCTTTCCTGCAAGTGCACTGGAAGCAGAAGCCTGGTTGGCTACAGTTCCCCCTTGGCTTTTTTCTCACTGTTTTCAGACATACGTTTCTCTTGCTGTCAATGTCTGCAGGACACAGCAGGGAGGCAGATTCTTGTTGAGAAACCAGAGGCTGATCTCAAGCTTGACAGCAAAGGCTCTTCTTGTTCCTTTCATCTGACAAAATGCACATTCTGCTACCACTTTGAGACTGCTCAGGTGGTAATTACAGAGTACCTGATGTGTCTGTGGTTCCCTGTAATAAAGGTACCATTGGATAAATAGAGTTGATGAATCGCAAGAACAAAACAAAGTCTCCTGTCAGGATTCTTACTGAGCCAAGGACCACAAGGGCCCACCCTATTTTCTAGACATCTGCTAAGTAAGCATCACAAAAAATAACAAACCTTATGCATCATATCAGAGCAATTAGATTGATAAAGCATCCGTGGTAATACACAGCAACTTTTGCATGACAGAGAAATACCTCTTACCTTGAAAAAGGGGGAGAGACGTCAGAAGTTGTTGATGGTCTCAGCTCATTTGGGAAGCATCAGGAGCAAAGTCTGATATTATTGTCATTTTGGGGCTTTATGAGTCAAGAACCTAGTGAAAAGCAATTACCTTCTAAATTACACTGCTGAATTAATTACTGAGTTCATTGGCAAGAGTGCAGAAGTTGATGAGTGTCAACTTTGCAGAGACTTGGGCCACCTCATCTGGTCATTCAACTTTCTAGGGAAAAGGTGAGCCCAACACTGCTTTTTAACCCTTGAGCTGCTTTGTGCACTAGAAGCCTTTCCATTATCGCAATGGACCCTTTAACTCTCCAGGGAGATTTAGATATGGTGCAAAACAACATCCCAAATTTTTTCATCTTTGATTCATTTATCTTACCAGCATCCAAAAAAACCTCTAGCAATGTAGCCAGTTCTGTCTGTTGTACCTTCTCTGCTCACACCCTTTACCACCTGCTCATGAGCCATGACTAACAGGGAATAGTATTTCTAAGCAAGGATGTCTGCATGTGTCTTCTTGACTGGCTTCAACAGAGCAAGAGGTTATGGCTAGACAGATAAATACATCTGCATGATGAGCCTGTTTCATAATGCTGGCTAATCCAGGCTTTGTGACTGGTCTCATTCACAGTGTCTCTGGATATCATTCCTTTGTGGCAGTTTAAATCACTTTATGTTAGGTTTTGTTACTTAAATAACAAACGCAGTAGTTTTTTTAAGCTGTGAGATTCAGAATGTCCATCAATATTCCTCTCCTAGCTCTATGTCAAGTAGCTAAACTTCCTTTCATCTTGATGCATAGCTTATCTTGTCAGTCATCATTGTGGGGTGCAGTGATGAAGATAGAAAACTCTTGCATTTAAAAAATCAGGTATTTGTCAATATTGGTGAAACACTGAAAAAGAGAACAGATATTTCCATGCAAAGGAACTGTTGTTTGGGTTTTTTTGAGATTGCAAAAGACATCGACTTGCATTTTGAAGATTATTCATAAAAAAGGTAACAGCTACTTTTTCTTTTTTTTTTTTTTTTTAACAGAGAAATGTATGCATTAATTAAAATTCTGATGAGAGGAAACATCAGGATTTTGGCATTTCAATCTAGGCAACAGTCATCAGATTGTATTGCAGTGGTCTCTCTGGACATTAGTTCATATTATTTCATTGCTAAAGCCCGGAGAATCCTCCAAACCAGTCACCCTGCAGCCCAGAAAGTCGTGAAAGCCTAGAGCACAAATCCAAAGTCAAACTTGTCTATCATAATTATGGTGTACTTTGGGGTGCTTCAAGTGACAGAAATGGGAGTTAGACATGTTTATGCACTTGTGAAAAGGAAATTCCTTGGGTTTTATCACTCAACCATTTCTTCAAGAGAATTCTGTGGAAAACTGTGTCAAAAACTTAACTAAAATCTAGGTAGACAACATCTACAGCCTTTGCCTCATCCACTAAGTGGGTCACCTTGTCATAGAAGGAGATCAGGTTAGTCAAGCAGGACCTGCCTTTCATAAACCAATGCTGGCTGGGCCTGATAGCCTTGTTGTCCTGCATGTGCCATGTGACAGCACTCGTGATGATCTGCTCCACAACCTTCCCCAGCACCAAGTCAGACTAACAGGCCTGTAGTTCCCCAGACCCTCCTTCTGACCCTTCTTATAGGTGGGTGTCACTTTTGCTACCCTCTAGTTATCTGGGACCTCCCCAGTTAGCCAGGACTGCTAACAGATTATGGAAAGTGGCTTGGTGAGCACTTCCAGCAGCTACCTCAGTACCCTTGGGTGGATCTCATCCAGCCCCATAGACCTGTGTGTGTCTAAGTGGTGTAGCAGGTTGCCACCCATTTCCCTTTGGATTATGGGGAAATTGTCCTCCCTGTCCCTGTCTTCCAGCTCAGGGGGCTGCACACCCTGAGAACAACTGAATCTTTAGTCTTACTACTAAAGACTGAGGCAAAGAAGGCATTGATTTGGGGATTACCACAAGAATATATACAGTCCTTTTTTTTATGAAATTGGTGAGGAATTCCCATATGTTTTGGAGAATGCAACTGTAGAGTCCTGAGAAGAAAGATTGTCTCAAAACAGCCACCTGGCTGACAAACTGGACATTGTGCTTGGGTGGGATCCTCATTCAATAAGCCACCTGGACCCTGTTCATGCAAGGAGAGCCCCTCCTTTGGCAGCCACCCTGATAAATGGGACACTGTCCTCACTTGATAAGGAGCAGTGTCCAGCAAGAGGAGACCCTGGAGGCACAGGACCACGTTGCAAAAGAACACTTTCCTGTTTAAGGACAGAACAGATGTGTGACAATAAAGGTCATTGCTCAGCCAACCCCGATGGGGGGGAAAGTGATCACCTGGACCCCCCTGCCCACCAACTCATTTCCAGATTTCCAAATCCAACACTGAGTCTGTGCAAAGCAGGCTGAGCCTCACCAGGAGAGGCAGAGCCAGCTGCCATTGAAGAGGCAGACTCGAAATGCTCCAGGTGCACGCCTGCCATCCAAGGACCACAGCATCAGGCTGAGATCGTCGCTGGATCCGAGGGTGGTGGTATCTTTCCTGTCCCCTCTTCCTTCGTCTCTACCTCTGTCTCTCTTAATGTCTTTCTCTGTTTCTAACCTTATTCTTGGCACATAAGTATAACATAATTTCTAATTTTGCTAAGTTTTTCCAGTTGTAACCTGTTGTTTTGAGAGTACCATTTTGCTAAGTTCTGTTGATTGTAATCTATTGCTTGAGAGTGATGTTGTTGTGTTTGTTTCTTTGGTTTTTACAAGCTTTATAATCTTACTCAATTTTAAGTAAAGTAACGTTTTGTATAAGCCTCCTGGGTCATGGTCTTACTCTAAGAGTACCATGCAGAGAATTCCAGAGGCTAATCTCACTGACTGGGTTGGTAAAAGAGATTAATTAAGAGAGAATTGGATCTGAATCTCCCTGGGTTGCCCCCATATCTGGGGAGCTCTACCCATGCCCATTTTGTGGGATGTGATATTTAATATGGGGAGCCATGCCCACTTTGTTGGACATGCAACACAGATCAGTGTTCATTTTCACATTATTCTTGGAGCCAAGTTGTAAATAATAAAGCACTGATGGGAAACAGTTTTTACATAAAGAAATGTGAAAGACTTCATGCAAAATCTGCATTCAGCCACTGACCACAACCTACATGCTGTGCAGGCTCCTTGCTCTGGGGCTCTGGTACCCAACCATGGAAAACACAATGGACTGGCAAATTCTTTCAGGGTCAAAGAAGCTGATACGCAATTCTGTTGTCCATATGGCAAATGAAGTTTCCAAGAGGAATGTGTGAAAAAGGAATGAAAAATCTATTCCCACCAAGACACCTGATAGTAACTTTGAACAGATACATTGAGAAAACCTCTGCCGTTCTTTCGCAACTTCGTGTAGCTATCAATTAGCTTTGATTGGAATGGAAGGAGCCTTGAGATTGTCTAGTGCATCTGCTGCCCTAAGGCGGGGTCAAAGCTGTCTAGATTACAGTTGATAGGTGTTTGTTAACCCTGTTTAAAGAAGCTTCTATGCAAAGAGTTTCCAAAACCTCTGTTCTGTTTCAGTGCTTCCTTATTCCTGGAGTTTTAACTCTTCTCTGTCCTAAATCATCCAGACTGTAGATGAGAAAACCAGTTACATCCAGCTGTGCAATTAGTATTAATTATTAGTATTCAAGTTATTCTTTGCACAATACACAGTGTTTGGGAATGTCTCTCTGGTCCTAAAATGTAATTATTGTAGATGTGTTCACGATCAAGATCTTTTTATCACACTAATCACACTAGCCAAGACATTGTGGGTATTGTCAGCTACTGAGCTACTTCAACTAATTATGGACTCGGAAACTTGAAACGCGCTTCGGGGTTACTCAGCCCTGCAGAACACTGGATAATTTTCACAGTTCTGAGGAGAAAAGTATTGCCTTTGGCCCTAAGACTGGATGTTACAAGTAATTGTTCTTCCTGATTCCTGCAACAAACCTTGTGCCATATTTCCATAGTTAGTCAAATTGTGCAGTTGCTTGATAGTTTAATGTTATTAGCATAAAAGTTAGTGTGGGGTTGTTCTTGCCAGTCCTTACAGCTAGTGAAATCAGATGGGTGGTGATCAAGGAACAGAGTGTTACTGACAGCCAATATCGTGCGCATATTGTTAGTGACTGAGTTTCTCAAAACAAAATAAAATTTAGAAATATCCTTCCCACACTGCCAAGCCCTGTGAAGAACCAGCAGGCACGTAATTTGAAAACACAGGGTCAAATTTTTAGCCAAGGTAAACTGAGTCAGTTCCAGAGGAAGTATGAAAAAAGAATTTGTTTCCATGGAAAAATGTTCTTCTTCAGGCCACGGAACAAGGGGGATGTGCAAAGCTTATATTTTCCCCATCCTGCCGTGGAATTTGTAGAATTTATAATTTCATCATTCTATGATTCAAATACCTTAACTGCATATCTGGGGTAACCAAGGACTACTGTAGTGTCCTGAAAAAAACTTCTCTACAGCTCTCCCTATTTCTGCTTTCTCTCAGTTGCACTGATTTATACCTGACAAAGTTGTTACTCTCATCCTAGATATAATTTGACAGACTCTTCCTTTCTGACCTGTCTGTAATCCAGGCACAACACCTTGTGAATACCAGATGCTTGTATCCCAGCTGGTCATAGACACTTCTGTATAATCTCATGTAAAATCTGTAACCAATATCACCAACAACCTTCATAAAACAAGATACTTTTACTACACAGAATAAGCTAGCAGAGAAAAGCTGGCTTTAAAGCCATATGCTTCCATGAACCCTTATTTGATGCAGAATGCCCAAAGTATTCCGTGCTATTTTGGTCTTGTTTTGTTGTTGGATATGAAGAAGAACACCTTGACAGAACATGAAGTCCAATAGATTTGGTATTTGACCTGGGATGTTCATATGCAATCTATTCACACACAGAAGTGTCTCATGCTGTTCCAGATGAAGGCAGGTATCTGACTACAAAATGCTGATGAAGGGACATGAAGTGTGTCTGGGAAATCATGACACAACGTTTCCCACACAGCTCTTCATTTATGGGCCAGTGGAACAGTGTCCCATGGTACAGCAGCACACACAACCACTGCAGCTGATAGTGGAACGTGCCCTCCGATCCTTTTCCTAAACCTCCATCTTGAATTAAGTCAACGTTACCACGAAGGTAAACAGGAGCTGGAACACCATCAAATGCTTGTGGGTTGACTTCAAAGCTCCAACCCTGCCAGCCTTCTCGTTTGAGAGTGGAAAAAACCTGAACCTAAATCTTCATTTGCAGAGCTGCAGTGTACTACCCAGTAAAGAAATGTTTGGGGTTTTTTCCTACAGAAAAGCTGGACAGGGACTTTTTACAAGGGCTGTAGCAACAGGACAAGGGGGAATGGTTTCAAACTGGAAGAGGGTAGATTTAGGTTAGACATTAGGTAGAAATTCTTTAGTGTGAGGGTGGTGAGACACTGGAACAGGTTGCCCAGGGAAGTTGTGGATGCCCCCTCCCTGGAAGCGTTCAAAGGCAGGTTTGATGGGGCTCTGAGCAACCTGATCTAGTGGGAGGTGTCCCAGTCTATGAGGTTTGGAACTAGATGATCTTTAAGGTCCCTTCCAACCCAAGCCATTCTATGATTCTGTGTGCTTATCTACATGAAGAAACACAACCACGTGAGTTCCTTTCTAAATTGAGACTTCATGGTGGCCCTTATTTCTTCCTGGTATGCACAGATGTCTGAACAACTCAGAGAGTTGGGGCTGAGTTCTGTTCTCAAGCATGAGTGTAAATCTATCTTAATTCTCCCAATATCAGGTCACTGACATTTTTGTAGGTTAGAAATGCATACCATGTAAGTGCAGAAAATTGTACAGGCAGAAGAGACCAGTATTAGACTCAATTTAATTTTATGGTACAGCTCCTCCATTCTCTCTGTCCCCATTGTGATGCTCAACAATGAGGACTGGAGGCTTCCAAAATTTTGGAGTTACTAATATTCACTAAAACCTATATATATTGCAGTACTTAACTCACTCCTTGTACAGGCAGAAAATGAGCTTTGCTATGCTGAAGCAAGCTGAGTAAACTGAGATAACAGTTCTTATCACAGAAAATCAGTGCCACAGGGTCTCTTCTGCACACACACAGATTTCAGAGAAGAAAACAGGACTGGACTCTTCTCTTCCCTTTATTTTGGATTAAATGCTGCCATTTGGCAGGTAAGCCTACCTTTCCCTGCTTCACTCCATGCTACCAGTCAGTGTTATCACACACTTCAAATACTGTCTCACCTTTCCAGTGGGGCTCTTTGTTCCTGGACATGCCACACTCAGCACTTCATCAGTATGAAGCACCTGCAATACACATGCAACATAAAGCTATGTAAGAGATTCAGGAAGACACAAAGAAGGCACTGAGACTGCACAGCAGCCTCATGGGTACAAGTCAGAGAGTGTTTGGAAAGGAGAGCTGCCACCTCTTTCAGTTTGCTATTTGTGAAGAACGTGGCCCAGACTGCCAGAAGCCTCCTGCCTCTTCTCCATTTCCAGAGGTAAGCCACTAATGGCAGTTTCCAGGAGAAGGGGAAGAAACCCACCTTCTCAATCTCATTGGCTGTGTTGCCTCTGGCACCCAGCTGGAGCATGCTCAGGGCAGCTGAGATGCTCAGTGGGGAGAAGATATTTTCATTTCTTCTTTCTTTGCTCAGCTCCTTGAAGAAGTCCAGGCAGAACTCGGTGTTTGCTGCACTGGGGGACCCCGTCGTGGAGTGATCAAGGCCTACAACAGGACAACTACATAATCCATCTCACAAACATGGCCACAGTCACAGCACTTGGTGCAGAGAGCGTTGGAAAGGCAGATCCTTGCTCAGGAAGCAGTACCCCCAGCACCATCTTGCTCCCCGGAGCAGGTTTCAAACCAGGCTTAGCACTTCATAACAAAGTGCATCCCACACCCTGACCCAAACAATCACTGCTGGGCAAATCACCCCTTTAGTCTTATTCTTGATCTCCCCTCGTCCACTTCAGCTATCTCCACACGCACTTTCACACCCTCCAGTGTTTTTCTAAAGGCTGTATGCTGTGTGAACATGGCCACTTAGCCAGCATCCTGCTTTTCCTTGAAGAACTGCTACATGGTTTAGAAGCATTGTTCAGCCCTCAGAAACTGTGCTTCATTGAAGCAGATTGTCTAAAAACATTTTGTGTTTGTACATATCCTGTAAAACATGAAACACATTATATGAAAACACTCAACAGAGAGACAAGGGATTCATATCACCAAGCCAAAGCCAAACAACAATGTGGCAAGACCTTTCTTTACCTCCAGAATTTGAGGTAACAAGTTCATGTATGTCCCAGCATATCTAAGATAACTGCCTTGCCATTTGTCTCGTTTTGCCTTGTGACAATATTACCAGATTCACTCATGCTGTTGAGTGAGCTTGTTCACTCCAGCAAAGAATTTGACCACACTCTTCCTGCTTCCTGGAGTTACTGTCATACTGTCACATCCACGGGCTTTCAGTATCGCGGCCACCCTGAGGAAAGCTGAAGCTGAGAAAGTTACCTTCTCCTGGAAAGAGCTGATGCTGGTAGCTTCTTCGCTGATGAAGGGTGGTGTCCTGTCCTGTCTTAAATCAAAGCTGACTGCTGTGTAGTCTGTCTCCCTGCCCAGGTTATTACTGAAACTGGAGTGTGACCAGGGAAACCAAGGGCTGATAGACAGAGTACCAGGAGAATGGCTTTTCGCATCCCATAGCAGAGTAGGAGATACAAGCCAGTCTCTCTTGCTTTTCACTCTCTGAAAAAGTAGTGAAAGAAGGAAATAGGGTTTTTTTTCCCTCCCAGAGAGGAGGCACCCTCTTGATGCTGCTGCATCTCATTGGCTTGCTCCACTGCATCATCTCAAAGACATGGCAAGCATCTGCAGAAAGCATACAGTCACAGCAAGAGGGAAAAAGAAAAAATCAGAAGACTCAGATACACAGCCTCCAGAGAAGCACCTCTCCCTGAAGTACTTATGTATCTTACATAACCTCTGCCTCGTGGGGAGCCCTGATAGTCCTGCAGGAGATGATAGAGCCCATAATCACAACAGGTTATTTCTTCCGTAACACAGGCCTTTCCAGAGAGGTGCCGTGATCCAGAAAGTGCCTCAGCAGATTCTCTGCCTGAGGGCTACACTTGGGTGGGGCTGCCTCAGCATGGTCACTTGTCTGTCCCAGGGGTCTCAGCACATTTTTCTTCCTGTGCAGCAAGAGCCAGAGAGCAGAGGGAGCACAGGCTCGCCTTCGGAAACATCTCCATTCCTGGGTTTTGAGCATCTCCCAGACCATGGGTCAGGAGGTGGCAGGCCTAGCCAGGTGCTACAGGATCTGGTCCAGAGAGCAGAAGGAGGCCAAGTTACACAGCTTTGGGAACAGACCTTGGCACCAGGATGTTCTCCTATGATGAGAATTTCAGGTAATTGGCCTTTTTTCCTTGACCTCACTCAGGAAAAGGGCAAGAGGAGGTGAAGAGAGGGCACTGCCAGTCCCGTGTAGGAGAGCTCAGCACGGCCAGCTCTGCTGGACACGTGCAGGGAAGAGCACAGACCTGGAGCAGCTCCTTCGTTCCAGCTGGTGCTCCTTGCTCCCAAAGAGATACCGCGTACAGATTGTGTTACTGTAATCTTAAATACAATGTCTGGGACTTGCCCCTGCTACGAAACCCTGGCTTGAGACAGCCTTTTCCCTCAGTGGTCACCCCTCTACCATTTAGCAAGATCCTTTCTCCCTCGGCAGGCTGAGGGCTGTGGCAAAGGCAGGACCGGTCACTGCTGGCCTGCATTTGGGACTGCTTTGTGCTGAGAGATGACAGGGGAGGGAAGTGACAGGCAGAGGAGCAGGCTGGGCAGGGCGGGGGCCTTGGACAAGTTGCTGCCAGGGAAGTCAACAGAGGCAGAGCTGAGGCTGATGCTGCCAGGCTGCAGGAGGCAACAAGTGCTGTGCCAAACGCCAGCTGCCTCACGAGGTGTTGCTCAAGAGAAGACATTGATCAAGATATGCAACAGAGCATCAAGAAGGCAGGGACAAGCTCTTTTCACTTGTGCCCTGCGACAGGACGAGGGACAAAGGATTCAAACTCGAGCACAGGAAGTTCCACCTCAACATGAGGAAGAACTGCTTTACTGTGAGTGCTACAGAGCACTGGAACAGGATCCTCAGAGAGGTTGTGGAGTCTCCTTCTCTGGAGACTTTCAAGACCTGTGTGGATGACTTTCTGAGTGACCTGCCCTAGGATTTTTTGGTCACAGAATGTTAGGGGTTAGAAGAGACCTCCGAAGATCATCTAGTCCAACCCCCCGGCCAGAGCAGGATGCCTTCCTGTGTGATGTACCCTAGGTGATTCTGTGATTCTGTGAAAGTAAATGTTTTGCAATACATCAGATAGAAAAGAGATAACTTTTTGTTTGTTTGTTTGTTTGGGGTTGTGGGTTTTATTTGTTTTTGTAGGGTTCGGGAGATAAGAATGTTTGTAAGAAATCAGCCACAGGATTGCTTCTAAACATCTTTGCATTACTGTTAGCATTTTTATTAATGATACTGCTGTGTTCAGTCTTAAGGTCAGGAGAAATTACTATACTTACCTCATTTTCTGTAACAGTACATGGGCCAGCCAAGGAAATAACAGGTCAAATCAACCCTGGGAAGCAGCCTTTCTTGAAGTGCACTCATTGAACCCTTTCTAGCTTGGGGTTTTTTTTAGGTTTTGGAAGAAAGCTGTCCCCAGGAGCCAAATCAGTGCTGAAGCTGTGTACAACAGGGCCTCTGAGGGTCTCATCTCCTCTGGAAATGTACATATGCCATCTTCATCAGATTTGAAATACATGTTGAATGGGTTTCTGAAGTAAAGTTTATCTTTCTTTCAAGATAAGCAAATAATACAAAGAGTTGTGTACAGGACAGGCATTACAATCGACTGCTCATATGGTAGCAAATGATTTTGTGGCTTTCAGGGCCAAATTATGGCCCTCCCCTCAGTGGATACCGGGTACAAAATGAGTACCTAGTTCAGTGAGATGATGAGCACGACATGGCAGAGCATCCACAGCTGCTAATGAATCCTCTAAGAAGGGCAACTTGAGGAAGAAGTGCTGTGCAACCCAGATGCACTGTGCCAATCCTGCACAGGAGCAGCAGAGACTTGCTGTGTAAATTCCTGCTGCCACTGCTTGCCTCACACTGAGGGGAAACTGCATGCAAATTTAGCTGAGACTGAGCACAAACATGAAAACCAATATCGTGAAAGTGAAATTTTCAATGTTTTTCATTTTTCTCAGTCTAGTCTCAGGCCATGACCACTGAAAAGGAGTATTTCTTCATTGTGTGGATTAAAAGCTATATATTTTGCCAACAACCAGTATTCCAATCATGGCAGAGTTTCTCCTATGTCCAGTTCCAGACAGGAGGAGGAAAACAAGGCAGATTTTACACAGTTCAGTAAGCAGAACATGGGATATTAAAGTCAGCAGAGCTTGGGATTTTAAAAGTGCATGGATGTTTTGGGTCTAAGACACAATATCAAATAACTTTTGTTTTTCACTGACACAGCTGTTTCATGACACAATGTGGTTCTTATAAGCCAGTTTGACCAGCTTTAAATCGGTAACCTACCAGAGCTGAGTGACATTAGCCAAATTCAGGTAACCAGTGTCAAGACACATAGGCATAAAATGGGGTTCGAACCAAGGGGGACCTTTAAAGATCATGTAGTCCATCTCTGGTGGCTTGGCCAGAGCAGCAAACACATCTGAACCTTGCCCATTGCCAAAGGGATGCCTGCTGCCCTGGCAAGCTGCCCGCTTTGGGCAGAGAAGAGGCATTGAACTTTGTTTGCACAGATGGGTGCTGGCAGAGAGAGGCACTCCCTTTGGTAGAGCTTGCCCCAAGGGGGGAAAAATAATGTTGCATAAATGTTTGGATTTTTTCCTTCACAACATTAATCTTTTTTCCTAGTTCATGAGATTGTGGCAGTAGTAAAACTGCACCCATGGCACATCCCAGAAATGGCCCAGCCACATCTCTCACACCACACAGGGCTCACCATGCATCTTCATGGCTCTCCTGCTCTGGAGGCACAGGAACAACCCAGCTCACGGGGTGCTAAATAGAGACTTTTATTGCAAACCTCCCCCTCTATTTTTTTTACTTTCAGGACTAAGCTCCTACATTCTTCACAGATATCACGGATAACAGGAGCAGATCCATCCCCCTGCCAGTCCACGGTGTTGTCGGAAACACTTGTTTTAACTCAAGGGTGCAAAAAGGGTATGCTGAGGGGTGGGGACTGAAGCCTCATTTCTGAGAAAAGATTAGAATAACAGGAAGGTTTCTATCCCCTGTGGCATATTCCAGTTCATCAAAGAAATCCCCATTCATGTCTTTTCAGAATCACTGTTGATTTTTGAGGTTGCAGTGCTCAGCACTTCCCAGGGGAATGTAAACACTGTATGATGGCAGCTTTAGATAACAAAACACAGACTAGTCAGCAAGTTTTCTAGGTTAGCAACTACAATGGGGTGCTTTAGACCATTCTCCTCTTCTTGAGACTGAAGGTCTGTTCCAACCAGAATGATTCTGTGATTCTGATATTTATCCCCATATGAAAGGCAGCTTTCTCTATTATGTACACATAATTCACCCTCTTTAGAAATGCATGCTTTTGTATCCTGTTCCTGAGGACACTGTGACTAGAAAATTCTCTTTGTAGTAATTTGAGAGCCAAGTGGGGGCTTAGTGGAAGTTGTGCCAAGCAGTGGTGGACTCCCTGTTCTTGGAGATATCCAAAAGACATGGTCCTGGGCAATGGGTGGTTGGTGGCCCTTCTTGAGCATGGGACATGGCCCAAATGGTTTCCAGGGGTTCCTTCCGACCTCAGCTGTTTTGTGAGCTATTATTTCAAAAATAAATGTGGAAAAAGTCCAGTAAATCACATAATCATAGAATGCATTCAATTGGAAGGGATCTTAAAGATCATCTAGCTCCAATCCCCCTGCAAGGGCACACTTTTTCTGATGCAGCCCAGGACACAGTTGTCTTTCTGGGCTGCAAGAGCACGTCGTCAGCTCATGTTGAACTTCTCATCAACCAACACCCACAAGTTCTTACCCTCAGGGCTCTTCTCCATCCATAGTCTGCCCAGCCTGTATTTGTGCTTGGGGCACAAAACCTGTCCTCCTGTGTATATCACTACTGTCATAATCAACTCCCTTTCTAGGGGTACCCACGGGGGCAGAACCTTGTCCGTTTCCTTGACTGAATATTCCTACTGTTATTATCATAAAAAGTCACACAAAAAGATCCAGAAGTCACGAAAGGAGTTCATGTCACATCACTCTTCCAGTGGGTAAGATTACACTTTAGATGTAGGTGTACATCTAAATCACTAAATGAAGCCAAAGCTGCTTCTAGCATAAGTTTTTTATATAATGCAAAACAGCACAAGGGCAAATCCAGTACACATCAATGGGAACAGGGTGTTACAGTTATCAGTAAATAGGTACATTTGCTGTAAATTATTACCTCCTATGTGACAGTTGCTAAAGGAAAGGGAATTTCCAGGTGTCCATTGTGCAAAGGATTTGCCACAGCTCCAGAATGCAGATAAGGAAAAAGTCACTCAAAAACACCTCTCTGCTAACCAGGACCAGCTGGCCAAGAATCTAAAAATTCAAGGCAGGGGCTACTCTGTTTTTACTGGCAGTTACTGAAAATTTTTGCAACAATCCTCCTCAGACAGCAGCAAACCAACTCCACCTTTGCAAGGTGCTGAACTACACTACATGGCTGGGCTGGGGAACTGTAAGCCATACATAAGCATACATGGGCATTGAGGAAAAATGTTATTTAAATCCAGTGAAGTTAAGGCAAAATAGTCTGGATTCAGAAAAATATTTGCAATTCAAGGAGCCTAGTGACAGAACATCTGGCTGATGCAATCTAAGCTAAACTTCTTGTAATGATTACTTTGAAATGGAAATTAGTTGTCAAAGCAATAAGGATGCATTGGGGGAAAAATACTATTTTTTCTTTTCATCCCTGTTTTCCTCACAATGTTAGAGAATGACCCTGATTTTAAGGTGAACAGAGTTTGCCAAAGAAGAGAATGGTATCAGTAGGATTGTGTCTAATAAAAAATAAGAAAGGGTGGTCAACCATAAACACCTCTGTGAGAGGAAGAGACCTATTCACAATGACAGCTCCTGTACCAGCTGCTGCTACAGTGCCTTCCTCATTGACTTCCACGCACGTCTTATGGACAATATCTGACAACACCAGAGTTTTTGCAGATGACATTGCAGAAAGATCAGCTTTTGATTCATTGAAGATGTCAGTCACCCCCATCTCTTGTAATACCTCATTGAGGTTAAAGGTGCCTTCAAGCTTGAACTGGGGGAGGTATACCTCCACTTGTGTCTCATACATGTGCTCTGAAGAGGCCCACAGCATTAAATTTTCATGGGTCATTATGCTTTCAATCTAGAAGATGGGGGAAAAAAGAGCTTAAAATAGTTGGGTAGCTTTGAAAATTTTAGATCTCTTACCCGGTCTTAATTCAAAGAGCCAATTTCCAGCCATACTGCCTTACCTGCTCCAGCCCACTGGTAGATCTGTCAGCCATGTCATGTGGCAGCAGGATGATCATGCTCATTGACTTCTCAGCATAAGGGAGTTCAAGGACCTGAGCACCCACCTCCTCAATGTAGCCTAGTTTAAACATGCCTTTCTGATACATCATCTGCACAGGTATCTTCTCATTCTATTTAAAAGAAAATCGTACGGTCACTTAAGCAATTTAGCAGCTAACATTTAAACTTGTTGTAGGTGTAGTATCAGTAGTGAGGGTTTCAGCAGTAACTGCTGTCAGGCTAAACATTCTTTATTTTGTTGCATCTGCAGTGGCACACAAAACATCAGCTTTGGTATGCATAAATAAAGGAGATCGTTATTTGGGGGAAAACAAACAAACAACAAAACTCAACAACTTCCCTGCAAGTGATCAGGTGGTTAATAGCATTCAAGTTGCTTAATAGTGTTCCACTTCCAAACAGATTGATGCTGGTTGGATTTGCAAATCCTAACTTGGACTGAGATAAAGAGATACAGCACTATAAGAATCAGGCTGTCATTTATAATCCTGATTAGACAGGAAGCAATAAATAGATTAAGAGCAAAATCATAGTGTTTCTCAGGCATCCTCTTCTAGGCCTTGTTATCTTGCCTTTTTGTAATGGGGTTGTTCGAAAGCTGTGTAAAGACTTAAGTTTCCTTTTACAGTTAGCTAACTTCTAAAGCAGTGAAAGAAAGATTTTGGTAGATGAGGTGTTTTTAGCAAAAATCCTGCTAGTATTGATTAGCATATTCTTCAGAAAAATCTGTACAGCTTCTCCCTATCTCATATTTGTCTACTGCAGCAGTGCACCAAATGTTCTCAGCTATAGACCATTGTCAATATCCTTTTTCAAAGATATAAATAATACTACAAATGTTGGTACTCAATATGACAGTTTCTTACCAGTGTGTTAACAGTGGAATGCAGCATGATAACTAGAAATATCTGTTTCTCACCCTTTCCTTTGATCTATGAGAAACACTCAAAAGATACTTCTTCCCATACAAAACTCTGCAGTCTGAGATCAGACTTCAATCTATTGGGTTTTTTCATTTGTTATGGATGAGAACTATTATATATGAGAACAATATTGGCACAAGATATGGAAAGAAGACAAAACTGGATTATTGAATTAAATTGAAGTCTTTCCTGTCTGCATCAGTTAGACTAAAATGGCATATACAATGTGCTTGTTAAAGAACTAATTTTGCAGTCATATTGACAATACCTTAGTTAAAAAATGAAGGATTTGGTGATGTCCCTATGGCATGAAAAAAAAAAAAAAAAGGCTAAAAATTAAAATGCAATTAAAATAGACCTTTAAATGTTGCAAATACTCCAAATAAACCAAAATACCCTATAGTAACTTTTCCTTTTTCATATTGCAACTGTATATTTGTAGCTTGTTACTATTTGACTGAGTTTTTTTGGCCTAGCTTCTGAGTCTGGCACACTTTTTTAGCAAAGATTGAACATTTCTGTGAAATACCCTCCTGCCACCTCTACCCAACAGGAGAGACAGGTTAAGATCCTAGCACATTCACATATTACTCATGGGGCAGCTGAGTGCTGGATATTGTGCTTCTGTGTTATGCTTGGCTCCATTGCCCACAGTATCTAGAGTAAATAATGTTAAAGTTTACAGAAGGCAGGTGTACCTGATTCAGTTTAAAATATCTCTGTGCTGTTTTTTGTTCCTCAAACTTATGTTCCCAGGATGCTTTGAAGTAGATTACATTCACCAGCACCAGCAACGCATGCGTATTGATCACACCGGGAGCAAAGAGTTCCTTGATTTTACCTAAAGGAAAATTTGGAAAACACAAGTATTTGCTAGTTGTGATTAAGGCTTTGGACTGAGACTCGATTACTTGTCTATGAACTTAGTTTTTGAGAAACTTGGAAGTCAAGTTCTTGGTTTATTCAAAGGACAGGGACAACATGGGCAAACATGTGGCTGATTCCTCCGCCACACTGTTACTAGACAGGGAGGCCAGTGAGGAGTGGGGTCACCAAATTAGTCAGCTCTCAGTGTCAGTGGCCACACACGCGTGCCAGGTTTTATTAACCATGAGGAAGGAGGCAGCACCACTAATCACATATTTCGGTTTACATGAGGACATCTTTCTCTTTGCACCAAGAGCAGCAGTTAACCAGCTGTGGGACTTCTGACTTTCTACAAAGAGGCTGAAGTTGGAGTTAGCAGGTCCACAGGTTTCATATGAGCACCCAGCACAACAATGGCTCCTGACACTCTGCAAGGTGGCTTCTGAACCTTCAGCCCTCTTACTGAAAGCCAACTGGAGTTAACAGCTCTTTCCCACACCAGTCACATGCCACTCTGCTAGTACAAGGACAGGCTTGGTCAGGAGAGGGGCAACTGATAAATTACAGAAGCCCTCAAATCTATTTGCCTGTCCATCAGTAAGTTCTGGTTTATGTTCAGCCAGAGGATTTAGAAAATTCTCAAACCACTGCTACTGCAGGTCTAGCAAAACTAAAGGAAAATGGCATATATCATGCTTAGTCTAATTAGCAAGAGCCAATGGCCTCTGCTAGCCTGTTAAGGGCAAGAGCTGGTTGATTGTCCCTTGTGTTAGCAAGTCTCACTGGAGGTCAGATCTCTCATCTCTGTGGGCATCACTCTACATATAACCAGGTCCTTGCTTATTCTCTCTTCTCTCCCAGATTGTTCCCAGTGTCACCATGAAGCTCAAAGCTTCCAACCCCTGCTCTCCTGTATCTGCATGTGTGGTGGTTTATGAAAACAATTTGTCTGATCAGGCCTTCTAGGTATTGTTGCAATTATCATGTCAGGCATCAGGGTGGGAAAACAAAAGTATTTCACAACAAACACACCTTTAATTCATAAATAAGTAAGCTGATCACTTACCCTAACATTTGGATGGGAAGAGAAACTATCTTTAAAGGGCATAAGATTGAATGTCTAGAGACATGAGCTTTTCATACCCTGAAATTTCTTTTGTTGAGGCAGCAAAAAAAGGCAGGGATAGTATGTCTATGATTTGGTTTTGGTTTACCTTGTGTCTCTTTTTCAACCCAAGCATTAATTTTTATTCTGGCAGCTTCAACAGCACCTTGAAAGTCCACCATTTGAAGCACTGCTCCATACAGTTCCTTAGAGCACATTAGAAATTGCTGTAGAGCAAAATAAAGATTATTAATTGGTCAACTCTGTTAAGAACTTATTCCCTTTTTAAATAAAACAATGGTTCAGAACTACTTTGGTAAGGGTGAGGGGTCTGTTGCCTCCATAAGGCAAAATATCATTTTGGAAACATCAACTATCTGAAGTTTATTCAGAGAGTCTTCAAATAAGAGATAATCATTCTATGACACAGGGGGGGGGAAAAAAAAAAAGTAAATAAGCTAAAAGAAAGCCATAAGAAAGAGCCTTTCCATTGAGAACTGAATACCTGATGTCCAGATTAAAAACAAAACAAAACAAAAACAAGAAACCACCCACAACACCATCACAGAGAAGATGCAAGATGTGCTGTGTAATAATTAATTATCAAAATAATTCAACAGAATTAGACAGCAAGGCAAAGATGTGACTAGCAAGAGACCCATGCTAGGTAATCTAGAGATCACTCTGCCATCCCCTAAGAAAGGAGTAAGAAGTTCAGCACAGCAGCTCTACACATGAAACTAAGCCCTCTCCAAACTTACTGCCAAACTCATGCCATTTGGAAGCCCAGAAGTAAGTAGCTTACAGAAAGCTTGAATAGGCCATTTTTGGCTCTAGTCACACCTCTGGCTGAATGTAGACATATGCCAAAAGCAAAGAGACTCCTGCATTATTTTTGCTCTACAGCTATTGATATCCACAGGGGGGATACTGAAAGTTGACACTCTCTTCTCTTTCCCACCAGTCCCAGAAGATACACCTCCAAGAAGCACATCACGTGCTCCAAAATATACATGGTGGGGGCAACAGCAAGGATCACATCTCCAGGGAAGCTTGAGGTCAGGGCCACAGCAGTTAGCTGACACATGTAACTTACCTGCTGGAGCTCAAATCCGTGTTGTACAAAGAGGTTGTTAGCCAGGGTTAAAAAATAGCTTTCACCAAGATTTTGTAGCTGTAAAAGCAGTGTCTGGAATGCTCTATGATTAAGGTCCCCATCCGTGTTACACTAGGAATATTACAAACACAACAATTAGGGTTTTCTTCTGAATAGCTTTGGTTGTCAATTTGTGTCTTATTTAGATTACACTATAGGGCTAATTCCTGTTGTGCTGATTTTTAAATCCAAGTGCTCTAAGCCTTATAGCCTGATCATTCTTCAGATGAGATCACTGAAGGATTTGGTATTGACTACATGGAAGACTTGGCCCTTAATAAGGTAACAACCTTGCCTCAGGCTTTTCCTTAGTGGAGTATGCAGACTCTGTGCGTGTGATCTTGTCTCCCTCCAGTGGCAGACTCCAGTGCTTTATAACTACTAACCTACCGTGCGGTGAAGAAAAGGCTTCTGAGCTGCCCACCCGAGGAGGTACCTGTGAGAGGGATGCCTCCCTTTCCCGGCTTCGTTCTGGCTCCATTTCCAAGGCTGCACTCTCAAGTTCAGATCCAAGGCTCATTCTTCCTAAATCTTTCCCGATATGGAGCACCTGTAGTGGAAGATGTCAAATTATGGCTGTTGTAACTAAGATAAAAGCATTTTTCTTGTTTAAAAGATTTGCTATGCTCTCCTGGATAAATGTGTAGAGTTATGAAAGATATTTTCTCAGCTTTGGTCAGGCTGAAATGACAGGCTTGAAATTGTTCATATATTCATGTTCAAACTCATGTTTCTATATGAGCAATCCAAGAAGAACTTGCACTTAGCCCCTTAAAAAGCTACTCTCCTCTACCTCTAAATATTTACATTTTATTTGTATTTTTATTGCTACAGTTACCTTAATTTTCAAAACAAAAACTTACCTCAGGCAAAGAGACAAAAATAGTTCTCTAGATGAAAACATCAAAAGTGGCCTTACTTAATTTTTGCATCAGCTTAGGAAATATATCAAAACCAGTGTTCTCAATGGAAACCAGTCTTTTTTTCTAATGTGCAAATATCTCACTGAAAAATTTCCAGCAGCTTCTCCATCATAAAAATGCTGCATCGTTTATAGACTTTTTTATTGAGGGCACTGAATCCCCATGGCTTTCCTAAAATAAGCAAGAGTCACTGTGTATTTGGTTTATGTCAGAAGGTCATGGTAGCCATGGGGCTGCAGAGGTGGCTTATCTGTGACAAGATCAAGGGCTGCCCACATTTCAAACATAGCTGGTGCCAGCTGGCTCCAAAATAAGTTGATTCTGCTTTGAGTAATTAATGAGTTATGTCCCTGTCCTTATCTTGACCCACAGGCTTTTTCATCTTATTTTTCTCCCCCTGTCCTTGCTGAAGAGGGGGAGTGATCAAGTGGCTGGGTGGGCACCTGGCAGCCACCCGCCAAAGTCAACCTCCACAGCTTGGGAACCTCAAGAGGTGGACACGTCTACCTTGGCTGCAGGTGACCCAGCAGGCAGACTGTGCACATGGCAGTGTTAGGATGCCATAAATGAAGATCTACTAGTACAAAGCCAGCTAGTGAAAAGACCTTCTGCCTTAGAATTATTGGTCTTTTACCACTCATGGCTACAAAAAAGAGAAGAGGAATTGTAGAAAGTAGAGCTTGCATTGCAGAAAGTAAAGCCACAGCAATCAGAGAGGTGGTCTTCACTCCCTCCCTGCCCACCTGGGTCACTGTGAGCTCTGCAGATGAGACATTTTGATTCTTGAATGTCATAAGTGATGATAAGTGAGGTAATGCTTCCTGCCACCCAGGTGCAATCACTTCAGGTTTCTGCAGCTCTCCCAAGTACCCACCCAGACTCACACTTTCAGGATTCTCATAGAAACCTGGAGAGGAAGCACCTGCCTGTAATTATGAAGCAAATTCTGACATTCTGGCAGCAGGCTGAGGAAAGCCAGAGCACCTTGCTGTGGAGTGTCACCTCCTCTCATTCAGCTCTTGCTATTGAGCCTGCTTGAGGGCATGGTGTGACTCACACAAGCAGATGGCAAGGATCATAGTGCACCAAGCACGACTGTGAAGGCAGCACCTGTGCTTGCATTCATGCTTGTTTCCTCTGACACCCTCACACACGTGTCCTGCTAGGATGCCCAAAATTTCATTAAGGGAACAGCAGGCAATGTGGAAGTATCTCGGCATGTTTTATTAGTACTTACTTTCTCTATCTGAGCAGCAGTGTTGTTTTTTGCACCTAGATAGATCAGGGCCAGGGCAACAGAGATACTCATTGGAGAAAAAATGATGTTTTTGTCCTTCACGTTTTTGTTGAGCTTATTGTAGAGATCCAGGCAAAACTCAGTAATTGGTCTAGAAATGGAGCCCATCATGAAGCAGCTGTTGGCTGGGAGCACAAAAGAAAGAACAAAGTTAATGCAGCTTGTTGCTGAGCTAGATCACAGTGGGAAGCATCTATCTGCCCTGATATTTTTTTGCACTGGTTGCTAATTAACAGAAAATTGCTAAATTCTGAGAGTCTGAAACTGCCAACTCTGCACACATCTGTTGGTCCATGCTACACAGCAGGAGCAAGTTTTCTGGGTGGCTGACACTCCAGAGCGCTGTGCTGCCATCCAGTGTGACCTGGATAGGCTGGGGAACTGGGCAGAGAAGAACCTAATGAGGTTCAACAAGGGCAAGTGTAGGGTCCTGCACCTGGGGAGGAAGAACCCCAGGCACCTGTATAGGTTAGGGGTGGACCTGCTGGAAAGCAGTTCTGAGGAGAAGGATCTGGGAGTCCTGGTAGATAGCAAGTTATCCATGAGCCAGCAGTGTGCCCTTGCTGCCAAGAGGGCCAATAGAATCCTGGGGTGCATAAGGAAGAGTGTGGTCAGCAGGTCAAGGTAGGTCATTCTCCACCTCTGCTCTGCCCTGGTGAGGCCACACCTGGAATACTGCATCCAGTTCTGGGCTCCCCAGCTCAAGAGAGACAGGGAGCTACCAGAGAGAGTCCAGCAGAGGGCAACCAAGATGACAGGGACTGGAGCATCTGCCTTATGAGGAAAGGCTCAGAGAGCTGGGACTCTTTAGCCTGGAGAAGAAAAGGCTGAGGGTAGACCTTATTAATGCCTGTAAGTGTCTAAAGGGTGGGTGCAAGAAGGATGGAGCCAGACTCTTTTCGGTAGTTCCCCATGAGAAGACAAGGGGCAACGAGCACAAGCTGGAACTTCAGAAGTTCCATTTAAATGTGAGGAAAAACTTCTTTACAGTGAGGGTGACAGAGCACTGGAACAGGCTGCCCAGGGAAGTTGTGGAGTTCCTTTCTCTGGAGATATTCAAGATCTGCCTGGATGCAGCCCTGAGTAATGTGCTCTAGGGGATCCTGCATTAGGAGAGTTGGACTTGATGAACTCTAGAGGTCCCTTCCAGCTCTGACAATTCTGTGATTCCATGATTCTGTGTGAAAAGAAAAGCATACACTCCTACCTGCTTGCAAACATAGATATGAGTATCTGTGGTCTGTTTCCAGAAAAAACACTTTATTTAGGGGATCATACACAGCCACACTATAAAGAGAAGGCCCTCACATCTCCCACAGCATAGATCTGGCTGGCTTTAGCTTTCAGCCTGCATCAGGATGTGTGGGTGGAGTCCATAGGAGGATGCCAGAGGTCCTTTCTGTGGAAAAGATGGGTGGGTGCACAGCAGGTGGTTATCTCACTGCTCACAGAAAGCCATGGCACAGCAGCTGCTCTTTCTCAGACCTGTGCTCCCGGCTGCTGCTGCTGACAAGGCCATGTTAGGTGGGGAGCTCCAGATTGTGCCACCAGAAGGCTAAGGGTAGGGCAAAGATTAACTTCAGGAATTTTCATTAGCAGAGCTCTTGTGCAGCCTGCCCTGGGCTATCAGTGTCCACAGCTACTTTGAGACGGGTCTCTAGAGCCTTCTTGAGAAAGGGGCTCCTTTGTGCAAGGGACCCCCATCCCCTTCCAGCCAATGCTCCCCTGCCACCCCACTCCCCCACTGTGGCCCCAGACCTTCTACCACAGCCACAGCCCCCATCCCCCGAGCCTGCCCTTCACAATACCTCGTGCTGTCCTCAGTGCTGCAGAGCACACACCAACTCTGGCTGAGCTATGAGCCAGACATGAACTTTGCATGAGAAGCTGAGGCCCAGGCACCAGAGCGAGGAGAACATAGAGTTGACATGGCTCAGCTGAGATGCTGCATTTGTCTCTGCAAACCATCTTAGCCTGCAGCAAATGCCAGACAATGGGAATGAGCTCAGCTGACAGTAAACCAGATTTAGCCTGAGAGACATTGCTGCAGTGGCTTGAAAGAGCTGAGAAGTTGCTGAATACATGAAGGTGCCACATATGGCAAACGGGGATGATTCTTGCCTTTTTACTAGCTTGAAAAGCACAGCAATAATCAATGCTTCATCATGTTTCTGACTGCTGCTCTGTGGAAAGAACCTGCGATGCCAAAAGAGAAAGTTCATATACATGCTTCATACTGAGACATTTGTTTTACTCCAGTAAAACTTCACATAAAGTACTTCACATAAAGACCTAATACAAATGGGAAAAACAGAGGAGAAATACCCAAAAGGTTCTCTGAACAAACAAATTAAAGATGAGTTATATCTCATTAATTCTGAAAACAGCTGTTCTAGTTCTGCTGTTTGTGTCTCTGTATGTTTGTCTTTCGTTTTGCTTTTAATAACACAATCATCTTACCACCAAAAAAAAAGTGCAGTAAATAGTAATTTCTCTTCCCTTCCACCTTCATTAAGTACTATCCAGAACCCTTTGAAAACAAAACTCATCACCTCTTTAGTGCTGCTGTAGTGTTTGTATTACTACTGTTCCACGCCTCTTGAAAGATCTGGAAAGGAGCTGTGAAATCGTTCAGAGTGAATGTAGGTCATGAGGCATATTGTAGGTGTGCCCAAACCTCAGAACAAGTCAAGGAGGAAAAAAAGAGTGAATAAACTTTCTCAGCAGGGAGGAGGCACCTCCACCTCCCCCTGCAGGGAGAGGACCTACTGCCAAGCAAGGAGGGAGTACCCAGGAGCTGGGAACAGGTTTTAAAATGGAGTTCCTTGCACGTGGAGGTGGCCTTTAGAAAAAGGTCTTTAGAAAAAGCAGCAGGCTGTCGTCAGGGTAACGTCAAGGTGCAAACACTACAGCCAAATTCATGATTTTGTCAGTGGGAACTATTTAGAGAGCTGCCCTGGAAACCCAAAGTGAAGGAGGGGAGTGTGGGCTGGTGGAGGAACTTTCTTACTACAGAATGAAAGGATGTAGTGGACTTTTTAAATCTCAACCAGGGAGGGCACAAGCATATGCATTATTCCATACCATAAAGCCATGTGTATAATTTGTGTAATCATTTAAGCAGTAAGAGTTTTGGGGTTACTGCAAGGACACTGGAGTCTGGAAAACACTTACGTGGTGGACAACAAATAGCAATGTTACTTTTTAAAAACCTTGGAGTGGTAAGGAGAGAAGAGAAAAGATCAAAGAAGTGTTCCAGGAAAATCACAGCTGCTGTTCTGCACTATCCAAAGTGTCTGCACTGAACATTAGCGATAGTGCAGAGACAGCAAGGTGAGTTGGGGCTTTACAGCTGACGAAGGTAGATGCTCTGCATGGTGTTCAGCAGCTGTTAACATAGTCCAGCAGATAGAAATTGCTGGTGCTGTTATAGGTGAGAAAGAAGCTACCAAGGAAAAGAGCTTCCTTCAGAAGAAATCACTGTACACCAGAGACCTTGTTAAGATGACAAACTCCTTCCATGGCTGTGTGAAATGAGGAACAGTCCTTTTATATGACTATCCATTATATGTTCTCTCTTTACAGTTTGTTTTCAGCTAAGGGTAGATGAAATCAGGATAAAAATTCTCAACAAATAAAAAGCTGTGCTCAAAGCTTTCCTAATTAATAGGTGAGTTAGATTACATTATGCAGTCAACAGGAGGAGGCAGTCAGTAAGGGGAGAGAGGCTAAGAGAGCTGTAGCCTTGTTTTTAAGGTAATTCTATATTTAATACAAGGTAAAGCAAGAAGAAACCTGTTTTCCCTAATGCCACATGATAATTACCATTGCACGCTTTACTTTTTCAATCTACTTCCCATTAAGGTGCTTTAATGCATATTCATTTCTCATGCACAAAGGACAGAAATTACAACGTGTCTATCCTAGAAAAGGAGACCATGCCAGGTAATACTCCTCACATGAAAAATCTATGATTGGTAGAAGTGACTTTCTTATTTTTCATGACCATCATACAAAAACATGTTTCCAAGGGTTTCTGTGCTGATTTGGAGTGAAAGGGACAAGCAGTACATAAGAAAAATGAAACTTCCTACAACACAGAAATTCTAAAACCTATGTGACACAAAACATTCCCAAAGTAACATGGTTTAAATTAAATATCGATACATTTCAGTATAAAATAACTTTTCAAGGTTACCAAGTTAATTTTCTAAACAACTTGGCCTCTCAGTCTGCTACTTTTATGCCAAAAAGGGCTTTTTCTGACTGTTTTCATTATTTTATATTCATCTGTACCTCCAGGATGTATCTTTTCTACCTCTTTCTAGGCCAATTATCCCTGCATAAACAGATGTGGATGTACCTTGCCCTGTCACAGGCTCTAGAGTGGCAAGTGATTTGCTCTGTCTGTGTGCAGCTGCACAGGCTTCTCAGCAAGCTTCTAAACATCAGTGCCCAAGAGCTAATATGTTAATAGCATCCCCACTAACAAAACAAAATCTGAATACCACTCCACCCTTCCTATTTTATATAGTCATTGTTTAACAGCATAAACAATCCCCTGGCAGTAAGAAACAAGGTATAGGGGAAACACCTCAGAACCCAGCCAAAGAGCTGAATGCCCTCTTTCTCATCTAGTGAAGATTTCAAGGCTTTGTCTTATGCCATGGAAAACCAAGGAAAGAAAGGAAACTAACCCACTTAGTGGGTGAGTTTGCCCAGGTCATCTGCACCATCACTTTATCTGAAGCCCATTTTTACCAGAGTGGGTAGAGATGTTCTGAAAGAGCCTACTCTTTTGGAGATGAAGGCAGAAAAACATCTGCTTTCTGGTATAAGCCAGTGAGCTGATTTGTCCTGTGCCAGTCAGAGCTTTCTGGATGGCCAAAGAGGTCCTGGGGAAATTTCAGAAAAAAAGTCTGTGAAATTTAGGCAAAAAATCTTTGGATTCATAGCTTTGGACATGTGTTCCTAAATTCCTCATCTATGTTCCACTGAAGACCAGCTCCCTTTGTGTGAGCTCTTGAGCCACTTGGATTTTAACAATGTGTTTTCCTACCTGCAGCCTGTAAAGGTATTTCCCTCTCTGTCCCATCTGTATACATGATGTTATTTTACTAACCTGTAGACTACTTTGGATCTGCCAAAAGAAAAAAAAAATTAAAAAATCACAAGTTATTTTGTCAAGCAAACAAACAAAGAAACAAAGATTTATTTACCTTCTTGCCTGAAGAGGTTAAATGAAGAGCACAACAGCTGAGCACTGGAGCACGTTCTTGTGAATACTGTATTGCAAAAAACTCTTATGGGAACGTACGTCCTCTAAGCAATTGTTGATGATAGCAGCATGTTGCAATTTAATGCAAATGCCATCAACATGAAGTTTCAAGCAGAGGACTGAGAAACCTGTATCTAGCAATACACTAATAGTACTTCTCTCAAAGCTGTCCAACCAGTTTGGCCAGCAATATCTGCTCTTAGCATCTCCTGATTGCAGTGCCAAGTCGTCCTGAGCTGCAAAACTGGGCATTAACCCCAGAGATCCACTGCTGCACTGCTGTGTATAATCCCTTTCAAGTTTGATGGGGTCTGGAGTGGACACAGGGGAGTGCAGCATTTAATTCCAGGATTCAGAGAAGCCTTGTTTGGAGCTGAGCTTGCTTGCAGAGATAAAGCAAATGAATGGGAAATTTATGAGCTTTACATTGCCTGAAGCCCTCTCAGGTAAGGAGTCAGCTTTATGTGTACTGAAGGAGCTTAATTAGGGAGGGAAATAAGTGTTTCCTTGAACTGTAAAAGGAATCTCCAGCCAGGGGGTACTCAAATAATTTGAGTGAAGAATAAAAGAATACTAGGAGTGATTGATCACTTGATTTATGTCTCCAGTGTAAAGTGAGATGGAAGTAAAGAGATGTGAAGCAGGGAGCTGCACCAGCACAGTGTTTGATCTCCCTAATCAGCACCACTGAGCTCAGGTGCAACTCAGTCTTATGGCAGCTGGACTCAGGAGTCAAAATTAAGTCCTCTGAGGTTGTATATGGCTTTGCAACCCAGAAAATTTTCTGTCTTTCCTTTCTCACCTCTTTTTTCTCCTACAAAGCATAAAACTGGCTTTGGATCCATCAGATATTTGAGGGATCAGACATTGTAAGGGGAGAAAGAAGGAAAGAGGAAGAAGATCTCCCAGCACCATCTTGTCCTTCCCACACTCCCCCTCTAGTGTTGAAGGTGGGCCACCCTCTTCCTCATGGGCAGCTCCCACCAGCTTTGCTGTTCCCTGCTCTTCTGCTAAGTTCTTAGCCTGGCTGCCCAAGCTCCAGTGCCCAAGTGCCCATCGAAAAGAGAGATTTGTAAAACGTGTAAACCAAGATGCAACAATAAAATTAGTGGGGTTTTACCTCATTATTTTTGTATTTTAGTCCTTCCACTTGCCCTTCACATCTTTGTTTCTGTTGTTCTTTCCTGCGTGTTTCTGTAGTGTTCCTTAGATTCCTCCTCAGTTCTTTCTGTCTCTTTTTCTGTGGGTTTTTTTTACCTATATTTCTGCACATTGCCATATCATGTATCATTTCTTCCACTGCCTTTACGAGTCCTAACCCCTTTTCAGTGGCAGTCTGTCATGGTCTGACTCAGGATCTGCAATTGAACCAGTGACAACAATGCTCTCGATCCCCTCCCCCTACCACCCAGGTAGGGAAGGCAAAAGATAAGGAGAGAGACTTTCTGGATTGAAAACTAAACGAGACAGCTCTAATCAAACACTAATGACAAAAGAAAATATGTACCATTATACACAGGTATGTGCAGGAATGTGCAATCCTCTATTGCCTGCCTCCCTATTGGAGGGCTGCAGATACAGCTCTTTTGCTCCTCTAGCAGCTGAGGCCACAGAGCAAAGCATCCTTGATGTTTCAGCACTTTCAGATGTTTCAGAATAAACATTCCAGTATTATCAGTCCACTAGCTGGAAAACTTGCTCCTAGCTAAAAGAGAGCTCACTGAAGAAGAAAAAAGAAAAATCAGTAAAAAGGAAATTGTCTTCATCCTGGCTCAAACCAGAACGCAGTCCAAGTACTTCTGAGTATCTTTCAAGACTTTTGTCCTTCCAGTCTCTGTGCTTTCCCCTTCCCTCCTATACTAACATTGTTCCTCCACTGTTTTATTTTACTGGCTCTTTACACATATCCCCACAGAACTTCCTTTACATCAGTTTAACTGTTTTGCCTCAGGAAATGCTGATGTATGTGCAAATTCTGTCTTTTCTGGGCCCTTAGGATAGCATATTCAGGGTTCAAAACTGTATTGCTCTTCCAGTGGGGCAAGTTTGTTCTGTGGAGCATTTTTCTACTTTCAAAACCAAACTGTTCTTCCTCACTGTCTCAGTTTGGCTAGTTGTTCTATCACCTGACCCCACTCTAGAAGGAGAATCAGAAAAAGGGAAGGAGACCCGTGGGTCGAAATTAGAACAGATGTAATAGAATTATAATAGTGAACAGGAAGGCAGCCATGGCAGAAGCCCTAGACATCTCCACAAACTTCCCGGTTTATAGTGATGGTGAATGGTATGGAATACTTTGGTTGGTCAGCTTGGATCAGCTAGCCTGGGCTTGCCCCTCCCAGCCCACTGCTCCTGCATGGCTCAGAACTACCCTTCACCCTAGTTGCTATGGAAATTTGCATGCCAAAGCTCAGTATAGACTCATAGAATGTTTTGGGTTGGAAGGAACTTAAGAAGATCATCTAGTTCCAATCCTCCTGCAAGGGCAGAGACACTTCCCACCAGACCAGGTCGCACAAAGCCCTTTCCAACCTGGCCTTGAACACTTCCAGGGTGGGGGCATCCACAACATCCCTGAGCAACCTGTGCCAGTGTCTCAGCACCCACACAGTGAAGAATTTCTTCCTGATGTCTAACCTAAATCTACCATCTCCCAGTTTAAAACCATTATCCCTCGTCCTGTCACTACACACCCTGGTAAAAAGCCTCTCCCCAGCTTTCCTGTAGCCCCTTCAGGTACTGGAAGGCTGCTATAAGGTCTCCTTGGAGCCTTCTCTTCCCCAGGTCGAACAGACCCAACTCTTTCAGACTGTCTTCATAGGAGAGGTGCTCTAGGCCTCTGATCATCTTTGTGGCCCTTCTCTGGACTCACTCCAAGAGCTCCATGTCCTTCCTGTGTTGCATCATCTCTTTTGTTCTCACAGAGTTGGACTCTGCAGCCTCTTAAAGCTACAGTTCCTCTGAACAGAAAAATTATCTAAAAATTCTGTCCCAGCAAAACCAGGACACTCACAGAAAACTTGTGTTATCACAAGACATGAAGATGTACTCCTTCCCTTATACAAAACGCTGGGTGCAGGAAGTGGGCAATGACTATGCAGCTGAGCAAGTGATGAGATGACTAGACACACAACACTGCAATTTGCAACTGCCTTGCAAAAGCCAGCCATGGCTTGCTTTTTTCCATCAGGGCCGTCACCCATCACCAGATAGTAATGCTCTGTTGAAAGGTTAGGTGGAGCACCTTGGAAACCTGAGCAAGTCCTCAGCTATGTTCACTTTCTCCATTGTAACCAACGCCTTTCAGCATGAAAGTGTTCCTATACACAAGCTCCCACACACGTTTTCCCATGTCCTTCCACGCAACTTCTTGCCCAAGGCCCAGAAGCCAGCATGGGTGGAACCAAACAATAGGATGTGACAGCATTTCTCACACCAGAACCTTACTGATACTTCTCCCCGTCATGTTGCTAGAGAGATAGGTTTCCTACTGGGACTGGTAGAGAGAAGAGGCAGAAGTGAAAAACGAACCCAAGCTTTTAATGGGAAGTCTACACCATTTATAAATGACCAATGAAAGGGTTCACCTTCTGTAGACTAAGCTTTGCATCTCTAACGTGCTTGCCTTGCATAGGCTAGGATACCATGGCATCAGTCAGGAGGTGGAGAAAGATGGGCCCCACCCTGAGGCAGTGTTTCTCTCTGCTTTCATGGGATAACCCTTCCTAACAAAGCTATCGTGAGGAACTCCCTGAGAAGATTTCATTATATAAATTTGTGTGGATGTGCTAAGTGCTCTGTGAGTTTGACCTCCGCCAATTGAAGACTGGCTCATGAACTAGAATGCTTTCAGAACCCCAAAAACCTGAAAGAATGATGTCTGACCTTTTCCCCTTCGGTAAATCTCACCCCGGCAGAAAAAGAGGGGTAGGGCAAACTGTCAAAGGTTCTCATCAGCACAGGCATATCAGTAAGTGTGGTATGGCCAGCGGGACAACTGGAACAACCTGACCAAGAGTCAGTGCCCAAACACAAACTGTACAGAATATGGGTAACTGTAGTCCTTCTTGCCTATGGATGGACTGCCTGTGCAGCTGCTTAGTCAGTTGTCAACCCCACGTGCAATGCCCTGGCCCACATCCTGCAGGGGAACCAGTAGAAACCACAGTGACAACAGCTCTGGATAACTCTGAGCCCAGCCTCCAAAACAGATCAGACAATGATGGGGTGCATAAAACATTTCCCAGTCATTCAGCTGTCACTGAAGTTATTGAGCTGGTAAGGGTCTTTGCAGGCAATTTGTTTTCAGACAGGATGAGCTGCAAAGTAATTGTTATATGTTGCATTATTCTTCTGACAGCTATGCATATATCAGGACACCTGATCTATTTCAGCAAAGAATCCCAGAGGTATTCAGGATCTCACCTCTCATTGGTTTTGGTGGAAGTTGGTTCCCTCAGTACCTTAAAAGACATGGGCCAATGACTCCAGTTAACCCTTTATTATTAAAATGTGTTAGAGCTTACTAAAGGTCCACAGAGAGAAAGAAACTGGCAAAACTAATGAATCATCGTGACTAAAGGCTTTTCACGGGTTGGAAAGGTCAAGAATCAAAACAGAAATCCTGTCTTCAAACTCACAATAACCACCATGCTTTTATCTGCTGTTAGAAGTATGCATATTAGGAGTCACATATTTCCACTTTGAAATCTCTTTCCAGTTTCTTTCAGACGTGCAGCACTTAGAGGAATTCTCAAATAAAATACTCCAATTTTTTTAAGTTACATAATTGAATTCTCTGTATATTGTGACCAGCTAGTAACATAGTCCTTACTGGGAATGATCATCATGTGGTCCAGAAGGGCAATCCAAACATTGTTTTAGTTTTTTATTGTGACTTTATGGCTTAAGTGAATCTGTCCATTACCATTCCTATCATTTATTAGAGGTTAAGGAATAAGAGTGAGCACACAGACTGACACTGGAGGTACTGCAGACATTTGACATGGGTTTTATAGTGTTTTATTCTGAACAGTAGTTAGGTAAACCAGTACTGAACATATGCAGCAGGCAGTCTTTAGGTAGAAATGAAATCTAATTACCATGATTTCCTATGGGATTTGGAGACTGTTAATTACAATTTTAATCTCTCTTAAGTTGAAGTCTTTATTTCTCTCTCAGGCCTCAGACATTAAGTAATTGTATGGAGTCTCCTTAATACTGAATCCAGATCTAGAAATGGCAGATAATCTGTGTGTGAAAATTGTGGTACTTCCAGTATTAGTCCAACTGCTTTCTCTCCTAGAATTGCATAATGCTCTTTTTCTTAGGATATATGCAATAGGGCTCCTCGTAGCTGCTGTTAACTGGCTCCCTCCTTCATTTCTGAAGGGTGATGTGCCAAAAAATCCCATGCAGATGAGTCCAGCCTCCCCAGTCTATGAACTGACATGCCCTGTGCTGAAGAGTTTTTGAGGTACACATTTTGTCACCATGACTGTTGCCTCTTGCACCCACAGATCACAGTGCAACCGCTGTTTCACAGATGCAAACTCTGATGCTGGCCTGAATGGTCTTGCTATGCCACAGAACATGGGAACTCTTTCAGTAGGCATTGGTAGGGCCTGGTAGGGCACCCTGGACCACCAAAATGTAGCCAGGTACAAGGGGAGGGCTATCACACCACACGTCCAGACTTTCCTGTTCCAGGCAGGAGGAATCCGCAGAGCATGGGTCATGAGGGTGAGTGGTTTGGCTAGGGAGCAACACTTCCTCCCAGAGTCCTTTCCAAGTCCTGGTCGATCTAAACCAGGCTCTCAGTTCATTTCATTTTGGGAAAGAGATGTCACAAAGGAACGAAATACACTTGTTGCTGAGGCTGGGATACTTCTCAGTAAAATAATATGTGTTCTTCACAGTAGGAATCCTTCAGCTTTAGGGGATGAAACATAAAGAGATAAACTATTTCTGCTGCAGATGTAGAGTACATCGTATTACCCAGCTGATTTATGAACCTCTTAGATTTCCTTTCAAGGGTAATAGTCAGGATGCCAAGCTTTACAGGAACATGCACCACCATAAATGTAATTGTGCTTTTTCATAATACATACACTCTGCTTAAGGGGAACAGAACTGGCCCAAAAGAATTATGTTGCGAGTTTTGTTGTGCCTAAACAGAAAGATAAATGGGTGGTCGGCTTTAAATTCATCTTTGTGTTGCAGAATCCGATATCCTGGTACTTCTCGGGAATCGCCACCTTGTTCATTTACTTCCAAAGATACTTTATGGATGATTTTTGACAAAACCACACCTTTTGTCTCACACATCTCAGAGAAATCTGACGCGCTCTCATTGAAGACATTTGTCATTCCCAAGCTTTCCAGAAGTGGCTTAAGGTCATGATCACTTTCCACGCTAAACTTTGGAAGAAATACATTCACTTTGGTGTTGGCCATCATGCTAGGATTGGTCCACTGTAATAATGTCTCAGGAGTAAGTGCCTTTGCCAGCTGAAGACATAAAGGAACAAAGAAAATTAATGAGCAGTCCAAAGAAAGAACAACAACAAAAAAGACCATTCCTGAACTTCCCACTCCTATCAAGCCCCAAAATAACAAAGTCCAAAAGGCAACCTTTGCTTTGGAATTCACAGCTGTAGCATTCAGGGTTAACATAGTCTCAGTTACAGTGATGCAAGTAAGATTTAAGGACAGGCCTCTAGAGCAACTCCACACTAGACCTGCATGCTCTGACTGTTAGCCCCTTACAAGCTTCTGATAGGCAGTCACCTCACCAACCATGTGAAGGAACCTGAGAAACACAGTCCCTACCCTGGTTACACCCGGCCAGCTGGTACATCCAAAGGTCTTGATTCTGGACCCCACAGAGTAATGAAATCGCTGGTCTTTAGGACAGAAAAAGCCTGCAAATCCAGAGCCTGAGCTCCATCAAACATGCAGCTGTTTGAGCAATTTTTTAAAAACTAAGAAGCAAGGAGGCAGAATTTGAGGCCAAAATAAACTGGTATCAGGGAAAACCTCACTTTCATTTTAAGATATGCATGTTCTGTAGTTTACTCCTACATATAAATGTAGCTTACAGCTGCAAAGGCAGATTCCTCCTGCCTTTAAAATGTACAGCCAGTTGCAGCAAATTACAAAGGAGACTTGCATGATCGTCTGTCTCTTAAGCCTTAAACTTTCAAGAGAGGTGAAAACATGCTCTAAAATTCTCATAGAGAAGTTGTATAAGAAACTGTTTTACTTTAGGGAATGCCTTTTAATTTTTAAATTTATGTGCAATTGTAATCAAGAAATGGCTCATTTTCAGGTACCTCTGCTCAAGATTAAAACTTAGAGAAGCATAAGACCTTAGTAAAATCACTTATGGATACACATCAACTGAAAAAAATTATTACACCAGGGTAAATAAAGACAGCACTACTGAGTACCCAGTATGACTTAAAGCCCTTTACTATAGCAAGAACAAAAATCTTCAGATGAAAATTATTTGGGGGGTCCAGATAAACTGATGCAGAATCCTGACATGCTTCATGGGCATCTTCTGCAGTTTACACTGTTTCAGTGCACACCATGTCTAAAACAAAATCCTGTTCACAACCTTACACTTGGGCATAGTAGAAACAATGATTCACAAATAGGACATCAGGAAAAGAGAAGCAGAATGAGAAGGTAAATTCCCAGGAAACTCAGTTTTTATTTCCTTCCATGTAACATCTAATTAACAAAAGTCTTCCCTAAGCATATGGCATTATAAGCTGCTGTTTCCAAGGGAAGCATCATGGCAATTCTATTTTTTTCTCTCACCTGTTCCAAGCCAGTGGTCTCATCTTCAATCTCTTTGGGCAGCAGAATGAGCATGCTTATATGTTTGTTAAGGCATGGAAGCTCAAGGATGGCAACATTTAATTCTTTTACATAGCCCAGGCAAAAAGTAGCTTCGAGGTTCATCATTTGCACTGGTTTAGTCTCAGTCTGCAAAACAGAGGAAACGATGTAGCATTCCTTTTAACTCACAAAGAAGATGGCAAGAGAGGAAAGCTTGTAAGCTTGCATCGAAGTGGTACGTGGAGTTAGCACCAGGGAATTTGTTGGCTTTCATGGGTAATATTACCAGCTGTAATAGACCCTCTGTTGGCTTTTTACATTAGGCAGCTTTCCAAAGAGAAGTGGAACAGAATTCTGTTTAATGCAATAGCAACATATTGGAGATGTGCCTTAAAAGAGAAATATACCTAATATCGATGGCCCTTCATGCCTGTTTCACTGAGTGCTACATACTATACTGTCTACAGAGCATCTTAATGCCAGCAAGTATCAAGCACTGAGCACATCTCAAAAGTGAAGGTCAAGCTGTTCATATGAATAATTGATATTTTGGTTCAGGCGCTGAAACAGAACAAGAAAAAATTTCACACTTAACTGAATTCCTATCATAGAATCACAGAATCCTAGGGGCTGGAAGGGACCTCGAAAGATCATCTAGTCCAACCCCCCTGCCAGAGCAGGGTCACCCAGAGCACATCACACAGGAAGGCGTCCAGGAGGGTTTTGAATGTCTCCAGAGAAGGAGACTCCACAACCTCTCTGGGCAGCCTGTTCCAGTGCTCTGTCACTCTCACAGTAAAAAAATTTTTTTTTTTTTTTGCATTTGCTTTTCATTAATGAAACAAAACTCTTCATTTCATTTTTACAAATGAAGAGTTACAAACTGTTCTGTTCACCTGGAAACTGATTTAAAATTCAAATTCGATAGGAAAATGTTACTCTAGGAAAACAAACAAACAACAAAAAAAACTCGAGATATTTCACTTTAAAGTTTTTGTATTGATTCTATAATTTTAAAAACTTTCTTAGCTGAAACTGTTGGCTGATGTGATAATTTATTAATATTTTCAATGAAACCAAAACTTCACTTTTTCTCATGCACATACATATATATGTATATATTTATGTATATATTTGGAGTACAATATCTTCATCTCACAAGCGTTGCCCAGCTTTACATCTTGGTTTAAAGCTGACTGATCACAATATTAATCACTGGACACAGATTTTTTAAGACAATAGCCATGGGTGCTGCACCCACTTGGACCTCATGGCTAAGCAGGGCTGATATGCAGAGGGCTCCAGTCCTGAGCCTGACAGGAAAGAGGGAGATTGATGAGGCACCGTGGCTGAAGAGGAAAGCACAGGGCCAGGCACTCAAAGTTTGTATAGTCTTGAGTGGAAACAGTGCTCTATTTTTTTATTAGTTTTTTTCAGAACATACCTTGTTGACTTTAAAAGGACATTCTTTGATCTCTGCCTCTGGGAACTTCTTCATCCAGTTTGTGACAAAATAAGCTGCATTAACTAGGAGGATCTGAGTCTGGTCACTTATGCTACTCTCATTCAAAATACTCTCCATTTTGCCTGTGAACAGGTTTAAGACGGTTGTTAATTAAATAATACATTATCAGTATATCAGTTGCTTCAATTGAATATGTAAACATTTCACTGAATTAAAAGATTTGTGTCTTGCACCTCGCAGGAAAAAAAAAAAAAAAAATCTAATGAAAAATTCTAAAAAGAAGCATTTACTTAAGTTTGCTGCACAGTGTTTGAAATGGGATTCGGGATCAAGATCTTCCAAATTATATACTTTCTTGGCTTATATAGCATGGAATCAAAAATATGTCTACTGCTTTTGTTCAGTACCTTAAAGAACGTACCACATTATGAAGTGAAAGTCAATGCGTGTGAGCAAAAACAACATTTGTCATTTGGAGAGCCAGATTCCAGCTGAACAGCTATTCTTTTCTAGAGTGATACATGAGAATAAAATAACCAAAAGAAAAAAAAATGTTGCTATGATTAAAGTTCATAACCAGATACTGCTACAGACTTCAAAAAGGGTATGAAAAAGTTGTGTCATCCCTCTTGCTCTGTTTCAGACTCGTTCAAGCACTGCCCTAAAAGAAACTGAATCAAGAGCACTAGAAAGGCAAGTGCTGCCTTCATGCATCAATTGCATAGGCAGGACAAGGTGCTTCCACACAGCCACCTCTACCAGCCCGGGAAGGACCAGACATGAGGAACTGGTTGGATGGTCAGATCCAGAGGTTAGTGGTCAATGGCTTAATGTTGAGAGAAGTACTGTTTAATATCTTCATTAGTGATGTTGACGGTGGGATTGAGTGCACCCTCAGCAAGTCTGCAGATGACACCAACAGAGTGGTGTAGTTGACACACTTGAGGGACAGAACGCCATCCAGAGGGACCTGGACAAGCTCAAGAAGTGGGCCTGTGTGAATGTTAGGAGGTTCAACGAGGCCAAATGCAACACCCTGCACCTGGATGGAGGCCATCCCCAGTATAAATACATGCTGGAGGATGAAGGGATTGAGAGCAGTCCTGTGGATAAGGACTTGAGGGTTCTGGTGGATGAAAAGCTGGACATGAGCCAGCAATGTACACTCACAGCCCAGAAAGCCAACTGTATCCCAAGCTGCATGAAAAGAAGTGTGGCCAGCAGGTCAAGGGAGGTGATTCTACCCCTGTGCTCCATTCTTGTGAGGCCCCACCTGGAGTACTGTGTCCAGTTCTGGAGCCCCCAAGACAAGAAGGACATGGAGCTGTTGAAGCAAGTCCAGAGGAGGGACACAAAGTTGACCAGAGGGCTGGAGCATCTCTCCTATGAAAACAGGCTGAGAGAGTTGGGGTTGTTGAGCCTGGAGATGAGAAGGAACCAGGGGGACCTTATAGTGGCCTTCCAATGCTTGAAATGGGCTTTTAAGAAAGTCAAGGACTTTTTAGCAAGGCCTGTTGCAATAGAACAAGGGATAATGGTTTTAAACTAAAAGAGTGCAGATTTAGCTAGGTATAAGGAAGAAATTTTTTTACAATAAGGGTGGAACATATCGTCCAGAGAGATGGTAAAAGCCCCATCATTGAGAACATTAAAGGTCAGATTGAACAGGGCTCTGAGCAAACTGAACTACTTGACGATGTCCCTGCCTGTTTCAGGGTCATTGGACTAGATAACCTTTAAAGGTCCCTTCCAACCCAAACTACTCTATGATTCTATGACTCGTACAGCCATGTGTTCATGTTTGTACCACACGAGGGCAACAGGCATCAGCTGACTCCAGAGCTGCCTGTGCACAGGCTGCAAAACGGGCTCTGTTGTGGGCACTGTGTGGTGGCACAGGCCAGGGCCAGACCTCTGCCCTCTGCCAGACTGGGCAGGCTCTGCCTGGGCACCCTCCAGGTCACTGATGTGCATCTCCTGTGACTCGGCTGAGTGGCTGGTGGCTCAGCGGTGCTGTGGGAAAAGCTGAACTATTAATTAATGGCCTGAAATTCAGAGTCCCGCAAATACTTCCCATTGGAATAAAACTCTTAAAGAAAGCCAGGGCCTGGGCTTGATGTATCGATGTCAGATGTTTGTGAAGCTCCATAGCCAGGAGCTGTCCTTCTAGCAGACTGTCCTGTTGCAGTCAAATGTCAGCAGCTTTCCCCAAGGCTAATGCGAGGTCAGTCTCATGAATCCAAATAGTATGTCCCACTGCTTTCACTATGTATTTATTTCTAAAAGCATTAGTAAAGAGGTGTCATAAGGACAAAGATCTCTTTCTTAAATGTGGTAAACAACATCCCCAGTGTTAAGCTGGACTCACCATCTGTTAGCTCTGAAAGAGATTTGTTGATCTTTTGTCGGGTTTCCTCAGTTTTTTCTTTGAACTCCACTAATTCCAGTTCAGATGGAAAAGGCCTCTTTGTGGAGTTGACAAAGTCCTGAAAGACACAAGGTACCAAAGTCATCCACAGTTAAACGCCATCCACTCAATGACTTGTTACACAGCCCACCACACTGGCATCCCAAGCTTCACCTCAGATAGTTGGGGAGTTTATGATGATGGACATCTATGAAATAACAGCTGGTGACAATCAGCACGCACAGCTGCATTCAACATATGACTCCCAAGGGTGTCTTCAGTCCTGTGGCATTACATCAGCACCTAAAGTAACTTTGGTACTGCAGGAGTGAGAATGTTGCCAGAACATCTCGGCAGCTCCCTCAGAGCACGCGGCAGATGATTCTATGAACTTAAAAGGATAAAACAAGCCCCAGTCCAAGCCTGAGTAAGATAAAGGACAGAGATAAAGGCCGTGGGCTACTCAAATCATGTCTGTCCTCACCAGATGAGATGTTTATTGCTGTGGGTAAGCAACAAAGGTTGAACAGCAGGTAATCTGATCATAGCATCATTTTGCATATTGAGAGTTTTCTGAAACATCACTTCTAGGCTGACACTGCTCTTGCTTGGGGGCCTTTGAGGGAAAAAAAGACCCCATGACATTTTTCTGCTGTTTGCAAGGTTCATAAATTATAAGGCCAAACAACACCTTCCTCACCTTTGTTGTTTCAATAGCCAGGCTTCTGCATTCTCAGGCAGATTAAGAAAACTTCAATTTATGCAGTACTTACTTGGGTGTGTGAACTGGACATGCACTTGCACTACCCACTTGTTTTAAAATTCATTTTTGCTCATACTTAAAATGCAAAGACCTTGATGTGGCATAGAAGTCACATTGCATTCAAAACTTACTGAGCCTACTAACCTAAAGTGTATTAATGAAAGAATTACAGGTGTTGTAATAGTTGCATAGCTTGGGGTCAAGGAGGACACTCATCCTCCCACAGATTTTTATGGCAGCAGAGAACATTATGTTGTCAGTAATCTGAAACTACTCAAGTAACAGCCAAAAGTGAGAGAACAATAACATTGAAGTCTGCACCACAACCTGTCGACTTGCTGGCCAAGCAATTCATAGCACTGGGGCTTTTCTGCAGTACTTACTGTGGTAGGATTGAGAGACTTGTCTACAAAGAGCCGTTTGACCATTTTCAGTGCAAAGAAAGAGCTGAGTTTGGAAACATCTGAAGTTACTGTTTGAAACCCAAAAGACACATCTTTGACATCTTGTAAGTGGAGTACCTGTTAAATGAACATAATAAAATAGTATATTTTTTAAAAAAAATAATAAATTATTATTATATCATTCCTAACAGCTTAGAAAAAAATATGTTAGTTTGTGACCAGAGCTATGGCTTTTCATATTCAAGCTAACAACACAGCCTCTTACTCAGAAACCCTTTTATTTATTTGACATCCTCACATAAACCTAAAAACTTGATCCCACCAGAACTTTAACCAAATGTGTCTCTTTCCTGTGAGCAGTCTAAAGAAAATCAATAGACCCATTCATGCTGGTGATGTGACTTAATAAATTAAAACTCTGCAGTATGGTGTGATAATGTTTCAAACAAACTTAAATTCCTGTCCAAAAACCTGGAGCTTTTAAGCCAGACAAATGAGGGCCCCAGCTAGTCTCCTTTCTGGAAGTGGGCTACACCTTTAAAAATGCTGAACAGATCAAGTTTTCTGAATTCTGTGACTGATAACATGACATCACATGATATTTCAGCAAAACTTCATCAGATAACTATGTCTGGTTTGGTAGACAAAGCACAAGCTGGAGGTAGGGCTGCTGACCCACACCTGGCCACCTCCCAGCTCCTGAGATTGACAAGTTCTGTTCTGCAAAGGTCTGGGGTGACCTAAAACTCACTGCTTTTAGGCATCAGAGGTGAGACGTTCCTGTTGGTTTTGTTTGAAAATAATTCTGTAAATATGAATTGAACTTCTATGCCCACTCATTACAGGTCTTTGGTGGTGACTCTTTCATTACAGGCAGCCTGCCCAGCCCTCTTCCGCTGTCTCAGACTCCCACATGAGGCACAGCAGGTACTAGCAACCTACTTTCCACTTTGACCCTCACTCCTTCTCTTTCTCCCTGAACACATAATACCTTCAGGGACACAAGAAATAGCTGCTCCGCCTTAGCCAGTCCTCTGTGTCCTCCCTTCTCCTTGCTCAGTGGGAGGAGAAGGAAAGATGCTCCCCAGGACACAGCACCAGCCCATGTCTCATAGTCAGACTCCATGGTTATTTCCTCAGAAACAACTTTCTCAACTTGTTTTGTGTTCCTCCAACACTTTCATTTCTTTGCATGTTAAATGCAGAAAGCTTCTGTGCCTGGAAACCACATTTGGGGAGGAAGCTACACTACTGCAATTTCTCTACTTGGGAGAGCTTTTGGCACAAGTTCATTAACTGATATTTCAAAGTAAGACTGTCAGTCTGTTTTATTTTGTATCTAGTATTTAAAACCCAAGCATGAACTCAGGAGCAGAAGGTAGAATAGACATGGAAAATAGGAGAGATTCCATTTTAAAACATCCCAAGTATTTCTTAGTATCTGTAGTCCTCACTTTTTATATGCTACTTGAGAAATATCAAACATAAACAGGTTTGTGTAACAGAAATCCATTTGTGGATGTGTAAGTTAATTTATCAGTGGGTGGTTCCAGGCAAATTGCAGACACAAGTGAAAACAAAATGAAGGGTAGGTTAATATTTTGAACTCTCCCATTAAAAAGACAGCAATTGAATTTTGAAATGGTGAGAAAGCTGAAGAATGTCATTTAAAAAAAAATAAAATTAAAAAGCCATCCTGTTTGGAAAAATCTGCAATACCTAGAAGATCTTCATGGATATATTGTTGTGCAGCTCTGTGAATAGCACAAGACTCAGTGTAATCTGTGGCATGAGGAGGGGCACAGGAGGTTGTGTTCAGTGGGGCCTTCCGTGAAGGAAAAGTACAGGGAGGAATTCCCAAAGGCGTGAAAATGTATTCAAATATGTAGAAAGCCCCTGGGAGCAAAGTGATAATCAGCACATAAATGCATACTGAATTGCTTCTCCTTCACCTCTAGGTAACTGCAGAAACTGTGGGCACTCTCACTAGCATAAAAAGGAAGTATGCAGATCTCTGTTCACACAGCAAAAGAGGCTGCAAGGCTGCCTCCATGCACCAGAGTGAACTTGATAAACTGACTGCATCATGGCTGTCACCCTGCACTGTGTTGTTGGAAACATTCATGTTGTGCCCTTTTCTACTGCCTGAGCCTCCTTTCAGCTGTATTGCAGGAGAAAGGCATGATGTCAGTGATAGGGCTGCTAAGCAGACTTGCTGCTGACAATTAATGGCAAAATTATTTCCATTTCTGTAAAGCTTAGGTATTCTTGAATAATGAAAAAAAACCATTATCCCTCACTACCTCGACTATGACTTCAAGTCACAATCAACACTCTGCCAAAAGGAGACAAGGCTTTAATGCAGCTGTTGAGGATTCTGCCATGTCCCCTTCCACGTCTGAGAAAGCTTTTTCTTTATGCCAGATTTTCAATCTCTTTTGTGGAGGTGTGGAACCATTCAGGAATTTCAGAAGGATGGTTTGCAGCCTGGCTTACATGGGAACCAGACATCCAGTAGAACATTAATAAGAATAAATGAGAAAACCACCTCCAACCACCATATAATTTTGCGGCCACAGAATGGGATGCTGAGAGTTTACCTGTTTCATCTGGTCTGCAGTATCACCTTTCGTAGCTTTATATGCCAGAGCCAGAGATGTTGAGGTACACAGTGGGGCAAAAATAATATTGGCTGTTTTGTCCTTCTCACATATTTTTTTGAACATATCAACTGCAAAAGCAGTGTTTGCTAGTTGCAGAGCATCCATCGTCATCCTGAAACAGAAAAGGGAAAAGAAAAATGACTCAGGGTGTAATTCAAGCTTCTGCTGTGGTGGGCTGGGTCAGAATAGTGAAGGAGTATGGGGATTGGGGAGTTTTAATGTTGGAGAAGAGGAGAGGAGAGGAGAGGAGAGGAGAGGAGAGGAGAGGAGAGGAGAGGAGAGGAGAGGAGAGGAGAGGAGAGGAGAGGAGAGGAGAGGAGAGGAGAGGAGAGGAGAGGAGAGGAGAGGAGAGGAGAGGAGAGGAGAGGAGAGGAGAGGAGAGGAGAGGAGAGGAGAGGAGAGGAGAGGAGAGGAGAGGAGAGGAGAGGAGAGGAGAGGAGAGGAGAGGAGAGGAGAGGAGAGGGTCTGATCAAGTCCACTCAGCTTCAGAGCACACTGGCAGCTCCAGAGGAGAAGGGAAGGTCTCATCCATGTCCAACCAAGGAAAAGTGAGGGGTTCAGTAAAAGCCATTTCCTTCAAGTGTTGGCAATGCCATGTGCTATGTGGAGTCAGTATTACCAGAATCACTTGAGGAAATCTGGGTAGTCAGTGCAACTCATGCATATTGAGTCAAATTGGACCACATATGAATTTAGTCTGGTTTTAACTGATACTCTTCAAATCTTATGCCAACTTCTAAGGTACTTTGCCTATGCACTGGCCTCTCCTGGCTCTCGGACAGGCCTTTAATAGTCTTGTGACCTTTTCTGTCTATTGCTTCATGGCTAATCATTAAAGCTTTAGCTTTGGTACATGTCCTTCCTCTAGGGGATGATTCCTCACTCTCCCTAGCCTTGCTAGACATCTCCAGAAAGCTGTTTAATCCTGTAAGTTTAGATTGTCCTAGAAACTTAAAAGAGACCTCCTAAACGCATACTGGTGTGTGCCCACTCATCACTTACACTGTTTTAACTGCAAATAATTTCCTAGCTGTTCTTAATAACTACAGTTGCCACAGGACTGTTAGATTATCTGTGCAGTTAGGAATGGGACGGGTAGCATTCAAGGGACAGTGGCTGCAGTCTGTCCCCTGGGAAAGCTCCAGGTAGTGTTCCTATCTTCCCAGCTACTTTCACATAACTGAAATATTGCACTGTGGTGTAAGCACGTTTGTATAAATTCAAGCTAACAAGCACAAATCACAGAATTTTGGTCAATAGCACAAGTCTGGCTTTAGGCCAGCAAGCACACAGAAGACAACCCCTTTGGCATAGTGAATTTGATGCTACTCTGCCCCCATTACCATGTATCCCTAAAAGACAGGCAATCTGTTAAAACTGGTGTTAAACATCTCCATCAAAGCTATTGACTGAGAAAGAAAGGAAATGGAAAAGATTAATATTGGGAAAGACTTTTAAAAGGCATAGGATTTCACACAGAACCTGAAAGCTGTCACCAGCACTTGCTCTCTCCAGGAAAAATGGCTAAACAGCAGCATAAATATGCTGTGGAAATGTGATTTTTAAAGCTGTGTTCTTATCCAGACACATCCCTATCCACTTTTGCATTTCAGGCTCTGATACTGTAGACCTAGGGGTCCTAATTTATCCTGTTATGAAAAGAAAAGTCACTTATTTCTTACATTGGTAGGAGGTTTGCTAATCTTTTGAAAAATGCCTTAAGGACAGAGATTTCTCTCCACTAACTGACTATTTAATACTGCAGTTTTGAGCATTTTCTTCTTACCTAGTTCATATCCTTTGCATTCTAGCCAAGAAAGGTGTCACTGGGTGAGAGCAGCAAGGTATGAGAAGACGGAAAGGAGAAGAGGGAACATATGAGCAGGGAACTGTTTCCAGCAAGGTACCTTTCTTGACCATTCACTCTCATCCCAGTTTGGAAAGGCGTTTTAAATGAGAAGAATCTCCTATTTGAGTGCATGTGTCATACTGCTCAAACTTAGCTGCACATCTGACACCATCATAAAGAGATGCTGTGGAGCAGTTGTGATACTTGACATTAGTGAATTACTTCCAAGTGTTATTCACACATTTTTATGGGAGTAACAGAATGGGTACATAATTTGCCTGTGACACAGTGGAGAAAACACTTTGATGTACTTGTAAGGCCTTTTTGATTGGAGAAGGCCTTTTACAAAATAAATGTCTTTATTTTTATTTTAATTAACTTATACATGTTCTTGGAGCTATTTGGTAAGGCAACAAGCTTACTTGGCAATTGTATCGGGCTAAAAGAGACTGTATAAAAGGTTACTGAAATGCATTGCACAATCTAATTAAGTAGGGAAAAAAAAAGATACTGGCATAAAACCAAGGCTTTTTACATCCATGTTTGAAAAGCACACCCAATCAGCGCTGCACTCTCACAAAATGTTCTGACTGTTGGTATTAGCAACAAACTGTTTGCTAACAAATCCCCTCCCACTGGAAAAAAATAACAAAACAAAACAAAAAAACACAACCAACATTAGATGTACATCACTGAAGAAAGCTATCCCTACACAAAAATACAGAGGAGTATGCTTTGCAATATCTAGAGGTTTTGCCAGATCCTGAATTCAGAATGGATCTGGCTGAACTTGTCCATCTTCCAGCAGCCTGGCAGTGCCCAGCAGCTGCTTGGGAAAGAGAGATTATCCATGTGAGATCCCATTGTACAGTGTCAGGAGGCACTGAGCTGATGTCAGAGTGAGCTTCAGGAAACGTGTCTCAGAGAACTTACGAGTGTAAAGGGAGAACTAAGCGCCAGCACAGCACTGCAACCATGTGTCTCATTGACGTAGTCACAATTTCTCATGCGTGAAAGCACTAATTACCAGAAAAGTCAAGCTTGCCAGAAGCCATGGGCTCAACATACACCGTATAGGAGGACAGCTTTGGGCCAAGCTGTGGCAAAAGACAGTTAAAACAAATTTGAAGGACTGAGACTGCTGCTCAGGGAGTAACTTGGAAAAACAGAGGCAAAGGAGCAAAGAGAAAATCCTATTTCAAAATGTCTCTCTGTCATTACTCATCCCAGACGTGCACCACTGTGCCTGTGCATGCCTTAAACAAACTCCCTAGCATAGGCTACCTATCTTATCTTCCCCATCAACTCAACCATTCACACATGAACACACAATACATACATATACTTTGTCTCCTTCTCTCTCTCCTACCCTCTTCTCACAACTAAAATTTGAAGATCTGGGGCAAGTACCAAGTTCCCGGGTATTTCTTACTGAGGAGCTGGTGGACAATTATACAGATAACTAAGAATGTGTCATTTGACATCTACCACCCTCAAGACAAAAAATATGGAGAATCTCCCAATTCAGAATGAGGCCTGCAGTTCACCTGAAACAAATCCTATTTGCTGGTGGGGTAGAACATCATTCTTTAGTGCTGGCTGGCCTGATATTACTCTATCTAAGCCAGCCATAACCACTTAAAAATACTTATTGTTTCTTTCTGGCTTAATCATGCTAATGTGACACTGTCATTCTAACAATAGTATTCTCAGTTATATTGGCACACCTAGGATGATTTTAAGATGGGTAGTGTATGTGTAGTACCTGTGTTTTGCTTCCTTAAGTTGCAGGAGATTCAAAGTAAGGAAATCAATCAGGAAATGTTGCAAAATTAAGTTAAACTTTTCTTCCTTATGCCAGTGAAACACTGTGCCACGATTTAGAAAATCTTATTTTCTGTCCTCATTGGTAACTCTGATACTGTTCATGCCAGATCATTTTCTATAAAGTTTACATGTTCTTTTTCAGTGAGGAAAAACTAGAGGCATTTTGTGGTGAACCTTATATTTTTCTTTTGTTCATCCAGTAACTGCTGATATTCTCCAAGCTTCTTTTCGTGCTGAGTGAAACTATTTCTGGTAGAGGTAAAGCTCTCCATTCTTATAATATCTTTCTTTTAGTGCTACTATTGAAATAATGCCCATTCGAGGCATTTTGTAGGAAAAAATGTTCACCTTCACCCTTAACCTTGAATGATGGTCCAGGTAGCCAAAAAAAATCTCAATTTCATCATCTTTTTCAACTGCATCTGGTCAGCTAGCTCTTTTATGCTCCATTTATTAATGATGATATGATATTTAGGAGCTCATATTCTTGAAAGGTATTTACTGTATTAAATATTAGCAAATCTTTGGGACTCTTATGTATTCCAAACTTTGTGAATCCATTAAAGCCAGTTCCAGCAGAGTGAGAAGGGCTGAGGCTTGCATCAAGAGGAAAGCCCATTTGCTGCACATTCGCAGTCTTAGAAAACAGATGCAGCTCCTGAGTCAGTAATCACAGGGCGCTTTCAAACAGGGAGGAGTCAAAAAACTGAAAATTAAATTTTTAAAAGGCCTGCTGCATGGATTCTTGCTGAGTCCCTCCTTTCCTGGGAAAGTGGTGTGTCAGCATTTTCAGAGCATTTCCAGGCCTGCGGCCTGGGACATCTAAGCACAGGTAGCTTGTGATCCACCCCGCTTTGCTTAAAACTCTGCCACAGCATTATAGAAACACTGTGAGATACAGAAAGGAGCTGAAGGGCTACAAAACCAGTTTAGAAAAGCCTGATATAAACTTGTTTATTGGTATAAGACACTATTTTTGCTTAGTCACTCTAGAATGCAACAACAAAACAAAAAATAAAAACAAACAACAGAGAGGCTTTGTTTACTATCTGCTTACTGAGAGAAAAGCTAAATGTAGCTTATCTTGTAAAAGTGTAATCAGGAAAATACCAATGTCTGTGTGGAAACGTCTGACAAGTCAAGTTAGCCATATTGTATGGATAATCTGATAAAGCAGAATCAGTATTTATTTTATTCTTGTCTTGGTTAAGCAGTCCTTCCAGAAGAACCCACCTGGGGCAGATTGTTGTGAGCCGATGCCTATCAGAGATCACCATTCAAATTAGGTATCACTGTTCAAATTAGCCAATTAGCACTGGCCAGGTACATGTTCTGTCAGAGGCAGTATTTAACCTATTGTCCATTTTGCTACCGATTATCATAACCCTTATGCTCTTTTCTTGCTGTGGACTTACCTGGTAGAGCAAGGGGCCTGTTCCAGTTTATCCTTGGCTAAATCAGCAAAAAGACACTGCTCTTGCTTTGCTGGATTGAAAGGCATTTTGTTTAGTCTTACGTGGGGGGAGAGAAGATGGACTGTTCCCCACACACATAAAGCATGGACAGCGTTGGACATCCAGTGCTGGCAGGTTTATTTGGTTTACAGCTCAGGATATGTGAGTGCAAGTGCTGCAGGCTCTCCAGTTCAAACAAACTTCCACTGAGAGGATGAATTATATGAAAGAACCCACATGCATGTTCCACAAGTGTGGCATTAGCCTTTGAAACTAGCTCAAGTATGACCCCATTTCAGCTCTTACTCAGCAAACGCAATATAAAAAATAAATAAAATACTTCCATGAGCTTTTCTACATACTTCTACACAAATGACAACTCTACACCTGGCAGACTACCTGGCTATGCAACAAGAATACAATCTCCTCTGAGCAGAACTTTCTTTGAGGAACACAAGACCTCAGACTGATGTGGGACCAGAGCGTCTCGTTTGGTTGGGGAAAAAAGCGCTGTCAGCAATATAGCAGGGAAAGTCACTCCAAGAAAGAAAGAAACAAGACACTGCAATATGCTTTGTTGCACCTCAATAGCCAGCAAATTCCTCAAACTAAATGGTCACCCTGAAAAGAAATTGGTAATTACTGGACCTAAGTTCCTGCTCTTCACTTTAAACAGCTGTGGATTAGTCACTTGTTTAATAACTCAAACCCAACAGAGCAGAGTGTACACACGTCTGCAGAAAATGAAAGGAATATTCCTCTGTAGCAGAGACTCATGAAACAGTCCAAATTCTACTTTGACACATGGAGCATTTTCATGGCATCATACACAAACTGCTTTTTCTGATATGGGGAAAGTAAATTGCAATAAGCCATCATATTTTAATAATTTCAAACACCCTTGCTGTCTCACCTGTCAGATCCTATTCACCACTTCTAATGAATCTCTTCAGGAGGAAGAAATACAGCATGACAAATGCAGCAATTTTGGGATGAAACCAAAATATTGTTGCTGGGGAAGGCTGTTTTGCTCCTTTAATTGCACATGATATCTATTTGTATAAATTTCCTTATCCCACTCCCTCTACATGATTATGTTTCAAGATGGAGATTTGTTAACTATTATTTAGACATTACTTAAAGTATCAGAGGAAGAAAAAGCTGTACTCACTTTATAAGGCTATAATCCTGGGAAACGAATCAATGGAATGGGTACAGCACAAAGAAGTAGCTGCCCGTGGTGAAACCTTGCCGAGCAGAAGACTCTGGTAGCTTTGCCTGCTCATTGACACCACTCCCACTTTCCCAACCTTAATTTGTGTGCGCACACACTCCCTCTCACTCTCACTTCCCCCCACACACACACCCCTTAATCATTCTTGATGGCAACTCCTACACTGGAGGAGTGAAATGATTCACACCAGAGTTGTCTTTGCCTGCCCAGCCACTGAAGACAACAACAAGCTCTGGCAGGAAAGAGCAGCCTTTGCACATTGCCTTCAGCAAGCACAGTACAAAAGGCACCAGACAAGCATGAACGCAGGCTCCCAAGGAGAGAATACCACAGTGGCTAAGCAATTAAAAGACCTTCTGAACAAAACCAGCACTGCAAGTTACATTGGAATTGCTGCTATTTCCAGAAAAATTGTGACTGTGAAAAAGACACCCAGGAAGATAACCACAATGTGTAGGAGTGTGTGGCTGGGCACTTTGCATCTGTATATGCATTAAGGCAATGTCTTAACTCTGCCTTTGTAAGAGGTGTATGTGTTCATTTGGTTGCCTTAAAAGCCTAAGGCCAGACTGGAGCTAATGTTCAAGGGAAAATATCTGCTCTTCTTGTTACTGTAAAGTGAGAGCTTTGTACCATAGGCAGCCAGGTCCCCTGCAAGGAAACAGCCTTCCCTGCTGCTAGCTGTCCCCAGAGGTGGGAGGGGAACAGCCACTCCCGTCCTTTCACCTCCAGGATGGGGGCTGCTTGTTCATGTTGTACAGTCCGTGTTACTACTGGTAAGTCCGGTGGAAACGGCAGAAGAAAGTGAGAGGGAGAGGTGATGGTGCAGCCTACCAAGTCTATTTTTATTTGAAAAAAGTATGCAAGGAAGAGGTGGCCTATCCCTGCACCACACCATTCATTCCCTGGTCAGGCAGCTGAGCTGCCCACAGTGGGAAACACCAGCAAGTATTTCCTGGGAGACCATGGCTACACTTCAGTCCCTTGACAAAACGGTGTGACACACCACAGGCACAGCTCAGGTTCACACCTCAGTAACCCCAGGTGGCCCTGCATACTTTTAGGCTACAAAAGGTAAATGCAAGACACTTGAGTTTGCTTTTGGTTTGCAGTGCTGGCATGCCCAGCTGCCCAAATGCAAGGGCTAGGAAGCCAAAGGGTGTGTTTTCACCAACACGGTGCCTCCATGGTGACAGCTGTTATCTCCTGGAATCACACATTCCTGTTTTTCTTTGAGCATAAATCACCCCACACCACCGTGTCCTGATCAGATCCTACCTGTACTTCTTTCCAAAAGGCTCCTCAGCTCTTATTGCTCAGAGAAAATTACATTACTTTCTGCTATTATGCAGATGGGGTTCACCTTCCATCATTACCAGACAGGAAATTTAAAATTTGTATGCTTTGCCATAAGTGAGCTCATAACAAAGACAGGGTGTGGATATGTTTAAGTAATTAAAATAAGATACAGGCCAGCTGACTGAACTGTGCCATCTGGGCCATCATTGTAATGTATCTAATTATGTCTTCTGTAAGATACATTTTTATGAAAATCCACAATAATGTTGGCTGACAGACTCTTCTCAGATGTCTGCAGGTAATCTAAAGCCAAACGTTGGCTTCTCTGCAGGAGCAAACTTCCCTTCAGACCCAGGACTACCAAGCATAGCCACTGAGAAGTGGCTCAGGAGCTTCTGGATAAACAGCAGGGAGAGTAACAACAAACAGACTGCCTTGACAGAGACAGAATGTCTCACCAGATCCATTTCCTTGCTAGTAATACATAAGAAATACATATGTAAATAAAGGCACCCGTTTCTTTTAAAGGCTGGGCATTGGAAAAGGGGAAGGACTCTACATTGCCAAGCTAGAGGTGTGTAAACATCACTTATCCTCCACTAGATAACTGCTCTTTGATGGCTGAAGTCTGGCATTACACAGCTGTTTAGAATCCTTCAGCCTGATCTAGTTACTGCTGAGAAACTATTTCTGGCCACGATGCCATGAAGCTAATAATCACTGCTGGAACTGTGATGCTTCAGATGAAGTAGTCCACAGTGGCACTGGAAACTGGGAGGCTCAGAGAGCAGTCCTTCTTCCCCTGGGAATGGATATTTTGGGTTCATTTACTGTTGGAGGTAATGTTAAACTAACTGTGACTTCCCGGTAGCTTCTTATTCACACTTACGGGAATTCCTGACTTATGACTGAGTCTTACAAACAGCCCAGCCTAGAAAATGTGGAAAAGCAGATACTAACATGAAAAGCAGAAGATCCTTAGCCTCAGGTATTGAGATTTGCAAGGGACTATATGTGAAGCAGTTCTCCCCCAGTCCAGGAACACTTTCTGAAGTCTGACTGAATGGAAACTAGTTGCATCAGCTTCACCACCTTCTGCATTCACCTTTCACTATATTAGTCTTGTTCAGCTTAATCTCAAAGTTTTTATTTTCAACACACATATTATGACCTGTATTTCTATCACCAAGTTTAAAAAATAACAGAACCAACACCAAGATTTTTCCTCATGAAAAAAAAAAACAGAACTTCTTCTAAGCCCTCTGTGAGTTGTACACCTACTGTGATATTATCTCAGGAAACAAGGTAAAGAAATAAGGTAGAAACAATGGGGGGGTGACATGGAACACTGAATATTTAAATCTGAATTCTTGTAACTCACACAAGTTACAATCTACTGACAGAGTAATATCTGGGCTTTTGTCCCCACTCTTCCAGATCTTTAATAGGCCAGGGAGAAATGCAAACCAAGACCTTGCTGGACACTAGGACCCAGCAGTTACAGATGTGTGTCATCACCTATGAACCAGTGAGCCAGACAGCTTAATTGCAGGAGGGATGCAACCAGCCAGGTGACTCTCCTGTTACTCAGCCTGCTCTCTGCCCTTGCTCCCCACCTCTCCTTGCCACTCCCTCTGAACACCTCCTAGGAACGCTGTTCCTACATGCTGCTGGAAAGAAACACAGCCACCTTCTCTCTGCTCTTTGAACAAGCTCATCCCAGGAGAGTGAACACTCCTGCTGCTCAACACAGCATGGAGAACTGTTTCAACTCTTTCACAGACTCATAGTATCCACTGTAGCCTTTTGTAAAATTTTATTTTACTTCCCCCAAACTCACTAATGCTCAGTGCATTAATGCTGTCGTGCTTTGGAGACCACACGGCAAACCATCTACAATTGGAACTGAATAATGAATAGAACAAGCTGGTGCATTCTTTCTACACTGCTAGTCATGAAAGGTCTTCTAATCGAGTTCCAGCTTTCACAGCAAACTTTGGATCTTGCAAGGAAGCCAATGACAGAGGGTAATTTGTACGCTTTTGTTTTTATTCAGTGACCTACCATTTTAACACAATTAGAAAAATTCTAAGGGTAAGCTTGCAGTGTCTGTAAACACGTATACACAGAAGAACTTTTCATATTACCCTCATAACATGGTCTAGATTGCTATTTAGGAGCAAGAATAAGTCATAGACAAAGTATTTTTCATTTTCATAAGAAATGCTAGCAAATTTCCAACCAACAGTTATAAACCACGAGTTAATTTGAAATTAAAATAACACATATAATAATAAAGTGTTATTCTGTGGTTCCATTGAGAGGAACACACAAACTGAACAGTCACCAGCTGCTCTTTTCTCTTTCTTCCTGAGGTGTTTGCACTGACAGACACAGAGGATGGTGTCACACAGCAACCCACCGATTCCATGTGTACAGTAGCTATACAGTTTTATTCAGACATGTTTGCTGACATAGAATTATTACTCACCAGTAATTACTTTTAATAATGGACAGGAATTGATTTCTCATACTTACATGTACTCACTTTTGGGTTTTGGTTTTTTTAAAGTGAGGCTGTTCTGGACTGGGGTATACATTTCATTGGGGAAAAAAATTAAATAGGCAACCAAACAGCTGACAGCTTTCAATGAGAACAAAGTCTTTAATGTGGTGAATGGGAAATGAATGATCCCATCTGTTGGAATCAGGCTGTTGAGGATCTGACTATTTTCCCTGAAGGTGTTGCTCCCAACACTTAGCGCTTGGTGTAATACAAATAAATTAGCTTAATAAAGAAATAGACTTGATTGACTACTTGGAAGAGCCTGCCAAAATAGCCTCACAATATGACTAGGAAGTCAAAATATAAAAAGGAAATCCATAGATGTAAAAGAGACAAAAACCCTTGACACATTATGCTGAAAACGTATCTTTTTTCCTATTGTACAAAGACTAAGATTAACTTCTGTGAAACAAAAGCAGAGAGACAATGCTTTGGTTAATTACTTCTCGCTAAAGCATCTGTGATCCCCTCCTACCAGGAAGGAAAAAAAATTCTAACCCGTCCCTGTGTGCACTGCTGGTTCAGGGTGCCATCTCCCAGGAACACAGATAACAGATAATATTCTTCGTCACGGATGCCTGCAGTTACTGCACTGGCTTCCTTTGCCAGGCTGGAACTATGACTCATAACCACCTGCCATACATTTGTCCCAGAAAAAAATGCAAACCCACAGTTGTCATGTTTTCTCAGTCTTTTTTATTTTTTCATTTATTGATATTTTCAAACCTTTGAAGTGACGCTCCCTAGGATTGTTTAGACTGATGGATTCAACGTATTGAAACCACCTCACCACGGGAGGTTGCTGAAGATGGTTTCTCTACATATCCACAATTTATTGTGCTTGATTATAGGTTTGTGGAGGACCTCATCCATTTAATTATTGACAGCATAATAATCCATTAGTAAGTTCCTAATTGAGCATAGGAGCAATTTCAGAATTACCCTCTTTCATCTAGCAAAATAAAATACGTATGGGGGCAGGATTGCTCCTGTGACTAGATCAATGTGGAAACTCTAAAGAGGTAAATTAGCAGAATTACCTTTCCCAAGAAGAGTAAAGGGACCAAGCAGCCCCCTCCCATAGACACAAAACTTGTTTTAACTCAGAGCTTCAGCAGTTTCTGGAAGGGATAACATTACCTTCTCTGCCCACCATAGCAAACCTGGACTCTGACATACAGCTTCCCTCCGAGCTCTGTTTTTGTGTCACTCCCTTAAGTGTCTCCTTACGACGTTCAGAGAAAGGGGGTATAAGAATTAGAGATTTTTCCCCCTCTTTCTTTTATCCATTCATCAGCAGATGAGTCACTTCTGTAATCCAAGTATTTGTCTGTATGACTAATGCAGGTGAAGGCACGCACTTTCCCAGAGTTGCTTAGTGCAGTTTCACAGCCTGAATATATGAGTATTAAAATAAAATAAAAGCTTAGAAGTGATATTTGCTGAAGATTTCACTGGAAATGGGTGTGCCTTCTCACAGGCTGAATTTTCTCCTATTGTGTGTTTTCAGTGGAGAATGAAGTGAAGGCCTTTGTCCCTGAATGCAGCTGAGGGGTGAGCATGTTAGTTCTTGCTTTTCTGGTTGCTGTTCGGCAGATCTGTTAAGGGCAACCAAACCACAGTGTGCATTCTTATCCACTGCTTGAAGGAACACACCCTGCATGTTGTCTGTGCGATCAGTAAATTAATAAATGTACTTATAAATTTAATTATTAAATTAGAAGTTATACCTGCAAACCTGTTCTGACCTCCAGATGTAAAATTTACAAACAATGGTCCAAAAACCCAGCTAATGTAAACTAGTTAGTGCCCGTGAAAGCAAGGGAGCTGTTCCCAAACTCAGCAGTTGATTCGGCTCTTATCACCACGAACCCAGGACTGCTAGACTTACGTGTTCACAAAACACATAGAAAAGAATATTACATGAATAGGAGAAGTATAAAAAAGTTGTAAATTGAAAATAAAATAAAATAAAAAATGCTATATGTTACAAAAGAAAGTACTAGGATTTGGTAATAGAATGCTTCCTTTTCATTTTCCTAGCTACATTCACCCAGGTGACAGGTAACCTACAGAGAAGGAGTTTTCTTCAGTCCTGAGATCTAATGGTTCCATGAAGCTCAGGCTTCAGAGGATACTGCATGCATATGCCAGCAAGCTAATAAACTTCCTAGCACAATAACATTAACATGTATATAACAGCAGTAGGACATAGAGACGTAATTAGGTCTACAGGAACTTGTTCTAGCAGTTCACCTAAGGTCAAGATTCAAAGCCCACTGCAAAGGTGCCTCCTGACTGGTGGGTTTGGGGTAAAATAGGGCAACAGACTTGTTAGTGAGAATTGTATTGAAAGGTGTGGAGAAAGTGTTGTACATGTGAAAGTATCATAGACAGCTTATAGTAAAGTAATAGCCTGGTTCAAAGAGCTTCCTGCTTAAGATGAAATTTATTCTGCTAAGAGTGGCTTGGATGAAGAGTAAATTAAATGACTTCTCCATCCAGTTTCTGCTCCTTTCCATAGAAGACCTAATTAAAAGGCTTAGGGATTATTAAAGAGTGATTTAGGAGGGAAATGCTAGCCCAGAAATCTAGTGTAAACCAGACTGCAGCAGCTGCACAGCCTGCTACTCCTAGTACAGCTGATGGCCTGTGGTGGCTGTGGGACTTCCTCGTGCTCCCCTGAGCCTTCCTAAGTGAGAGGTGCAGCAGCAAGTGTCTTACCACTGCAGTGGACATCAACCAGTACACCACCATTGCATCTTCCACCAAAGACACCTCGAATGGCCCCATTTCTTCCTACCTACCCATGAGTTAAAGAACTGCAAGAGTTTTTCTGTATTTAAGATCTTCTGTGGTTTTGAAGCAGAGAGTACGTTTAAACTCTTACTTCTCAAAATACCATTCTGAAGAAACTGCCATTTAGAAGAACAATTATTTGAAGGAGCTGTGGTTTGGTCTAGTCCCAGACCAGTTCTCTCCCTCTTTAACTCCTTCCCCATCCAGACTGCAAGTCATTCAGTAACGTTGTAAACACTGCTCTCTACAGTCACACAGACAAAAAACACTTGGAATTTAACAGGAGAGTAAAATCTGCTGGAAGCATCAGAGGTAACACGTTGGTTTTCAAACTTACTCATGCACTGTGAATCTCTGTTTTGCAACAGCTAAATTCACTTATTCTGCTGTATACTGGAATGGCAAAAGTTATTCCCCTGTCAGCCCTGTATAGGAACCTGGTAATCATTTTCAAAGTAATTACTGGAGTGGGACTGCTTTTCTGCTTCTCACTGCCCAACACAATTTAGATTTCTGGTACTCTGGCAACAGTAAACACTACCAACTTTTTATTGCCTAGGATATCAGATTCCCAGAAAGAAAATTTGAATCAACTCACAGATTTGTGTCTTTTAAAGACAATGAGACACAAACTGTGACAAGGCTGGCTTGAACCCTTGCATAACACAGGCTGTAGAACCTGATCTACCAATTTTATGGGACCTGTGATATTTCTCTTTGGATTACAGCATACATTTTTGAAAAAACTTGCAGTGATTAAAAAAGACTCCCAGGTGAAGAGCACATCTACAATATCCATAGGAGTTGTTCCAAAGGTTCTACAGATCATCAAAATCTCAAATGAAAGCAATGTGAAGTAATCAAAAGTGCACAGTCCAAACTCAAAGCTTTCTAAACTTGAAGAAACACTGGCTGGGAAACATTTTTTTTTTTTTTTAACAATAAAATCTCTGAAGTGAGAGATAAGTAAGCCTGTTTAATGCTGAGATTGTGAAGATGTTCCAAAGAAAAAGTCTGCCACACCAAACTCAACAATGCACAGCACAAAATCCCTCCCTGAACTCATATATGGGTAGAACAGCTGGCAGTTCCAACTGGCAAAATAGGAAATCTTAAATGAGCACCACTGAAAAGAGCCTGAATCCATCCTCTTGACACCTGCCCTTTAGGTAAGATCCCCTTTCAGTCATCTCTTCTCCAGGCTAAACAGACCCAGGTATATTAGCCCTTCCTCACAAGAGAGATGCTCCAGTCCCTTTTTTCCTACCTTTCTTCTCTTCCTTGTCTGCCTGCACCATGAAGTTCAAGAAGGCAGTGACTTCCCCCAGCTGCATAGCTCACCAGTCATCTACTTAACACCACAGTCTCACTCGGATAGTAACACCACTCATCTCTAGCTACCTCTCAGCTGCCACCGCAGAGAAGAACCACAGATACAAGGCCAGGCTGTGCTGTAGGCATGACTTGTTTTATTGACATACCCAACCACTCTTGGCCCAAGGTGTGTTCACACAACACGCCGTGTGAACCCCTTCCTTCCATACCAAGAGGCGGCAGCACGACGTGCTCTCCAGGACAGCTCACTCAGCCTTAAGAAACACGGGAGATCACGAGTGCCTGTGCCATCTAACACCCTAGCCACCGGATGAACAACGCCCCAGGAATTAGAAGATGAGCTTAGCTGAGGCAAACAGGCACCTGCCTTAACATCTTTAGTATGTTTTATTTTCATTACACTTCGTTGTACACCATCACTATAATATGGATTCTTAGAATATGGTAACACAGGAACTTCAGCTCTGGGAAGTATTAGATAATGTGACCAAACTGGTCCGTCACAGATTGAAGTAATATCCTTGATGTGACACTTCATTACCTTCTCAGGAATTGATCTTGATGTCATTACTATGCATTCAGCCAGTCTCTCCTCAGGCAAAACTAGCTGCAAGGTCCAATTATAGTAGGAATACTGCACGAGTGAAACTTAAGGAGTGCATGATTTAGCCTGTTACCTGTAAAGACACAAGTGCCCTTTCTGATTTATTTATTTTATCTCATTCACATTTGTCAGGTCATTGCCAGCAGTCTCACCCACCAGCTGTTCTTTCTGGAGTTTCAGAAGCTATTTCAGTGCAACTGGAGACTCGTTAACTACTGACGCTTCTTTGACGTATTTGTTGGTTTAGACCTAGGTCTAAAAGCTAAATGGAACGTTACGGATTTAAGAATCATAGGGACAAACGACGTAGCCAGAAACGTTAGCAGCAGGAGCGTATCTGAGAATACTCTGCGACACTGACCGGAAGGAGAAGGTAAAAAACAGAAGGGAAAACATACCCCCAATGCGGCGGGGCACCTTAAATAAAAGGGAGGCTGAAAGCAGCCCAGCGGCGCTGCGGCAGCAGCTGCCAAAGGGCGAAAAGGATGGTTTTGCCTGAAGACGGAACTAGAAGGAAACGGATACAGGATTCATTCTGCGGGGCCTGACAAGGCTCCTGCAGCCGCCTCCGCCGCAGCCCCTCCGCACCGCCCCGCTCCCCACAGCCCGGCTGCCGTGGCGGAACCCCCGGCACCCTCGTCTCCTCCCAGCCCCGCAGCAGGCCCGAGGGCAGCAGCTGCCGCTGCCCGCGCCACACGAAGCGGAGCACCGCGTCCCCCGGCCGTGCGGGCGGATGGGGAGGCTCCCCGGGGCGCAGGGCCCGCCCCGGCCCCCCCGGTCCCGCCCTTGCCCGCCGCCCGGCCCAGCCCCGACCCGGGGCGGCGCCCGGAAGCGGAAGCTGCTCGGCGGTGGTGCGGAAGTGCCGCTGGAGGCCGCCGTGTCGGGTCGGTGGCGGCGGCGGCGGCGGGAGCGGAGCGAGTTCCCTTCGGTTCCGTTCGGTTCGGTTCGGTTCCAGCGCTGGCAGCTGCGGGCCCGCGCTCTCTTCCTCAGTCTTCTTCCCCCACCGCTCCACCATGGCGGGCAGCAACGGCAACCTGCAGGTAGGGCGACCGGGACCCGAAGGCCGGGAGGCGGCGGCGGCTGCGGCCGGGGGGGCCGGGCCTGCCGACGGCCTGGGGGGGGCAGGGAGGGCAGCCGGAGGGGCCGGGGCAGCGGCGGGCAGGGCGGGGCGGCCTGTGGCGGCCCGGGGCGGCCTGTGGCGCGGCGAGGGGCCTTGGCCGGGGTCTGGGAAGCGTCGGAGGCCGCAGGTCAGTCCCCTCGTCAGCACCGGCCGCTGCTGGCGGCGGGCGCCGAGGCCCTGGGGATGGGCCGGGGACCTGCCAGGCGGGCAGCCCCGCCGGCCCCGCGGGGTCTGGGGTTCTCCCGGGGCGCTGTGTTGCCTCCTCTTGTGGCCCCGGCGCGCAGTTCGGCTCGGGTCTCTTCCGAGACGGCTGACTGCGGGGAGGCTCCATCTGCGCTGTGCTGCTGTTCGCGTTAACCTTCCGTTGGGGCTGTACAGTCGGGTTCGTGGCTGGTCGGCAGAACGGATCCAGAAGTTGTTAATAACAGCCGTTTTCTTTGCAGCTGTTTTGAACCGCGATCATTTCTGTAAGCTCATCATGGCCAAGTGTTGCTTATGCTGGCAAAGCTAGGGGAGCTGTCACAGGGTCTGGAATATGCAGAAGGAGAAAGAAACCTGTTAAAGCTGATGGTTTTCCTGAGGGTGATGTTCATCAAACTGTAGCCTGATAAATACAGCCTCAAGGGTAGTTAGAACTGACCATCTATGCCCTAGTTCACACAACTTTCTAATAAATTATTTCCTGTTTGATGCTGGTGTTCTTCATTGCAGTAAGAGGCTAAGATGCCTGCTGATGTAATGAAGTCCTAGAGCTTAGAATCCAATATCCAATTAATAGTCTTCTGGGTGTTTACAAAAACAGGTTATACCAAAACCCGCTAATACATGATGTAGAGTTTTTCCTACTTCAGCGGAGCAGGGCTGCAACATGCCCTGTTTTCTCACAGTTCTGTTGCAGCAGGTGGTCTTTGCCATTTATTCTTTGGATTTACTGTTGCCTGCATCACTCTTTGTTATACTGGATCCAGGAATCATTGGACTGTTCTGTGGTAATTTAAGCCACTGAAGGGACTTAACTTTAAGAAGAATGGAACTTCTTTTGGGGGTTAATTTTTGCTCTTTTGCTGGATTTGAATGGTGCATAGAGAGGCCTAACAGAGCCAGCACAAGGTGAGCAGAAAGGAGGGGACTGACCGTTCATACATGGGAAACTGCTGATCAGCTCATGGCTGCTCCAGAAAGGGAAGACTAATTTCTGTTCCAAAGAACCAGATTCTTACAGTGTTCCAACACTTGCCACAACAGAGCTGTAGAGTCTGCTTTATTGGATCATTTTTTTAAAATAAATTACACTTTTATTTTGGGTAGGTCTGTTGAGGTGGTCTTTGCTTCTGAGACAGCAACACAAAGCAACAGAATGCAAGATGTTGCCCTTTCTTCTTTCATGGCTAGTGTTTAGTAGCTTTGTTTTGCCTGGAACATGTCAGTGTCTGGATAGAGACAAGAGTGTCTGTACTGGGATGTCTCATGAAAGCTCCATGCTGCTGGAGCTTCTGCACTTTGCTCCCTGATGTCACCATACTTGGCCTGAACATACTAACAATGTTTAGGAAAAGAACTTGACTGAATGTGGAAAAGTACATGTGGGGCCACAGAAAACTTAATGTTGGTTAATTCTGGCTAACCATCCGCCTTTTTTAAACTTGCATGAACTAGTTGTTTTAATTGTCCTGAAGGGATATAGGGATTTCCAAGGACCAAAGTGTAATAAAAGGTAGTAAGTACTTTACAGCAAAGGAATAATGATGGTACCAATAAATCCAGTGTATGCAATACAATGCCTGAAATATCAATTTTATTTGAAATTAGCTCAACAAGTTAAAAATCATCCATAACTTCTAGAACATTTGTTGATGTTCATAATTTGGGTACAGTCTCTGTTTGTTGGGGTATTTTTCTCCCCTTCCATTGGAGTCATAATTAGAATTTCCCATTTGGATACAGAGAACCTAAATCCTTCTAGAGAAGTCAAATAATTGCCAGTCAGTCTTGGAAGATGTTTCCCAGCATATGGTTGGAAAAGTGATAGTGTTGGTTGCAGTGCATTGTAATCACATGCTTCCTCTATTGACTCTGCTGTTGATTGGGATTCCTGATGTCACTAGTCATAGTTGAAAGTGTCTTGGTCTGGATATAAAAAAAAAAAAAACAACAACAAAAAAACCAAACAAGCAAAATACACTTTGAATGGATTTCCCAATCTTTCCATAAGAAATGCAAGAGATTGGTAGGAAAACCGGCATAGACAAACAAGTAGGAGTTCCAGCTTAGTACGTAGAAACTTGTTCTTCTCACACTTTTTTTCTGTGCTAGTAAATTTCAGCAGTTTGTTAATTGTTGCTCATAAAAGGATAGAAATATTTTGTCGTGTACAAAGCACCACCCAAGACTTGCAATCAACGGCTTTCAACTTTTTGGGGTAAACGTTGAAGAACAGAAAAACTGGCCGTCAAAAAACAGAGCAGCAGCTTAAAATGCCTCTTTGGTTGTGCAAGATGCTCTTATGCAGCACTTAATTATTTGCTTATGTTACAGAAAGCAATAGACCTTGCTACCAAGGCAGCACAAGAAGATAAAGCAGGAAACTATGAGGAAGCCTTCCTCTTGTACCAACATGCTGTCGAGTATTTCCTCCATGTTGTTAAATGTAAGTGTATTGGATGATTAAATAGAGTGTAGTAGTCAAATTGCACAGAGTGATCTCTCGTGTTGACATCACTATTTAAATTTTTACTTTTATAGTCAGGTAATACTTGCTGATTTTAGTTGAGGTCGTGTAGTTTGCAGCTCTTGCCTTTACTGTGTTCTGTGCTGCTCCATTCTCTTAAGAAACCAGATTATTTTGAACTTGTGTTTTGTCTTAGGGTTTTTTAAGACAGGGAGGTTTTGCTGTCTCTCCTCTGAACTTCTGTAGCGTTGTTTCAAGCTGGCCACTGCATGAGGAAATGTGACTATAAGAGAAGGGATCCTTGTATTTCTGTTGTGCTGAAAACCATCTGTTAAACAGAAAGTCTTTGTACCTGCAGAGCGTGTGTGTCTCCTTAACTCACACCACTTAACTTTCTACAACCTCTGCTGCAATTTTTGTGCTCCTTAATGCCATAGTCTGGCTGTTCATGTTGGCCAACAAAACGTATGAGATAGATCTGTACATTGTAGTTTTTCTTCAGTTTCCATGTTCTCATTATTTTATGCTTTTTCCCACTTCTGTGTCATGTCCAGCATTTGTATGCAAGGGGGGGGCTTTCTTAACCTAGGTGCAGCCTTCATCTCAGTGGGCTAGGGTTGCTCACCTGACATGCACTTGGAGGTTACCACAATTTGAAAAAAACACTATTTTCTTTATAGGCATTTAGGATTGTTTGTGTTTATCAATTCTTATCCATTTATATCATACGGACTTTGTCAGAATATTGCTGCACTTTCTGTGCTTTTAACAATACTGATGTACTTTTGGAAACTTAGCAAGTAAGCCTAATGTGTTAAGTTTTGATTGCTGGTTTGAAGCACTGTAATAGTGACTAACAGAACAGTGGCTGTTGAACCACACCTAACTCTTTCAGACATTTTACATTATTTTTTCTTTATGATGTGTACTTATTTTAAAATTAGCAGGCTATGGAAAAATAATCTATGCTTCCAAATAAAAATCACTTAGCACAAGGAGTTTCTTGATGAGCTATTTTAGAAAAGGATTTATCAAGACCGTGTATAGCTGCTTGAAAGGCTGACAGAAAACCTTCCAGTGCCATTGTCCTTAATCCTGTACAGTCAAATTTTAAGCCCAAGCAGTGTTCAGGTGTATATTTTATTTCTGGTAGGTGGTGACTTCCAGTCACTTCTTTCCATGCTATAGTGGAATACTAAGTACTTGAGGTGTTTGGTTATGTCGTGAGTCCTGTGAGATGTATGTTGATAAGATATAAAGAAGACAAATTTAGTCTTGTTTTACAGTGCACGTGTTACCAAAGCATTTTTTCTCTTCAAACTCTTAGATGATACACAGAGTGATAAAGCAAAACACAGTATTAGAGTGAAATGTGCAGAATACTTGGACAGAGCAGAAAAGCTGAAAGAATATCTGAAAAAAAAAGAGAAAACTGCACCAAAACCAGTTAAAGAGTCTGGTCCTGCTGATGGAAAAGGGTATGTTTTTGGAGAAGGTAAAGCAAAATACTTCCTGAACTCGGCTTATTCTAAAATTCCACTCTTCAAAGATTATTTTAACTGGTGTTTTTTAAATGCTTTGAACGACTACTGATGCTAAAATACAGTGGCTAATAAAGGAAAAATCAGATTTATTAGGATCACAGGCATATCTCTGGTTGTTTACTAAAATGTGCTAAAATTTGCATGGGAAATTCACTGAAGAATGAAAGCTGTTTCAGACTAATGTGTGATGATCAGATTTAATGGCAAGGAGCCCAATTAACCTTCAAATTTTTTCCACATTTAAATACTTACTAACTAGAAAATAAGTTCAGACTGATTATCGAGGCCCAAGGTTGATCTCTCTCATGCTTGAAAAGAGGTGCAAAGCTATATGAAGGGTGAAGTTCTGTAAGATGGGCTGAATCCCTCTAATGCCTTGCGGCTGCCTAGTCGCTCCACTGCTTTCCTTTTATTAGTCTTGGTTTTCATTTTGTGTATCAGAGAGCTGAACAAACAGAGACACCTGAACAAGCCGAGCCTGTTCTGCACTTGCTACTGCTTTTATGGGGGTAGGAGGGAGGAAGAGTTCAGAATGATACCTTCTTATAGAATTGCCCTTTTTAGCAGTCCTGAACAGCTAGAGTTGCTCAGTTGTCTCTTGAAACCTCGCCTAATTTTCAATCTCCTTCATTGTCTATTTGTCTCACTGTCTTCTGCTGGCTTGTAATAGAAGAAACTGGTAATATCACAGAGGCTACATGTATTTTCATGATGTCCACTCCAGTTTCTCACTATCTAGTCTCTTTTTTTCCTTCTGTAACTTCTAGTTTCCTTTGCTCCTGCAAGATGAGAGTGTAGAGTTTCGTAGTACTAGATGGAATTGACCAAGTCCTGTTGCAATTCCAGATAGGGAATGAGTGCCAGTGTCTACAAATAAACCATTTTATTGTTTCTGTGTTGCTCTTGATACAAGGGTTTTTATTTCCTAGAGATTGGCTCAAAGCATGTACAAGTGTGTTAAGAGGGCTCAGACCCATAAGAAGTTGAAATGGTGGGGAGGGTGAATTAAAAATAATGTGGTGTAGAAAAGCAGAAGTACAATGGTGTAAACTTGTAGAGGTCTGAAAGCATCTCAGCATTTCTTTCATTACTCAGACTGGTGATTTATCTGCTTCTTGCGTTCTGATTTTTATCCTAAGACAGCAGTCTCTTTTATTGTATTTCAGCATTTTTTCTTGTTTCCAAATCAGGAATGACAGTGATGGGGAAGCGGAGTCAGAGGATCCTGAAAAAAAGAAGCTACAGAATCAAATTCAAGGTAATCTTCAAGTGTCCTTTCCTTTAAGTAGGGATGACTTCAGGCAAGCAATTTCCCATGTTTTTGCCACCTAAACTTATGGAATAAGATACTGTCTGTAAGCGGCTCAACTACTCTTTACTTTTCACATACGACTTCCTTATGGAAGTCGTGCTTTGTGTGCCAAGAAATTATGCCCTGACTATTTTGAAATGTTATCTCCTGTACCCTGTGCTTCATGTTGAAATTGTACCATTTATCAGGATAGAATTTTCCAGCAAAATAAGTTGCAAGATCACAGGTAGCTAAACCGAATCAGTATTTTTTTTTACTCGTAAGTACGTTATAGTATTGCCTAGAGGCTAAGGTAACAGACCTCATATGAACACCTGGTGTGAGCAGGACCATTTTCACAAAAAAAGTTTGTGCTCAAGTTCAGGAGTTGGGAACACAGATTCTTCCTTGTTTGTAATAACAGGCAGCATTTTCTCATATGCAGTGGTGATGTTCTCCCAGCTGAGTAACATTATAGTTTGCATTTTTGAACTTAGATGCTGAATACAGTCAGTGATAAACATATAGCAGCTACCAGTAGTTCTCTATGTGGTAAAACAGAGGGTTTGTTTGATATTTATTATCCTTTAAGGGTGAAGAATCGTTAAGAGCTTCCCTGCCAAGAGGTGCTTAAGGATCTGAAAAAACTTCTTTGTTCTCCTCCTGTTTTTTAGTGTAACAGAGACAAAACGTATTTACCAGATCACTCTACCTGTGTAATTTCAGGAGCTATTGCATGATCTTTGGAAACTGCACCATACTACTTCTGCTTCTCTGCACTTCTATTTAGTCCTATGCACAATTATATGGGACAGTTTCTTCTATTTAAAATAACAGAATGATGAGCACTGGACTCTTATCCTGTCTGTCACTATGAGGAGTTTGCTTCCTCCCACGTGAATTAAGAAATAGTTTAATGCATCCACCACTTCTTTGATACTTTCTACAAAATTATAGTGTTCTTGCTTAAACGTTGAATTGCTTGAAAATCTAAGGAGTGAGATCCTTGGGCCTTTTAAACTTAACACAGGAATCCTTTACTCAGATAATACAAGCTCTGGGCAGCCTCCAGATTAGTCATTTTCGTTTTGCTTCCCACAACAGCCACAAAAATTTCCTGTATTTAATTTCGCTGCCTTGTTATTCCTAGTTGACTTGATCTTATGGAACTTTCCCAAGTCTGGGGCTACTTATAAATATTTAATTATAATAACAACTTGGCTCATTGTGGAAGAAGTTGCTGGTAGCTTTCAGGCTGGATAGTAGTTGCCTAGTAGTTCTGCTATCCAGCTGTCTACTGTATAGTAGTGGTTTATTGTCGTGTATTCTTGTTTAGAAATTTAAAGGCGTTGTGCATTCTTTTGCTTAAGCTTCCAGCTATTAATTTACACCTACAAAATTAGGAAGCCTGCTATTCCAGTTCCATTTGTTTTCTTGGTACAGGTAATATCTTACAGTGCAGTGATTTCAGTTACTATGGTATGTCTGGTGCAGATAACTGATATTTCAACTTTGAAATAATCTCCTGTTCTTATCTGAACTGTTACTTGTTCTGCTAATTATTTTAGTGATGGAGCCCATAGTTCTGCTTACTTTAAGAAAAGCTGAAGTGTAATCAATCCAGCAAAAGAATTTAGTGCATTGGAAGTGAGTGATTGCATTAATTCGAGCATATAGATGGTAAGCTAAGACAGTTTGCCATCAGCTTTCTCTATAACATTTTTAACACATTTGACAATATGATGTTGCTTTTGGAGTCTAAATTCCAAATTGTTAACACTTGCAGTTGTGAACAGATACTGCTCGTTTTGATCTGATAGAAAAGGAATGCAGCAAAGAAAAAATCTCAAATGAGATACTTTGAAAGTAAGCCAGACTTAATTGCTTTATTCATTAGCCTGTGAGTAACAGTAAACTTTTAATCCTGCAAAAGAAAAAAAGCCTTAAATTACTTCACAGAGCACTGAAGGCGTAAGGTGAAAGTGTCAAAAAAATAGCAGGTGAAAGCTAATTCTGAAGTTATAGAAATCCCTTTGAAAGTTTTGGTTGCCCTATTTCTCTACAGTATGTTCCAGTACTTGGATAAGCATTGGATTGGTTGGCATTTATTCATCTGAGTTATCTTACCTTTAGGATTTGGCTTGGCTAGGATGACAAGATCTGATATTCAATTACTAGCTCAGATCAACAACTAGAGTCGTCTCCTCTAAAAGCAGTCAACACAAAATCATTTTTAGCCTGTCAGACTAACCATTTTGAAGTCTAAAGAGAAGGCTAAATTACAACTCAGCTAAAATCAAGATGAACTTGTTGACTGAGCATGATGAGACTTGATAAATTTTTGAGAGAATGTAGCTAGACTAAGAAGATACTTCTGCAGCTAAGCAGGCTCCATGTAACTTTTCTGATGCTTTCAACCCTAACTCTTAAAGTGCTTTACCATTAGATGATCCGATTGTTTGCTGCACATCTGGAGATACCCAACAAGTTACTTAATCTGCTGGAGAGTCTTTTAAATCCTGGACTAGTGCAGTTTAAAATGAAATTTCAAATTTTTCAGAACCCATAATGGTGGTTTAATGAGGAGATAGTGCCCGAATACCTATTATGGAAGGTACTCATCTGTGACTACTACATGCACACTTCCTGATCAGTTATGGACTAGCGTTGACCATTGCAGGACTTCCACTAACTTTCAAGTATACTGGTTTTCCACGGCTTACTATGGTAAAACAATGTGACAGATTTCTATAGAAATAACATCCATGTGTCTAACAGTATTCCATGCTTAGATCTATTTAAAAATGCTTTGGTTTTATGCAGTATGGACATGGGCATTAGTTTTTTAATTTATCTTTTTTCTCCAAATGGAATTTATTGAAGTTGTGAAAAAGATTGGTGCATCACTAACTTAGTAATCTTTTCTTACAGGAGCAATTGTTATGGAGCGACCAAATGTCAAATGGAGTGATGTTGCTGGCCTCGAAGGTGCCAAAGAAGCACTGAAAGAAGCAGTGATCTTGCCCATTAAATTTCCACACCTGTTTACAGGTCAGAATTACAGCATTTATTTGCTATTGGCCAGTCAGGACGGGCCCTAGGGTCTGAGAAGAGTGTGATGCCAATGTATGAGATTCAAGCTGAGCTCTCAACAAAGAGACACTGATCCCATCTGACGGAAGTTTCATGGGTAGATGGGGAAAACCTCTGAAGAAATGAGAGGGACTTAATCAGAACAATAGGTTCAGTCTTCCTTTCTACAGTATTTTGATGACTGCTGCTTTTTGTCTTGCAGGAAAGAGAACACCCTGGAGAGGGATTCTCCTATTTGGACCACCAGGAACAGGAAAATCTTATTTAGCAAAAGCTGTGGCGACAGAAGCAAACAACTCTACCTTCTTCTCAGTATCTTCCTCTGACCTTGTCTCAAAGTGGTTAGGCGAAAGTGAAAAGTAAGTTGGAGTTGCCAGAGTTCCAGGAAAACACTGGCAAGAAAAAAATAATTCAGAGCTAGATAAGTTGCTGTAAAGAAAGTGAATTTGAGGGAAGGGTCATGTCTATTTTAAAAGTAAATTTCTGGCATTTCTAAGCTTCATGCTACAGTGCCACATGAAAATATCATCTTGTGTTGTGTTCTGTGCAGCTGGACCTCTCTTCGGTGTTCAAGATAGTTTTCAAAACTAGCTCAGAAAGCTTTTGGGACTACCATACTGCTTATTCCCCTACTGAAATCAGCTGTGACAGCACGCTCCATCAGTCTGAACTGTTGGGAGACTTTGGCTTTTGGCATGTGGCATTTCTTTGTCCATATGGAGGTGTTCTTTCTTTATCCTGATTTCAACCAAAAATCAGGAAGACTTAAGAACCTTGAAAAAGAGGCTGAAGGAGAGGAGCAACCATGAAACTTCATAGTTCTCCATGCTAACTCTTAATCTGTTACTCTTTGGTACGTGAAGAAAACTAGGAAGCCTGAACTGACACTTGTGTAGTCTAGAAGTGCAGGAATTTGTCCATTTAGGCTTCCAGTGAAGATTTCCCAAATTAAGAAAAAGCTCTGGGTTTGTACAGGAAGGATTTTCGTGTGATTATAATCCTTGTCAAAACCACGCTTTAACAGTTTGAAGTGTGGGACAAGTGAGCAACACTATTTAAAGCTGATAGAATGAGTAAGAAAGACCGTTAGATAAAGTGTTTGAGCTGGATTTTTTTTTCCCCCAAAAGCTGGAAACCTTTAGCTGCTTTTCTTCTGTTGCAAAAGGAATACAGAACTGGAGTCCACCTTGGCATTTTTTCTGTTTCACTTCACTTGAAGCTATTGCTTGAGATTTAGTACTGGTACTGTGAAGATTTTCCCAGCATATTCCTATTTATTTTCCTTTCTAACTTAATAAAATGTGTTAATAAGGCTAGGCTATTTTTTTTATTATTATTTTTGCAAACCAACTTTTCTTGTAATATAAAGTATTTAAAGTCATGTGAAGCAAATGTACATGTTATTTCTTAGAAAATCTCTAGAGTTAATCTCACTAGGTTACAAATATGAAATAAGAGAAATCCATGTTCTTTGAATCTGTCTGGAGTGGTGGTTTTGTATATGCCAGGCTGTCTTGTAGAAAGGTAAACCAAAAAATTTCTTGCTTTTGCAAAACAATGCCTGGAGTGCTTGAAGAGGTTTCAGCTCCCTTTATGCTGGGCTATCTCACTCAGTATGTACTGAGTCTTGAAGCTAGAAGAATGTTGAGTAGCTCTACGTTAATCCTTCTACTTTGTTAGCTTTCTCTAAAGGAAGTGATTGTATCATAATCTTGTGTTTTTCCTGGTGTAATCATCAAGATAACTGAAGCTATTTTCTTTTTTAAGATTAGTGAAAAGTTTGTTCCAGTTGGCCAGAGAAAACAAGCCTTCTATTATCTTCATTGATGAGATAGATTCTCTCTGCGGGTCAAGAAGTGAAAATGAAAGTGAGGCTGCTAGACGGATAAAAACAGAATTTCTAGTCCAGATGCAAGGTAAATTTACTTGGTTTTCACATTCATTCAAAGGAATTAAGATTCGTATTTTAAGCATAGCTTGCATGAGAACATTAAAAATATCTGCAGTTCCATCCTGTTAGATGTTGACATTTTAAAACAGTTTGTATCATCTGAACAGTGAAATGATTTCTGCCCTGCTGTAGGGGTTGGTGTTGACAATGAAGGAATCTTGGTCTTAGGAGCGACAAACATACCCTGGGTTTTGGATTCTGCTATCAGGAGAAGGTATGATACCATTTTTTTTCATGGTAGGAAGTGTGCAACTATTGTGAGGGTTCAATCTGAGACTATTTGAGGTAGTAATCCAGCTCGTGTTTGCAGACGTGGCTATTGTTCTACGACTCAATTCCATGAGATGGAGTGAGCCAAACTAGTAGCCCCTTGCCCCTTTAAAGAGGTAGGTTTTTCACTCTTCTGTTTGCTCTGTAGTTCGTTTGATGTCTTGGTTTTATGATTGTGCTTGAGAAAGCAGAAAATCATTCTGGTTTTGTGTTGGTTGGTTTTCTGGTGGGCATGCAGGGTGAGTTACAAAATACACAATTCAGAATGGCAAGAGGGGGTAGAGCTTTGCTTTTCAGCTGTTAACAAATTGTTGAGTAGCTTCCCTCATGGAAATGTAGCCTTATGTTACACAGAAACACCATGTTTTCCTACTGGTGAGGCATAATATGTGATCTTTCAGTGTATGTTTTAACTGCTGTTTTGTAGATCTGAGTAGCTGGATCTTTCTTCGAGCTGTGAAGCAGCACAGGACAAATACAGCCATGTGACAAATATTACTGTTATGATGAGGACACAGCTTGGATGATGGTTATTTTTGTTGGCTAGAGAAACATTACCTTTTTTTGTCTGTCACTGACTTACTTCTACACTTAATTCAAACTGGCCATACTTTGGGGGCTGGACCAACCGCCGGAGGTTGCTTCCAACCTGTACAACCATAGTTTTGTGTGAGACAGCTTTAAAGGTGAATGTATTGCTTAAAATTTCAGGTAATTCTTTAAATTCTGGCTCTGGGGTCCACTGTACAAGACAGACATGGACATGATAGAGTGGGTCCAGAAGTGGGTCAAAATACCTCTTCTGTGAAGAAAGGCTGAGAGAGTTGAGATTGTTCAGCCTGGAGAAGAAAAGGCTCTGCACCAGCCTTGTTGTGCCTTTCAGTATAAAAAGGGGGCTTATAAGAAAGACTGAGAGATGTTGTGTATTTGTTTACCAAGGCTTGTAGTGACAGGATGCCGGGCAGTGGTTTTAAACTGAGAGTGTGTTTAGACTGGACATAAGGAAGCAATTTCTTGGCTTCCTGTGGTGAGACGCTAACACAGGTTGCCTGGAGAAATTGTGGATATCCCCTCCCTGGAAGTGTTCGAGGCCAGGTTGGATGGGGCTTGGAGCAACCAGGTCTAGTGGAAGGTGTCCATGCCCATGGCAGGGGGGGTTGGACTAGATGACCTTTGAAGGTAAGGTCCCTTCCAGCCCAAACCATTTTCTGATTCTCTGCAGTGTGAAAGAGGAGGTCTCTAATTCCTGTCCGTAAGACTTAAAGGAACCTGTGCAACAATGGCAGAATTTTTTTTTTTTTCATTAATTTGGCCCACTTTGTCATTTATATCAAATTAATTACTTTCTACAGATTTTGGAGTTACTCTTACTTGGTTGGTGGGGGGTAATCCCCACTGTGAGAACAGATGCTGCTTCAAAGGAAGAACTGCAGTTACCAACATTTTCTACTGACAACTGTTTTGAGAATATGACTTCAAATTTGCTTCTGACTATGAGGTTTTCTTTAACTTAGTTGCAGACTGTAGGAAGTAGTTGTGTTAGCTTGTTATCAGGCAATTCTTTCTTTGAGTGTGGAAACTGTTCAAATATACTTCAACACTTAAAGGCTTTTTTCCCCCCTTGATTTTTTTTCTTTCAAAACACAAACTCTGCTGGAGAGAATCTGGAAAAACTTCAGTCTGAAGATAAGGTCTTTGTCATGAAAAGGAAGTAGTTGCTATATTCCGGATGTCAGCTTATGTAGCTACAGTATTATTTATGAGAACAGGTTGTTGAATATTTGCCTTAGATATATTTTTTTAAGGTTTATAATACTGAAACTGCTTCTTTCTGGTGTTGTTAGGAACAAACTGCATACTTATTTGCATAAGTTTCTTTCCACTGTGCACCTGCATGAGCTAGCATCTGTGGAACATCTTGTTTTCTCTTTTTTAAACCAGGTTTGAGAAGCGTATTTATATTCCTTTACCTGAAGACCATGCCAGGGCTGCAATGTTCAAACTTCACCTTGGGTCAACTCCAAATCTCCTATCAGAATCAGATTATCGAGAGCTTGGAAAGAAAACTGATGGCTATTCTGGGGCAGATATAAGCATCATTGTACGTGATGCACTGATGCAGCCTGTAAGAAAGGTGCAATCAGCAACTCACTTTAAAAAAGTAAGTAGGAATCAAAACTTTTTCAAGTTATTTAATCTCTGAGAATTACCTTAATTTGAAAATTCCTTGCAAGTCAACTGAGTTTGGTTTGTGGTAACACTGCACATTTATGAATGTCCATTTTATTGACCAGAGAAGAACTTGGGTATTCATCCCTTTTTTTTTTTTTTCCCCCTTCCCCTATTCCTTGCCCCCCCACCCCCAAGCCCAGTCCTGCCATAAGTCTGGTGGAGCTACCTTCTGGATATTCATGCTGTGTAATCCAAGATCTGATGACGCTTCATATCTTTAGGTAGTGTTAAAAGCATTCAGTTCAAAATGTAATTTAAATGGGAACATTTAAAGTGCTCTTTCACAGAATCATTTTGGTTGGAAAAGACCTTTAAAATTATCAAGTCCAACCATAGCCCAACTCTACCAACCATTAACTTAACTCTACTAAGTCCAGTGCTTAAACCATGCTCCTAAGGACCACATCTACACGCCTCTTGAACACGTCCAGGGATAGAGACTCAACCACCTCCCTGGGCAGCCTCTTCCAGTGTTTGATTACCCTTTCAGTGAAGACTTTTTTTCTTTATATCCAATCTAAACCTCTCCTGGTATGACTTGAGCCCATTTCCTCTTGTTCTGTTCCTTGTTACTTGGGAGAGCAGATCAATCCCCCACCTCACTAGTTTCCTTTCAGGTAGTTATAGAGAGTGATGAGATTTCCCCTCAGCCTCCTTTTCTCCGGTTCTTCCAGATGCTTCTCAAAAGGCTTGTGCTTTTTTCCTGGATTGAGTTATGAGAATCTTCATGTTTTTTCTAGCATGTTTAAATGAATGTATCTGTCATCCACATGGGAATGGACATTCTGCTTATGTGGTGTGTTTTTCAAACTGAAAAATTAAGATTCTTATAAAGTTCTGGTAAAAACAGGGAGTCATTGTTACTTGTGACAGTAGTAAAGATGCAAGACAACTGAGCAAGGTCTGTGTTTCATTGCTTGGGCAGCATGCAGCAACCTCTGGGTGCTGCCATAATATGAAAACTAGTTTACACTTACTTAGGTGCACTCTAAAGAGACACTTGGTCTGTATTGTTTGGCTTATCTTGTAGTCATCTCTACATGCTGTGTACTGACGTAAGAAACATGTCTTCTAAGTGTTTGGATCTCAGAAACTTTTATCTGACAAAGAACCAAGTAGAGTTCTTTAGCACTAATCTAAATCCATTACATCTGGGAATGCTTTTTTTCCCTTGGAGAATTTGCACATATGGGTCTTGTTCAATCAACTTAATTGTTCTCTATAAACTATTAAGCTCTTCAATGGAGAGAAAAAAGAAAGTATGATGATGTTATCAATGGCTATAAACAAAGTTCCAAATACATACAATGTATATTGCTTAAATAAAATTATATTTTCCCTGTGTGCTTTTTTTAGGGTAAACCAGACTATTTTATACAAAAAATACAAAAGAGTATTTTTTGTTTCATTTTTACTGCAGACTTTGATGTTACAGAAAATAATGTATGTTGGGTGAAGGTCAAGGTATTGCTTGCTGTAAGGGGAAGTTTTCATTTGTTCGAAATGGTAGGAAAAAATTTAAATCCTAAGCTGTCAAGAGATACATACCATGTAACTTGTGTGGGCAGCAGTTGACAACTGAGTTGTCATCTCAGTTACAGTTGCAATTTTTCTACCAGTAACTCAGCCTGACATAAAAGGATTAAGGGCCCTAAACTGAACATCTACAGTTACTTTCAGTTGAAGATAGGCTCTTTTGTTCCATGTAGTTTCTTTCAAGGAACACATTGAGCTTAAAATTCAAAGAGAAAGGAACACTTAAATCCAATACGGTCCAGAATATGAGAGGAATCCGTAAGTTCCCAGAGTCTGTGTTTAGGAAAACTTGGTAAAATAAACCTGCAGCCAGTCATTTTGGTGGGAGGGGAAAGCCAGACCAAAACCCCCAAAACATCTTAAAGGGTTTCTGAAGAGCTTTTCCCAGTTTAAAAACAAAACAAGTATTTTGAAATACTGATTTGGTTAAGTTTCTTCTGGGGGCAACTCAGCAGTGACACTGATATAAACTATACTTGTTTAAAAATAGGCAGCTATTTTGATGTATCAAGGATTTTCCAGATGCTTCCTACCCTTAAGCAGTGCTGCCTGAAGTTGTTGACTTTAAGTGACATTGACATTTCTGGCTGAAGGGCTGTTACCTTTTAGCCTATTGTTCAGATTTAGAAGAACCTAAGGCATGTCTCAAGACTACCATGGAACAATGAAATAACCTCAGTTGTCACAGTTTGTGGAGCAACCCAAAATAAATTCTTACCTTCTATTGCCCCCAAAAAAGGAAGGGAAAAAACCCCGTAACTGCAGTACTTTGAGGGCCCTGGCATAAGCCAAGTTGATTCCTCTTTTGTTAGTACCTCAATTGGACATATTTTCCTGTTTTTATGAGCAAAATCTTAGCTTTGTCAATTATTTGCATCATGACAACTTGTCCCTGTTAAACAGTAGTTTCCTCAACTACTACTAATTCATTGCAGACCATCCCTTGCTCTGTATGATAATACAAGTTTGTCAGAGTTGATTTTGAATATTGCAGTCTGCTCTCCCAATGTCGTGCTTTAAATGCAGTTTGGAACAGCAGTCCAGTTCCCTGCTGTTAAAAATAGCCAGTGAGTGTGTTGTCTTTCATTCTTTGCATATGGTTTGAGTTTCTGTGGATGTGATGCTTCAGGTAACGACAAAGGAAAATAAAACTGTGGGTCCTAGATAATGTGTTGCAGAAAGGGAACTGGTGCAGCTTTTTTGGAGTCTGTCCGTGTGTCTGGAAAAAAAGAATGTTTTCTGTTCTCCCACTAGATGGCCCTGCTTTCTATCGAGTACTGAGGAGGCGTCAGAAAAAGTGCTCGGGGCTTCGGAGTGCATTCTGTTTTAAGATTGAAAAGCCATTTCTGGCTTCCTAACTTGAGGGGCACTCAAGGATAATTATTGATAAGTTTTTAGAAAGCTGGTAATCAGTGATGAATGAACTGCCAAAGTGACATCTGCGTATAACTGAGGAATGTTTTTGCTCTAAAAATGCTGTTCAGCTTCTGTCTTTTGTTTTTAAATTTGTAACTCCTATAAATTATTTTTTTATTTTTAGGTAAAAGGACCATCATTGTCTAATCCAAACATGATGGTAGATTTGTTCACCCCTTGCTCTCCAGGTGATCCTGCAGCCATCGAAATGACATGGATGGAGGTTCCAGGTGATAAATTAATGGAGCCTAAAGTTTCCATGGTAGGCATTTTTTGGTAACATTTCTTTCCTGCTTTGCAGAACTCTGGAAAGACTTTAGGAAAAAACTCTTTCAAATAGTTATGCAAGGCAATTGACTGTGTTGTTTGATTTCAGAAATGCTGGACATGGCAGATAACATTTGAATTCACAACATACACCATTACAGTACAGCATGCTTGTGAAAAAGCCAGCTCTCTATTCCTGATAAGCATTTCTTATTGTTCTTGTCTGCTGCTATGCAGCTGCTGTCCTTTTATCCACAGACAGCATCTGGTTCTTTGACTGCTCTTGCACTCATCTTTTATTTAAAACCTTTGGGATCCCCTGCCCTATGATAGGCTTCCTTCCCATCACTCTATAGCATTAATACTAATACTGGGAAGTGGAAAATTATATTCAGTATAAATTGGAAGTAATGTGCTGTAGTAAATATTGCCCATGAAATAAATACAAGCATAAATACTAAAAGTGAAAAGATAGTGGATGTAATGGTAGTTTGGTTTCAATTTCATCACAGGTGGTACAGCTCTTTCAGCTATTTTCTTGGTTCATGTTAAAATACTTATTTTGGTCTAGAGAACAGAATATGTCATTTTAAGACACATTGAAATCTTAGTTCACTGCTTAAAAAAATAATAGTTGCTGGACACTCATTCTGTATTTTTCCCCAAGAGCAAAAAAGAAGATTCTGAATTTAAGTGTAATGTTTGAGGGAAGGACTCAATAAGAAATCTGTGCTGCTGTCATTTCTTGTGGGCAGTCATGTGAAACAGTCCTGTAATGAATGAAAGAAATTGGTGTATTTCACGGGGATCACAACTCTCTAAAACAGTAGGCACTGCTTTGTAAATATAACCATCACTAGATTTCAGAAGATAATTTTCTGTGCGTATTTGCATACTGAGGAAGCACAAAAGAATGCCTGCAGGTGCAAGTCTGCCCTAATACTTCTGCCTGCATGGTCTAAGCAGATTGTTAATCAGTCTTTCCTGGAATTAGACATAACAATTCCTTGTGTGCTTCTAATGGTACCTGGGCTTTAATGCTCTATAGTTGCATTGGTAGTTGTTTCAGTGTCCAAAATCAGTTATTTTCCTGATCAGACTTAAATTCTTTCTAAGCAGGGTTTCTTTAGTCTGATGAGACAACTCCCAAGACTAGAAAATCGTTATAGTAACTTTTGGGTTTACCCATAATTTTATAGTAATATGGGGTGTTGGGCATCTCATTTTTTCAGCTGCCATTGGCATGGTCTTGATTAGTTTTCTTGCCCCTTTTTATTCAATAGGGTGTTGTAACTGCTGCTTTCAACTTCACAGACCTTAAGTTTTTCTGAACTCCTTTTCCTAGTATCTAAATATGTCTCTAGGAAACTACTGAATTGAAGAGAGAGAAATTACTGGTCATGAGCAGCAAAACTTTGTTAGAGATTAATGACAAACTATTTTTCCATGTTGTTGGACTATGAAGAGTGCACGGGAACATCGGATTATTTTCCACTTTTAAACTCCTGTAGTTAGTTAAAGAGGGATTGAAAATAGTAACTGACAAAAAAACTAGGGAAGTTCGGTTCTTATCAGTAAGAAGAGATTGATAAAACTTGAATGGGTGAGTCATTTAAACCTAAACCTGAGGTTGTGGTTTCATTATTAGGGAAGCTCATTAGCAGTTGTCTCTTGTTTAGGCTAGCTTAAAGTTTTGTGTAAATAGGAGCTCCGATGCTCCTCTTGTTTTACTGGGCTTTTTAACACACATTTGTCTTGGCAACAAGATTCTTAGCAGTGGTACTATACTTGTTTCTGAAAACACTTGTCTATTTTGTCTGACAGGCGGATATGCTCAGTTCACTTGCTAGCACAAAACCAACAGTTAATGAACAGGACCTGGAGAAGTTAAGGAAGTTTACAGAAGACTTTGGTCAGGAAGGCTAAACCAAAGAGATACGTGGATCATTAGAACTTTTTTTGTCTTTCTTAAGAAATCTTGTCTTTATGGATGGCACTTCAACTAAATGCCAATGGAATCACTCCCTTCTTCCTTTGCAGAAGGAATAGAAGGTACTTTTGCAAAGACCCTTAAGCTTTTATATTGTATTGTTTTCCTCAGATGTCTGTGAATTGTCTTCTACTGAAAAATAATATGAAAATGCAGTTTTAGGGCAAGACAGAAAAGTGATGTGGTAACGTCTATTAAATACTAGAAAACTTTAAATTATTAGGTCAATTTTAGGTATTGCATTAAACCTGGGTACAAGTGAGTTTTAAACTCCCAGTAGGCTCATAAAACCCTTTTTTGAAGGGTGGAAGAGAACATAATGTATTTGTCAGGTGTTTTCAGTGTCAATCAGCCTACATATTAATTGCTCTCATTTCATTTAGAAAAATGCAACACAGTTTGCTAATCAAACATACTGCAAGTGTGGGTATGCTATTAAAGTAAGAAAACATAGTGTGAGGATATGACTACATGGGCCAGTACTTTGTTTAAATACTAATGGAACTAGTATTTGGCTGTTTCTGCTCCGCTGTGTTAAAATTTTGCCTTAGACAGCAAGCATTTGTTTTTAACTCTTTATTAGCTGTTACACACTGTCACTATGCAATCTGGAAAGAGATGGTTAAATTCAAGTATTTCAGAAGGTGTTTTGCTGACTGGTCTTGGGTTGTTTTGTTGTTTTTTTAAATCTGGATTTACTTTTTGTGGGAGTTTGACTAACATTAGAAAAAAGCATTAGTAATATCCTGTAAGATGCCACATGTCAAGGCTGGCAAGGTATAGTCTTTGGAGAAAAAGGTCTCCAAAGGAGGTCTTTTGGGGAAAAGCATACTTTCATATGCAAGGAGACTGTAACAGATGTTTTAGCCACAGACTTTCCAGTGATAAATTCACTCTGAACCCTTCAGGTAACTCTTGCATATAGGTTACTTCAATTTAGCTTAAACTGTAAGAGAAGGCTGGCACTTTAGTACAGTGGGACTTCATTGGTCTCTCTCTGAAGAACTACACATTAAGATGTGCCTGAATGTAACTTACAACACTACAGTGTCAGTGCTGAGTTTGTGCCTTGTAAGTTTGCACTGGCTGTAGATTCAAAACATCATTACCTAGAATACCCTATGTTCCATTATAATTGTACAACTTCATCCTGCATATGCTTTGTTTAACTTGCATTAAAAGAAATTTGCACATTTTGTGTATGTTATATGTACATATACACATGTATGATCATCTTTTGATGGGGTTTGGTTTCCTTTATGTACATATTTTATGTACTGTATAAATCATAGGATGGGTGAAATTTGCTGTACTTAAATGAAGTAAAACATTGCAGTATAACATCAGCTGTGTTCTTTGAGTATTTCTTCAGTGCTATGTTTTTGGTAGTTTGGGTTTTTTTTAGACTTCGGTTTCTATGTTTATCACCTTAACAAAATATTTAGTTAAAAATTATTTGACCTGCAAGGTGCTGAGCTTTTGTTTACTAACATGATGAAACATTCTTTCCCAAATTGTACAGTTACACACAGCTTTACCTTTGTCTTTTGTTGGAAGGTGTAAATGTGAATCAGTGGGCTGCAAATCTTTCCCTGGAGCTTTGAGGGGGGGAGGGAAGAGGAGGTGTGTGCAGCAGGAGTTCCAGTCTAGTTGCAGGCAACTATGGTTAGTAAACTTGTGGCAACAGGATTGCTTTCTTGCAGTTGTCTCTTGTGAACGCTTTAGAAATGAGCCACATACGGGCAGGGCTCTCACTCTTGAGGACTGAAGCTACTGTCTGAAGTACTTGTCTCTTGACCTTTTTTGAAAGGAGAGTCCCTACTGCAATCTTCAAAATTCTCAGGAACGTGTTTTGGTTTTTTTTGTGGCTGGCTGATGTGTCCAATAGATTCTCCGTAAGCTTAACTGTGTAATCTCCTATCTTTAATGTAGAAGAAAAGTATACTGTATGTTTTAAATTTACATCTTGCTGCTTGCTCAGTTGTGGGATGACATCTGTTACAGAACCATTAATGTTTGATGTTTAAAGTTGTTTTTAAAAATGTATTCCAAATAAACATTGCTGCTTAGAATTGCAGCTACCAGGACAACTTTTTGGTTTGCTGTCTTTGTAAAATGTGAATAATATATATCACAGATCTTCCTAGCTAAGTTATCCCAGAGTATTTATAGCCAAATGCAGGGGGTAAGGAGGCTGCAAGATCACTTTGTAATTTTCAGTGCTAATTGAAAATACTAAATTAAAGAATTTATGGAAGGTTATACTTGCTTTACATAATCAAAATGTCTGTAAATACTGGATAAATTAATTGCACATTTTTTGTAAGGTCTGATGGATGACTCATCTTTAGCTAGCTATCTTAAATTTTTTTTTACTAACTTCTGGTGTTACTGCTTATTCTGACTGCAATATAAAAAAATGCCATTTTCTTTCCTTCCTGTAGGTAAAATAGTTTTTCAATTAAATCAGTTGTCTATGTGCCTTTTTGTCAGAGGTGGTTTCTTCACACTGACACTAAACTTTGTTTTTCCTGTCATTTATGTACATCTCTATGCATATACTCATAGGGTGGTTAGAAAAGCTCGGTAAATTAACTTGTATTTTTTTCCCATGTTGCCTGACTGGCCAGATTCCAGAGTCTTATTTCTTCCCTGATTTACCTGTCAGCTTTGTTTTGTCATTCTCTAGCATAACAAAATTGTACAATTCTCCTTTGTTTTTTGTTTGATTGGTTTTGTTTTCCACATTATCTGCTGGTCTTTACATATGCTTTTGGTTTAATTAGTGGAGCAGAACACATGTAGTTTAGGGAGATCCTCTTCAATCAGCTTTTGTTCATGTTCTGTCTCAGGGATGTCAACTGTAATTAGCTTTTTTTCAGCTGAAGCAAAAAAGCTGGTAAATGTTCCTGATCAGGCTTCCTATGTTTCTTTAGCCTTCTTCCTAACAAGAATATATTCTGATTTTATTTTTTTTCCATGTTATTTCTAAGGATTATCTTGACAGGAAACTTTCTCATAGTTCTGAATTTTTTTGAACTGTGCAAGAACATCTTTATTTGCTGTTTACTCTTTCCTTCCTCTGGGATGACAGGTTTATTTCATTAGTGGCTTCCATGCATGTTTTTGGTCTTAACCAGATTCATCCTAGTAATCATGGTTACATAAACTATTGCAAGAACTTGGTGGATTGTTTGTTTCCTACTGTGCTGATTTTCCAATAGATACTTAACTCTGATCAAAACACTGTTCTTTTTATTCTTGAGCAGGTAGCTTTTGTTTTATCTCTTCTGGCATAGCTCCACTGTTTTACCCTCTGATTTTTCTTTAGCTTTTTATTAATAATATTTAAATCCAGGGATTTTATTCCATAAATCTGTTGTCATCATGAGCTGTTTAAAAACTCTTAATTGTTCATTCATTCTTCATCCTGCCATTAACGTACTGACAGCCCAGGTTATTAGATAAGCCTGTTCTGTTGTCTTTTGGTCCCTGTGACCTAATTACAATTCTTCCTCTCCCTCCCTACCTTTACATATACACAGACACACACACACACCCTTCTGATGGTAGCTTTTTGGCTAGGTCACTCTTCTGTGCCATTTTCTGTTTACTCACCTTAATATCTTTTATCCCATGTAAGAGGCTCCAACTTGATGAATGAACACTCAAGGATACATCTTCCTTTCATTGCATCAGCTCTGTCTGGGGACGCCAGAGTCCATCTGTCCATACCATCTGTGCACAATACCTACCACGTGTACAATCTGCTGGTCTTTCACTGAAATACTCAACATTTCAGGCTTCATTTATCTGGACTTCTCAACCATTAGTCATGAAAACAACAAAAAACATCCTATCTGCATCTCTTCTACAAAGGCTTTGGTTGTGTTTTGAGACATCCCCAGAAAGTAAGTTATCGACACCTGAGTGCAGACCTGATGTTGACAATGAAGCCAGGGTTTTCTTTCCTGTTTAGTGACCTATAACCAGGTACTGCACCATGAATTGGCAAGACTTGCTTTTGCTTGCCCTCCCTCCTCCTCTGCTGCCTCAGCTAATTTAAATCTAAGCTATTCACGGCCAGGACTTCACTTTCAAACATGCTTGGTGTCACATGCGCTCTGTAAACTATAAACAATAATTTCCTCTGACTCACTGTTGTTGGCTGATGACTGTTTGTGGGTAATTTGTTACAAAAAGTATCAGCTGGAGTAGTAGCCTTCTGCTACTGTGCTGTCAATGTTTCTTCAATAATGAGTTGGCTAGGCAGGGGACTGAGAAAGTTGCTACAAACATTGTCACCTCACACAGCAAATACAAGGGCAAAGGAGCATTGTTACAGCTGTGACTTGGGTTCTGGAAGAGTCAAGTGGGTTATTTGCCTAATAGAAAGCTAGGAAAAAATGAAAATTAAAATATACCAACTCAAATGATCATTTCCCCTTCCTCCCCTCCTTGAAGGCTAGAGCACGGGCTGTAACAGGGAGACTGACCTCTCAATGACTTGTGTTGGTTTTTTTTTAAAGGTAAGATTTTAGAAAATCTGGAAAAGTAGCTGACTGCTGGTTTCAAATGTGGCATTTAAAATGGCAGTTAAAATGTTCATGCTCTTGCCTAGCTGAGCCTGAGCTCACTTGGAGATGTAATGAAGTTTTAATGAATTAATCACAGCCATGAATTGCTCTGTACAGAACTGAACAACAAAACAATTTATTTTTTTTAAATCTTTGTACCTGCTGTTGTTTTGATGTGGGCTTGTGTGTTTGTGTCCAACCTTATTCTGTCCCTATAATTTAAACATGTTTTGTTTTTTAGTATGTTTTTACCTGCCTGAAAACCTCATGCCCATGATACATGTGTCGACTGTCAGTATGGAAACAAGCAGGTGGTTTGTCTGCCTGACAGCAAACCTTATGCAGTTGCAGCATAGCAATAGTTTCCCTGGGAGCCACAGAGCCTGCTGGCAGAGCCTAAAATCTTCTGTCCTTCACTGTCCCTTCCCCAGCTTCAGGACAGAGCAGGGATGCTCATATAAACAGATGCTCTCATTGCCTAAGTGCACACAGAAAGCTGTGATACGCATGCACAGCCTTATATGTGAACGCTGGTTACAAACACCTCAAGAAGGTGTGTGTACCTCTGCGGCAACCCACCAAATGCCTAACAAGTAGTCACTGCAAAGTTATCTTCCCCCAGCACTTGTAGCACTGTGAGGTTCTTCCTCCTTCCAGATTTAGATGGGCTCAGTCCAGCATTTCAGGATAATTTCTTGGGGAGAGCACAGTGGTGGTGTTCTTCCTGGGCAGTCTGAGACTCTAGATGGGGTAAAGGCATCTACAGAGACGTGTATGGGGAGAAAGACACTGGTCTGTTCCTCAGGTCTCCTGTTGCTGGCATGGGGTGGAAATTGTCTGGTGAACAAGGGCAGCAATGCTGATGCTCTAGGCTCCTAGGGGGTTTTGTCCTGGTTTTGTCCTAGCTGTCAGCCGCGTAAAATCGTTTCCATAAGCTTTGTGACTACAGGCTTATTCTCTTAGGTCGTCTTTTCTGTAAGTAATTTGCTTCATTGCAGTAGACACTGGAAATGCATTATGCTTCTTAGAAGAAGAAATAGCTTTTTATTAGAATTTTCCTTTGATAGGAAATGTCAGTTGGCAATCAGTAGTATTCTCTTTTTTCACTGTTCTCCCTAGTTTCAGTTTATTTCTTTTCTTGTCTGACTTACCTTCTGTCCTTCACACCATTTCTTTTTCCTCAAATGGAACATAAGGCACCGATTCCTCTTAAAATCCTGTTTCAAAGCTCTTTAAGTTCCTCTGTTTGTCTAGTGTTGATACCAAAGCAAGCCTATCTGCAGCAAAGCAAAAGCTGACAGTGTGTCTCTGATTGCCCTTTTTTCCCTTCAAAGCAACAGGACCTACCACGGTCCTTTCCCTGGCTGACAGCAGGCTGGCAGTGGGGTGTGCTGTTAAAGAATGGAGACAGACTTGGAGAAGCAAGGAGCTCCGATGTATTTCACAGCAATGCAAGGGAGAGAAAAGGTTGAATTGCTTGTTTTGAGCAAGCTATTTTGTAATTGTTTCTTGGGTTAGAGGAGAACAGGGCTACATACAAGAGATCTTCCAAATTTCCATTGTGTAACAGCAGCTTCTCTGGAGAGCATGCCAAAGATGATTTATGAGGGACTGATAACAAGGGCAGATGTTGTGTCATTCCATCCAAGAAATAAACACCAGCCTCTTGCCAGTCCTGTGTCTATCCAGTGTGTTACCTGGAACTGAAAGCAGATTTAATTCATGTTAAAGATTAAGCAAATAAAGTTCTCTAGACTGCTTTGAAAGACAACCTTGGATGAACCTGGAGGAGGTTATTTCAGCTCTTCCAGTATTTTTAAGAGTGCAGCTACAAAGCAAAGAGCAATGGAAGAGTACAAAGCTCTCCCACGCAGTGATGCGGGGTAGGGCAAGCAGCTCTAGAAACATGAAATGTTCCTCAAAAAAAAATATCTTTTGTATGTGATCATCTTAGGTAGTTTCTGTGCTTGTGAAGCTACCACATTGCTCTCCAGATCATCATGCCTTTCCTTGAACAACATTTCGTATTTCTAGAGCTGCTTGCCATACCCCACGTCGCTGCGTGGGATGTCTACCAAGACTGCAAATCATCAACTTGATCTTTTGTGAAAAAATTGGGTCATATGGTGCATAATAGACACGGCTTGAGTGAATGACTTGGGATGGTAGAACTAGCAGCTTCAGACCAAAGCAGAACAAACTCACAAAAGTTTAGAACCTGCCAATCTTCAAAGATTACCTAGAGGCATGTGTTTCCAAAAGGGTGATATAAAGCACAACAGGTAATTCCTGAAGGACTTAATTGAACAGTCAGGAAAGGCTTCCTCCCTCAGATGTCCACCTATTACCAAATTACTATTTGAAAATCTAAAATTGTATAGTGACCAAGAAGCTAATTTCTCCACAGGTGAAATTCTGTATTAAAGCTCTCCCCCTGTCACTGTATCAAACGTGAGGTTAGGGATGGTAACAGCAACCCACAGTGAATTTCCTGGATACGCAGGGAGCAAGAGCAGCTGAAACCATGGCAATCTTACTGTTTCAAGAAAACAAATTAAAATAAAATAAATTATATTCACATGCACTGCAGGTTTGTTAAACAAGGGGCTCAGTGGGGTTTCCTAGGTCTGCAAGGCTCTTCCCTTTTTCATTATCCAGTTTCCTAGTGGGAGGTAGGTGCCGCCCCACAGTAAGAACAGCACTGCTGTCTTCTCCTCTTCCATCCCCCTGAAGCATACACTCCTGGTTGAAGCACAACTTCTTTGCTGTGTCTGGACAGCAGATCCTTGCTGTATGCACTCAGCAGTTCAGCTCTTCCCTAGGACACTGAGTGAAGGGGACAGCTGCCACCAGGATGGAGAACTGTGAGGCAGGGTAGGAGTCTCAGCATCTGATCCATCTGGCAAAGGACGAAAGACTGTATTGCAGCGCTGAGAAGTGGAAGGTTGCAGGAAGAAGGTACGGAAAGCCAGAGCAACTCCAGAAAAGATACATGTCACCTTGAAATACTGTTAGTGCAAGAATGATTCCACAGACCATTTTAGGATGAAGACCTTCAATATACAAGGACTAAGCTTTCTGTAATAAAGACTACAGCATGTTTGCTCTTAGAAAAACTGTCACATTTTATTAGGAACCAAAACATCCTCCTCCCCGGTATTAAAGGTAGAACAAGTAGTGGAGAAAATAATACTTACTACACCCAAGAAGAAGATTGTTTTAGTGGAACTTCATTTTCAAACTTACAAGTGTGTTGCATCTACTCATAATGCATTTCCCTGTATGTGTTAAATCAGGGTGACCCAGCAGTAGGTTCCCAGGGGCTGTGTGCGACAGGGTTGGACGAGCAGTGAGGCAGTGGGGTTGTGGTGCAGCTGTCATGGCTTCTGGGACAGGCAAACACAAACTTTGTTCTGTCTTGAAACATGAACTGCCACTGTAAGCATCTGCTTAAATATAATTTTTGAGGCAATACAAACAATTGAGAAAGGGTGCTCTTACATCAAGAGCCAAAGTGGATGTCCCTGTGTGAAAAGCCTGTGTTCACTTATAGATACCTACAAGTTTTAGCACTGAGCCTTCCAGAGCAAAGGACATCCCTAGCCTCTTCCCTCTTGTGCCAGTTCCTGCCTGCTTTCCATGTGATTTCTGCGCCACCCAAGAGGGAAGCCACTCAGCCTTCTCCTCCAACCCATATTCCACAGCATCCCTAGGAACATTTAGCAAACTAAAGGTGTCTCTCTTGTCCAAGGGTGAACCAAAAGTTCTTTCAGTGTGAAATCTGGTACAAGTAGGTGTAACAAATTAAAAGAAACAAAGACACTGAAAGAAATTCAAGGTGATGTTGGTCCCAAGTATAATTTCTGTTTTTTAAAACTAGACAGTAGAGATTTCCTTTTACTAGTGGCTTGACTTTAATTTTATTTCATTAGATCTGTTGCTCAATATGTGAGATATCAGTACAGCTATTTCTTCAACATAAATTAAAAAAAAAATAACAGAAAATGGTTTGTAATTGAAGAATGGATAATTTTGAATATTGTTTTGCCTTTTATTTTTAAACAATTATGGCAAACACATTAAACAGTTAAACAAGCTTGAAGAACAGTATGAAGACAATAATCAGATTTAAACAGCATGCTTGCTTCCAATGTGTTCATCCTAAAATACCTGTAGAAGCTCTGGGAAACTAGTTGAGTGGCTGGACTATACATGTGTGCATTATCTGCTTTTGTACCACACGACTGGCCATCAACAGCCTCCCCTGCTCCCAGCAGGCAGCCTTGCATCCGCCTGAGCCCTGCCTGCCTGCCTACAAATACCACCTGTCTCTGTGCTGTCAACCTTGGGAAGCGATTCTGTGGGAGGCCCTGGGCCACCAGCCCTGCCCAAGTTTATGGCACCTGGAGTAGCTGGAGGTGGTGAAAGAACTGGGATCTGTCCCTGCTGCAAGCAAACGCCTCCTGGATGACATGCTGAGTATGGGAGCATTGGAAATCATCTAGGAAGATTCCTGTGATCACCCCAATGGCTCTCCAGCAGACAGGGTATCTAGACAGGGTGTTCTGGCCTGGGTAGTGCTCAGGGAGCTGTTTGGCCTTGCAATACAAGGACAACTGTACGATCTCTGCCCATCGCAATGACCAGCACACAAGCTGTTGTCTTGCTAGAGTGGGTCTCGTTTTTCGTCTGGGGAAGCACAGCCTGGAAGACAACAGGATGTGATACATATTTCAGTCACACTACATTAACCACCACCATCTGCAGGCCATCATTTCTTTACATCTTTACATTTCCTGCCATTGGTAGTCTACCAACTTTAATAAGCTGTATTCATATTACCAAGATCTCAGGGTTTGTTTTTTTTCACAGACATTTAAACTTGGCTTTAGAAAGATTAAGGCTGAAACAAGAAGGGGAAGGTTAGGGTTGGTATTTCAGCAAGGATAGCTTCTAAACATCACTCACAAAATTTACAGAAGGCTGCTTTTGCCCTAACATCTGAAGTTTGTGTTGCATTCTGCTCCAACAAGGCACGTATTAAACAGATCTTGGTCTTTTTCTGTGAGAAGACATCAGTGTAGTCCTTACATAGTGTTATGGTCCTTACTCTGGAACATGAATCTCAGCACTGGTAACCTGGGCACCAGGGGAGACTCGAGGTCAACCCTTGAGATTCTGGAGCCGGACCTACAGAGGTTCCGAGGCCAACTACACAACAGCTGAGAAGGAGATACTTGCAGCATATGAAGGAGTTAGAGCCACTTCAGAAGTGATCAGCACTGAAGCGCAGCTCCTCCTGGCACCGAGATTACCAGATTCATGTTCCAGAGTAACCCTTCTCCTATCCATCATGCCACCAATGTGACTTGGAGTAAATGGACTGCCTTAATCACCCAGTGAGCCTGAATAGGAAGAACTAATCATCCAGGTATTGTGGAAGCAATTACAAACTGGCCAGAAGGCACCCACTTTGGAATGCCACCACAAGAAGTGGTGAGAAGGGCTCAAGGAGCTCCACCATATGATCATCTACCAGAGACTGAGAAACAATTTGCCCTTTTCACCGATGGCTCCTGTCGTCTTGTAGGGAACCACCGGAAGTGGAAAGCTGCCGTGTGGAGTCCTACATGACTGGTTGCACAAGCAGCTGAAGGAGAAGGTGAATCAAGTCTGTTTGCAGAGGTCAAAGCCATCCAGCTGGCTTTGGACATTGCTGAGTGAGAGGGGTGGCCGAGACTCTATCTTTACGCTGACTCGTGGATGGCAGCAAATGCCTTGTGGGGTTTGCTAAAGCAGTGGCAGCAAAACAACTGGCAGCGAAAGGGTAAACCTATTTGGATTGCTGAGCTGTGGAAGGACATTGCAACTCAAATAGAGAAAGTGGAGGTAAAAGTGCGTCATGTGGATGCACACGTGCCTCTGAGTCGAGCCACTGAGGAACATCAACACAACCAACGAGCAGATGAGGCTGCTCAAGTGTTCCAAGTAGACTTAGACTGGGAACATAAGGGTGAGCTCTTTCTAGCTCAATGGGCCCATGACACTTCAGGTCATCAGGGCAGAGATGCAACATACTAATGGACTCATGACCAAGGGGTGGACTTAACCATGGACACTATTGCACAGGTGATCCATGACTGTGAGACGTGCGCTGCAATTAAGCAGGTGAAACAGTTGAAATCTTTGTGGTATGAGGGGAGGTGGTCAAAGTACAGATTTGGAGAGGCCTGGCAAATTGACTACATCACACTTCCTCAGAGCCGCCAGGGTAAGCGCTACATGCTTACAATGGTGGAAACAAGTACAGGATGGCTGGAAACATCCTGTGCCTCATGTCATGCCTAGAATACTATCCTGGGCCTTGAGAAGTAAATCTTGTGGAGATATGGTACTCCAGAAAGAACTGAGTCAGACAATAGAACTCATTTCAGAAACAGTCTTGTGACTGACTGGGCTAAAGAGCATGGTATTGAGTGGATATATCACATCCCATACTATGCACAAGCCTCAGGGAAAGCTGAAATGGTCTGATGAAAGCTACCCTGAAGGCAATGGGTGGTGGAACTTTCAAAAACTGGGACAAAAATTTGGCAAAGGCCACCTGGTTAGTTAATACCAGGGGCCCATCAATCAGGCTGGTCCTGCTCAGTCAGACCTTTTACATACACAAAGTCCCTCAGTCATTTCAGCAGCAGAGAACACTTACTCCCAGTAGAAGATCACAGAATGGTTAAGGTTGAAGGAATCTTAAAGATTATCAGGTTCTAACCTCACTGCTATGAGTAGGGACACCCCACACTAGATCAAGCTGCACAAAGCCTCATCCCACCTGGCCTTAAACACCTCCAGGGAGGGGGCATCCACAACCTCCCTAGGTAACCTGTTCCAGCACCTTACTACCCTCAGAGTGAAGAATTTCCTCCTGATGTCTTACCTAAATCTCTCCTCTTTCAGTTTAAAATCATTACCCCTTGTTCTATCATCACTGCCCTCTCTGGTGAAAAGTCCCTCCTCAGCTTTTCTGTAGCCCCTTCAGGTACTGAAAGGTGACAAGAAGGTCTCCCTGGAGTCTTCTCATCTCCAGGCTGAACAGCCCCAACTCTCTCAGCCAGTCTTCATAGCAGAGGTGCTCCAGCCTTTTGATCATCTTGGTGGCCCTTCTCCAACAGCTCCAGGTCTTTCTTGCGCTGAGGGCTTCAGAACTGTATGCAGTACTCCAGGTGTGGCCTCACCAGAGCCGAACAGAGGGGAGAATCACCTCGCTGGCCCTGCTGGCCACACTTCTTTTCATGCAGCCCAGGATGTGTTTGGCTCTCTGGGCTCCAGCACACACTGGCGGCTCATGTCGAGCTTCTCATCTACTATCACCCCCAAGTCCTTTTCCTCAGGACTGCTCTCTAGCCATTCTCACCCCAACCTGTATTTGTGCCTGAGGCTGCACCTTCCCAGGTGCAGGACCTTGCACTTGGCCTTGCTGAACTTTTCTTGAGCAGATCCCTGAAGTGGCTGAAATCTGCCCTCCTGAAGTCAAGGGTAGTAAGCCTACTCTGAGCCCTCCTTGCTGCCCTAAGGATCTTGAACTCCACCATTTCATGGTTGCTACAACCTAGGCTGCCCTTGAGCTTAGCCCTCACCAGCCCTTCCTTGCTGGTGAGAACAAGGTCCAGCATAGCACCTGTCCTTGTTGGTTCCTCAGTTACTTGGAAAAGGAAGTTGTCATCAACACACTCTAGGAATGTTCTGGATTGTTTGTGCTTTGCAGAGTTGTCCCTCTAACAGGTATCGGGATGGTTGAAGTCCCCCATGAGTACCATGGCTTGTGAACGTGAAACTGCTCCTATCTGTTTGTAGACTGCCAGGTCTATACTGTCCTCCTGGCCAGGTGGCTTGTACCAGACCCCCACTGTAATGTCACCTGTCCCTGCTTTCCCTTTAATCTTAACCCATAAGCTCTCTGTTGGTTCCTCATCCATCCCCAGGGAGAGCTCCATGCATTCAACTGGTCTTTCATATAGAGGGCAAAACCCCCACCTTGTCTCCCCTGTCTGTCCTTTCTAAAGAGTTTATAACCCTCCAATCTGATGCCCCAGTAACAGGAGCCACCCCATCACATCTCCATGATGCCAGATATTCAGTCATGACTGGCTGCCAGCTGGATTTAACTCCATAGACCACAACTCTTTGGGCCTGGCCATCCTGCCAGTTTTTTACTCCCTAACATATAGAGCCACTCCCATAAGATCTTCACCTTTGAATATACTTTTCACACAGAAATACACAACACTTTGCAATCCAGGGAACACAACAAGATCAACAAGATCAGACATTATCAGAGCTGCATTGTCAACCTGAAGGTTATAAGGTGGCCTCTTAGCCATAAGGAAAAAACAATACAGATTTCTCCATTAAATCTCCTACAAGGGACCTCCACACTAGTCTAGAAGGGATTTTAAAATCTGTCAAGAGGTGATCATAATTGTGACTGATCAGGACCATATCATGTGTTCAAGGCTTTTAAAGGCCCCCTACCAATGTTTCACTTTCATTTTACTAGAACTTGACAGCAGACTATTTCTTGCAACCATGCCCTCATCTCACCTTGATGTGGAGAGTGATACTGCATTGTGAAAGACAAATTTATCTCTGTCTGCTTTTCTTTATCTCCATCCTTTGAGCTTTGACAGTCTCACTGTCTTCTTGGGTGGAGGTCTACTTATAGTCATGTCGTGGTTTAGGCCCAGCCAGCAAGAACCAGAGACCACTTGCTCACTCCTCTCTCCTGGGGGGGTGGGGAGGAGAAAATATAATGAAAAGCTGGTGGGTTGAGACAAGGACAGGGAGGATTCACTCACCAACTATGGTCAGGGGCAGAACAGATTAAAATTGGGGGAAAAAATAAATTTAATTTGTTTACCAATCAAATCAAAGTAGGATAATGAGATATAAAAACAGATCTTAAAAACCCTCCCCACACGACTCCCTTTCTTCCCTGGCCCAAATTACTTTACTCCTGATTTCTCCCCCTCCTATCCCCTGCAATGCAGGGGAATGGGGGTTGTGGTCTGTTCACCACACGCTGGCTCTGTCGCTCCTTCCTCCTCAGGGAGAGGACTTCTCACACTCTTACCCTGCTCCAGTGTGGGGTTCCTCCCATGGGAGACAGTCCTCCATGAACTTTTTCAATGGCCTTGGCATGGCCACAGCTGTTTCTGTCACATTCCACTCCCCTCTCTGCTGCAGGTCTTCCTAGCAGTTCTTTACCTCTTCTTACATAGGTTATCACAGAGGTGCTACTATCATCACTGAGTAGCTCACCCTTGGCCAGCGGCGGGTTTGGATTTTGGAGCCAGGGAAGCTTCCAGCATCTTCTCACAGGAGCCACTCCTGCCGCCGCTCCCCCACTACCAAAGCCCTGCCAAACCGACCCAACACGAGTTATTACCTGACTAATCTCCTCTTTTGTGTTCATTTAATAGACTGTCCTACATGTAAAAGAGGAAATTATCATACCTGATGGCTGCTTTTTCCCAGGCCACATCTTCTTTGACTTCTGCTAAAAGTATCATTCATGTACTGTCTGTTCCTGGGTCGCTAATCAACTTCTGTTGTTGTCACTGCAGCAACTAGCACCTTATCATCCATTATTTCCTCCTATCACTTCCTCATATCTCTGCATCACTGAACTCGAAACACCACCAAAGACATATTCCAAGTCAATCCCATTTCAGGGCTAAATCTTGGGTTTTCACCTTTGTACTCCACCAAATTCAGGTTCTTTGTTCTCACCTTGATAACTGCATAATCCCTGCCCACATCTCTGTTCCCATTTCCGCCTACTCACTAGTTCTAATCTCCTCCTCTCCGATATTATTTTCACACCCTTCTGCACACCCTCTTGCCTGGGGAAGTTTGGGTTGTTGTTTTTTTTTTTTTGTAAACACTTCTATTTTGTACAAGTCAACAGTTGCATAATTACCAGTGAGAAAAAGTAATCTGCGGGATTTTTTTCAGTTACAAATAATTACACCATAAATGAAAAAAAATATCAAATGCAGGCACTTACATTGAGTAAGTATCTAAATATCTAAGCCCAATATATGGAAATATTTTATTTGGACAGCTCTGGAAGTTATTTTCATTTCTTTCTTTGTTTTGATCTCTGTTCTACTATCATGCCTTGAAGCTGAAAACCATGCTTTTATCTTTTTTTTTTTTTTTCCCATGCAAATAATATGAAACCCCTGTAGCTTTACCCAGCAGGGAACAGAATGCTGAAAAAAAAATTCAGCTTTATGTTTTAGAACAAGGGAGCAGCATTAACCCCACTGCAGCCACCACAAACCAGAGGAGCTCAACTGTTTGGAAACCCATGTCTCGCGGAATCTACCTCTGGTTTTACTGGAGGTGATGATGTAAAATAGGTTTCAAAACCCACCCATGATAAAGTCATTTAATTACCCTTCATGAAACATCCATGTTTTCTATGTCACTGTCCCATGATGCTTCCCATGCAAGGGAGCACTCCCTGCACTTGTCTCTTTCCGAGTGCATGTCCCTGGGATGGTCTGACACATCTCTGACATTTTAATCGCATCCGCCGGTACCCCCAGGCAACATATTAAAACCTTGGGATTCAAACAGGTGCCTAGTAGTCAAGACATCTTTGTAAGCAGATAAGGAAGCCCGGATAAGTGCTTAACATTGTCATACTTCACCAATGACGGGGTTTGCTCGGGTTGTTGGTTTTTTTTTTTTCATTTCCCCCACAAACCAGCACTTGTCACCCCACGGAAGGGGCGGCTTGGGTGGGAAGGGACCCCACGGATCGCCCAGCTCCGACCCCAGGGACACGTCCCAGCAGGCTGCTCAGAGCCCCCTCCAGCCTGCCCTGGGACACTTCCAGGGACGGGGCAGCCACCTGTGCCGCCGTCCCACCACCCGCACCCTGAAGAATGCATTCCTCAGGTCTCACCGAGCTCTAGCCCCGTGAGGTTTAAAGCCATTCTCTCACCGCACGACCCCGCAGGATGTCACCCCCCAGCCGCCCCGCAGCCCCGTCGGGCCCTGGAAGGCCGCCACCCGGTCTCCCCCCCCGCAGCCTTCCCTCCCGCCAGCCCGAGCCGCCCCGCTTCTCCCGACACCTCCACAAGGGGCCGAGCTCTCCTCCCCGAAGCTCTTCGACCGCCTCCTCCCCGGAGAAGCCTTCCCGAGCCCCGGCAGCCGGGCTGGCGGGGCAGCCGGCCCCTCAGCTCCCAGCCGGCCGCGGGCTGCCAGCGCTCCCCGCCGCCCACCCCCCGCCGCACGGCCCCGCACGGACCCTCCTTTCGGCGGGAAGCGTCTCCCGCCCCGTGCGGCGGCTCCGGGACCCCGCGGGGCGCCGAGCGCAGCGCTCCCGCCTCGCCCCCAGGGGGCGACCTCCCGGCGGCCGCCGCCGCCCTCCCCCCCGACCCGGGGAAGGAGCCTCTTTTCCCTGCCGCCCTTCGACTCCAACGCCGGCCCGCGAAGCGGCCGCCGGGCACCAATCCGCCAGCACCGCCCCGCCCCTCGGCCAATCGGCGGGCACGCTTCCCCGCCCTTCGGCCAATCCGAGGGCGCGGACCCTCCCCCCCCCACCCCCCCCTCCCCGCCTACGGCAGCCAATCAGGTGGCAGCGTGGCGACCCCGCTCCCCTCCTCCCGGCGGGGCCCTTGGCGGCGCCTTCCCCCTCCCGCCGGTCGCCGCGGCGGAGGCGGGCGCGCCCGGGGACACCTGCCCTGCCGCCTTCCCCTGCCCGCCTTCCCTTCCCGCCCTGCCGCCGTCCCCTGCCGCCCGCCCTCGGCCCCCATCCCTTCCGCTCGTCCTCTGTGCAGCCGCCGCCGCCGCCGGGCCGGGCCGGGTGGGGCCGGGCCTTGCCCCTCGCTCGCCGCGACCCCGTTCCGCCGGCGCAGCCCGAGCCATGCTGCTCTTGGCGGCCGCCTTCCTCGTGGCCTTCGTCCTCCTCCTCTACATGGTGTCGCCGCTCATCAGCCCCAAGTCGCTCAAGCTGCCCGGCGCGCACGTCGTGGTGAGTGAGCGAGCGAGCGAGCGAGGCGGGGAGTCCCGCCGCTGCCTCCCTCTGCCCCGGGACGGCGGCGGGCTCTGCGGCCAGGGGAGGCCGCTGCCCCCCGGGTGGGCGCGCAGGGCTGCGGGAGGGACGGCGGCCTTAGGCCCCGGGCGGCCGGCGGGGAGAGCCCGTCGGTGTCGGGGCCCGGGGGGGGCCGTGGCGGGGCGGGCAGCGCCTCTGGGCCGGTGTTCGGCGGCAGCGGCGGGGGCTGGTGGCGAGGGCCGGCTCTGGGGAGGGGGAGCGTGCGGGCTGCCCCGGCGCCGGTTGGCGAGGAATCCTGGCCGGGGGCTGCAGCACCCCCAGCTGCCAGCACGCGGTGGCCACAAGTCCGGGTGGTAAGAAAATGACCCGTGTTGGCGGCTCGGGCAGCCGCTCTCGGTCTCGGGTGGCTTAGGGCGATCACCTGAGTCCCCAGGAATGCGAGCCGCCTTCAGCCCGAACGATGACTTTTTGCGACATGTCCTTTTGTTACCGGTTGCCTCGAGTTTTGTTTTCTTTCAGCATCTCCCAAGGTATTTAAGGGGCATGTGCGCTCAGTGAGCAAAAGGCAGAATCCGTGGTTTCCATGCTCTAAACAAACACGTCAGAGCTGAGGAAGTGGGAGGACTAATATAAAGGAAGCGATCAGATGGTACTCATCAACCTTTTCGCCATTAAGTACATAGATGTTGATGTCCATGAGCCATGTTTTGACAGTCTGTAGGCAAGATGGTAGAAATAAGTCTTTAGAAGGAAGCCTTCGGAAGAACATGCTGTTGAAACAGTTCATGAATTAAGTACATCGCTAATAGTTGTGTGTGTGTGTCTGTGTTGTTTGGGGGTGGAGGAAGGGGAACAGTACCCAGGTACTTACCGGTGGATCACAAAATAGGGAATTTGGATGCATCAGAGCAAATGAGTTAAACAGTTCAAAGAACTGGGGTCCTGGAATCCTTTTTAAATTTTAGAATCCTAAGTCCCTTTAACTGAAGTTTAAATCCCTAAGTTGTGTTTTCTACAGAGAAGCTGTAGTTTGGTTTGAAGGGGGTGAGTAACGCTTGCAGATGCTCTTTATTACAGTGGGAGTTCGGGATAATCCACATGTTAGACCTTTTACATGCAGGTAAATTTTCAGCTACTCTGAGTTGTTTGTTTGTTTGTTTGGGTTTTTGTTTGTTTGTTTTGTTTTTGAGGTCTATATGATGCCTTTTTGTTCTGGGGTTATTATTATTGGAGCTCCTCTTTGGAGGATGGAGCTGTCCTCAGAGCAATTTAGATCTCTCCAAGTTGCAACAGTATTCCCAATTTGCTTTATGCAATAGCTGTTACTTGGGTGCTGTAACTGGCTTTACAGCATCATATGCTGTGCGAGGTGTGTTTGAACTTGCATTAAGGTTCTCTGCTTGTGGCTCTTCCCACAGAAATAATGCTTGTTAATGAGTTACACTTCAGTAAGATTTTAGGAACCCTTCAATACCGTGTAAAAGCAAAGGTGAAGCAGATTTAAGATCTGTCTGTGATGTTTCTGCAGAAGTAGAATGGCAAACAATAAAACGCTTAATGGATTTTATTTTTTAAAAATGCTGGTTTATTTTTGGTTTTGTATTCTATTTTGATTATCTCAAGTTGTGTCTGTTCTTTATGTGATTAAACTCTTGAAAAGGTATTGGTGCTGGTTCTTCTAATCCGAACAGTTCATTTCTAAAAGTTCATACTGAAAATGATGAGAGTAGTCTTGTTGGAGAAACCTCCCTGTATTAACTGCTGCTGCTGCTGACATTAGCAGTTTAAGCTCAGTTTTATACTGGTGGAAGCCTCAAAAAGAATTTTCCTGCAAGTCATAAAATCAGAAATCCAGCTGGAGAAATCACTGTATTAATCTATTAATGGAGGAAAAGGCTGTAAATATATTTAACTCGATGATACAAACAAACATCTACTGGTAAACGATTTTATTTGTGTTACCACTGGCAGAACACTGCTTGTTTTATTTTGACTTATGCTCTTAAAGTATTCATGCTAAGGGATTACAGAGCAATTGTTTCAGAGTTCACTGTGTCTTAGATATGTATATGCTGTTAATAGCACTGGACAGCTGTACATTTGAATTTCAAATGTTCTAGCATAATGCATAAGGAAAAATATTGGATGATTGTACGGTAAATCAGAAATTTAATTCAGGGAGGCATTCCACATTGGGTGTGTAAAGTGAATTCTTAGGTGATTCTCCCGCTCTGCTCTGGTGAGACCCCACCTGGAGTACTGTGTACAGTTCTGGAGCCCTCAGCATAAGAAAGACTTGGAGCTGTTGGAGAGGGTCCAGAGAAGGGCCACCAAGATGATCAAAAGGCTGGAGCACCTCTGCTATGAAGACTGGCTGAGAGAGTTGGGGCTGTTCAGCCTGGAGATGAGAAGACTCCAGGGAGACCTTCTTGTCACCTTTCAGTACCTGAAGGGGCTACAGAAAAGCTGAGGAGGGACTTTTCACCAGAGAGGGCAGTGATGGTAGGACAAGGCATAATGATTCTAAACTGAAAGAGGAGAGATTTAGGTAAGACATCAGGAGGAAATTCTTCACTCTGAGGGTAGTAAGGTGCTGGAACAGGTTACCTAGGGAGGTTGTGGATGCCCCCTCCCTGGAGGTGTTTAAGGCCAGGTGGGATGAGGCTTTGTGCAGCTTGATCTAGTGTGGGGTGTCCCTACTCATAGCAGTGAGGTTAGAACCTGATAATCTTTAAGATTCCTTCAACCTTAACCATTCTATGGTCTTCTACTGGGAGTAAGAGTTCTCTGCTGCTGAAATGACTGAGGGACTTGTGAAAATATTTAAGGACCATAACACTATGTAAGGACTACACTGATGTCTTCTCACAGAAAAAGACCAAAATCTGTTTAATACGTGCCTTGTTGGAGCAGAATGCAACACAAACTTCAGATATTAGGGCAAAAGCAGCCTTCTGTAAATTTCATGAGTGATGTTTAGAAGCTATCCTTGCTGAAGTACCAACGCTAACCTTCCCCTTCTTGTTTCAGCCTTAATCTTTCTAAAGCCAAGTTTAAATGTCTGTGAAAAAAAACAAACCCTGAGATCTTGGTAATATGAATGCAGTTTATCAAAGTTGGTAGACTACCAATGGCAGGAAATGTAAAGATGCTCTCTGCTTGGGACTGTCTCCCATTGAGATTGAAAAGGGCCTTTTGCTTGGACATAGTTCAGGATCATCCTGCCAAATCCACATGCATAAGGACCACCTCTAGTTTAGAGGTAGTTTCACCACTTATTTACATATCCCAACATGATAACTGTGGTCAACTTTAAGGACAGCCAATCTTGGTGTCTCAGCATCATAGCTCTTGTGTTGGGAGTGATAGGATCTGTGGCTTGGATGTATCCAAATAGTTTGACAAGAGAGATTTTGAGCCTAGTCAGGCATACTAACCGCTTAGAGCAGATTACAGGGATGTTCTGTTCCCGTGGAACTAAGTACCTTCTGTCAGAGCACTGTCTAAAAGCATGAAGCTGGCTTGCATCTGGTGCTAGGTCACAGTCAATAAACCATATCAGTCAAGTCTTGATTTTGGTCATTCCCCATCACAGTTCTCTTAATTCGGAACTGGACTGCCTCATCAGGTAAAGTGTATTTCCAGTGTCTCAAATTTGAAAGTCAAACATATAAATTCTCTGTACCTCACCCCATTTCCATTTATCAAGGGGGAAATAAACCCTATGCTCCTTAGAAGCTGTGCCAGGGGAGGTCTAGAGTGGATATTAGAAAGCACTGCTTTACCAAAAGAATGGTTGGACAGTGGAACAGGCTGCCCAGGGAAGTGGTAGAGTCACCTTCCCTTGAAGTATTTAAAATAAATGTAGATATAGTGCGTAGTGACATGATTTAAGCACTGAATGGGTAAATTAGGTTATGATAGGGGGGTTTAGGTTATGGTTGGATTTGATGATCTTCAGGGTCCCTTCCAACCAGGATGATTCTATCATTCTATGAAGATGAACTCTGTTATCAAGGATCATAGCTTGAGAAGTTGGAGCTAGACCCTTTTTTGAATGGCTAATTTGGTACCTGGTGTTCTCAAACACAGAAGCAGCTCAGTTACACTTCTCGAGGGCTGGTGGTATTGCATTCCGAACATCTGAATTCATACTAGGATTTCATTGTCCCTTCCTGTCCAGAAATTACTCTGCGTTTGAAATTGCTGTGACCAGATTTTTATTTTTGCTAACCTCTCTGATGCTGGGTTACACTGAAATTTAGAAATCAGTGGGATTTAGGGATCAGTGGCAATTCAGATGTTTAGAGCTAATGAAATGCAGTAGCACTGTAGAATTATTGTTCACAAGGGTAAGTCAGTTTTCAGTAGTGTTAGGGTTTGTTTTTTCTGTTATATTGGCATTTGTGGTGCATGTTCCTGAAAGATGCATTTATTATTTACAGGCTTCCACATAGTGGTAACAGCCTCCCACCTAAACACTAAAGTTCCTGCTAACCGAGATTGTCTTCTGTCACCGATCTATCTGACATGAGCCCTATCCAGTGCTCTTGGGTGTGACTGTGAATAAAAACTTCCTTTTTCCATTTCTTGTCTGACTTCAGACCTTGTCTTTCTGCAGTGTGTTAGTGTTGTCTGAAAAGCCGGAGTTTGAGTGCCAGTACCTTCATCTTCAAATAATTCCTCAAGCGCTGGTGCAGTTGACCTGTTAAATGTTGTTGACCATGATACTCAGCAGTTTGTGCAGGTAGTAATGAGCTGTCTCCCAGGGCTGTGCCAAAAATGGGAATTGGAGCAGTCTCCCAAGCACATTGATTAGTTTGTGTGCTGTTATACCTGCTGCTGTTGAAAATACGTAGAAGCAGCTCACAAATGCTGTGCAATGAGGTCTGCCTGAATGTATCAAACAGAGTCTTTTAATGTTTTCAGAGATGTATTGAAATCTTTGCAAGCTATTTTGCAAATACACCTAAATTCTTAACTTCTTTCCATAATAAAGCATTAAATCAATTCTGGGGTTCTTCTAAAGTCCCAAATCGTTAACTAACACTTGCACTCTTAGGGACTCTGTTAACTTTGAAAGCAGTATCCTTGGTTCAGAACACTACAGACCAGGTTTCACATTTCTAGAACAGGACATGGATCTTGGAGCCTTCCCCAAAGGTTAGGGTAGTCTGAAGCTGATCTGCAGTAGCTACCTCTAATAATAGAGGAAGCCTAAAGAGCTGAAATCAGTCTTTGTGAATGTTATGGCCATTCTTGGCCTATTTGTGACTGCAGACAGAAACTGTAAAAGTCAGAAACCCTGGACCATATTGTATGTCTTTGTTTGCTGGGATTATTTGACTTGCACTGTGTTATTTTCAAAGGTTAGTGATAAAATGCTCATATGAAAGAAGAGTTTAATGACTCATGGGAATGTTCTTTTGACTTGACTGACTTTACTGGCTCCAGGAGTGGGAAGAAATTTAAGGATAATGCATCTCTGAAAACAAAACTGAAGTGTTGGCAGATGAGGAGACAACACAAGGCTTTTGATAGGGTGTGTAGTTAGATTTTGGGAATCTTTGTTCTTCCACTAATGAGTTCAGTGCCTTCATTTTCTTGTACTTAAAATGGTGATGGTAACTTGATTTCTCTGGAGTCTTTTGAAAGGTTTTGATAAGGAAAAAAATTACCATTTCCAGAGCAATCTGAATCACTTATTTTTCCAATTATTAAGAAATCTGTATTTCAGAACTAATTTCATTAGCAGAATATTATTACAATAATTACTTCTAGCCTTTTTGTTCCAGCATTTTCTCAATTACAGCCTCTTAATCATAGAATAGTTTGGGTTCGAAGGGACCTTAAAGATCATCTAGTTCTAATTGCCCTGTCATGGGCAGGGACACCTCCCACTAGATCAGGTTGGTCAGAGCTCCACTTAACCTGGCCTTGAACACTTCTAGGCATGGGGCTTCCACAACTTCCCTGGGTGACCTGTTCCAGTATCTTACACTGAAGAATTTCTTCCTAATGTCTAATTTAAATCTACCCTCTTCCAGCCATAGCCATTACCCCTTGTCCTGTCATTACTAGTGGAGTCCCTCAGGGGTCGGTACTGGGACCGGTGTTGTTCAACATCTTCATCAACGACCTGGATGAGGGTACAGAATGTACCCTCAGCAAGTTTGCTGATGACACCAAGCTGGGAGGAGTGGCTGACACACCAGAAGGCTGTGCTGCCATTCAGAGAGACTTAGACAGGCTGGAGAGTTGGGCGGGGAGAAACATGATGAAATTCAACAAGGGGAAGTGTAGAGTTTTGCATTTGGGGAAGAACAACACGATGTCCCAGTATAGGTTGGGGGCTGACCTGCTGGAGAGTAGTGTAGGTGAAAGAGACCTGGGGGTCCTGGTAGACAGGAGGATGACCATGAGCCAGCAATGTGCCCTTGTGGCCAAGAAGGCCAATGGCATCCTGGGGTGCATTAGAAAGGGTGTGGTTAGTAGGTCAAGAGAGGTTCTCCTCCCCCTCTATTCTGCATTGGTGAGGCCGCATCTGGAGTATTGTGTCCAGTTCTGGGCCCCTCAGTTCAAGAAGGACAGGGAACTGCTGGAAAGAGTCCAGCGCAGAGCCACAAAGATGATTAAGGGAGTGGAACATCTCCCTGATGAGGAAAGGTTGAGGGAGCTGGGTCTCTTTAGCTTGGAGAAGAGGAGGCTGAGGGGTGACCTCATCAATGTTTACAAATATGTAAGGGGTGAGTGTCAGGGAGATGGAGTTAGGCTCTTCTCAGTGATGACCAGTGATAGGACAAGGGGTAATGGGTGTAAATTGGAGCATAGGAGGTTCAAGGTGAATATCCGAAAAAATTTTTTTACTGTAAGAGTGACAGAGCACTGGAACAGGCTGCCCAGGGAGGTTGTGGAGTCTCCTTCACTGGAGACATTCAAAACCCACCTGGATGCGTTCCTATGTGATGTACTCTAGGTGACCCTGCTCTGGCAGGGGGGGTTGGACTAGATGATCTTTCGAGGTCCCTTCCAACCCCTATGATTCTATGATTACACACGCTTGTAAAAAGTCCCTCCCTGTAGCCCCTTCAGGTACTGGAAGGCCACTATAAGGTCCCCCTGGATCCTTCTCATCTCCAGGCTCAACAACCCCAACTCTCTCAGCCTGTCTTCATAGGAGAGGTGCTCCAGCCCTCTGGTCAACTTTGTATCCCTCCTCTGGACTTGCTCCAACAGCTCCATGTCCTTCTTGTGTTGGGGGCTCCAGAACTGGGTGCAGTACTCCAGGTAGGATCTCATGAGAGAGGAGTAGAGGGGCAGAATCATCCTCCCTCGACCTGCTGGCCACACTTCTTTTGATGCAGCTAGGACATGGTTGGCTTTCTGGGCTGCAAGCATGCATTGCCAGCTCTTGTTGAGCTTCTCATCAACCAACACCCTGAAGTCCTTCTCCTCGTGTATGTTCTCAGTCCATTCTCCCCTCAGCCTGTATTTGTGGTTGGGATTGCCCCTGACTCAGATGCAGGACCTTGCACTTGGCCTTGTTGAACTCCATGAGGTTGGCATGGGCCCATCACTCAAGCCTGTTAGGGTCCCTCTGGATGGCATCGCTTCTTTCCAGTGTGTAGACCACACAGCTTGGTGTCATCAGCAGACTGGCTGAGACTGCACTCAGTTCCAGTGTCCATGTTGCCACAAAGATGATGAAAAGCACTGACCAGGACTGACCGTTGAGGAATGCCACTTGTCACTGGTCTTCATTTGAACATTGAGCTGTTGACCACAACTTTGAGCCACTCCTTATCCACTGAGTGGTCCATCCATCAAATCTTTACAGTTCAGAGACCACGATGTCCTGCGTGACAGCATTGAATGCTTTGCATGAGTCCAGGTAGATGACATCAGTTGCTCTTCTATTATTCACCAATGCTATGAAGTAATTGTAAAAGGTCACCAAATTTGTCACGGGCATGATTTGTCCTTGGTGAAGCCATGCTGATTGCCACCAACACCTCCACATTTTCCATCTGCCTTAGCAGAGCCTTCAGGAGGATCTGCTCCCTGATCTTACCAGGCACAGAAGTGAGGCTGACTGGCCTGTACTTCCCCAGGTCTTCCTTTTTTTCCCCTTTTTGAAAATGGAGGTTATGTTCCACTTTCTCCACTTAGTGGGAATCACCAGACTGCTATGACTTTAAATATGATTGCAAGCAGCTTTGCAGCATCATCCGCCAGTTTCCTCAGGAGCCATGGATAGATCTTGTCAGTTCCATGGACTGGTGCACTTTCATGTTCTTTAGATGGTCTTGGACCTGCTCTTCTCCTACAATGGGCAGATCTTTCTTCTTACAGTCCCTGCATTTGCCTTCACCTTCTGCAATTTGGGCTGTGTGGCTAGAACCCTTGCTGGTGAAGACTGAGGCAAAAAAGTAATTGACTACTTCAGCCTTCTCTAGGTTCCACATGACCGGGTCTCATGTTTCCTTCTGGAGAGGGCCCACAATGTGGCCCTTCCTTTTATCACTGATGTACCTCTAGATGCTTTTCTTGTTACTCTCAGTGTCCCTGGCCAGATTTTTTTAATAGGAAAAAAGATATTTTATGTTTATGTGGTGTTATCTTCAGCAGGCAATCTAAAATTGTTAATTCCAGAAACAATATCTATGGTGACCAAGTATGGAGGGCCAGTATGTAATTGTATTATTGTGGCTAACTCTAATAATGATTTCAAACTCTTACCTACTTCTGCTTTTAGAAATAACATTCAGAATGTGGGAGTGGGTCTGAGTGTGCCTGATTTGTAAAAAATGACCAAAAACCACCGAGGTTAAACTGGTTTTGGGGTAGGAAAAAAACGCTCATCAGTCTATTGGCATCTTACTTTTCATTCATACTGAGTAAGTAAACTAACGTTAGTGTACCTTCTTTATTCATACTATATTGGGTGATATTTTAACCTTAGTAAATTTTTATAATTTTAATTTGATTTAACTTGAACTGTATGGGAAGACGGATGAGAACAGTGGACTAACACTTCCATTTTAAAATAACTTTTAGGTAACTGGAGGCTCCAGTGGAATTGGAAAATGTATTGCTATTGAATGTTATAAGCAAGGTGCTTTCATAACACTGATTGCAAGGGACGAGGTAAGTTGTGTGTTTATTTTTACTAGCTAAACTGTCCATATAGGTGGGGGATAATTTTGAAATTAATAATTTTTCATATTTTCTTCAGCATATATTTTAGGGGGATCCTAAGCATTTCAAATTGTTGCATTTGAATAGCAGAGGTGTCTGCCTTTTAAAGGAGTGTACCCCAACATGGATTTGTTAGTAGCTTGCCTTAAAATTCTGCCAGTACTATCATGACACTTATTATTTCACTGTCTAGATCTGTGGCAGAGAACAAAAGCAGGAAAAATCCTGTATTCTTTAAAACTGAAAAATTTCCGTACAGTAAGTGACAACTGGGGGATTAAAGACAATCCCCAGAATATTTTGATGTCTAATCAGCATTACATCATACTTTTTACTAGTGAAAAACTGTTCATCAAGACAGCTTTGGAGGAGAGCTGCATTGGTTTTATTTGAGTAAGACATATTCAGAATTTAGTTGGAATGACTCTGTTTTCATAGTGGGTTGTTATTTTATTTGTAGAGAAAAAAACCCTACATATTCAGGAAATGAAAGTAGTTAACTTTTTCGGGGGGCCTGAGTCGCAGCTGGTTTTGGTAACTTACACTTGAGAACTTACTTTGCATAACCTTGAATGCAGCCAGAACTAGCACTTTTTTTTTTTTTCCTGGAAAGGAGCATGACAATTTGAATTTACCAAATTTTAGTTTAATTTTATGATCATTTCGTTACAGTGATTGCTCCTCAGAATAATTTCTGTAGTATTACAAAAATATAAAATAGAAACCTCTGCCAAAATGCAGGAGAAAAATTAATACCTACAGTCTCTTAAGTGCTTTGTGTACTTGTATGAAACAAAAGCATGACATCTACTACGGAAGTTAGTACTGGCTTTAGAAGATGAAGTAAAAAACAGATAAGCAAGTTTTCATAGCTTGATGGGTTTCATGTTTTCATCATATATTCATGAACTTGTAAAATTACAATTGTGAAGTGTTATAACTAGTTGAAGATACCTTTTCTGGGTTTTAGGGCATGTTTTTAAGCCTTACTAAAGACTAACTACTCTGAGCTGCAGTGCTTTAGCTGTTCTTTTATCCATTTCAGAACAAGCTGTTGCAGACAAAGAAGGAAATAGAAAAGTATTCAGTTAATGACAAGCAGGTAAGATCACTGATAACAGTAGCTATTGTGGTTGTGTGTATTGTTTAAGTTAGTCTCTGCAACATACTTCATTAGTCATGTTTAACTGTTCAACAAAAGAGTGAGAACTCGGTATTTGAATTAAAAGATACCAATCTGCTTACCTGAGATGTTCTGAACTCTGCTACATTTGATGTTGTCTAGCTAGTGCATTAGCCTGCTGCTTTTCAAAAAAGATTGATGTCTTCAGCTGTAGGTGTGATATGCTTTCTGGGATAGCTGCAATTTACTGTCCATCAATAAGCATTTGTATTCTTAAAGATGGAGTAGAAGAGCCAGATTTTTTTCAAATCTTTTTTTGCAATTCATAGATGCAATGATTGTCTTGGGAAATAAGTTCAGATAGTTGTTGAAATTCTCAGACTTCTAAACCCTGAAGGTTTTTTGGTAATTAGATAGTGCCCTCATGCATAAAGGCACTCTTTTAGAGCTTCTGGAGGTACTAACTTAGAATAGGGAAGCTTGCTATGTTCAAAATATACACCTTCAAGATGAAATGCTAAAATCAGTTTTTCACAGACTAATAATCAAGGGGAGAGGGGAAACAGTATTGAGGCAGTTAACATCTTTGACTTCTCCTTTCTTGTGTTCCTGAACTTTTTTGTTACTCTCATAATTACAAATTCAAGCAATGTATTTGTCTGTGAAAAGGGATTTGAGTTGATAAATCAGATATTCTGTTGAAAAGAAGCAGTGGAAAAAGCCAGATACGTGGAGGCAATAATGTCAGTACTAGCTGATACAAAATTTTCTTAAGACTTCCATTTATTAGTTAAGATTTTCACTTAGCTTACTTATGTATTTGTCAAATGGCTCAAGCTGATTTTTTTTTATCTGTGCATGCTGCAGATCAACTTTATTTGAAAAACTAAGCCATTTGAGGTCAGGAGAAACTGTATTTTGCCCATAAAGAAAAAATAATCCAAATAACCATTTTCTTTTAGCTGCTCTAGTAGTTTCCCAGGCTTAGCATTAAAGTTAATCCCTTGTCAAACACTGTGTCAGGATGTTCTTGTTAAAATCTGTCCAAGCTTGATAGATGCAGACTTCTAAAAAGGCTATTACTTGGTGCATGTTCATGAGAGCTTCAGTTAAAATTGCTGGAAGTGCCTTCAAGGTTGAGTAAGCTCCAGTGAGGGCTGAACAGGACTGCTGTTGCAGAAGCAGCTGTAGACTTGCAGCCAGGTGAAGCAGAGGCAGTGACAGGTCATTTGGCTCTTCTGTAGCTGTTTTTGGGTTGTAGACAAGGTCACAGGGAAGCCCACCTGGTCTTAATGCAAAGAACAGAACTGGAAAAAGCAGAGAGTCGAAGGCAGAGCTCACACTGGAACTGCAGATCAGAAGCTGGGAATTGAAGGTAGCTGAACCAAGAGAAGTTGTATAAAAGGATTACTGAAAGTGTAAGTGCTGAAAGAAGATGCTGTCTCATCTGGATTATGTACACAGAGAGACTTAGATTTACTAGATATCAGGCGAAGAAATAGCCAGGAAAGATGATTTTTTACGTGAGCATTTGCTGTCACTGTTTAGCTCTTGTTTATCTCTTGGATATATACATGAAACCAGGTTGTTAGGGTCTGGCATCTATATACATTTTAGCATTCAACTTGGCAAATGTTCTTTTAAAGATGTTTGCATGCAATTTATTCAGAGTGCTGACAGTGCAGCCTTTATGGGTATAGGTGTGCAATGGAACAAAACCCTTGGGGTTTTTGCAGTATTTTTTAAGCCCTTTCCTAACACCTAATATTCCCAGTTGCTTCACTGGGAGTTGAATTGATCTTTTATTGTGAAGGCTTTGTTAATGATCCAACACCATACAGTATTTCAAACAAAAGGTGAGGAATAGAACTGAGGATACTAGACTGTTTCTAGCAGCATATTCTGTGTCCTAGGTGTGGATCTGTAGTACATGCTTTGGAGTGAAGGGTAATTGGTATATTTTAGTAGAAGGAATGTATGATAATGGAAGCAAAGAGGTGAATTGTATCATGTGATAGTAGTCAATAAAAGCTGTAGTATTTCTCGAGTGTGTTGTTCACAGTGTGAATATCTAATTATGCAATCTGATGTATTAACCAATTGTTCCAATTTTGATAGAGAACTGTGATTTTTAAGCTCCTCACTGATCTTGCAAAGACATCCAGATAATAAATCAATGTCATTTTTGTTCAACTGCTACTTTGTTCTTGAACATAAATATTTCCAAAATGTAATAAAAGCCTTAAAGGGAGATACATGCAAATCTGCCAATAACTTACACCACAAGTTTACTCTGATGTCCAACTACACACAATGCCGGGAGGCAGGAAAGCCAAGCTGCTGTACAGGAATGGCAAGCAGATTCTGTTTATGCAGCTAAGAAGTGTTGCAGAGGCAGAACTGACAACTGACAGGAAGGATAGGAATTGGAACACCAATACAGGAGTCTCTCCTTTTATTGCAAGATGAGATTGCTTTTCCTTTCAACAAGATTAATTGCCCTGGAGCTATGCTGGTTGCTCAGCAGAGAGGGTAGCTCATGTCAATACCTGCCCAAGCAGGAGTTGGTGGCGATCTTACAGTTTGTAAGTGGTAACCCAAAGGCAGTGCTGCCTTTGGCTAGAACTTGATTTGAAGGTGCTTCAAAGTGTAGATTCTGAGATAATTTTGCTGAAAGTAATTTGTGATTTTAAGTAAAACAGGGCCCTACTTTTAGCTGCAATGAAGCTTAGATATCACTGACATCTGTTTTTTGTTGTTCTGTCCTGCCTCTGCTCCCCCAAACCTCCCACCCCAGGCCAATGCTTATTTTAATTTTTCTGTATCTTTCAAGCTAAACCCCATAATCTCTAGTGTCCAGACAAGGAGTAAACATACGCACATTACTTCACTTTTTAGGCATTTATGACACTGTGCAGCTAGTCAGTTTCTCATATAATTTTTATTTTATTTTTTTCCTTCACATGTCCCAAATAAACAGTATGCAACTAAGTTTATTACTGATATTAAAATAAAAAATAAATAAATAAAGAGTAGCGTGTATGGCCAGTACCAAAGTTAGCAGGTTTTTAACACTTCATGTTTTTTCGAAGAGTTTTTTTGCAGCCCTGATAGTGCAGTTTCAGAGCAATGCTCTGCAACTGTGACTTTATATGATGTGGAAAAAAAAAGTTTTAAAGATGAGCTTAAGCCACACCAGTGGTTTGACTTGTGTCTAGCACTGATGAAAGTTAAATGTAGCACTGTGGAATTTTGGCAGCCTTAGTTAGAGTAGTTTTTACTAAACTTTATGTAAGTAACTCAAGTAATGGAATGTCTTATTACAGTAAATTGGAAATTATACATTGCACATCTTTATGTATGCTTTGAAGATCCTTAAGTGCTTTTTTGTTCTTAATATAATTTTTGTTGTATGAGAATGTGTATATGCGAGGGGGAGGAGCTCAGAGGGGACAGGGATTTTTTTTCTCCAGTGGGGGAGAAGTGAGAGCTGTCCTGTCAAAAAGAGTTTTTGTTTCCCTGGAAAAGATAGGTCTAGGGGTTTTGTTTCATTTTGAAAGGCTGAGAGTCAACAGTTACTGGACTTAACTGTGTTATAACAACATTGTTTCATTTTCCTTTTCTAGGTCGTTCTGTGTATTTCTGTTGATGTATCTAAAGACTACGAACAGGTGGAGAATGTTCTAAAGCAGGTGAGGAACTAATGGCTTCATCTGTGTATCTTAAGCTTATCTATGTATGATGTATTTCTCATGGAAATAGTTTCTTATAATGATAATGTTCTTTAGCAGGGAAAAAAACAACTTCCTATAATACATATTAACCTCTTTCTCCTCTTCCAGGCTCAGGAGAAGCTGGGGCCAGTTGACATGCTTGTAAATTGTGCAGGAACATCAGTTACAGGAAAATTTGAGGATATTGAAGTTAATTCTTTTGAAGTGAGTGAGCATCCTTTTTTTATTTTATGATGTTTTCTTATTCAACCATTCTAACAATTAGATTGCATTCCTGTGTCTTTGCAGACTTCGTATGAATAGTGGTGCACCTGATTTGTGGTAGCTGTTTGTTGTAGAATTAAAATCTACCTTGAGATTTGTGAGGATTGCCTCTAATTTTTCACCTAACTATCTGTCCATTGATGGGTCAGAACAGTTAATTGTTGCTCGGAGATAAAGTGAGTCTTCAGTATAGCAAAAAGCCTGGCATATATTTTTATTGTTTAATGCACTGTGAAAGGCACTGAATTTCACATGGTCTCAGTTTTTTCTGAAGATTTTTTTTTTATATTAATAACATGTCTAGGAAAAATGTGACTGTTAACAGTGTTCAGCTCTGAGCTGCACAAATTGTTTGCAGCTTGAGTAGCTGCTGCTCTGATGAAAAGACAAAAAAAACCAAACAAACCCCTGTATTTTGGTTACTTTATGCCCACAGCCCTCCAGCCCCCAGTCATCTACAGATAACATTGAATCATCTGAAAATAGGGAATAGATGTGACTTCTATAATAAATTTGAATCGTCCATTCTGTTGCTTTTATAGGCTATCAGTTGTGGTTTAGGTCTTCTAGAGAGTAACATGAAAGACTTGCCCTTATCCTGCCAAAGATTAAAATATCTAAAATGCATAAATACATAGAATTGTTCCTATTTCCTGTTTTAGAAAGCTCTTTAAACTTTCATTTCAGTATGTTTTCATATATCATGTATAAATTGATTGCTTCCTGGACACTGTTTAGGTTAGATTTTCCCTCAAATATTCTCTTTTCCTTGAAGGCCATATGGTTCACAGTATTATCAGTATCCTGGATGCTATTAAGACTTGTAGATAGACTGGATTTCTTTTGGCTTGGAGTGAGATTTTTAGTTATAAAACAGTTTGTGAAGCTGTAGAATAGACAACAATGGTTTCTCTTGCCAGCTGATAGAACTACGGATCTAGTGAACTTCATTGTTAATGCAGACTGAAACAGGGATTTTTTATAAATACTACCAAACAGCTGAAGGATTCTGAATCTGTGGCTCAAATACCATATTCATATCGTTTGTACAGAGATTAATGGCAGTCAATTATCTGGGTAGTGTTTACCCCAGTCGAGCAGTAATCGCTACCATGAAGGAACGAAGAATGGGACGGATTGTGTTTGTATCATCTCAGGCTGGGCAATTAGGCCTGTTTGGTTATACAGCTTATTCTCCAACAAAGTTTGCCCTTCGAGGGTTGGCTGAAGCCCTGCAGATGGAGGTATGTCTGCAATAATTGAAGTATTTTCTATTGTAAACAAAAATACCCCCCTTTTTTTTTTTAACTAGCAGCACAGCACATTTTCATTAAATTGGTTCTCTTTTGCTCTTGTGCAGCCTCGCTGATGTCTATGTGCTGTGTTGGCCCTTTTTTGGCAGCAGCACAATCCTGTTGCTCTGCATGGGGTTGCAGAAACTAAGCTGATTTCAGTTGCCTAAGAAGGAATAGATTGAATCTGTTCCATAGAATTGAAGATGACCGCATGTGCAGACATCTTTTTACTCTTTTATTTTAATTAAAAGGTCTTGGATTTTAAGTCTTTTGAGTAAAAGTATTTTTCAAGGCTCTAAGTGCATACTGATGCTAAAGATGTCCTGAATGCATTAAGGGCAGGCCAGTGATTCCTAACTTGTTTGTGAGGCAATGGTAAGTGGTATGTGAACCATATGAAACAGTAAAACTTGCAAGCTAGAATTTGAGGCTTGTCCACACAAAAAATAATTGTGTTGACAGTGGTTCACCTTTCCAGTTGTTGATATAGATGAGCCTTTTATAGTACTGTGATCTAAGCTTATGCTTAATTCAAGACTAAAAACCAAACATTGTAGTAAGACAGGTAAAAGCTATTTGAAAGTTACTTCCTATTCTTCCATTAAGAACATATATTTTAGTTAAGTGTTTATATATTAGGTGTCTGTGTTTGGTTCTAGACCCTTGCATGGTCCCTGTTGTTACCCTGATCAAGGCACACAACTACCTTGAACAGAGTAAGAATGGGGGGTAAAACTGCCTCTAATCACTTCTGGCCTGCCAAATAGAACAGTGTGACTGCAGGGTCTTTCTTCAGACTGATGACAGATATTTTTTGAAGACTGAATTATTCAAAACTAAAAGTAAGGTGTTTGTGGACCTGTGATAAACGATATTTCAGTGTTTTCAGTATAGAATGTTGGTGCAGATTTGCAGTGTAGTAGTTTATGAATAGCAGTGCAATAAGTGATGTAATTCTATGACACATGCATACAAATACAAAACTAAATGCAATCCTTGACATGACACCTTCAATTTTTCTTCACACTATCTACTTATTTTTTGTCTCCTTAGATTTTGACCCCTTGCAAGTTTATCCCATGGGTTGAAAAGCCTTGTGACTTGAGTATACCTCTTAAAGAGATCAAATTTGAATTGTAATTTTGTTTGTTTTACTCATACTTGTCCCAGAACAAAAATATAGTATGTTGACATAAACAACAACAAAAAAGCATGCTGATGAGCCTCAGTGAAAGCCTTTTCGGCCTTGTGTTTAGGAATGCTGGCTATTGGTGTTCGGCAATAGTCTTGTCTTATTTTTAAATTGAAATTGGTAAAATTGGGGAGCTAATCTACTTTAATATTCCTCCTAAATGTCTTAAAAGCCGCCTAGATTCATCAAATAATTTATGTCCCAACGCAAAGTTTTTTAATATTTTTGTTGAACAAAACATCACAACCATCTCTAAAGTCTTTGCTGTTTTGCTTTCTCATTTGACAAAGCTCCTGAGTCTTGAAAATGCTGAACATGAGGGTGACTTTACACTTGAAGCAATTTCAATTAATGCTTGTTCTATTTCTTTGATGATACAAGAGAAACTAATGAGGTTGAGGGACATGTAAACTCTCTGTCAGTATTAAGATAACACTTCCTTTTGTAAAATACAGGTAAAACCTTATAATATCTACATAACGGTGGCCTATCCTCCAGATACTGACACACCTGGCTTTGCAGAAGAAAGTAAAACAAAGGTAAACTGTTCTTCAATTATACTGTGATGTTTTTAAAGCTTCACTTTACTTTCACTAGAAATAATAACCCTATTTGGATCTTTGATAATCAGCAGTTGTTCTCATAGATGTGACAGATCAACATAAACCTCAGTTAACTTCAAAGAAGTCTGCAAACTAAACACACTTCATGCATATATGTCATTACACAGCTTTTAATAGTGGCTCTTGTCTAGTATTAAAGTAGGAAGGAAACTCTTGCAGTGTGTTTGTAGTGCAAATGACAGTATCTCTTTTCAGAAGGGTGTGTCAGCAGTAGGTTTTTTTCAGTTGGCTTACCTTGAAAGTGAAAGTTTTGACCTTCAAAAATGTTAGTCTCCTCTCATCATTTCACATGTCCTTCCATGGGAAGTATAATTCCAAGACCTACATTCAGGCCCCCTGTTCAGACTGAAGTCTCAGGTAACCAGAGAAAAATGTGTCTAGTTGTTATTTGCATGCTGTGAACTAGAAACCTCCTATCTAAGCAGATCAGACTTTTCAAGATGCCCCATTATGTATAATAGGAAATTAGGGTTGAACTCCATATTGTCTTTCACCTTTTGTGTAGGAATCAGTAGGGATTGTATAACACACTTCTTACCTCCTCATTTCTTGATGCGGATATGCTCTATTAAATGTGTACTCCTGTGCATCCATATGAAGTGTCAGAATTAAACATCTGCAGATTCTTGTAGAGTTTGCATATTCTCTGGGATTTTTTTTCTTTGTAGTAGCCTTTTTAGGGAAATAGTCACCAGCAAAGTGCACTCTTCATCTTAAGATTTCTCTTGAAAAGAGACTCAGTGAGATTTAACTTATTTGTCAAAAGGTGTATTTCAAGCAAAGACTTACGCTTTGTTTTAGCCTACATGAAGTCTTCAGGTGACTCGCTCCTGTCATGTTAGTACAACTTAAATCTCTGCAATATTGCACTACTATGACAGTTCAGATATTTGCTTATTATTGTTGCATTTATTTAATATTACTCCATTTAGGACATCTGTCTCTGTGGTTTGCACCTCTTCAGGACTAGGCTATTTTCCTTTGTAATCACTGAATTCAGTGAAAGAAAATATCAGGAACTAGGATACAGCTTTTCGTTGTTTAATCATTAAGTTTTGTTTGGTGATGGGGTTTTTTTGATTGGCTGTGGGTTTTTTGAGGTGACTGCTTTACAAATGACAACTGTGCTTTGTCTGGCTGAGTAGCCAGATGAAGTATTCAATGGCTGATTTCTGCCTGTCTTTTTCTCAACCTGTCATTAACTTCTGCTACAGCTCCTGACCACCTGAATTTCCCCCCCTCCCCCGCCCAGTTTCCAGTATTTTAATTCCTGTTGACATCCCTGTGTCTCTGTCAGATTTGGTTGATACTGGCCAGTAAGCTGAAAAGGGCATAGGGGTTATGAAATGGAGATCTGCTGACATAAGCCATATCATTATAGGAAAACATGTAAAAGGTGTTTGTATGTGATTTCTGCTGGCAAAGACACCGATTTCCCCCCAGCCCCTCCTTAAAATACACATAGTTTAGGGAAAAAAAAAAAAACAGAAAGAAAAAAGTTTTCACTGAGCCTTGCCAGTGAATTTGGAATTCAGAATGGTAAAAATATTTGGAAATAGGCCAGTTTCTGTGAAATTTATTTTCTGTAGTACTTTGGATTGATAATGAGAGAAAAACCTGTAGCTGCTCACCTATTCCCTATACTTTTTTTTTTTTACGTATTCATCTTGGAATTAAAGTAGTCCCAGTGTTTGGCTAGGCTTGAATTCTTGAAGTGTTATGAAATACAACTGAATCGGCCATTGCAACAAGTCAACTTGTGACCAAGTACTCTTTCTACCTAATTTAGCACTGTTTTTTCTTCATCAAGAGAACCATTTTAACATTGAGCTTGCTGTGCAGTTAGCTCCATTGTTGTTTTATTTGCTAAAAGGATATGAATGACAGACATGGTTCTGCATACTTCAAAGCATATTTTTGCCATTTGTTTCTGTAACAGACCAGACTTGTTTTGTTTTGGGGGGCTGGGTTTGGGTTGGGTTGGGTTTTTTTTTGTGAAAGAAATTGTGATTGCTAAAATAACTGCCGTAATTGCTTGCTTCTAGTGAGCTAAAGTAGCATCCATGCTCTAAAACACCAAGAAATGAAGTGCAGTGATGCATTTTGGTGTATACCAGGTTGTGGAGTTGTGAGAAAATTTTTAAGAAAAAAGACTATTTCGTGGGATCTTACAATATTTCAGGCTTATCTTCATTTCTGACAAAAAACATAAATGAACTAATACAATTGTTAAGACATAGTTTAAGCATTTTGGTAGCTTCCCATGAAAATAAAATACTTGGAAAAAACACTTTTTAATATTTTATTAGTAATAAATTAAAAAAAAACAATGAAAACTTGGCATTTACCTTCATAAAATTAGACTATTCTATATGAAGGTGCTTTTACCTTTCTTTAATGGATTTTTTTAGGTGACAGTGTGATACCAATTGCTAACGATTGTCATCCATGACAGAAGACCCAAAACAAAAATTTGACCTTCATATATTTCTCTCTTGTGTGTTGATAGTCAAACTTACATTGGTGTTTTTCTACTAAAGCCCTTAGAGACGAAGCTAATTTCTGAAACGTCATCTGTTTGCCAAGCAGAACAAGTCGCCAGAGTTATAGTCAAAGATGCCATTGTAAGTAAATCATCTTTTAAAAGTATGTTCTTTGTTAGAGAAACTAAGTTTGCATGTAATGCTTGTTGTAGACTGTAAGACAATGGCTAAGCTAAATGCAAGATCAGTTTACATGAAGTAGTAATCCTTGCTGGTTAGTTTGAATAAGAAGCATTTTCTTTTTTATTCTTCTTTTGCCCTTGTGCCCACAAATGATTTTATACAATGTCTTGGAACTAAAAAGTATCTGAAATTGCACATCAGACAGAACAAAGTAATACATCAGTATGATGCAATGTCTCAAAGGCAGATTATGGCTGACTTTAAAGCTCTGAACTCTATTGGCTTTTTATGTATCAAATACCATTTGTCTGACCTCAAAAGCTTGTTGGACTGTCTTATTTTTCTTCAAGACAAGTTAGTATAAAAATAATTTTACAATAAATGAAGTCAGTCTAGTCTTGTTGGCTTTTAATGTCTTTTGTGATTTACGAGTGATGAAAGTACATAAAATGCTGCTCTTAGTGGTTCAAGGTGTATTGCTTTTTCTGAGGAATTGTTAATGTTTTGGGCTATAGAATGTTTGCATGCTAATAAAGCACCTTAGAATGGAAACAAACATGACATTTCATGTTCATAAAGCACAGTGATTGAATGCTAAAATTTAAATATTTTGCAGTTCCAAATACTCTTGATCTTCAACATTATTTACATCTACAGCAGGTGTTCAGTTGGGAAGTTTTTACAGTATTTTCACAAATACAGCACATAACCACAAAATTATGTCTGTTTTTGGGGTGGTGAGTTTTAAAAGCAAGTACAGCTTACATTCTGCTTTGGGGCTTAAGGAGAACTAAACTCCTTTCTAATCTTAAGCATCTACTGTTTCCACACCATGCTTTCCATCATTTTGGGTGGTGTATTAGTTCAGACATGGTCTTAACGCACTCAAGCCATCAGCTGAGAGTCTAAAACAGAAATTGAGAGGTAGCTCTGTACTCTAGGAACTCACTGTCCTCTCAGATGTGTGTTGGAAAATAACCAAATCTCATATCCTCTACCATTTTGCATAGATTCACTGCTAACACTGATTCAGGAACACCAGCTTCTTCCTTGACTTCTGCAGTCCACAGGTTTAGTCCTGCAGTGTTTCAGTGTTTTCCAGTCTGCTGGAAACAAATGGGAACAGTTCTGGGAGTCAGAGCTAGAGAGTTGCAGTGTTGCTGATGAGCAGTCAAAAAACAACCTTTTCCTGGCTCCTGTCCTCCCACCAGCTGAATTGCTTAGCAGGCTGTGGGCTGCACGGTGTTGAGGAGGGCAAGTTAAAAGTCCTTGATGCGAATGAAGGAGGACTTGTTACCTAGCATTTGAAATTCACTCCCCCTGCCAAATCTCATGTGATAGCAAACTAATTTTAACAAATGGCAAGCAGTATTCTCCAAATATAGCAGTGGTTGGTGATCTGACAGAGTTAAGGTGTAATTCTATTTTAGAAATATATTTACAGATGAGACCATCATGCATTTTCTCCACCCTTAAGCCTGCTTCAATAAAGCATTTAGAGACTTTCTACCTTGTAAAGAAATCTGCAGTTACTTAGCACACCTCTCTTTAAAGAGAGGTTGGCTTCCTTGTCTGTTTTTAAGTGAATACCTTCTGGAATATTACCTTATAGCACAAAATATTTTTTAATATTTTGAATCTTACTTGGTGTTGCTTTTTTTAACATAGAAATATTTGCTGTTAGTGACATCAGTCAGCTATGTTCATCAAGAATAGCTGTTGAGATAAGACACGTCATGATTTGCCACAATGGGTAAATTACTTTTTTCTTAATTGCTGTTTTCCTTCCATCCAGCAAGGGAACTTTAACAGCTGGGTTGGATCAGATGGTTACATGCTATCAATATTGACAAGTGGAATGTCACCAGTCACTTCTATTACTGAAGGCCTTCAGCAGGTAAGATTTGGGAAAGCCCCACTCTTTCAATTTCTTATTGTTTGTAATACTTCGAAATGTAGAACATTTATACAAATGTTTTTTTCATCAAATTGCTCTTGAGTTTAGGAAACTGAAGTGGTATTTTCAAGCTGAAGCAGCAAGTTGGCTGGAAAGCTAAGATTACTACCCGCTACTCAGTCTTGAACTGTTACATAGTTAAAATGGTTTTCCTGAGTTTGTTTTCTTGAAATTATATAACATACCTGCCTGGAACTTTTTTTATTTCACGAATAAGTCATATGCTGCAATCTGGGATCTTTAATTTAAAGATATTTTTCTCTGTTTCCAGGTTGTTTGCATGGGCATTTTTCGCATCGTTGGCCTGTTTTACCTAGGAAGCTTTGACAGCATAGTTCGTCGCTGCATGATGCAAAGGGAAAAATCTGAAAGTGTAGATAAAACTGAGTAATCTTTACTTTGAATTGAAAGAAGAATTTCAAACGGTCCTGGACAGCTTGCTGCTTAAGTGGGACTCAAGTTTTTTTCCTGAAGGATTTAGACTGGAAGTACTTGCACATGTGGCAGATGAGTCCCTCAAAAGCTATGAAAGAAAACAAAAGTACAACTCCAGAAAATGCCAAACTATGCAAAAGTGTGAATGAGGATTAGATTTGGGGTTTGCTGATTTGAGTTGGAGAGAATTTGAGGAAATTTGAAGTGCTCTGCAGAGTAGAATGTAAAAATGGACTATGTGCAGTAATTCTGGACAAGTGCTTACGTTTTCTCACTCTAAGGCTTATGGACAAAATAAGTACCATAACTGGGCTGAAGTAGATTGAAGTCCCCTGAATAAGTTGGTACCTCTTGCTAATGTTTGGGACTGTTTTTAATTTAGAATGTTAACTTTTCCTTTGGCCCATCTACAGATCCTTCCATCAATGACAGTTTTCCTTATTCTAGCCAACATGCAACTGTGGAAACCTTAAGATGGGAGATACATTTGTATGATCCAAGCTTTCTCAGTCTGGGAGTAATTAAAAAGTATGGTTTAATATATGCATGCTTTCTAAAGGGAGATGAAGAACCCATTCCCACAGAGAAATGCTAGGAGATGTGATCAGGTCTGTAACTCTTCTGGCCTTTGAAGTATGTTGTGAACAAAAGAAATATCAAGCTAGTATCAACTGTGTTGATGATGACTTTCACCACTTTAAGCCATTGAAATAATCTACAATTTTTGCAGGTACTTACTTTTCCTTATCTGCCAGTTTTTGCTCTAGAAAGGAAAGTAGCTTAATGCTACTTTTATGCACATTATTTTTCAAAGCTGCAAATGATGAGCCAAACCAGTAGTTGATGATAGAATCAATTGTAATTAAAATGTTGGGCTCTTCCAGTAGTAGGAATGTAGCTTTTGGGGCGGAGAGGTCGAGAGGGGGAGAGATGTGTGTCAGAATGACATTCCATGCTTAATTTTATCGCTACACGGAAAAACTTTCACATGCCAAGAAATTATTTAAAGTATTCTCCTTCTATACCCCACTTCTAATTTGTTTCATTTACATTATATGAAGCAATGCTGCTCAATAACTACTTCAGGATATGCAGAACCCAGTGGTTGTTTCTAATAAATCTTAAGTTTGACACTGGAAAAGCTTACTACATAACAATGATATTTTAAGGGTGCACTATATATACTGTTCATGTAATGGACCACTATAGCAAGTGCCTTGTGAGCTGCTTTATTTTCAAAAGCTGCATATTTTGTATTTGTTAGCACTGCTGTGTTTGCAATACCATATTTTCCATTTCAATCAGTACTCTAAGTCTAAAATTACTCATAAAACTGGGCACTAATGGACTGTTTTTGTTGTAATATTCTCTACATCTATTTAAGAAGGGGTATTCAATTAAACTGAGATGAACAATAATAAGTGTTTAGCTGGAGAACCTTTAAAAAGTAATTTTAAAGTCTTTTGGTTTTCCCTTTCTGAATTTGGTTGATCACGATTTAAATTTTCTTCACATAGGCTGAACTTGCTTTAATACTTGGTTTGTTTAAAACCTGATTTACAAACATACTTTTGGGGTAGGGTCACATTGGCACTCTCATTTAAAGTGGTTGGGTTTTCATTAGATTGAAAACGATGAGGCATTGCTGAATTCTTCACAAAGCCTATGTTTTAGGTCCTGTCCCTTGATGTTGTTTAGGTATGTGAAGTTGTGCATGCCTATAATATATTACTAATTTTGAGAGTATATTCCTGCATTTTTTAAACAGCTGGGCTTCAGTGCAAAGAAATCTAGTGTGCATATGTGTTTCCTCTGCTGCTTCAAGTAAATGACATAATGGAAAATTTATCGTAGATCCATTGTCAACGCTGCTCTCTTTCTTAAAGCAACATAACATTTCTATTTGGACCCTACTATCTATGTTGATTTCTGATACAAATCAAAGCTTCCTTTGCCCACTTGCAAAAGATACCAAAAATGAGTGAATCAGTTGTGTTGTAGCTTGAAAAAAAATGCTTATGTAAATTACATCAATGCAAGCTTGAAGGTCAGGAATTAAAATCAGTAAGCCTTCGGATACATGAATTTTTGTATCTTCAGCTTGGAATGTTAAGGGGGTTGTGTTTAAGAAACATAATCCAAAAGGTTAGAGCAGATGCAGGACACTACGGCAGCAGGGTCTCTAAAATATTTCAGGTTGGACACCTTAGGTCACGAGTCACACTTTCTTGACTGAAGAGTCCTCCCAATAATGACTGATAAAATTCAGTGCAAGTGTCTGATGGAGGAGTAAGAATACTGGGTGAAAGTTACGGCCCTGATCTATGGAGTCTTATGTTTACACCTAAATTTGCATAGTATTGACAGTAAAACTGTAGGTTGAACCCCTCAGCAATTGTGGAAATTGGAGCAAGGCAAGTTTTTTGAAGGAACAACTAAAGAACAATATTTTAAAATGTTCTAGCTTCTGCTGTTGCAAGTTAATGCAGTTAATTTTAACTGATAATTTTGTCAACTGTTTTATTGTCAAAACAGTAAATTGTCAACTAGAGCAACCTTTGGTGTAATTTTTTTCTTATGCACGTTCCCTGTCTACCAATGTACTCATATTAAGTTCAAATATTAAGTGAAGGAGATGCCTTGTAATCTTGTGGAAAAATGTTCAGCAGCCGAAAAACTATTTTGCCAGTTTAAATGTTACAAAACCTCTGCATTGAAATGTTTTTAGCAGTGTATTAGATCCATGAAGAACTTCAAACAGGCTTTAGTACTTTTTGTCAAACCGTCAATAATTTAATCACTTGTGCCATATCAGGTGATGTCTCTTGTTTTCTTGGTCAATCTTTGATTTAAGCTTTGATAGTCTTTTCCATTCCATATAGTTTCTAATGACTGTCTGCTTATAATAAATCTGTATTTAAACTTTACATATAGTTTACTTCACCAAGGTGTTCATGTGCAATTTAAACAGATTTAATATTTTACTAAGAAAAATATATAGGTAAATAAACTTTATTTGCTGTGAAAAACTCTAGGCACTTTTGAATGGTAAAAAATATCTAGCATTATTTGTAAAAAGAAACTTTGTGCTTATTGCTTCATCATTTTTTGTGCCAGAACTGTAAACTGGTTTTCATATTTTATATTTCTCAAAATAAATGGAGAATCAATAAAGCCTGTAAATTCTAAGTTCTTTGATGGGGTGAAGAGCAATGGATAAATTAATTCACAGGGCTTGGTGGGGTTTTTTTTATTCGTTTGTTTCCTTTTTGTTAAGTCTAGGATTAGTTTAGCGGGATCCTCTTAATTTTGTAGGACAGCAGAGGGGGCAGTGTATCACTCCATGTAGCAGCTTAAGGCAGAGAGGTGTACAGCAGGTGAAGGGATGTAAAGAATTAAACTGAATATTGTGAGCAGATCCAGTGTCATCCATGAAAGTGGGATTAAATTGACAAGATCTGCCTTTATTGCGGGAGGGGCTTGCCAGTATGTAACTAGTGCTTGGGAATCCTGATGAGCCAAGTGATGCTCATTCTTTCTAATGGGAAACAATAGAAATAATAGTTATGGTAGCTGTCTTTCTGTACCACCGCTGAGCATGCAGCTGTATAGAAAATTACTGTATTATGTTTCAGCTCTGTGGTAGGAGGGCTTGAGGGGATAACTAAGTCCAAGATAATAGTAGGGGAGAAATAGCCCTAAGATACTTATTCTTAAAGTAAATCCAAAATTGTTGAAGTCAAATCTTTTAGAAAGACATTCTTATTAAATTACCAGAGGGCCAAATCAGAGAAGGATTGAGGAAGGTATATCCTATCTAAACTGCTTAAAAGCTGAGAGGCTGATGTTACTCTTAGAATGTTGGAGAATGTAAACGCCATGTTGCTGATTTTTCCTTTTCAGTAAAAGTAGCAGGCCAAAGCAGACTGCTCTTCATTCCTTCTGGTAACTGGATTTCAGCTACAAGGCTAAATTATCTGGTAGCTCCATTTTTAACTTTTTCGTGCGCAGCCAGTACCAAGCAGACTGAGGAACAGGGGTGTGTTTGTCTGTCAAAGCTGGGAGTAAAACCCCTTGAAGTAATTTCTAGACCTTGAATGAGGTCCCTGTCTTGCGACACCTCCCATCCTCTTTCTCCTACTTCCTTTCTCTCAACCTAGGTGCACTGAATTGGTGAAAAACAAGACCTTGCCTATCTTTCAGTGGTGGGGGTCTGTGGTTGGGGGGTGAATGATGGTGTTAAGCTTTTGGACAGAAACTTGCACTGAAGGAAGTGGAAAGTGCAAATACTTTTTTTAACCTCCAAATATGCATATCTAATTTGATGGAGGGGGCTGGGGGAAGCATTTCTTAAAGCCGATTGAGAAAGTTTGCTGCTTGGGGGAAACCTTGATGAAGGAATGTAATGCCAAACCTCCTCTGTGGTAGAATGCCACCGAGCCAGCCTGAAATTTTACTTTTCTAAGTTAAAAACAAATTTGTTTTCAGCTTGGAGGGGAATCCCCGTGTTAATTTTAAAACTTTCAAGTTCTAACTCTGAAGCTGGTTCTGTCATAGTGCTGCTAGAGCAATGTAGATAAACACAAGGGCCGAAAGCAAAATATACGTGACTAACACTTAAGTCATGCTACCAAGCACTGAGAATCAACTCCCTTGGCCAAAATACGGTGTTAAATCTGTAAAGATAACGGCTGTAAATCATGTTTATAAAAATAAATCTAAAATAAATTTGTAAATGTTCTAAGTAACTTGCAACTGAGGGGAATATCCTTCTCAAAGCTAACAGGTGCCTCAAAGAAAGTAGTTTAAATGAAGTCTGTAGTTTTTTATTAGAAAGCATTTACTCAGAAAATTTTCCCCGTTTTTGCATGGAGAAATACTATGTAATAAAAGATTAGGGGTCAGAGATGGATGTTGCTATTTATTCAGCAGACTCTTGCCATTTTCTGTTCGTCCATGCTGAAACTTGTCTCCAGTTCCTCTCTCCATAGCAGAAAGAAGGGAGAAAGGGCACAGGTAGCATTGCCCAAATTGCAAGACTAGGTTGGTATCTTGCAAAACGTGGCGAGGGAGCTCTCATACTGTGAAGACCAGACCTGGTTGCCACATGGCAAAGCAGAGGTGGCAAAAAGAAGGATTTTCAGAGCTGGGTGCAGTTGCTTTGCCTCCTTTCAGTGCAAACTGGGGGCCTCTGTATCTTGACAAGAAGTGAAGATGGTTGAGGGAAGAGTGCAGTAAAAGGAGTCTGAAAGTCAGGAGCTGTTTGCTAGGTGGGACCCTAAGGATATTATCTGAGTATCTCATCCAGCTGCCTTTCCTGATGAATACAATAAAGTTCCATGAAACAAACCATAATTGCAGGTTGAGCATGCTTTAAAGTGTTTTATAGTAGCATTCTCTGCTCTGCAAGCAATTCCAGCCATAAAAGGATCCACTCCACACCTGTGACATTTGCAGTGCTGGCAAGATGAAAGGCAATCTCCCATTTCAGGAATGCACTCCGAAGAAGCGAGGAAGCCTGTTCAGGTTAACCTGCTACTGTCCTGGTTAAAAATGAGGAAAATGCACATCCAGGCTTCATGGATGCTATTTTTCCCTCTATTTTTTATACACAGAAAACTTTTTTTAAAGCACTGTATATGACAGATGCCCACGGCTGCCTAAGTAGCAATGTTGGGCAACATATTGAGCAAAACAGATAAGAGTCTTAGCAGTAAATGGGGGGGGGTGCAGTTGGTAGCAGAGAATCGCACTCCTGCTTACAAGTCTCAAGAAGAACATTGTTTTCATGCAGGGTGGCAGAGACACTGTAGGTCTGTGGGTGTTGTGGCCTCATGGACAGAAGCGAACATGGAAGATCATGCGCTTGGTTAATCAGGGCAAGTTAGAAAGCTCTTGCAGGCACAAAGGCATGCAGAGCAAATACACACTGGTGTGGAAAGGAGCAGCTCTGAATGCCTGGAACAGAGGGAGACACAGCCATGGATGGCACAAACATCTCACTGGACAGAGTGCCAGCAAGCATCTACAGGCATTACAGGCATTTACAGGCATTTACAGAGCCATTGGCTGCACGAGGAGCAGCCGGCTGATTTGTATATGTGTAAATTCCCCACAATCTTAGGGGGCTCTATCAATAAAGCCAGTGTTTAAGCTGTGCTAGAACATCAAAAGGCAAATCACCTCTTTAGTGGTCATAGTTGTATTTACCTATACCACTTTAAATGCTACTTTTGTGTTGCTCAAATTTAGGTTTTTGTTGATGTGTTTGTTTGTTTTGATTTGTTCTTGAATAGAAAATCTTTGTAGATTGGGAAAGAAAAAAAAAAAGGTACAGGGAAAAGGTGTCCACTTTCAGATTGTCAGGAAGTTCACTGTTGCCAGGCATTGCAAACTTTTCTAGATCATTTGTTAATAACGCATCTGCTGTACATCAAGCATCTGGGAAGCTATCAAAGAAACAGCAGGCTTTGCAGGATCCTGCCTGTTTGGTCAGTTGCCCAAGTATGGGCAAGTAAACCATCTCAAGAAAATAATCTATCATTTATGCTGCCAGACCTGACCGCTGCCTGTTGTCAATGCGCCTGCCTCTGTAGTTGCCAAGGGAGCTTTCTTCATGCGAGCTTCTGTTTGTATTCCTAATTATATTATATAATTCCGGTTCTTTAGACAGCAAATTATTCCTATTAGTCTGATCAACTCTGGTGGGCCAGCTTACATCAAGGTAAATGTGCATGCAGAGGGATTTGCAGGATCAGATCCTGAGAAGCTGGCATGTTATTCTCCTACCTGCAAGCACTGTAATGATTTCTTAGCTGACTTTACATGCTCATGCCATGCTCTTTGATAAATCTTGAGCCTCTCTTGCTGATTTCTTCTATCTGTCCCCCAAAACATGTTGCCTTTATTTTGGATGTCTTTTTAACTACTGCTGTTTCATCCCACTGAACTCAAACAAGCAAGATAGAAAGCAGTACTGTGATGCAAACTTGTGACTCTTTAATAGATGTTAATCCTCAACTCTGGTAGCTTTATAATTGTTTTAAGATGATGCTGTCTGCAATTACAGCCATATATGCAGGTCAGATACAATGCATTTGACACATTAAGAACGACTGTTTGAATGCACATAATTTTGTTTTACTTTTTTACAGAGTCCACATTTGTCATTCTTCAAGGCACAGTTTTTGTTTCCCATGACTCATCCCTAGTACCCTTGCTTAAAGCTCCTAGGATTTTCCCTTGTGTTTTTTTGGTTGGTTGGTTGGGTTGGTTTTTTTGTATAGTCTCAGCTGTGTTTGGCATTAACAAGCATTTTTTGTGAACCATAACCACTATTTTCCTATTAATCTTCTAAAAAAGCTGGGATCTATAATTCCTATAGAGAAGTGCTGAATGTAGAGCTGGTGGGGAAAAAAGCATCATTACTAAATCCATTCCAAATGGAGTATCTCATAAAGTTTTGCTCTACCCCTTTCTATCAATAATCAGTTATGAATTCTGAAACGGTTTTATTTTACTGCTTATATGCTCTTTTGGTTTAGTTGGTCTTACTTCCATTTCTGCATACAAAATACATTTGAATACCCTAAGCAATTTCAGTGATGTTTTCAATTTCTCCTTACAACAGCCCATTGATTTCATATGTATCTTTGTTTTCTGCATCAGTCTCAAACTGGCTTTAAAACCGATCTTGCTATAACGTTGTTGTGCAGCTTACCCAGGCAGTGTTTTCTGTGTTACTTAAGATCTGTGCCTGATGCATTTTCAGTTGCAGGACCAACGACATTAGATTCAGTCACTAGCACAGACAGACTGCATCAGCAGCCTGGTTGGCTTTGGCTGTTCTGTACCACTTGCTCCATTTAAACCATAGCATGTTACATGGAAATGTCAGGTTACTTTCTGTATTCCGAGGAGACCTTTTTTTCTTCTTTCTCTTTTGGTGCAAGAATGTAAAGGCAATGATTTTTACTTGGCTGACAGGTCCTTTGTCTACATTTCTGCAAGCAGATGCAATCCCTCAGCTGCCTGCTAACACCCAAGTCTTTTAAGGGAATGAGGTGTGTGTTTTAAACCATGCCGTGAGCTACTCCCATGCCCCGGTGGGGTGCAGCCCTTAGCCCGTGGCTGCTTAGAGAGAGCATCGTCCATCTCCTTTTGACCTCACTTCACCTGCTGCCCTGCAACCCCTGTCCCTCTTAACCCCGGAGAGCACAGCCCACCGCCGCCAGCCCGGTCTCACCCGGCAGCAGGCGGCAGTGAACGCCAGTCGGAGGAGGAGGGGGCGCCGCCTGACTCCCCGAAATCCCCGCAGGTGCCGGAGGCGGGAGAGCCCCTCGCTCCAGGGACGGGGCGGGGGAGCCCGGGCTGCCGCGGCACGGTGAGTGGCCGCGCCGGGGGCGAGCAGCGGCCGCTGGGGGGCAACCGCAGCCCGCCGCGAACGCGCTGCCGGCCCCCGCGCAGCTCCGCGCAGCTCCGCACCGCCCCGCACCGCTCGCCTCGGCCGGCGGCAGCGCCGCTCCTGGAGGGGGCTGCGTGTGCGCGGCTCGCCGGCGGGCAGGGGAGAGGAGAGGAGGGCACGGGGAATCCTTCCCGTTGGGATGCCGGGAGCTCCCCTTCTTTCTGAGCTCCACCTTCCCCACTCCGGCGCCTTCGCAAGCAGGGGAGCTGCCAGCCTGTGAACCCCGCTTGACGGGTCCGGGTGTGAAGGAAATGTGACCCTGGAAAGAGAGATGTGAAGGACAGCATTCAGTCCCTGTGTCCCTTAATTCATGCCTCGTCTTCCTTTGAGGTTCACAGGGTAGTTTATGTATGAGATGATCATCCCACTCACTCTCAGGTAAATAAAAAACATGAGACAATTTAGCAGCCTTCTCTTCTTCTCCCCCCTCATATTAAGCAGAGAAAGGTCCCACCCCCGTTTCGCTTGGCTTTACCCTGGGATCGCTCCCCATTTCAGCCGGGGCTGTCCCGGCATCACTCATCCCTGCCCTGATGTCACTTGTCGGGGGAGCAGGGGGGCTGAGCCATCACTGTTGCCCAGCGCTGTGGGTTTAACCTACTTTGAAGGTTAACTCTGCTTCTTTGGTCAAGCTCCAGATTAACCTAATCTCCAAGCAGATCGGTTCTCCCTTCTTCGATCTAAAAAAAAAAAAGAAAAAAAAGAAAGAAAGTAAGAAAAAAGCTCTTCAGGCCTGGCGCGAGGACACAACTGAGTCCCGTTACTGCAAAAAAAGCCTAAAATCCAAGTCCCCGCACGTCGCACGGACCCTCCTGAAAACCTCGCGGGCGGCGTGTGCGGAGCAGGTGTGCGGGACCCCGCGCCGCCGGGGGGACCACCCGCACAGGCGGCCGGCGGGGCCCCGACTGTCCCCCGCCCCGCAGGGCCTCCGCGGCCGCGCAGGAGCCGCCGCCAGAGCAGACCACCCCGCCTGGCGCCCCTGTCCTCCTAGGTCGGGCCACTTTTCGTTTTAAAAGCCCGATGCGGGCTTTATTCTTCTCTTCACCCCTCCATTAAAATAAATAAATAAATAAATACTATTAGTGCTTTTTTTTTACATACATTCTGGCCGCCTGCAGCAGCAGCCTCTCCCCTCCCACAGGCGCGGAGCGGGCCCGCCGCCCCGCAGCCATCCCTCCGCCCCCCCCCCCCCCCGCCCGCCCGCTTCCTCCGCGCAGGCGGCGGCGGCGCCAGCAGCCCCCGCGGCCCGAGTGCCGCCCCTCCGCCGCCGCCCCGCCGCCGGCCCCAGCCCCGCGCCGCGGTGGAGGGCGGGCCCGGGCTGCGCGGGGCTGCTCGCCTCCCCCCCGCCGCCTTTCCAACCCCCCCCCCCCCCCCCCATCACCACCCCCTCCCCATTTCCCCCTTTTCTTGAATGAAGCGTGAGGCGGAGCTCTAGGAAACCACCGCGCCCGGCTGCGGGGCCGGGGCCGGAGCCTCCCCCTCGGGCTCCGCTCCTCCCCGCCTCTCCCCGCCCCCGCCGCCGCCGCCGCCGCCGCCGCCACCGCCGGGAGAGCTCCCCGCCCGCTCGGAGCCGCCGCCCGGAGCCGCCGCCGGCAGCAGGAGCGGAGCGGAGCGCCCGGAGGAGCCGCCCGGAGCCGGCGGGCTGCGCGGGGCTGCGCGGGGCTGCGCGGGCGGGCGGGCAGCGGCGCCGCGGTCCCCATCGGCACCGGTCCCGGAGCACACGCCGCCCTGCCCGCGACCCTCCGCGGCAGCGCTGGGGGCTCTTCCTCCTCTGATACAAAGCTGCTCGGGAAATGGCATTTCTCCCCGGAGCCACAGTCAAAAGCAATTTTCCGCCTTTATTTTTATTATTGTTTTTACGCTCTTCCTGGTGAAAAAAAAAAAAAAGAATTGGTTACCTAAATACATTTTTTATCTATTTTTTTAATTTTTCTTTTTCTTTTTTTTTTTTTTTTGGTGTGTGCGTGCGTGTGTGTAGAAGCACCGGGCTCCTGCGATCGGTGTCTGAATGAAACTACGTAAATGCATTTGTCTGTACGTTGCACTGGAGGGAAAAACGGAGCACTTCTGCGAGAGCTTGGATTCAAATGTGGTTCATCTGGTCTCCAGGATTTTCCGTCTCTTTGGGGTTGTTCGCCTTCCCGGGCTGCGAGGCGGGATTTTCTGAGCTTTGACACATCTTTGGAGATGTCTGTTAAACAGGAGTCTGGGAAAAACCATTCGATATCGTAGAGATTTATTTTTATTATTTTTTTTTTTTAAATTTTGGTCCCTTTCCCATCCCCTCGGTGACTTGAAGCATCAAAGCGGCCAGAACTTAACGTTTCTGAAGACTTGCAATGTTTGGGTTTCCTTGTTGCTATTTTTTTTTTTAGAGGAAACTTGACAGAGGAACGTATTTATAGTCCAAGTAAGTACTTGACAGAGGAAATTTAGTTTGTGTAACTTAACTAAAAAAAAAAAAAAAGGCAAAAAAAAAAAGAAAAAAGCAGTGTTGAGGTTTCTAGTTTAAAGTGCGTTGGATTGACGTTCATCATCCAAGGCTGGTTAAGCAAATCGTATTGAATTGCAGTTTTCACAGTGTGTGTTCATCCACTCCTTCGTGTCCGCGGTAGCTCAGCACCTAGGGGAAAAAAAAAAATGCACCTGATTTTGAATTGGTACCATATTTTTTAAGATGTATTTCAACACCGAGGAGGAAACGGTCCTAAAGTAAATTTATAATAAGTAATAAATGTGCACCTGGAAGTAAAGTATTTACAGCATTTTAATCCCTATTTATACTGTGCATCTCAAAGCGAGGAGGAAACACTGAGAAGACAAAAGTACCTCCGAGACCCTGAGAACTCCCCCACGCCACCATGAATGAAACCATGCCCAATACAGTAACTGGATTATAACTTTTTTTTTTGTGTTATTAATTTTATTATCATTGGCTGCTTTACTTTTTTGGGTTCATCCTGCTCCTCTTCTTCCTCTCTCCCTTCCTCTTGCTGCTTCCTCTTGGGAATTATGGCTCACCCGGGGCGAAGAGGCTACGATAACCGGGAGATAGTGCTGAAGTACATCCACTATAAACTCTCGCAGAGGGGATACGACTGGGCTGCCGGCGAGGACAGGGCACCCCTGCCTCCAGCTCTCTCTCCTCCTGCTGCTGCTGCTGCTGCGGATGCTGCTGCTGCTGGGACTTCCTCTGATCACACTGGGCTGGTGTCTCCGCACCCCGAGCCCCCTGGCTCGGCTGCTGCTAGCCACGCGCCCCCGGCCGAGGGGCTGCACCCCGTGCCCCAGGTCGTCCACCTCACCCTGCGCCAGGCGGGGGACGAGTTCTCCCGCCGCTACCAGAGGGACTTTGCCCAAATGTCCGGCCAGCTGCACTTGACACCCTTCACGGCCAGGGGCCGCTTTGTGGCGGTGGTGGAGGAGCTTTTCCGAGATGGGGTTAACTGGGGCAGGATCGTGGCCTTCTTCGAGTTCGGTGGCGTGATGTGCGTGGAGAGCGTCAACCGGGAGATGTCTTCACTTGTGGACAACATCGCCGCCTGGATGACCGAGTACCTGAACCGGCACCTGCACAACTGGATTCAGGACAACGGAGGCTGGGTATGTCCCCCGATTACTCGTTCCTTCTCCTGGCTCTGGCCCGTGGCCAGTGGGGCTCTGGGGTGGGCAGCGCCACTGGCATTGAGGGGCGCAAAAGGTTTGCCTGGGGGGCGTCTGCGCTGGCATGTGCCAAAACTGCATAGGCCTTTTGCCAGTTGTTGAGTTTCACCTCGTTGAGGCATTACGGTGGAGTGGTTTGGGATGGGGTGAGCAGCTACGACTGAGAAGTGAAAAGGATGAGTAAGGCACCCTCTGCATCAGAGGCCTTCGCTCTCTTACCCCTGTCCCCCCTCTCCTGCTGGCAGCACCGGCCCTGGCCGAGGCAGGGTCCCCCAGCAGGGTGGGAAGGTGCGGCGGAGGTGCCTGCCTGGCTGCTGGTGACAGGCACATCGCGGCAGGTCCCCGGCACGGGGGCAGCAGGGATCACGTGCGTGTGCGTGTGTGCCAGCAGGCATCCCTGCCCTTTTGGGGTGACGGGCCAGGCGGTCACATGATGAACACGGGATCCCGGTGCTACAGGCGAGCAGGTGGTCGTTGTAGCTGGCATCTACAGCTGCTGTGGCAATGGGGTTTTGCAGTACGTGATATGTCTAGTGTGAAAAAATCTGTCTTTGTCTCGAGACGAAACAAAGGTGCTAGGAGCTGTGCCTGTGGGATTGTTCTGGAAAATGAGTACTTGTTGTGATCCAATGGGTGTCTGTGTTTCTGAGGGAGAGATCACCTCTGACTGGGGCTGGCTTCGGCATCATCCCGCAAGGGAAGATTTCCACCTGAGGAAAGTGAACAGCTTTCATGCTGCTAGTCAATGAAAAGCCTTTCCTTTTCCTCCTTCTCTTTCCATAACCATACTGAAACTGGAAGAGTGTATCTTTCATTTTTCCTGTATTAATTTATATACTTGTAACAAAATATGGTCTCAGCCGCTCTACTGCAAACCAGACCTGTTACATGTGTAAAGCTTATGATATTAATGCATTTGGGGAAGAAACAGTTAGAGGTAATACCAAAGAAGAAACTTTACATACGGGCTGAGAGCTGGCATAAGTCACCTAGAAATGGAGGCCTGCAAGGTAGGAGACTGGCAATTTCAGGACTGTTCCCTTGTGAAATACTGTCAGAGAGCTGACTCAATTACATGGCACACCTTTAAGAGGTGCGTGTAAAGGAATGTAAAGTACCGTGTATGTTTCCCAGTTAGCATGGTTTGCAAGCCCGGTGTTTGTGAAGCGTTACCACATAAAATTCCCAGGACAGGGGCTCTTGCTAAGTCACCATTAAGCTTAGTAACATGCCACCCGCATTGACCATCTCTGTTTAAAAATGAAGGTGCTGCTTTCCTGCTGCTGAACCCACCTGACTAAAGGGTATACATGTCCAGGGATCCAAGGGACATCTACGTGCTGCCACAAAGGAGGGAGTAAGGCTTTGAGGCTCTTTTCTCACCAAGAGTCCGCACTGTGCACCTCCCAGAGGAGTGCTGCAGATCCCTGGCTGCAAGTCATGTTGGAGGCTGGATCGTTCTCATGCTCTCCCCTTCTTCCACCCAGAAGAAAAAAATTTTCAAGATTCATGGGGCCAGAAGGGGGAGCAAAAAATGTGTGTGTGCGCCTGTGTGTGTGTCTATGTATTTAGAGACATATGTCCATAGAAATATACATACCTACACAGACACACACATGTATATGTATACATACATACACATACACATAAAATTACTCCAGTGGCTAGAGGTTGGGACCGCACTTGGGAAAAGGAGGCCTATTCCCTGATCATCTTATTTTGTGGATTGTTACAGAAGGTTTGTCAGTGGTTTTGTTGTGGTTTTTTTTCATGAAACAGATATCCAGAGAAAAAAGAACCTGCAAACAGTTCAGGCTTTTGGAGACCTTGGCTGGTTAAAAGATGAGCACCTAAAGGGTTAGGGATTTTGCGATTGCACTTCTGGGCTGAGATGCCTAACTTGTGCGTAAGTCCCTCCTCAGGCTGGAAGCCCGTTTGCGGAGCTGGGGCCCTCAGTTCACTCCAGAGCCAGTGAAGTCATTCTGTTGACTCCAGTGAGCTTTGGATCAAATCCGTAAGCATGCTGGAGATGTATTGCCCTGCGGGTGTATTGTGTAAAGAGAAACATAAATAGTGAGTAAAACTGAGAACGTGAAAAGACAGGTGTTACCAGGCGTGACTGGCCAGATGAAGTGAGCGCTGGAGCTGCTTCTCAATGGTTAGAAGTACAAGAAACTTGGACTATAAACACTGGCTGCCTTTAAAAGGAAAAGATGCTTCTTATTGATAGCCATTTTGTTGTTTATTGAGGTTTCCTATAAACAAAAGCTCCAGAGTTTGGATGCACGTGATGCCAGGTACTGCCGTGTGTTATTTGTAACGTACACATGGAAGACGATGTGCAAAATATTACCCCAGGGTGGCTTTTGCCTGTCTGTCTGGTAAATGGCTGGTGCTTTTCAGCCATGGGATTATTAAACACAGGCAAAACCTTCTAGTTGGTTACAAAGAGCAGAAGGCTAACTTGAAATTGCCAATGCAGCTTTTAGGGTTCTCTCTTCAGACAGAAGAAATCAATGTTGGCACAGGGCACTGGATTTTTCTCTTTTTCTTTTTCTAGCTTGCAGGATCTGTCAGTGGAAAAACATACATGAGTATATGCAGTCCGTCTTCATCTTGGCACTTGCACCATGCCCCATCTTCCAGCCTTATTAAAGCATCATAAATGGCTCTTCCGAAGTAGCTGATCCCCTTGTAGGTGGTGATGCTTTGTAAGACCTCAGCACAGCTGCATGCAAGATCTCCCTGCCCCGCAGGTCCCTGCACCAAGCAGCAGTGCTGGCTGTTGTAGCCTTCTCTTCCTTTACATTGTGGCTCCCCAGTGTGTTGAGGAGTTGTGAGTTTATATTAGAGACTGTGTAGTAGTAGAGAGGAGACCATCCGAGTTAGTCACGAGCATATGTAATGCGGTGAGTTGAACAGCATGTGCTATGAATCTATTGTATGGGCCTGTGTCTTACCTTCAGGTCTGAAGTTTGGTTACAACGTCTCTTATTTATCTGTTCCTTCTGAATCAGTTGACAATGTATTATCAAGACATAACTTCTTTATATTGCAAGGGAAACAAAGAAAGAAAGAAGCACATCTGAAGGCAGGTTGGAAGGGGGTGTAGCTGGTAGAGTATACATTTTAGGTGCTAGACATAGCTGTTCATGGTGTCTGGGCATTGTTAATACCCTCACAATACCCAACATCATGGGTTTGTTCAAAACTTAGAAAAAGCAACAGATGGAGGCTGCCTGCATGAAGACTGTATTATTGGCTTGTGGTTTTGGTGGCAAATAAATGTAGCTTTCAAAGATTTTCATGTCGGCCTGGGTACTGCAATATTGTACTTTGGCCTGATAACATCTTAATTGCGTTACAAAAGAAATAAGAGGAGAACCAGCTCATCTCTGCAATTTTGTGGTACTTAGTATAATGTATGCTTTCTGATTGACAGCTTAATGGCTTCATTTCGGTTTTTAGAGCCTGGTGTTTGAGCTGCAGAAGGACTGGCTTGGCAGCAGGCTGTCACACTTGGCGACTTTTGACTTTGATACAAGGGAACGCTGAAATGATGCAGCCAGTACAGAGGAAATAACTGTGTTTGTCTTGCAGTGATGGGTTCCCACTTGGGCACACAACCTGGGCACTTCTAATCCAACATACAGCTTCTTCCTCAAGCTGTTCAAGAAAAAGCAAGAGCATGAGGACTGTAGAAGGAGGCACAGGCACTGTTGTATCTGTGTAGACAAGTACATTTTTTATGTAAAGAAGCCCAGGTGAGAGAAGCAGTAGCGTGTTGAAAATTCAGCCAAGAAAGCATCGTTTTGAATCACAATATTTACATTTGAACCAGGAATGTGATGGTCGTGGATTTTCATCCAATTATCTTTATTCTGTTCAAGAGTTAAGACCAGATATGGGGAAGGACTTAGATATCTGAAGTAGACCTTATGTGGAACATAAGCACTAGCACCCTCAGAGTGCCTGCCTGGCCAGAACAATTCCAGAAGTCCCTGGTTTCTTGCTGTTCTTTGCCCAAGCCAGCTGGGAGCTGGCTTGAGAGAGGGGAGCCTTGGCATGCTATGGGGGATGCCATACCCAAGAACCTCTGTGTCCTAAAGCCAGCAGGCATCCTCCTGCCCAGCCACTGTCACTCACATGCCATCCTCATGAGCAAATGCAGCTGGAGAGAAAACCCTGCTTTTCCTGGTGGCTCTTTGGTTAAGGTCTCTACCAAAGTTAACAGGATGTTTGCCTATGAGACCTTCTCCAGCATGGCAAGGGGGTATACACCTACATGACCGACATCTTGGGAGGCTTTACCTGCCAGGTGGCTGCTGGTTTTGCAGAGGTGTCCTCCCCTTTGGCAAAAGAGCTTCTCCTCCATCTGCAGGCGTGAAATTTCAATTGGTGTAGGAGGAAGAACTGGAGTATCTAATTCCTGCTCTCTGATGTGTTTTCTCAGGTGGCTGCCTGCAGCTAAATGAATAAATGTTTTTTTGGACCAGCAACTAGACCCCAGGTTTCCCTTCTTCTGGGTTGACTGCCCTAATCACTGAGCTTCCTCTTTTTTTTTTTTTCTTTTGTGTTTTGGTTTGTTTTTTTTTTTGCCTAGTAAATAATTTTCTTTTGCTCATTGTCATGCCTTGGAAAGAAAGCATGACGAGTCACCATGCCCTGCGATGGTCCTCAGCCCCTCATGTGGGTGAGGAATGGCAGACTGCTCTGCCTTCAGGACAGTGCTAGAGGCCATGGACATTGGTGTGACACAGGGGCCTTCACTTGTGTGTGTGTGGGGCACCAACTGACATCTCATCCATTTTACGCTCCAGAGCTGCTCTCCCAGCTGCCCAGCCAGGCACCCACCTGCACAGCATGTTGTTTCTTGTGCAAGTTCCAGGGAAAAATCTCTCACTCATCTAGCGTGGGATGATGATGTGCTCAGAGTTGGATGTCCCATGCTGGAGCAGAGGTGCTTGTGAGGTTGTTTTTTTGCCGGCAACATGTGGCCTTGTAACGACTCAGTCCCCAGCGGGGCTAACCCCAAGTCACTGTTTGACTGGTAAAAGGAAACAATCTGAAATCCATTCAGTTAAATAAATGAATTGGCAGTTTCAAGCATTACACCTTCTAGGTCCTTTGCCAGTTTTTGTGGCTTTGTGGGTTTATAATCAAATTCACAAAATATTATCAAAATATTTTTCTTTTTGCTGTTGCTGAAGAGTGAGAAATTGATTCTGTGCAGGATCTGTGCCCAAGCAAGAAGCAGAAGAGCTAGGGCAGAAAGAGAAAATTGTTATGGTTCTCTAGTCCCTTTCATTTATAATAGCTCTCTCTGTAACTTGCAACATTGGGTTGCTTATTTTCTCAGAAGTCTCGTCTTTTTTTTTTTTTTTTTTTTTAATATATGTATTGACCATTACCTTTAAAATTTCAGAACCAGGGGTCTCGGTTATGGAGGTGATGTCATTTGCCTTGATCTTGCAAAGAACCATAAAGTTCAAACAGCAATCCTATTAAAAAGTTTTACTTCACTTTCAATATTGAGTAAGTGGTTAGTTCTGTGCCTGCGTTAAGACAGGCCTCTCCCAAGCTGCTGTGCTAGCTCTGCTGGGCAGTAAGTATCTTAGGCTTTTGAGTATGTAGCTTGAAATTCGGAGTCGTAATCCACAAAGAAAATCCAGTTTAATTTCTCTGCTGAGGCCCAGGCATTTCTCTGGTGGCAAAGCAGGGCTCTAGTGGGAGAACTGCAAGACCTATGCAATGGTGTGTGAAATTGCACGTGGAGCAGAAGCGTTTTCTCAGGGGCCATATACCAGGTCCCACGCTTCCTAAGGCAGCACGGGAACTTTGTACAGCATTGCCAGCAGACGTGAAGCCCTTGGGTGTGATACAGGCGTTCTTGATGAGAGGGTCATCTTTCGGTGGGCTGGACCTGGGATAGTGGAGGGAGGTGGATGTCGAAACAAGAGCAGCACTCGTGTGTGGCTCTGAAACCTCTGCTTTGACTCTGGTCTTGGGTGATGGTTTGTGCTGGGCGTGCTGATGGGCCAGCCTCCTGCTCTGTCACCACCAGCATGGGATGCCAGGCCTGGGGCTTGGGCAGGACCTGCTGAAGCAGTGGCTCTCTGTATGCTGCTTGGCTCGCTCTGACGACCTGCCAGCAACCTGGCTGTGTCCCTTGCTTTCCCTTTTGCTCCACAGCCAACACGCCAGGCTTGGCCATGCTATTTTAGCATCGTTGTCCTACCCCAAAGCTGCCGCGGGGCAGTAGGTGCTTGTGCCTGGCCTGGGGCCTGGGCAGCTGCAAATGGGGTCAGCAGCCTTGGCAGTCAAGCAGCTGGAGCTAAAAACCAGCACGACAGGTCTGACTAAATAACGGTTTTCCTGTGGCAAAGTTAATTTTTTATTTTTTCGCTGTTGCATTTTCCATCCCTGCCAGTGATGAGGGTCCCGGTGAAGGCGCGGCTGGGCAGGGCGAGTGCACAGCTGTGCGCCCTGCGACGTGCTGGCTGGGCACACTCCCCACTCCCGTGGTGGCTTTCTGGTTCTTCACGTGTTTGGCCTTTCTGTTTCAGTCCTTGGCTTTCTGCAGGCCTTTCTGACCAGCTCTTTCCATCACCGCTGCTGGTGCTGGGCACTGGATGCAGTCCTGGGTGCTGCCGCCCAGCCATCAGCCATGGCGTGTGGCTGGGCCTGGCCCTGCCCACCTCCTCCCTGCTCTGTTTTATTTTTCTTCATGCCCTTGGAAGGGTGGAGCCCAGCTCTATTTGGTTTGTCGGGTTTTTAAAAATAATTTATTTATGAGCACCTCATGACTGCTCCTGTACCTACTGATTTAGTAATAATAATAGTAACACTTGTTACTCAGTGGCAGCAAAATACTGATTATTTCTGAGGGCAGTACTGGCCTGTTTTGTTTTCCATTTCATAGATAATAATAGGATGGATGAAGGTGCGCGGTGCCATAAATCTTCTCTTCCCCAGCAGGATAACATCCAGGCCTTCTTGGCAAACATGAATACTGATGACAGATTTGAGGGATTTTTATTTTACTCTGGCTTTCAGTCTCATTAGCAATCTGATGGCCTTTTTTCTTTTTTAATTTTTTTTTTTTTTTTTGGCTTTTGAAAGACTCTGAAACCGGATAACTTTTCCAAATGCATCTAAAGTCTGGAATTTATTTTATGTTATTTTATCCTAATGTTACTTTGCTGTTGTAATTATTGTATATCGATAGACTTTGCTAAATCCCCCTTGCTGGAAAGTTCCTTGAGAGTTTCTAGATTTTCCAGTTAATGAGTAAGAAAACAAATCTGATTTCAGAAAGTGTTGCCATTGACTTCAATAGGAACAGGAAGAGGCACTTAATTGGACAATTGTAACTATGTTTACTTTGTATATATGTGGCAAGGAAAATAAGATCAAATGAAAAAGCCACAGTTTTTCAACTAATAGAGAAAAACAGCCTTTTCTGCAACGCATGATTAACCTTTGGGAGCTGTTTTCACGGGAGAGCTGTGACTGGACATACTAAGTTGCGTTGAGGAAAGGTTTAGGTATTTATAAGGGTAAGGAAAACATCTGTACTTACCTTCAAGTAAAATTTCTTGGAAGGGCAGCCATACACCTTGATGAAACAGGGGGTAAAATTAACATCAGTTGCTGAAATGACATCACCAGGTGCTGAGGGTAGACCTTTTCTCTGGGGGATGCTGTTTTGAAATTATCTATTACATTGCTTCTCCCCCAGAGTACCTGGTGCTGGTTGGTGAGTGGTGATACTGGGGTAGACGCACTGCCGGTCTCATCCAGCCAGGGAGACTTCTTACTTCTACATGTGTTTTGTAAAAGTAAAGGTAATTGTAAATATTCTTGTGTTGCTCAGAGTACCCACTACACTGAGTTCACTCCTGTGCTGACTGGAGATCTGTTACAACTTGCTACCTTTTGAGTTAGTTAAAAGAAATAGCATCCTTCAGTGCATACATCATTTTATTGCTATTTCATTTTACTGGAGCATAAAAAGGATTATTCCATTTTGTAGAGTGAAAAGGCAGCTCAGTGGGTTTCAGGGTACTTTCCTGGCTAATTTGTGTTCATGGGCCAGGTACAATAAAAAAGAAAAGGCCTCCTTTTTCCCACATGGTGATGGAAAGAGAGTGTCGCGCAATTGTTCGAGAAAGCAAGTGAGAGTCAAAACTTAACTTCCCCTTCTTGGCTCTAGGACTCAGTGCACCATAGGATATGGAGCAAATAATTAATATCTCACTTTTTCAGTTAGCCCAGCTATGGAATGGTTATTCTTGCTAGTTCTGCAGCACACAAGGTCTGGGAAACATATTGTGGCCCACCACGCTACCATGAGTTGGACTAAGGTATTTTTAATTAGAAAAATAAGTCATACAGGATACAATATTGAGCAAAGTATCTTTCTTGGTAATTTGGGGCTTAGAGTAAAACTCAAGCCTGTAGATTTACAGCTTGCCGTTGCTGGAGCTTGCTAGCCTGGGAAAGAGCAATGTGAGTCAGACTGTGAAACTAGCTGAGGGTGAGATTTGAGTGGAGAGGGAAGGTAGAAGAAAGAAAGAAAAAAAATGTTAAATGGAAATTCAGCTTCAACTTTTTCATCTGTGCTGTTTGGATGTGTTCAGCAATGCTTGTGATGGAAACAAATTTAAAAGATCGGTTTCAGGTGTTGATTTCTAGTTTTTATTTAGGAAAAGGGTGAGCAGTCTGAGAAACGGCAACTGACAATGTTAGTGTTTCCCTTTATGTATCAGCACAGTTTGTGAGGTGTTTCATGAAGGAAACTGTCCTTCCTCTACCATTCCCACCATATGTAAAAGCTTTCTGTAGCACTTCAAGGGAAGGAGCAGTAAGCTGTATTACATGCACCTGTAGGAAGTATCTTCATGCACACGTGTTCTCTTGCTTTCATTCACAAGGTTCATAAAGTACTCAGATACAGGCAGAAAAACCAATTTTAAAACAGTAAAAAAGTGAGTAGTAATCAAGCCTTTGGGCTTGACCATGAAGTTGAAGTTGGTTTTAACTATCTCGCTGAATGGAGGCTTAGGAGACAAAATTTCTGTTGCATGCTCTGGAGAGATTTACAGGAGTTGCTGGAAAGTCAGGATAGGTTCTTGGATGGGAGGCCAGTGAAATGGCTCCTGTGGAATGGGACAGTCCTGTAGTGTGTCTGCAATGGAATAACTATTGCCAGCTTTGTCTCTGAAGGAACTCCTTTCTTAAGATAACTCACCACATGTTCAGATGGTGTATCATAAAATGGCAGAGACGACCCTATTTCTTATCTTTTTTTATAAACAAAAGAGAATTAAACATAATTCAAAGACAAATACAGTAGTAAATGAGTTGGCGTTTCCATGAGCAGAACAAGATGGTCATTGTTGTAGATGAGTAAGATCTGTTTAACTTGTCAAGAAAGTACACACAGTTCAAGTAAAAAATGACATTAAAACCTGAAGTAAAAACTCCCTTATTCATAATAGAAGCAAATCCTGCATCATGCTCCAAGGGCCTGCAAATTTATTTCAAGTTGGACACATCCAGAGTCCCTTCCCTGAAACCTATGTGCAAATCACACTAGATCAGGGTGTCTAAATATCTAATCCCCAAGCTGCTGCAAGATGCAAAAGGTCCTGAGTAAAATGGGAGAAGAATGGAGGAGAAGGCCTAACGCCCATATTATTTTCAGGTTCCAGCTTGACCTGTTCCTTCCTCCATTGACTGGGTGAGGGAAGGGCTTTCCTCCTTGTAGGGCTGGAGTGGGGCAGTGGAGCTCACCAGCAAGGGAAGAAATAAAATCAGTTGCTTGAAATGTCAGGTGGCTATCAAAGCTGCAAGTAAATGAGCCAGCCTGGAGTCTGTTCAGGGTTCTGCAGTAGCTCACAGCTGTCTGCAAAAAATTCCTGCAGCAGAAAGTTCTTGTATTTGGCTCTGGACTGAATGTGAAACCCTTGCCTGGTTGGAGTCAGTAGATACTTTTTTCCAGTACAGATGCTAAAACTGCCAGTATCCAGCCTCATATAGCAGGGAGCATGTAGGCAGACCCAAAAAGAGATCTATAAAGCATTATACAAAGCTTTGGTTGTTTGTGCAGTGGTGGAAAACTGGAGCATGGCTTCTTCAGGTTTTGTGTGGAGACTGCTCCTCAGCTTCCCTGGGGATTCTTGCTGTGAGGGGAAACTGGCCCAGGATACTGCAGACTTCCCTCTGACCGTGCTTGTGTGGGTTGGGGACAGAGGTGTCCCACCAGGACCACAGTGGCTTTCTAGAAGTCAGTCCTGTTCATCTTTGGCCAGTAAAGCCATGTCCCAGGCCCAGGGGTGAGTTGATGAGCCTCCCTGGTGCTTTAGGACTGCAAGGTGAGGAGCTCCCCTCTCTGCTTTCCAGCCTGGGTGTCACAGGTGGTGGAGAAAACTGTCAAGACATTCCTTCTTACCTTTTTTTCATGCCTGTTGAGCTGATTGTTTCACAAGGGGATAGTGTATTTATTTTGCAAACAATTGGAACTTTCTGCCTTTTTTATTATTATTTTGTTTTCCCCAGTGCAGCGAGAAGGATGGGGCATGGCAGTGCAATCCTGCAGGCTGGGACCTCTGTGGCAGTTTAATGGGCTGAAGGAAGAGGCAGTGCTGGCACGCTGCTTAGGCTTTGTAAATGGGCTTAGGGTTTGTTTTAGAAAACTTGCTCTCTTTTTTTCTCTCTCTGCTCCCTTCTCTCCCCCCTGCAGACACAAAGACATCATTCTCACAAATGAAACTGTTTAATTTTAATAACTGGCCTAGAGCTAAAACTGACAGTGGGAGAGGAGCTGTTTGGTTTGCAGACGCTGACAGCTGGAATAAACTACCTGTTCCCTTGGAAGGGATGGACAGCCAGCTTGTTTGGTTTTGAGGACACTTTGATCCCTGAAGAAAATTCTCTCAACAACAACAACAAAATGACTGGAGCTGTGGCAGCTTGGTATTACTGACTGTTCTTCCTACATGAGGCTCTAAGTATGGTGGAGAAACACTGTATGCAGGCTTCCCTTGTCTCTGTAGCTCAGATCCTTTTGTTGAGGGCATCTCTCATTGTCATGAAAGGTCACTGTCACCAGCACCTTGGGAGAGATTTGGGGTCCTGCTAAAATAATTTCTTTTGTGATCAATGTCCCTGTTAGGCTGGTTTGATGGGAGCTCTTTGGTACAGCTAAATGACCCAGGTAGTCAAAACCCTGCCTTGAAGCGACAAAGACTGGGTGATTAGTTAGATATTAAATAGTTTTGCAGTGACTAGTTTTACCTCTGGCTCCATAATAAAGGCAGCCTTCTTATTTTGCCAGTTCACAGAAGAAAATGGCAGTACTCCCATTTCCTCTTCTCCTCCCTCAGGGCCTGCCATCCTTTTTATTTTTTCTTCCCAGGGCCATTAGACAAGATGCAAATTATTGTTAATAGAGCCAGAACAATACTGTGTTCCCACTGGGATCATTAGGGTCAAAGCCAAAGTGTGCCAGCCCTCAGTGTGATACTAATTTTGGCCATGTCTGCTCCAGGGTTTGGAGGTCAGGTGGAAGGGGGCCATGAAGGACAGACCCGAGCAGGACCTGTCCTTGAAGCCCCCCTGCTCCACAGTGGGCTCCATCCAGGCTGTGCCTGGGGGCTTTCCCGACCCCCACAGCAAGGCTGGTGTTCTACCAAGCACCAGCTCCTTGCTCTGCTTCTCCTGCAACCTCATCAGAGGTCCCTCAGAAGAGACAAGTCTTTCCCTGGGCAGAGACCTTGTGGACCTCTTCCCTTCCCCCCTTTCTCCTGCTGCTTCAGAGAAGCATCTTTGGGCTTGAGAAATAAGAAAGCACTGCACGGCTCATTTTGACTTGAGCTCCCACTTGAAATATGGATATGCCCAGTAGCAAAAGGGTGGCTTTGGGACTGAACTTGCCAAAGGGCTTAATCCACCCTGAACTTTGGTGTAGACTCCCCAGAGAACAGGAATAAGTTGGGAGACCTGTGGAGATGCTCTACCCTCATATCTCCCTCCTCCTGGAAACCTTGAGAATCCTGCCACAGATGTGAGGGCAATAATTGTTTTAGCATTAGCTCAATAAGCTGCATGAACTGTCTGTCATAGCTCAAGGGAAGAAGGGGATGGCCTTCGGACATTGGCCTTGGACTAGTTTCTGCTTCCGCCTTTGCTTCGAAATCATGGGATTTTGTCAATGGGAATTAGGGTATTTGCAATGCTTCTTTTGGTATACCTTTTGCAGGAAGGTGGCTGTAACTAGATTTTTCTTTCTTTTTATTTTTCTATTTTCTCCCCCCCACCCCCCATCCTTTTTTTGACCTTTCCAGGAATTCTGCTAGCTCTCAGTGCAAAGAACCCAGATATGCTTACCTTCAAGAGACAGCAGTAGCCTCGGTGAAGTCCCTGACTTCCAGGGAAGCAGGGTGAGAGAGGGCTGAAGCAGAAAGTGAAACTCTCTAAAAACAAAAAATGCAACAGAGCAGCCTTCTTTCATTTTCCCAACTGAGCATAATGCAAAAAGTAAACAGTTGGCACAAATGACTAATGCAGGTTTGCCAGGGGGTTGATCAAAAACGTGCCGAACTCAGCAGTAGGTTTTGTACAGAGTTCAGCAGGGTTTAGCATCAGACCTATAGCAAGGTAGGCAAGAATACTTTTTGAAAGAAAAATGTCATTTAAAAAAGTGTGGAAAATTCTCCTATTCTACCTCCTACATGTTTCTATTGTCAAACAGTCACTGATCTTATTTTAGACTTGACCTTCATGTTCTTTCCACAGTATGCAGGCTGAATGACATGTTATTCAAGTTCTCAGACAATATTATGATATATCTGCTTTTATATTTAGCTGTAACTTTTATTCTCCTTATAAACAAACCCACCTAATGCAACCACCACCTATCCAGGGAAAGTATTTCCATTCCCCTCGGCTTAATTTGGACAAATTTGGCATGAAAACATTCAATAGTTCCATAACAACCTTTGCAACAGGATGCCTGCTGTGCTGACATGCAGGTCTAGAGCGACTTGTACCATGTGCCAGGAAATTGCATTCTTAAGGAAAATCTAGACATAAATTCTGAACAATCAACACTTAAATTTTGAAATGTCTGGCAGCAAGCTGTTATCTGCCTCATGGGTTTTGCTTTAATAGCTTTTTACTTTCTGAGCTCTACCTCTCTGTTCTTTATGCAGGCTGTACACCTTTGGCCCAATTCAGCTGAGCTCTGTAATGTGGAGAGAGGGGGCAATTAGTTGTTTCTCCCGCGTTGTTGTTGTGTGCCTGTGTGCTCCAGCACTGCACCTTGACATGGCAGGGAGATTATTTCTTACCAGAAGAAAGCAAAGCTTACCTGCGTTTAGCTCTCAGTGGGTGTGCATGCAACAGGACCTTGCTGGGTTCAGCCTTCTCTCCCAGCCTGGAGAGCTGGAAAGTGGATGGGAAAAGGTGAAGTTCCATCAGACCCAACTGTCCTAGATCAGCCAGGGGTGCCCTTCACCCTGGGACAAGCCACATTGCTGAAATATGAGGGAACCAAAGAGTAGACTGACTCCAGGGTAAGATAGTTTTCCCTGCCTTGAAGTCTATGCACATTCAGGTCTTGCTGCACGTCTCACTGGAAGTGGAGCAAGCAAACAGCATCAGGTGGATGCCCATCCACCAGAACTGCTGTTGGCTTGTCTTGAAGGCTCCATAATTCTCAAATGTTCCCAAAACTTGCATTGTTCCTACTTAAAGGAGTAACAGGATGGCTGGAAGACCTTTATGTAACTCTCTGTCAAGACCCTCTACAGGTGGATTCTCTCCTATGCCCTCTCCTATGAAGAGAGGAGGAGAGAGTTGGGGCTGTTCAGCTTGCAGAAGGCTCCAGGGAGACCTCATATAGGCCTTCTAGTACCTGAAGGGGGCCTACAGGAAAGCTGGGGAGGGGCTTTTTACAAAGGCGTGTAGCAATAGGACAAGGGGGAATGGGTTTCAACTGAAAGAGAGTAGATGTAGATTAGACATTAGGAATAAATTCTTTAGTGTGATGTTGGTGAGACATTGAAACAGGTTACCCAGGAGCTTGTGGATGCCCCATCCCTGGAAGTGTTCAAGGCCAAGTTGGATGGGGCTCTGAGCAACCTGATCTGTCTCTCCCTGCCCATGGCAGAGGGGTTGGAACTCGGTGATCTTTAAGGTCCTTTCCAACCTAAACCATTCTATGATTCTATATGCATTGAATGTTACATCAGCAAAAAAAGAGTGGTTGTAGATAGACACAACTGCATCCGTGAGCTTTGCCACTAGGAAAGGGCAAGAAAAACTGACAAAACATATGCAGCTCCCTGGGAAGGTAAAAACCCCACTCCTTTTTGTGGTGAGTTCAGTAAAGCAACCAGCCAACTTCGTCGACAGAATGTTAAATGGGATTCTAGGAGGAGGCAGGGACAGGGAAGGGGTGTTCCATGGATATGAACTTGACGCAAAATGAAGGGCTGTGAAACCATGTGAGCTGAACCCCATCGGGGAAGGCTTAACTAAAACTTGAGCCAGGAAAAATTATAGAGCTCTATAAATAGCTAAATTGAAAATTGAATGCATTTGTTTGTGTGTGGATGCACACATCTATCTATGAGGTCATGTGTGTAAAAGAAATACAGTAGTACTTCGTGTGTTGGGTTTTTATTTAAGTAGTGGCATTTTTTATTTTTTTATTTTTTTTCCTAGAAACAGTACATTATGTTCTGTCCTTAGGGCCAAAAACACAAAGTGCCTATTTTCATGAGGAATCCTACAGAAGGAGGAAGGGAAAGTATTATGCAGTGTAGCAAGGGTATAGTAGCCATTCCACAGTGATTACACATACAAGCAAAGCCTGCACGAGAAAACTCAAAAATATATTAGAAGCGGAAAACAAGATGTGTGAAGTGTTTCCTATTCCTTCCCCACACTTAATGACAACCAAGCAAGCAGGGAGGCGGTCATAGAGTTTAAATTTAACCCCTTTTGTTTAATCATAAGACTGTATTTCAGTGGCAGGCAGCAAGCAAGTTATGTACACATTAGATTGAGGACTTCCTCTGCTTATTAATTTTGCGCCCTCGAAACTTTCAGTTATTTTCAGTACGTTAAAATAATCCAGACATAAACCAGAAGTGACTGGAAGCACTAAATAATGCAGTGGACATTCAGGAATTAAGGTAGCTGAAATTAATCCTAAGCTAATTGGCTCCTTAATTAAAGGACAAAACTGTTTTTAGTTTTATACCAATAATTTGTGATTCAATTCTGACCCTCCTGTTACCTTTTAATACCTTTCATTCATCCTGCAATTGTTAAGCAATGAATGAAATCGGTCTTCTGGAAAAAAAAAAAAAAAGGTTCTTTTTCATACAGAATTCAAGTGAATTAAATAATCTGTGCAGTTGTTCAATTTGATTTAAGAGCAAGACTCAGTCTGGAGAGTAATGCCCTCATACCACGAGGGAATCAAATTTGTATTCGAGTCTCCTTTGCTGGCTTGTTTAATCGTTTATGATAACATCAGTAGCTTGGTAAATGATGTAATGGGAGTTAAATCAGGATGACCAACATAAACATCTGTCAGTGCATGTGAACATTTGATGTATGACCCCAGGGCCCAGTGCAGCAGTCAGTATCTTGGCAAACAGTCCTTGGACGTCAGCGTCACTCAAGGTTGCAGGATCGCACTCTGGAGAGGATACATCCCGTCTGCTCTGTGCTGTTAGCCAGTAACTGGGTACATGATCTGGCTGGTGGGTATCGGGTGTATCATTTGGCAGCGTGTTCCCTCCAGTTGCTCACTGTGGGCAGAACTCATCCCAGTGCTGAGGGTCAGGGCAAGGCACCGGCATCACCGTGCTTCTCGCAGTGAGACTCAGCTGGCACCAGGTGATGAGGAGGCTTGTGCTGCTCCTCCAAAGAGCAGGAGAGTTTTGCAGAGATAACTGATATCATTCTGGGTAGCTACCTAGACTGAGATTCACAGTCTCATTTTTACCCAAAAAGTCAGCCTTAGTGCTTTGTGACCTTAATATCACAGGAGTCATTTCCTAGGCTTGAACGATACTGGTTTATACTGGCATTATTTTCATTGAAAATCATCTTGTCATCATGTTCTTGCATGGATTTGTAATTTTTGGAAAGCAAGCTGGCTAGTATGTTCATGTTCCTAATTTATCTTTTTATTTTTTTTAATGAGATCTGTATGGGTAGCTAATGAATAGTATCTAATACGGGCAAATGTGTAAGTTATTGAACATGTATGTCCTCCATAGAAATGGACAGAAAGGATCTGAAAAAAATGCGTTGCAGAGGAAGCACAGAGCTAAGGGAACTCTTACTGATACGTTTTGGATTAAGTTGTTCTTTGAAGGCAAAGTCTTTGGTGCAAAGGTAACACAGGTGAGAAGTGCTGCAAAGTTCAGGGGTGCAGATGGCTCTGGGTCTCCTGTTATCAACAAAAGCCTCAGCCTGTGCAGTGGCTGAACTTGAAAGCCACGTTTAGTCTGGTGTGCCCACCCACCCTGAAAGAAGCTTTGTTTTAACTCATGGAGTTAAGGGAAAACTGTTCCTATTCATGCTACGTCCTTGCTGTTTTAAACATGATTGTTTTCACAAAAGAAATAGGCATATTTAGCTATTTTAGACCTTTTAAATAACTTCAAGGTACTTCATGCTATAGTTTGCTTCAAAAGAAATCTTTTCTCACTCTTGAATGAGTACATGAAGTTGCAAAACATAGACATCTTATTGCCATGACTTTTCAAAAGAGAGCTGGCAGCATCCCTTGGTTTTTTATTATTAATATAATCTGAAGTCTATTTGTAACAAGAAGAAAGAAGTTATATATTCCAGAGTTATTATAATCTTTTTTAGATGAAATGCAAAACATTAAAGAACTCAACTTAAGTTCCATTACTTCAAAATATATGTGTAGTAATAAATACAAATGCAAGCAAAAATATTTTATCTCTTTAAAGAGGCACTACCAACTTTTAAGGGATTTTCATACTTAGCTGGATATGTTAAAATTAAAGGTGCTGGAACAGCACAGGGTTATGCTAAATGAGAAGGAATGCTGAAGAAATAAACCACCCCTCCTCACCTGCAGCTGAGTGCACGTGCACCACACATGCCCAATTTGCTTTTTACAAAGTATGCTGTCAAGTGAATACTGTCATGTTCCCTGTTTAATCAGTTTCCTCTTTTATTTGTGTGCTGTTATGTATAAAAGGAAATCTGCTTGTAAAGTCAGGCTTTTAATAATGCATTCAAAAATTATTAGAGTTCAAGGGGAAAGCTGTTCCTTTAAGTGACTGAGCCAAACAGGAAAAAAACAAACATGGGTAACAGAGGGTGAAATTCATGTCTGCCTACATGTATTGTATATTTAAATTCCATGTTCAGACCTGAAAATTAGGCTTAAAGTGAAATGTTCATAGTTATTATCCTTATTGCACATCTCCTTTACCCTCCATTTGGGTAAATTTTGTTTGTTCTGAATCTTCAAAAGCGCTTTCATATGCAATAAGAAATATTTTTTTATTTATTTTTTTTTGTCTTTACATACACCATGTCTTTCCAAAACAAGCTGAAAAATCCCAGTTCTAATATTTTTTTTGCCATCAATGATTTTCATAGACTATGAAGTAGGCTGGCAGCATCCCTGAGAAATGATCATTATTTACAGCTGGGTGTTGGGCTGGCAGGGGCAGGACCAGGTGCAGCAGGGTGCTCGCTGCAGGAGAGAGGAGGTGCTGAGCAGCTCCCCTGCAGTCACCATATAAGCAAATGAAATGGTCCTGTCTAATCTGGTGGCCTGACATTTGGAAGCTGGGGGTGGGGTGGAAGCGAGTCTGGGTGGGCAAGGCACAGGACCAGCTGGGCTTCCTCCCTCTGGGTGGTTGTGCCTGTGCCCTGGGAAAGTGCTTGCAGTGGGTGTTTTATTTCATGTTTTCCCGCCTTTCTCTTGTGCAACAAAACAACTACCAAGGGCCTGGATTCAACAATGTGTTTAGACTTGAAATTTCCCTTTGAAATCCTTGTCAACACTTTCCCAATATTCAGCTAAAGGAGTGAAACAACAGCATGAGGACACTGAAGCAGAGCTGAGACCCTGTGCATTGTACTGACTCCCGTCTCCAGAGCTGTTCACATAGCCCCAGAAAACCTCTTTCTATTAATGAGGACATTTCATTCAACCACTTTGCTTTCCAGAGGCAGCTTAGTCAGCTGCTGCCTACGTTTCTGTTACTTGCTGGGGGCTGATTTTGCGAGTGCTGCTCAGAACTTGCATGGTGGAACAACTTTCCATTTTGGGGAGGCTCAGCCGGGGTGGTCTGCACTTTTCCCATGCAAAGCTAGTATGTTTGCCTGTGGTTATCATGTGTACCATCCTTGGGGATGCTGCTATGCCCTGCCCTTTGTCTCTTGTCCTCTTGAAACCACTCTTGAATGAGTGGAGCATTGTCATCCAAGTCAATTGTGTGCGATTATGCCTCTTAGATGTGACTGAAGCCCAAAGGTAGTAGAGGCATGATGAGGAAGAAAGATAGCTCTTGTCAGATAGCACTCTGTGGTCAGCAGATCCAAGGGTATTTGTAGGTCAATACTGCAGTATGGTCAGAAACACTTTGGTCATGGGAATATATCATCTAGTTTCTTGATCAGGAGCAGCCTTAATCCAGGCCTGTGGTATCATATGAGCCAGTTCAAGTCTAAGCTCTGGGTGTCTCAGCATGAGAAGGATTTGGTAAGTCCCAGAATTGTATCCACCATGTGGGAAAGGCTGTTGTCAGTGACAGAGGGACCCTGGACCCCATGGAGTCCATGGTTTTCTTGGAGGAATGGACAAGTGACAGCTGGCCATGGTCTGCAGGCAGATAAATAGTTTGATGCTAGGTACGGTACCAGTAGATGGTGCTGAAGAATGGGTAGCACAGTTCCTGGGTTTTGTGAGGACCCCTTAACGCTTCTTATTTGGGGGCATTTTACTAGCTCCTTGCATGCTGGTCTTTGTGTGGAGGTCATATCATCAGCTGGACACAACCCGGGCCCTGAGGTCGGAGCCAAACTGGTTATTGAGTACATTGCAAGTTCAATTTCTCTTGCTAAATTGAAGATGTTTCACGTTTCAAAATTGTGTGTGTCGCTAGTGTGGCATTCTCTCTACTAAGCATGCTCTGAAACTGCTTACTCGCTGGCAGTAAGCAGCGTTATTCTAGCGGCTTATCCTAACAGCCAACAGCTGCTCATTTGCAGTGAAAGGCCAGTGGTTCTTGGCCTCCTGCTATTACATCTCTGCTCTTCTGTCATGAACTGCTTTTGTCTCAGGAGGTCTGCCTTCCTTGCTAGTGTGATCCCAGTCCCAGCAGACTCTTACTTGACCTTGATACACTTTGAGTCAGATCTGAAGCCATCTTTTTTCACCTTGGGTTGTGTCCTACTTGCTACAGGTCAGAAGTGCTGGAGTTCACAATCGAGTAGGCCATTGCTACAGTCTTTTCCACTTGAGGTAGGAAACCTTCTTTATGAAGAAAAAAAAAAAAAAACAACCTAGAATTTTATGTTGTTTCATGAAAAATCAGTTCTGTATTTTACAAGTGAAATTATGAGTGATCTTCCATTTTTAGTTTTACATGCTTTTAATGTTGAGTCTAAATCAGGCCACAGGAAAAGGGTGATCTATTTTCAAAGAAACATTTAGGCTGATTGTGTTCTTCAGATTTGTGGAAAACAGCTGTGGGTGTAGCAGTGGCTCTCGAGCTTTCTTCCATGCAAGTGCAAAGAATGTAGGTACAAGCTGGATACTTCAGCTGTGTGGGAGTTTGGAGGAGAGGTTTGGTAAAACTGGTTGGTGAAATTAACAACAGAGCTGTAGAGGTGTGATGATGAGACCTTTTAAAGGTGCATGAGCCAGGGGAAGGGGACATGGGGAAAGGCATCCCACATCCTTCTCATGCAGCTATTGAGCCTTGTTGGGTTTTCATGGGCAGAGACCACATTGCACAGAGGCATATGTTATTTTTCACTGCTTCCCTCCCATTAAGAAAGGTTGCTTTAAGTACAGGATTATCATACCTTTGATTGGAGTGCAACCCTATGGGAGGCATGTCTTGTGCATTTATTACACATTCACAGACCTCTGTGGGATGTTTTGAAGGCAAGTGGTTATGTGGCTAACTGCTGAATTTAGAAGGATCTTCAGAGAGGCAAGAGTAGGAAAAGAAAGTATTGTATTAAAATACAAGAATTGTACTTAGCCATTCAGGATGTCTTCTTGCTGTTCCTCATGCAACGGACTTTTAGAATGAAATGTAGAAAACATGACACTAGTTTTCAGATACTTGTTTGCATGTTAACTTTCATACAAAAAGACTGAACTTATATGCAAAATAAATAGCTTGCTTTCCATGTGAGAATACAATTTTGGGTGTGAAAAGGCATGTTCATGAGGGATCATGTCTTCACAGAGTGAAAGGCCATGAAAGTGGCCAGGGATTTGGTTGTATCTAAGCTACAAGGTGATACCAGGGGGAAAGCCCCACAGAAACCCTTTGGAAAACCCATGGTGATTCTGCCATCAGAGACTCCTCTTTGCTAATATATTTTAACCTTTTCAATAATTTGATAATTCATATTTACACTTTTGTTCTCTGAGGTTTTATGATGACTGTTCTTCTGATTTCCTAAAAACTTTTCTTACAGCTCATCCAGAACAGTTAATTAACCACCCCTGTTTGTACATGGTACCCAATGACCTGCATGTAGGTGGCAAACATTTCACTAGTCCATAGTTTGACATTTTTGATGGCACAGTTTTTTCCAGGATTTCTCTACTCGCATTATTCAGAAACAGGTATGGAGGAGTATCTGTTCCTGAACAAATCTGTGAACCAGTCATCTTTTTTTTGGAAAGAGGCTGAATTGCTCCTGCACAGTCTTTGGTGTATTGCAGCATTGGTTTTGTCTAAAGAGGAGCAAAACACTCTCACTGCAGGGCAAGAGTGGCAACCTATGGAAGAATTCAAAAATAGCTGCTCTTCAGTAATCCCACATAAAGACAAGCTCTTATCTTTCAGTGAGCTCTGTGGATGTGCTGCAGGGCTTGGTTTGGGGCTTCTGAAGACCCGTCTTCACAGTTCATGTTTAGCGGTTGTCTGGTGACTTCAGAAACATTTAGCTTGGCAGGCAAACTGAACAAACTTTGTTTAAATAACCAGACAGGTGGAGGAGGCTACTTGATGTTTGGAATTGTCAACAAATGATGTTGAAGATACATTTTCAGAAAAATCTTTCCTACTGCCACAAAGTACTAATTCAGAGATCAGAGTTGGTTTCAGAATATTAAATGTCCATGGGGCACAAGTGCTCCTGTGTGAGGTGCTGCAGTTTGGTTTGAGCAGGCAGCTATTTGCTGGCTTGCCAATGGTAACAGAAGCAATAGCTGGGCCTTGCAAAAACATGTGTTTCTCTTCTTCTGAGAAGGTCCAGCCCTTTCAGCAAATACAAAAAAATTAGCAACGATCTTCATTGTTTTGGTGTTGTGGATTTTGTCGTCACTTGGAAGAGGAATGCAGTTCATAATTTTAAACCTATCCAGTCTCCCTCCAGCACAGGCCAGTTGGTGTTTATGAAAGAGACTCTCTTCATGTGTATGTCCAGACAGGTTCTGTAGCCCATCTTCTGTTTTAAAGCTGAAAAATAGAGAAGTAATTTTGAGTGGTATTCATTCTACCTAATTTTCGTTATACCTTCCTTTTGCCCAGGCTGTGATGCCTTTGCAGATGCCAAGGACTGCTGGAGCCATCAGAAATCAGCTGCTGGGCCTCCCAAAAGCTGCTGCCTCTGGCCCTGGGCCACAGCAATGGTCAGATCCTGCAGCTGCATTTGTGCACAAAAAACCAAGAGTATTCATGTGGCTTTTTTCTTTTTTATTATTTTTTTTGCAGCAAATGCCGATATTTCAGCATAGTACTTTGCTCTTTGTCTCTTTGGGTTTGCAAGTTACTGAGACTTAGGAAGCCTCCTTGTTTGCTGTTCCCTCTCTCACTTTCACATGACTTTTTATTGAAGGTCCAATCACTTCTTAGGCAGAGTGTTAGATTCAACATTCTTTTTAAATTAAATGTACTGGGGTGACCTAATCAGATGCTAGCTGGTTGACCACAGGAATGGGAACCAAGATACTCTGTAGTCTAGTTTAACGTTAATTCACTCTTTGACCTTAGGCAAACAGCATAGCTGCTGCAAAATGGGGATGATAATTCCTTTGAAACATTGACTGAAAATTGAACAAATAAGCAAGTTCTACTCTCTGTGGGTCAGACAGTCTTATTTTCAAAGGGACTTCAGAGTTTCCATTCTTTCAAATTGTTTTGGAGTCAAGGGATGTATCAGAGGGTTCTGGATCCCTTTTTTCCTATACTGATCACCATGCCTCAACTTTCTGCTATGTCTGGGTTTTTTTTAATTTCAGAATGAAATGAGGGATTCATGCCTTGTCTCCAATGGCTGTGCCATTCACCATCTTACGCCCTGTGGCATTAAAATGCTAGACAGATGGACATCTTACTTCCTCTTCAGGCAGAAATATGACACTCGATTCCATGATGTCTTTTTTATAGTTTTCAGATAGTGTGCATTTATACTAAATAATGACATTAATGAACTCCGTGCAGCAGTGGCTTAATTTGCTGCCAGTGAGTTTGCTTTGCCTCTCTGGCTTTGCCTGAAATTTCCCTTGAAGCCCAAAGCTGTTCACTTGCTGTTTAACATCCCAGTGACGAAACACCTTGTGACAGCAGAGCAACCTTTCCAGTTTTTCATTTCTCAATTGTGTTTTTTAAACTTTGAAGTGCCATTTATTTTGACACCTGGTATTTTTCAGGCCACACTTTTATTTGGTGGGAATAGCATTAACGTGCATTAAAGGCAGAAAAGCCTGAGGAAATGGTTATAAGTTATTCCCAGAATGTAAATAATTTCCTAAATTTTGAGCTCTGCAAGTCTGATATGTTTTAAATGGCCTTCCAAAGTGCAAAATGAAACTCAGCGTGGCATTTAACCAACAGTTTACAGAGGTGCTAGTTATTCCGCTTGGCTATATTTAGGAGTCCAGGAAACAACAATGACAAAAAAAAATAGCGAAACATTCTTGCAAAAAAAATTAAAGGAACAGTTTCAGCTATAAAACTGATGTCTACAGCAAAAAAACACAGCTGCTAAATGTTACCAAATCATAATAATTGTGACAGAGTTACATCCCAATCTTTCTTTAAGACATCTTCACCCATGTGAAGGCCTCTTGATTTAAACAGGGCTCTCTAGCAGCAAGGGGGTTTATGTTAGAGGATCCTGGTAAAACTGAACTGCTCATGTAAATCAAGGCTTATTTTTGCATTCCAAGGGTTGAAAAAGTCAAATGAGGGGAGTGAGAGGCAAGATGTTGTGAAGAAACCTTTCTACAGAGACCCCGTGATGGTGAAGTCTCATCTGGATGCTGTTCCCTGCTTCACAGAAAAAGGCAGTCAATGAATATGAGAGGGAGCCCAGAGGACTCCTCTGTGGCCTGGGAAGCGTTGCCCAGAAGCAGAACCAGAGCAAACATTGCTTGTTTGGTCTGCAGAAGACTGCAGAAGGCTAAGGGATGGCAGGATAAGTCTTCAAATGAGCAAGAAGCAACTACAGAGCCCAAGGGGGGTAGGACAAGAGGGTCAGAAATACATAGCCATAGTGGAGGGACCACCTTTAGTTTAATTAAACCTTATGTAGTAATGACAAGACAGTTCAATTCATGTAGGTAAGTGGACATAATTAGTCCCTCTCCAGCAAATAAAGTAGGTAGAGTAACTTAAGCTGATATTTTGCACTCTGCCTTATGAAGTGATGTAACTTTTACCAACCTTTAAAACACTGATTGTGAATGAGTCAGTGTTTCTCAAGGGCTTTGGTCAGCTGTTCTCGTTTACTGGTCTGGAATCTCACTTTTATCATCCAGTCTCCCTGACCTTCCCCCTCATGTGTTTAAAAGCAAAGTTACCATCATTATGCCTAGATCCTGTCTTAGTATCGGGGTCAGAAATTCACTGTGATAGATGCTACTTAAGTATACAGGGAGGCAGAGTTACCTGCTTTTGCAGGTCTGTGGTTGAATTGCTTTCCTGCTACAGTACCGTTCATTAAGACTGTGATTTCTCACCACAACACTCCTATAACCCTAGCATAAATGCAGATTTATCATCAAAAGGGTGTTTTTTTTGCTGCAAGAAAGTGCTAGAGAGTGTATTGATGCAAGCTTCCTTCCTTAACCCCCACCCTCCCCCAGGATAAACGGTGATGAAGGTGCCGCAGTTACACTGCTCAGCTATTCCTAGTGCTGACCTGGCCTCAGCCCGGGCTGCTGTAAACACAAGATGTGCTGCAGATTAGAGAGCACCCGCTTGAATAGGAGCATCAGCAGCCCTGGGCTGGGCACAGATGCTGTATTGTTAGGAAGGGGAGGGAACTGGTCTCGCAGGGCTAGTCTCAACATCCTCCGGCTGTGCCAAAGGGAGAGCCTGGGAACGACTGTGTTAAAGGGAGGGTTGACATTTGGCTCTCGGTTTTTTCCTCTTGAGAGTTTTGCTGCTATCCAACAGTGATTATTCGACAGGCAAGACACTCCTTGTGCTCTCCTCTCAGGCAGGTAGAACCAGACTAACCCTCTGTTGCCATCCGCCCTGTCACCCTTAGCCCCTGGCCACAAGCAGGTCGGCAGCAGTGGTCAGAGGCATTCCTAATGAGGTCCCTGGCTGCTCACTGGGCTGATTTGGTTGTAGTTTTTAATAATGTGATGTTATTTTGTTAGCAGCTTTACTTTCCAAGTCTTTTCCCCCTTCCAGCACCCCTAGGTACAGCTCTACTGGATCAGTTACCATCTGCTCCAGTGTTTGCATTTAGCCTGCAGGGCCTGTGATCTCAGAAATATTTCCTGTAAATGGGATCTCTCATGCCAGGCCTGTCACACAATAGATATATAATTGGGTAAAACCTAAACTGGAAACAACAAACAAAAAGACGAGAACTACATGTTGTGCCGTACACAGTGCGTCAGGCTGTCCAAAATGGGATATGCTCCTTGTTTAAGTCTGAAGCTGCTCTCAGATATGTATCTTTTTTATTCTCCTTTGCTGTCTAACAAAATCAGATTAATGTAATAACTCGATTCCATGGTGCATTTTTTTCCCCACTTAACATCTGAGTCGAGCAGCTTGCAGTGCACAAGCAGAACAGTGTTGACAGCACAACAAATGCATTTGCTGCATCTTAAGTCTTGATCCTGGTCTTGGATGCCAGGTGGAGCCTGCGTATAGGTTGCAAATCTTTCCCCTTCTCCATGGGTTGGCCGCACGCAACACTTCTTGTTCAACTGCAGACAAGACGATGCAAGGCTGGGCCCAGGGGAAAACCACAGGCAGCCTTTTCCCTGGTCAACAAGAGCAAGGGTGAACACAGTAAATGATGCGTCCCTGATCGTTGCAAAGGAAAAAGAAATGCAACGTATCTTTGAATCTCTTAAACCCGGTTCAAAGGCCTCCTGAGCAGAGTATGGGTTTGCATAAGGTGCACGCTGCCCTCTGGGACAGCTTGCCTTTGGGACCTGCCAGCCTTTCTGCAAGAATGTGGAGGTGACAAAAAGCATCTGATGTGATGAATCGACACCTCAACATAAAAAAACCCCGACTGGTTAAATAAATCAGAAATCAATTGCTGTGATTTTCCCCTTGCTCATACTGGGAATTTTCTTCATCATCTCTGCAAGAACAGGTTGTGTGAGTTGTGTCCATGCCATTATTCTAGTAGTAATAAGCTTCCAAATACCTTTTCTCTTTTTCTCTTTTGTTGGAGGGACTGCAAATGCTGTACACTAGTCATAGCTTGCAAAAGCTGCTCAGAAGCGTGCTGCAGAACATCAAAAAAGGAATTGAACTCAGTTTCAGTCAAGATCAGTAATTGGTTTTTATACTTAAAAAAAAAAATAAATCCCCAACCAAAAGCAGTTCATCTGTCTTTGGAAGATAAAAAAAAGCCCAGAGTTTGGATTTGAGTGCCCTCCCTTAAGGTAATAACAGTAATCCTAATAAAGGGGCCGATTTATAAATTTTTCCCAACAGACTGTGCCACGATGTTTTACTAACTTAGGCTTATTTATGATAAATGTAGTCTAAAGCACCAGAAATATAAACCTTGAGTCCTTTTTAATTCCAGCATAAAAGGATTACATTTTCTCAGTATTGTTTATTTGTTTATCTCATAGCACTCTGCCTTTTTTCTTGCATACTTTTTTATGAACCTGCAAAAAATGTTTGTTTGTTTGTTTGTTTTTGGCTTTTTTTTTGTTTTGTTTGTTTGTTTTTTTACTGTAGGCAGCAATTTCTAAATCAAGAATAAAATGCTAGTGCTGCTTTTGGCAAGAGGTTATTTTATTGATTTCCACACTGCCAGCATTTCATCAATAGTGGTTAAATATAGGCCCATAAATTTACCCTTCCTAAAAGAAAGTGGCCTGATGTTTCGAAGCAGCTTCCATTTGGCTTTGACTTGAACGGTAGGTTTAGTGTTTCAGAAAAAAAAAAATTGGGTTTGATGAGCCTTAAAGAAACAAATAAACCAAGCCAGAAGCAATCAAAAATACATGCGAGTTCATAAAAAGTGAGTCTTGGTTTCTTTGTCTAGGAGATTAACACTTCCTCAGGAGGGCTGTAATAGGATTGAGCCTTCCCCATGGTACTTCAAAGATGTGTGCTTCTAAAGACTTTTACTAACTTAGGGTATCGTTGGAAGCTTTGCCTTTGCTTTCCTTCACGGTTTCTTTCAAAACTTCAAGGAAGATCTGAACTGAGGATCATGTTGTTCCTCCCTATTTTTATCCTCCAAGCATTTTCTCTCTTTTGTATGCCAATTTTTATCCTTAAAGAAAAAATATGTAAGTTGCTTAACAGTTGGAGATTTAAAACATAAATATCCATCTTTCTCATGTTACTACTTCAGTACTTTCACTTGCTGTATACGTGCATTTAATGCTTTATAATAAAATGCATAAAATGTGGGTTTTTTTTAATTCAGAGAGACCCACAGCACATACTTTTGCGACATCCGCAGCACTGTTGTTCTTCCTCCAGGAGGACACGTTGTAGGCTTTGATTTCCCAGGTACTTTGTACGAGGCAATGAGTTTAGCTCTAGGTGTTCCTATGAGGTTGTAACATGCCATCTCCTTTTTTCCCCTACTTGGGCTCTTTTTCCTTTGGGGAGGACAGCCCCCATGCAGATGGTCAGGCTGCTTTCCTTGGTGGTGGAAACCTTGAAAGCCTTCATGCTCAAAAAGCCTCTCGCTAGGTTAACTGCGGGCCTGGAGGTGGTTACTGCTACGTGTTTAGAGAATAGGAAGCAGCTGTGTTACGTGGGAGAAGCTGGTCCTGTGTATGGGCTGGGCAAGCTCTACCAGGTTTGGTTCCATAGGTAATAGGTCCTCCCTGCTTGGATTGGGCAGCTTTGAAAAGTAAAGTTGTGGTGACCCAGCAAGTTCCCCTGGCACCAGGGCTACACAGTGCCACCCTGGGCTCTCTGGTTTTCGCCATGGGTCTCACAGAGACCTGTGGAGCCTGTGTCCTGCTTCAATGCCTATAATTGCCTTTTTTGGATCTGGACATGAGTTGATGTACCCGGAGTCAGGCAAGGAGTAGAAAATCAGACAGGTGCAATCTTTGGCCAGTTGGATGAATCACAGAATGAAACTCCCTCTGTGTCTCCCTAGAAGACAACAAGGAAAGAACCAGAAAGTCCCCAGGCATCTTGTTCGTTCAGTTCTTATCCTTTATACAAGTTTTGCTCTCATACTGATTGAAATGAATGGGATTAGCTGGGGCACACCAGTTACGATTTCATTTTTCACTTCAAATGTACTGTCAGCCTCTGTAATTCTATTGCGAGGATTTCTCATAAAGCATCTTGGTATGTTAGTTAATACATTTAAATCTACTTTAAAAGCCTTTCTCTCTTGAGCAAAGGGAGCCCTGCTTAACATTCCTTATTAGCTTGCTCAGGGGGGAAAAAAACGGTTGTCCTTGCCATATTGGCTTACAAAGGGAGTTGCATTCTTACTCCATGTACTTTGCTAATTTGTAATCTTTCACTCTAACGAGCTTGCATTCATCTTCCAGTGATCTGGTTGGTTTAGTATCTGCCTTGACTAATAATGCGGTGTAGCAGTGCAATTTCGATGACCACAAATAAGCAAGCAAAAGTTGCAGACTAATTCTGGTAGTTGGATATACCCAAAGAGAAATTTCCCACCCACCATGCATCGCTCACCTAAACCCCAGCAAAGCAGCTCCTTCTGCCAAGCCTCAAGGCCCTCTTGTCACCTAAGCAACTACCAGAAAGCATTAAACAAGCTGTGGAAGGTACCTTTCAATGGCACTTCTCACATTACTTAAGTGGTGCATGAGGGCTCCTGCCATGGGATGAATTTCCATTTGGCTCCAGCCGTTTCCCAGTATGGCTGTGGGGCAGCAGGACTTGGTGCTGGGAGGACATTCAAGGGTGTTTGGAGCAGCTGGGTGGGGTGGGACCCTCTTCTGGTCCTCACCCAAGGGGAGGGGGGTGATGGGTACCTGGGGCCCTGCTGTGGTCAGTACCTATGGCTGGAGCTGGTGACATTGTCCAGGTGTGCCCCAGTGTGCAGCTATGGCCCGTGTGATGGAGGGGGAACGGGTGGCGTGTCATTGACTTCTTTCATATCAGGATTGGGGTCCTGGCTTATTGCAATCCTGTAAATTATGCCTTTGCTTGCTATAAATTAACGGTGGTACTGAGTACAAAGTCCAGAAATAAAAGGACATAAATACTTGCTTTTGAAAGCTGTATTATCGTCTGTAGATGTTTAAGTGGGGATTTTATCCTTTAGATTAGAACTACCACTTATCTCATCCTTCTGGTTATTTTCACTACCCTTCTAACTCGGAGATAAATATCCCTTAATGGTTTTTTTATGTGTTTTATTTCTTTTTCCATGATGATCAGATCAGTTCTGACTGAAAATGAAGCCAATTATCAAGAACAATAAATAAAAAAGAAGTGTGCGTTGCTCCTTCTGCACTGGAAGAAAGAACAGTAAGTTGAGACAAAACAAATTTGGTTGCCAAGTCCAAGTACCAAAGGCAGCAAGGAGAACTTGGGCCCCATCCTAATTAAAGAGATCTAAACACAAAGAAAACATATTGTACTGATGTCATATGTTAAAATATTTATAATTGCACAAAAAGGAGTTGCAGCCTATTGAAAACATTTACAGAGCTCACCATTTCTGTGAGCTGACGAGAAGAGTTGACTAAAAAGAACTGGTTTTGCTCAACTGCGAAAGTTTTGCTCTTCAGGTTTCTCCTGTGAGGTCCAACATTACCTTGCCACTTCATTTTATCGCTCGCTAAGATAAACGAAGAGCACTGCTGACGTTGCTGTTGTATCTGAAGACAGGAGATGGTATCTGTCAGGAAGTGCTGTTTCCCCCAGGCATTGCGTTGCTATCGGCTCTGCTGGAATAATTTCAGCTGCTGGGAAGCTGTTAGCAACACGAGGGCCCTTTGTATTGATCTGGTGTTCCAGGTCACATGTGGGAGGGCTGAGGGGCTCCCAAAAGGAGAGGAGGGTGGCGCAGGAGAGCGAGGCAGGCACTTTGCTTGGGTACATTCACCAGGCTTGAGATTCAGTTTGGCAAAGACCCTGCGTGCTGCAAGGGTGGAAACTGATGGGGGGGGGGAAACTGATGGGCTGGAAATCATGATCCCTTTCAGCAAAACCAGAGGCAACAGGAAGATCCATAGCTGTAGATACAGAGATCTTGGCAGTGCTGGCAAGGCTGAACCAATTTTCCCAAGCTCTGTGTGATAGGGAGGGTGGGCAGAAGGCATGGGTGTCTTGCGATGCCTTCAAGCCCATTTTCTAAAGATGAATCCACCTGTGTGCTTTGTGTGAACAAGATCCCTGGTATATGTTCCCACAGCAGCTTATTGCAGATGTGCTCACTTAAATACTTTCTGTAGTATAAAAATAGGCTTTTGGCTGCACATCGCGTACTCATTGGAGTAGGAACTTTTTAAATGTGGCTTAATTTATTAACTTCCTTGTTTATGTTTATATTTCTTGGTATTGATTTTAATGTTTTTCTTCCTCAAATTCTGGTGAGATCGTTTTGTAAGTCAGTAAAACTAATCCAAGCAACTTTCTAAGTGTCTCTAATATTAAAGAGCTCCATGGCAATGTGTGGGCATACTGAGGTTTCTTATTAACGTATTGAAGAAGAGCCTTTATTAGTTACTTTTTTAATTCTGTGGCAGCAGAAAGGTGATAGGAATTTGAAATATCTAAAGCATAATTTTAAGGAAATACGAGTATCCCTATTTAGCTAGGTAATGTCCACCTATGATATTTAATGTGAGATGACAAGCCAAGTCATAAATCATACAACAGAGGAAAAATGGGGTTACCTCTCTGAAATTATTAATAAGCCAAGAAATGCTATTGAATTTCTGTACAGCTTTCCTTTAATTAGATAAATTGACACTTTTTATCAGAAAGAGATTGATAGCTCTGCAAGGGTTTAGGAGGGAAGGTTAGTGCAGGTTAGTGGGGGAGTGCTAAAAAGCCAAAGAATCATAGAATGGATTGGAAGGAAGGGCCCTTAAAGCTCACTGAGTTCCAACCCCTGTGCCATGGGCAGAGTTATCTCCCACTAGACCAGGTTGCTTAAAGCCCCATCAAGCCTGGCCTTGAACACTTCCAGGGATGGGGCATCCACAGCTTCCCTGGGTAACCTGTTCCAGTGTCTCACCTGTCTCACACTAAAGAATTTCTTCATAATGTCTAGCCTACATCTATCCTCTTCCATCTTAAAACCATTACCTCTCGTCCTATCACTACATGCCCTTGTAAAAAGTCCCCCCCCAGCTTTTCTGTACTGAAAGGCTGCTATAAGGTCTCCCTGGAGCCTTCTCTTCTCCAGGCTGAACAAGTCCAACTCTCTCAGCCTGTCTTCACAGGAGAGGTGCTCCAGCCCTCTAGTCATCTCTGTGGCCCTCCTCTCGACTCACTCTGACTGAGTCTTGGTAAGCAGGACTGGTGTAATGAGGACTGACAGCAAGAGCTTGGTGGGGGCAGAATGCCACTGAAAAAGCAAAAATGTAGCGTAAGTGCCAAGGAAATCTTTCTCCTGTAGGTTAAGATCTTTTAGATTTTGCAGTTGACTCCTGAGGAAAGTAAAAGGTGGCGGTTTGTAGAACATGAGCCGGGATAGCTCTCCTAAAGCCAGACAAAAGTGACAGCCAGATGAAAAGCCCTCAGAGGCAGGGGGGGAAGCATACCCCCTCCACCCCTGAGGTCGGTGGTTCCCCACCGCACGTGGCAACACTACCGCAGTCTGCACCCAGTAGCATATGACCCTCTCATGGTCAGAAGCAGCTACCAGATTTGGGGATACTTTCTAGCTTTTCGCTCTTTCTCTTGATGCCACTAGCAGGAACAGCGTGCAGCCAGGCCCTGCAATGGCTTGTTTCTCAGTGCTTCCCCACCCAGGTTCTCTAGCTGTGCTGCTAACAGGATGGTGCTGGTGTTTGCTCTCCAAGAGGCCAGCCCATCACCGAGGGGTTCTTTGCTAGAGCAAGGCAGCTGCTTGCCTTGCCCATTGAAGCAAACCTTAGCCTGCCCTTCTGCTGCAAAGCTCTGTTCTCTATTTACTCCTACAACAACTCAATTAGTTTGATGGAAATGAGATGTCAAAATACCCCGGGCTTCAGTGACTTACCCAATGTCACTCAGAGGGGTTTGGCAGAGCTCTGCCTCCTGAAATCTGCATGCCCTTGAGCAATGAGCTAGTTCTTCTCCTTACCTTCAGAGACAGTGAGTGAAAGTCTGAGGCATTTGAAGGACAGTTTATAAAAAAAAATCACTTGTTTATTTAACTTTCTAACCATTTAATCAACATCCTATTATTCTTAGGAAGTTTAGATACGGCGCTGCTTTTTTTTTTTTTTTCTTTTCCTTAATTCAGCTTGACATATGCACTCCTGGGGTCAGTCCTGTTACACAGAGCTTCAGCCTTGGCAAGATAAATCTAGACTAACAGAGATGAAATATTTTTATATGATTTGTTTAATAGAGTATGGACACATTCCTACAATTCAGTGTTTAGCAATTGAAGCTTACTGTGAATATAATTTGACTATGGGGAAAAAAAATATCCTCGCTTATCTTCAAATACTGCATATGAGACCTGCCTAACTGACAGATTACAGAGCAGATTTTAAAGTGGACATGAAAAGAATGCCAAATTCAGCTTTCCTGGCAATAATTGCCATAGAAAGAAACTGGATTAGAGCAGCTGGAATAAAAAGTCAAGCACTAAAAGAAAAATGCTAATTACCGGTTTCTCTAATCATGCAAAATGAATGTTTTATGACATTTTAATATGATGCTTTTAGCCTTTCCCACTTTGTCAGTGCCAGCATCCCCTGAGCAGCTCAGGGATGCTATAATTATGCGCTCTAAGCTATCAGCTGCATTGTGCTTTACCTGACTGATTCAAGCTGAGCTGGAGACAGATATTCTGATTCAGTACTCTGCAAACCACTGCTCATAGGGAGGCAGAAATGAGGATGCCAAAACAGAAACCCCTTGCACTTACTATAAGCTTTTGGCAGTAGATTTCTTATGGAAACCGAGACTTGGATCTAGAGAAGAGCTTTGCATCTGAGGTGTCTCAGTATGATAAGGTATCTGAACGCAGGCGCTCGATATAGCTTATTAAAAATATATGGGCTAGTAACAATGTCTGGATGTAAATGTAGACCTCCACAAAGTTTAGGAGCATTTGGATCTCAGCTCTGGGGCCAAGCCTGCTCCTTCAGTGAGATAAAAACCCTTTACATATTTATTAAATTAAATTTGCCTGCCATGAGCCCCTAACCATCTTCAGTTTTGAGAGGGTTGATTGTATATTCATATTTGAAGGGGGTTCACTCATCTACCTTTTTCTTAAGGCTTAAAATATTCCTAAGGCCGCCATTAATTTTCTATTGATGCCTGATTTAGATGGTGAGATTGGCTTATTTGCAAGCTGACTTGGGTGCACTACTATTGAAATTAAATCTGCAGTTTAATTTCCCTTTTAATCGGTTTCTTCTTCAGAAAGAATCATTATTTTTTGGTAATGCTCTGTAGGAGGAGAAGGCTGCTGCTTCTATCAGCATTGCACCTCAGAGGTATACCGCAGGATTTGGACTTTAGACATCTCTGCAAAGTTGCTAATTCCCTATATTTATTCAGGTATATGATTTTCAATACTATGTGAAGGTAAGGGGAACATATTCTCATTTCAAGTGGATGGTGCAGACCTGTTTTCCACCCTGCCCCCCCATCAGGACATGAAACAGCTGGTGTGTCTCTCCAGAGACTAATGTGCTGTCTCTAGCTCCATCTTGCCTTTGTAAGCCTTAGGCATTACTCTGTAAGTGCACTCCAGGAATTAAATTAATTTCCAAACTGAGGAATACGCCATTTCGCCTTACTTACAGGTCTCACACAGGGCTGCTACTGTATGGTTGGAAGGATAACATGCACATTACCATCGAGACTAACTAGCATCTTGCCAGGGCAGTCAGTGTGATGGTCAGGGCAAGGCAGCCTTGCAGCCTGCACCCCTATCTGTCCACATCATTTCAGGTCCCAGTGATATTAGCTCACTAGTGGAGTTATTAATAGATAGTTCAGATAAACTCTGTCTCCCCTTGTCTGTACCTTTATCCATGCCATGGACATGTTTCTTGATACGCCAGTTTGGGTCTTCGAAATCACGTCCATCGATACTTAAACTCGAAACATTTTAAACCCTCTCCTTGGAAAATGACTGCTTCTGGGACCTAGCTCATGTTTTCCTGCATAGAAAATGCAGCCATTGTCTCTCTTTGAATCAGTTCAAACTCCAACCCCAAGTACATGCTAGCTGCCCTTAGCCAGCTAATCAGAGAAATCAAAAATGGACCATAGCCATGTCAGTTGTAGTCACTGCAGGAGCTTAGTGGTTCCTCCTTTCTCCCTGCTTTGCCCAAGCCCACCCCCCTCTCCAGGGTGTATGTATAGGTGTGCTGCTGCAGTGCTTCATCCCTGACGGCCCTGGCATCCTCATCTGCCCTCCCACATTGAGGTTCGTCACCGTATGCATTTAGTGCCCACCCTCATTAGCACTGAAATAAACCAGAATGTTGTCCCTGCCTGCAGCCGAGCAGGATTCATCTTTGCAGTGAAACCACGATAAGATCTAGTCTTGACAGCCTCACAGAGGCTCTGCACATAGGCATAATTGGGAAGTAGGGAAGGATCTCACCTCCTACTGTATTAGTCTATTGAAATAAGATTTTTGACACAATTGGGACCTCATGTTGCAATGTTCTGAGTACCTTTAGTCCTGCTGACATCCTCTGTCAGGGAACTTAGCCCCGCTCAGGGCTGTCCTACTGCTTTCCATCACACAGCCAGCCCAGCAGCTTGTGTAATCAATTGAACCCAGAGCATCCAAAGTTTATTTTTCTGTTTCTATGCTGGTTGCTAGGGAGATTCTCTATACCTTGCCCAATGTCCCTTTCAGTGAAACGCCACTCCCAGGCAGGCTGTGTGTTACACACCAAAGCTGTACAGCTACACGGAGAGGAAGGGCACTGGCCCTGCTGCACGCCAGTGCTAGAAACCCAGCAGTCAAATGGGAGTGTTCAAATTAGAAAAGCAGTTTTTAAACAGCTTCAAAGCATAATTCATGTCACGGTGCAGAAATGCCAAAGGCTTTTTGATCTTTGTTGTCATGGACCTAAAGGTGAAGGGTTTTTTTGTTGGGTTTTTTGTTTTTTTATTTATTTTTTTTGTTGAGGTAGTTGCTTAAATCCCCCGAGAAAAGGTAACTATAACAATAAGGGAGCAGATGTGTGGGAGTAAATGCAGCTGTAACTGAATCCAGACGCTCTTCTGTATGTAGGGACATGAAGGGAATGTTCCAATAAAATTCACGTAATAAAAATCTGAGCCCTTTTTTTTTTTTCTTGCTTAAACTTGGATTCACATGTGTAGAATTCCTGTGGACTTTGATGTGGATTGACATTAGCACCATACAAAACTGGGCTGGGAGAAAGATTTTAACAGGCCTGGGGTACTGCAAGGTAAATGATCTACAGAGACTTGCAAATTTCAATAGAAAAACACTTGCCCAATTAAAGAGTTTAGCAAACCAGATATTTAAGCGATGCAATCACCCTACTAGGATGAACTAGCTCATTTAGTAAAGAGTTTCTCAGACTTTCTGAAAGTGGGACTCCCTTTTGGCTCACCACTTTCCGTGTCACCCTGGAAGCTGTGCAGAATTAGCTGCTCCTGAGGGAGAGGAGAGCAGAGGGATGGTGAGCTGTAGTTGCTGTTTGGAGGTGCCCACGCCCGCCACCAGACCGGAGAGCAGAGCTGCTGCTGGCAACTAAAGGAGGTGAGCAGTGCCCTGCTGAAGGTAAAGGTTCCCTGTTTGTAGCTGCTCCCTGTTCACTTTCCTCTGCTCTGAATAAGAAGTTTCTTGTGGTTGTTGCCACCCTTGGATGTTTGCTGTCCCCTAACCTTCCTTTGAGCTGCCCAGGTTCATGACCAACAGCTTGAGCAGCAATCTTTCTTCTAGGAGAATGGAAAGAGCTGAGCAGCAGGGTAAGCCATCCACTTCTTGTTTTCCTGTAGTTCAGATAGCTCTGTGCTGAATTAATTTTTTACCAGACAACTTACATTGCACAGTAGTGTATTTTGTTCTTGCCCCATGCATGCTTCTGAACGCGGGCAGTACCAGACATTTCAGAGTGGCCAAAGGGGCCTTCCATCTGCCTCCCAGCAGCTGAAATCCTCTTTGTATACAAAAACAATTTCATTGAATGTACACAAACCCTGTTTGCGCTCGCTCCTGTGGTCCTCTTTGCTCGGATGTAGCAGGAACACTGCAGCGTTGTCCTGGCGGGACATCTGTAGTGCTTTGCTTCTTCCTTCACATGATGTCCTTCCCCATGCCCCCACACCCATCAACTTTCCACACCAGGGGGGACAGCAGCTTTTTGCCATGAAACATTGTGGGCTGTTTCTAATCAGCCTGGTCGGTCGTTACGGATGGTCTCGCTAAGGCCCCAGTAATCATGAGTTGTCTGCAGGGCACAGCATTAGTTGAGCAGGCAGAACGCTGCACATTTGTTGAGATGCTGGGTACCCATATAAGGCTCTTCTATGAGTCTCTCTCTGACACAAGGCTATTTAATTAGTCCAAACTCCATCAAGCATCAGTTTGCATAACAGTTTATCAGAGAAGTGTTTGGTGATTGGTACATGAAAAAAATTGTGGGCTCTTTAAAGCACTGGCCTTATCTTTTTGTAGATTTTCCCAGGAAGGTGTACATATTTCCACTCCATATAGCTATTTATTAATTATGATAGTTATGTTCCATTATAAGGAATAATTTTGGGCTTTTTCGGGCCCTATTTTACAGCTGTCCTTAGTGGGCGATACCAGGAACTGAGAGAAATATGGCTGTTACTGACTTGTTTGCAATTGTTTGGCCTTCTAACTATTTAAATATTTAGTTGTTATGCTACTTGCAGAGGAAAATTCCAGTTCTTGTCCAAATGTACTTTGGAAGTGTATGTACATAGATTAACTCCCTGGAGTCATAACTGTAAATACATAGTCATATGTATCTCACTGTAGCTGGAAAAACTTTGCTGAAAGGCTTTTTCACGTAGCAGACTGCAAGTTACTTTCTTCCTTTCTCCGAAAGATGTATATTGGAATTATTGCTGTGTAGTGAGGCTCCTCTGCTTCTGTTTTGCCGAGCCGTGTACGCTTGGTGCCGCTCACTACTCTGTGATACGTGTGCCCAGTGGAAGCAAGACACAGCCAAGACTATTTTTCATACAGCTGCTATGTTCAAAAGCATCTGCCTGCCCAGCATGTCACCCTTGAGCACCTTCACACCCACTGTGGTGCCTTTCCTTTGGTGCTGGGTGCTGCAGCTGAGGATGCTCTAAAACTCGGCACTCGAGGATGCTCTGAACGCCTTCTGCTCTCTGCCCTCTGCTCTCCGCCCAGGCTAAGAAGCCCAGGTCTTTCTGTTGCATTTTTTGATTGTAGACTTCGCTGCTTTTAGGAAATTGGGACTCGTTGATTTTACTATGTACAGCCCAACTGTGCCATTGAAAATTTATTCAGTGTGCTTGGTGGAAGTGTTGACACTTTGTTAGGCAGACAATGCCAGCTCTTGCCCGCCGGGGGCTGGCACACACCCACAGCCTGGCTGCCTCTCCCCTGCCCCCAGCACACAAAGCCGCCTTCCAAAGCCTGGATGTGGCTTTTATGTGCCCAAGGAGGCCCAGGAACAGAGAACTATTCGAATCCCCCAGTTCAGTGTCTGGCTGGCAAGGGGTTAAGTTGTTTTAAATGCACTTTGCACAGATGGAAATGAGTATGGAAGCAGCAGGAGAGTGCCAAGGGGGAAGCAGTAGATGCAGTATGTACATCTCCTTTTATCATGCCGACTTCAGTGTGGCTACAGCTTTACACAGGGGGCAAGGGGAGAGGAGATGTTAAGACCTGCTTTTTGAAGCCTTGGATTGAGTTTCAAAATCCTCTCCACCCACAACTCTCCCTAAGGCTGGGGTTACTTAGGTCTGGGTTATTTGTCAAATACACCAGGGAAACACGGTAACCACATCTCTGTCTACATCCGAGCGCGGGGACATCACCACACTCTGGTTGAGGGCAGCAGCACATTGCTGGCAGCAAAGCTGTGGTTCCCACTCCCCCCATGGGTACAGAGAGGCAAAGGAATGCAGTCCATCATCTCAAGGACCTTCAGGAAGCAGCTGCTCATCCATCTCAATGGCCAGTGTCCTGCCAGAGGGAACAATGCCAAGGAGGCACAGGAGTGTGGGCTGCCCCACTGATGTGATGTGCCCCATGAGCACCCTGTGCCATGGAGGTGCCACTGTCGCAGCCTGAGCAGGGCAAAAAAGCCCCTGAAAATGTCCAGAGATCAGCTGTAGATGTTCCTGTGCTCTCTGTGCTGTACCAAAAAAACCGTAATATTTAAAAAAAAAAAAAATTAAAAGAGGAAGCTTAGGCTATTGAAATCTAATCTGTGAAGAAATTATTTAGTAATAATGATATCAGCATTAGAGTTTTATAGCCTTTGTGAGTAATGAAGGGTGACAGTAAAGCATTTTGATTGCATTGGGATTTCCTTGCTAACCGACCTTGCTGTACCTGAGACAGAAAGAAAGAGAACACCGAGCAGGAGAGAAAATGAAAAAAGTGGGAAAAGGAGAAAGTAAAGGGAAGATAAAGCATGAGATAAAGAAACTGAGAACGAGACAAGATTAGTACCATAATCTGTACCAACAAAACTTTAGCAGTGTTTCTACAACTCTGTGTTTTAGCAATATAAAGCCAGACAGTTTAGTTTTTTGGTTTAGTGTTTGTAGCCACAAAAATGTGTATTATTTCCTTCTTACCCACAGTGTACTCAGAGTCATCCATCCAATACAGAAGTTAATCCCAAATAATCTTGTCACCCAGAATAGGGAAAGTGCCTTCAGTTTTACCACACTTTGTTCACTTTTTACTTACCTACATATCTTATTAGAACTTGTGTTACAGTATTTTGGAGTTTATAACCCTCTCCTTGCTGTTTGGTGGTTTGTTGTGTTTTTTTTAGATAAATTGTTTCCTTAGCAGTTAGTTATGCTTACTGCCAGTTTTTCTAACTATCGTGGTGTTGTTCACAAACCTGATGTTGGAAAGGACGTGCTAAGAAGCTATTAGTTCATTGTAAGGTAAAATGTAATACAGTCTCTTACTTAGATTTCAGTGCTTAAGTAGAGGAAGATTCAAGGATCTCTGCACTTTTGTCAGCTATTTGTATAGAGAATATATTGTAAGGTTTGAGGTTGGTGGTAAAAAGCTCAGCTCTATTCAGGCTCTCCCATACCCACTGGCCCTGCCCTCCCACCTGGTGAGGGACTTGTTCCATCAATATTATCAGCAAAGCAATAATTTGATGCTGTTATCGTTTAAGTTGTCCATATAGAACAACAGCAGGAGTTCCTGGAGCTTTGATCTTTTTCTGCCAGTATGCTGGTAGGCTTGACAACACTTCTGTCACACCAGGTCACATTCAGAACTTTGCTTTGCAACTGAACAATATAAGAGGTTATTGTCTAAAGCAGGGAAACTGCACTTTGGGACTAGGGGAGAAGTCCTTTGTTGCATCCACTAAGTGCATTTTGGCTGAGAGGTTTCAAAAGATCTTTTTTAGGAAAACAGATTTAAGAGAAAAACCTGACACTTCGTGGGCAGGAGGCCATAATTTACCAGTCACTAACTCTAAAACCCTGAAGTTTTCTATGGCAGAGAAGTAACATACAGTGCAGAATGCCCAGGCTTTTGTTTTTAGTCACCATGTTTTTCACCATGTAGGCTTTAAAACACTTGAAGAAAAATCCCCAAGCTAGGCAGGACCTCCCTAAAACCTGTTGGTAGCAGTTTGGCATGAAACAGGGATAAATTTTTACCCTGGGGATTACCCATAACAGTGAAATCAGTCATGAAGTAGAGATTCATCAGTTTGCATTTGAGGCAGTCTATCTGTTGACTTGCTGTTGCATTTGGTATCTCTAAGGCACTTATCACTGTGGGAGCAGAGATGCTTTTTGTCTGTCTGTAGTTCTGCTCAGATGGGCCTCTTGGGTTCTGGAGGCCTTTGGGGCTGCCACACACACTGGCAGCATTGCCAAGTGTGACAGGGCTGAGTCTGACACTGACTGATGTTCTTAAGGCTCCACTTCTGGAGCTGGTTGCAGAGAAGTTTCTTGGTTGCAGAGAAGTCCTCTGAATAGTCAACACCAGTGCAACCTTAAAGAGTCAAAAACAGGCTACACACAAACCCCCCAGAATTACATTTTTTCCGAAACCCAACGTTATTTTTAAGCTGATGGCTTGGAAAGGGTTTGGCTCTCACATGGGAATTCAGTGGGGAGTTTTTCCAAGAGGGGAAACTCGTTGTCATCTCTGTCATCCTAAAGCAATTAATTCCTACAAACAGATCTGTACTGACCTCCACCATCTTCTTTGGAACTGGACACCAAGAGCAGAGTGAGCAACAGGAACAAGTTTATATGGGCAGCAGGTATTTGTGTCCATCTGTAGCAACAAAGTGGGGCTGACCATGGAGCTCTGTGTTGTCTCAGGCAAAATTTGGTCTCATGGCAGCTCATGTTCAAGAAGGAACCCATCTAGCAGATGACTGTAGAGAAAACAGAAATGTGAATTCAGCCCCTCCTAAAACATATATAAAAATCCAGAGCTACAGAAAAAGGCACGTGTGCTGCAAAGTTTGATTATGTATTATCTTCCTCGGTATCTCAGCTGAGAGACTATTTTGATTGTGTGGTGTGCCTGACAAAGTAACAATTTCTCCAAGCATTTTCTATTGAAACATAGTGTCTCTTATGTTTGTTTTCTCTCAGGAGAATTGTTGAGGTTATGGAAATTAAGAGCAAAGTATTTTTGTCAACGAATACTAGATAGACCACTTACGTTACTAGCCCTAGGTAGATTCATTAAAGAGTTTCTTAACTATTTAGTTGTTAGAGATGATTGTGCTTTTTTGCATAGGATGGATTTGAGATATCTAAACACTAGGCATCCAGCAGACAGGCACTTTCAGAAGGTGATTCATCTTGCCCTAAAATAGGTAGGGCGAAGCAAGATGATTCATCCAGGGAAAAAAAATCTACATGATTAGCTAAGTCTAGACTTGCAGTTTTAAGACAATTCAAGCTAGGCAAAATGCATGGCACTGTACATTTCTTCTCTGAGTGGCCTGAAGGTCTGAGCAGGGAACCAACAGTGAGGGCTCAGCCGGTGGTTGCACTTTGTCACCACTGCAGAGGTGTTTATCCCTGCCTGCAATATGTATCCAACACTATTTCCATACCCAGCAAATGACAGATGAGTGACAGAATTCACAAGCCCTCGTCTTTAGATCCTCAGGCTAAATACATGATAAAAAAGCCAAGAAGGATTAATGTGACCTGGAAGATTACCCATCTATCTAAAGGCAATAGAAATTATAATGGTGGCCTTTTTCATCTCTTTCTCCATTGTGGGAGAAAAGGGCTGTAAGATTTTCCTATTTCTCATCCCACTGCAATAGTTGAGAATAATTAAAGCCATTCTGGCTAAGGGTGATATAATGCATATATTCAGAAGCAGGCTTTCAGTTTAATTTTTCCAGCTGGTGGGCCTGTTAGCCCATTTATTTGACTAATCTTCACACATTGACTGAAACAGGTAATTGCTCTGTTCCCCCTGAGATTTCACTTCCATCTTTTTTAGGCATGAAAGATATTAGGCTGTGTATATTTTAAATTCAAATACACTGGAGGATAGATTTATGTCCTTAAATGCTATGCAGATCTAGCTATAATTCATTTCATATAGAACTGGAAAATGGATTTTTAAAAAAGTGCTAGACAAGAAAATCCAGAGTCTTATCTGATGAGGCTGGAGTCCTTTAATCCTCGCTTCTTGAAGTGACAGCAGAGTCTCCCTTCATTTTATGTTCATTTCACATTTTTATCTTAATGGGACTGCGGGGTTGATATGTTTGTTTTCCAATTTTAGATGTTTCTTTCACCCATTGGTGTAGGATCATGGATAAGATGGTGAAGGGGTGCAAACCAGGATGGTGCTGCCAAACCTAGCAGGGTTGTGTCAGACCTCGCATGTCCAGCGCTCGGCCTTGTGGACCTTCACCTCGCAATGAACATAATAGTCAAAGGCTGTGGGCTGGCTACATTTAGAGCTGGACCTGTGCCAGCCAAGCGGTGCTAGAGGAAAGAAGCAGCAAGAGTTTTAAGGTTCAATAGCTCATAAATCACCAGGGATAGAAACACATGCTGTATCCCACAGGAACGCCAGGATTATACTGTTGCAACAGTATCCAAACAATGTTGTAGCTCTATACTATCTGAGGATACTACCCTTATATAAATAAAAGTCTTTATTCATAGATAGATAGATAGATAGATAATACCTGTCATCTTAATTGAAATTTCAACATCCTTTTGCTGTTCATTGTGTCAAGAACTGTTAGATACAACAATTCCCTTCTTCATACTGTCCACAAATGCAGCATTTGGATGGTACAAGGCAGGGGCAGCTAGTTCGAGGAAATTTTAGCTAGTGAGCTGCTAAAATAATTTAGGATATAAACAGCAGGCAGAAGATAGGTGGATAGGATTCAAGGTGCTATTTAGTATCAAACGTGACTAAAGTGCGTGATTTCTTCAGATAAAACTCCTGCTTCCAGGATGCATTAGGTTTCCTGAAAGAAAACTGAAGAAAGGGAGTGATGTAGCAAGAATTTCTGAATTGATATGCAAATGGCTTCCTAAGTTTGTTTGGTTTTAACCAGCTGTTCTTGGATTATCAGTGTTGTGTTTTTCAGATCCCAACAAAAAAGAATGACATTTTCAGGTAAGAGGAAATCTTAACGCCCAGGCCTTGTGTAGTCTATAATACATATATGTGTATTTCCCCTGAGGCAAGTTTAATATCTTTTCCATTTCTGACAAACTGCAAACCCCATGAAAAAAAACAAACCCCTCTCTCAGTTTATTCTGGTGGAACACAGTTTTCTGGGTAATAAAACAAGGTTGCACTTACATGAAGTTCTCTGTTACAGATTATTTATCTTGAACTTTGGAAATGATTGAAGTAAACCCAAGTCTTCATAGTACCTTTAAATGTGTGGGTGTTGCTCAGAAGCCTATTTCTTGTTATTACTGCTCAGATATTTAATTCTATTATTAGCAAAAAAACACTCCAGAAGAATGGTATGTCATTGCGTATTAGGGTTTTCTTTTGAAAGTACCTTAAAATTGCTTAATATTTTGCAGCTTTTTGAGGAACAGGGTTAGAGTTTTCTTACCTATTTGCAGCTGCAGAAACACTATTTTGGCTTCTTGCTGTTTGGGAAAACATTCCAATATGTCACCATCTGTGAAAAGCATGAAATGCTGGCTGAGGCCTGGAACCCATTGATTTCATAGATATCTTGTCCTCCAAATATTTTTCCCATAAACACGAAGTTGCATCACACTTTCTGTTCTTTCCTCCTCCATTCCCCTTCCCCCCATCCAAAGACTTGCAACTGGGCAGTGGAAAGCAAAAATTAATTAAAGCCCTTTCTCTCGCATACCCTTTATTATGGTTACAGAGTTTGATTGGAGTATTTTCTTAAAAGATTAAGGCCACTGTTATAACTGATAATGAGCACATAAAATAGATACGAGAAATTATGAACTACATCCTTTCCAGTGCACTTAATAGTATAGGTTGTCTTAATCTCATACCCTTCTGGGGTAAGACTTTCGAACTTAATACCAAGAGAAATCATAATCCACAATTTAATATGGCCATTATCTGGTTTTATCTGTCTGTGAAAAAGATTAAATTCCAGATGGTAGAAGTTATAATCCAAGCCTGTTATGATCACCAAAATGAACCAAATAACCAAATGGAAAATGGTCTTACCAAATTGTTTGTTCAGGAGCTTATCTTCTGTAGCTGCCATAAGAAATGCAAAATATCAGAAGTATATTGGGAAGGATTTGGACAACAGTGCCCCCCAGCAAACTGAGAGCTGCTATCAGGCAGCATACTGGATGAGATGAAAGCCCGTTTCCAAGGTCATCACTTCAGACCAGCTTTTCAATCACCCCATTACTGTCTATGAGCCGTATGTTCCCTCCTCATGCGCATCAGCCTTTGGAGAGAAGAAGGGAAGGAGCAGAGAGAGCACTATGGGAGAGAGTGAGAAATGAATGCCTATGAATAAGTGCCCTGCTTGCCTGGTCATGGATATGGTCAGGTTCTGCTGGAGGCACCCATGAGAACACCCAAAGTGGGGTGAGCTCTACAGCAACGCTTCCAACCTTGCTGAGACATGGGGCTCATCTGGCAGCATCTCCCTGAGGCCAGAGCGGGGATGGTCAAGATGCCATCCATGCCCATAGGCATTCTTGGGCTCTGTCCCAAAGGCCTTGCAGTTGGACAGAGATTTGGCAGATGTGCTTTCAACTTGTGCTAAGATTTAAGGCTTAAGCTGCCATCTGATCAGTAGTTCCCTAGAAAATTGGGCTGTGACATCCCTCTCAAATTGCATGTATCAGTCATGAAAAGTATGTAAGAGAAGCCGTTTATATTTTAATAGGCACTATCAGCAGAATTCATGCTGATTTTATTCATTCGGTAATGACATATTAAATGGGCAATGCAACACCCTTCTTTGGGGTCATCAGGGAAAGATTTCTTATAACACAGCTCAGAAGCTGCATTTCAGGATGATGCTAAAAATGAAGCAGCATGAGTGCTCACATATATGTCAAGTAAGTGATAATTCATCCTGCTAACAGTGGCTTCCCTGCCTAGAAAAAAAAGCATCGCGTGTCTACATGTAGATAAGCAGTCCTATTTCCATTTTTATTGAGAAAGAAATTGAGTTGCACAGTGGCAAAGCAACTTATCTATGGTCGCCCTTAATGGGAACTGGACAGGGCACAAAAACAGGTTCCCATCTTCCCAGCTTATCTCCTATGTGTCCCAGTTTCTCCAGTCATTCCAAAGCATTGACTCCCAGTCAGCTGCAGAGATTTCCCAGTAAACAAAGTTACTTCATGTAGTCACATGCAGGATCCCTGAAGGATTAATTTTTTTAAAGGCTGTGATTTATAATAGCCCCTTTTCAAAGACTAGCCCTGCTTAGGTGAGGTTAAACCAGCGATTATTCTGAAGTCCTGTTTTCAGTGCAGGCTCTCCGGATGGTTGCTGATTTTGTTCCATTTAAAGCATTTTGTGGCATGAACTCACTTTGTTTCTGCCCACATCACTGCATTCCTGGGATGTTTTTCACAGGCCTTAGCAAGATCATCTGACAGCAACTAGTGAGGTCAATGAACTTTATACACAATTAAACACTTGAAGCTAGGAGAATTAATTGTTATTTTTTTTCCCCTGCAAAGTTAGGGAAGGATACACGGTATGTTATAGTCTGTAACAGAGTCGATGTTATGTGTGGTAATCAAGCTAGTTTCACATGATTTAATGCTGAACAGAGTCAGAAAATGATTGCATCCTTTACATGGGCCTCACAGAGCAGTCACCACCCACACTGTTTATTCAGACTCGGAGCTCTGCCATTCACTGTTTAAGCCAGAGGAGGAAAAAATCCCTTCGTGAATGCTCTTGAAGCCATGTATTCTCAGTGCAAAGTGGAGCTGGGGGGAGGAATCCAAATAAGGTCCGTTTGATTGCCACGGATGCAAGGAGGTGTGATTTTCTTCGAACTCCAGTGGCATGGTAAAGGAAGGACTATTTGGAACCAGGGATATTTGGGGGAATCAAACCAAATGTTTGTGGATGCCACTAAAATTTCCGGAGACAGCTGGGTAGCTTTTCTCCTCCCATTCTCCCCATCTGTTAGTACCTGAACAAAGAGGTTAGATAAATTACCTCCTCTGCTCTGTGCAAAACTTGTGCAGTTTGCTGAAAATGGCTCAATGTCCAAATGGAGGCGGGTGACGAGTGGTGTGCCTCAGGGGCCAGTACTGGGACCAGTGCTGTTTAACATCTTTGTTGGAGACATGGACAGTGAGACTGAGTGAATCCTCAGCAGGTTTGGTGATGATACCAAGCTGTGCAGTGTGGTTGACACCCAAGAGGGAAGGGACACCATCCAGAGGGACCTTGACAGGCTGGAGAGGTGGGCCAGTGCCAACCTCATGAAGTTCAACAAGGCCAAGTGCAGGGTCCTGCACCTGAGTTGGCACAACCCCAGGCACTAATACAGGCTGGGGGGAGAATGGCTAGAGAGCAGTCCTGAGGAGAAGGACTTGAGGGTGGTAGTTGATGAGAAGCTCAACATGAGCTGCCAGCTTTCACTCACAGCCCAGAGAGCCAACTGCATCCTGGGCTACATCAAAAGAAGTGTGGCCAGCAGGGCCAGGGAGGTGATTCTGCCCCTCTGCTCTGCTCTGGTGAGACCCCACCTGGAGTACTGTGTACAGCTCTGGTGCCCTCAGCACAAGAAAGATATAGACCTGTTGGAGAGGGTCCAGAGAAGGGCCACCAAGATGATCAAAGGCCTGGAGCACCTCTGCTATGAAGAGAGGCTGAGAGAGCTGGGGCTGTTCAGCCTAGAGAAGAGAAGGGTCCAGGGAGACCTTACAGCAGCCTTCCAGTACTTGAAAGGGGCTACAGGAAAGCTGGGGAGGGGCTTTTCATCAGAGAAGATAGTGATAGGACAAGGGGTAATAGTTTTAAACTGAGAGAGGGGCGATTTAGGTTAGATATTAGGAAGAAATTCTTCACTCTAAGGGTGGTGATGAACTGGAATAAGTTGCCCAGGGAGGTTGTTGATGCCCCATCCCTGTAGGTGTTCAAGGCCAGGCTGGATGAGGTTTTGTGCAACCTGGTCTAGTGGTAGGGTTCCCTGCTCATGGCTGGGGGGTTGGAACTTGATGATCTTTAAGGTCCTTTCCAACCTTAATGATTCTATGATTCTAGGAAAAGGCACATGAGGTTGTGGATTTTTTGCAACTCAACTCTTTCAAGAGTCTGACATTTTTCTATGGTCTTATGCCTTAACTTTTTTGGTAATAGAAGTGTATGGGAACCAGTTCTTTGCTCCCTTATGCCTACCCATATTTTACAAAGGAAGCACTAACCAGAACAGGTTGTGAGCAAGGATGTGAAACATCTAGTACAGTCTAGTAAAATTTTATATGCATCCAGTGATAGTGGTTTGACTCCTGCAGTGAAACTGATCTCATCAGGAAGGCCTTCACTACACTTCCATTGATGTTTTCCCTCTTACAGTTCAAGTTTCTTCTGCCTCACCCTTTTCCTTTTAAAAAAGGGATTCCTCACTTCCCCAGGCACTTATATTTTGAAGTTTCTGCAGATCTAAGACACTCTTTTAAATGTATATCTTTAAGTTTCTGAGGTTATAAAAATGTCAGGAGTATATCATCAGCTGGTGTAGAGACATGAACTTGCAATGCCCCCCCTTAATTTTATTCAGCAATTAAACTCTTCATCTTAGGTCTCGGATAATCCAAGTGGCAAGCACAAACTAGTTGATCTCTCATCTGAAACTTCTCCTGTGCCATGCTCTTTCCAACATACAATTTTGAGTCCATGAGTGAGAGATTTTGTTTGTCCTCTCCTCACCTTTTGATTGCTGGTTTGTTTGGTGGGGTTTTTTTCCCCTGTAATTTGTTTTGAATAAATAAAACAAGGATTCCCTTTCACAAATAAATAAATAAATAAATAATTCTTACAATAATAAATGTGTATATAGTTATGTAGTGTTAGAGTGGTACCTTTGTGTTATCTTACTGCCTTGGAGCATTTCAAAACCCATGCAGTTTGTGTATTCCCTTTCCTGCAACAGTTTTATTCCAAGCTCAGGTATTTAATCCATTTTTTACATTTAAGAACTGATCATGAGATGTGCAATGGCTGCATCCATATGCTTTTGTTCTTCTTGCCAGACTCTTGCTTCATAAATTAGAGCTGAGCCACGGTAAACCAGGGACCTGGAGTATCCTCCAGGTTACTGTCTAAAAATACATAAGGCGTTTTTCCAGTCATCCAATATCTAAGTAAGACTGATTTGTTTCATGCTCATTGTAGTTAAACATTATGCAAGAAACTCTTGCAGAAGCATAAATGGGGCTCTCACTGACTTCAGTGGGAGCTGCCTTTGAGATCAGGGAATAAAACTTGTCCAAAGTGTCTCCCATTAGGAGGTTATGGGGCACATGAGCTCACAGAGCACAATGACTGGTTCAGTCATTGTTTTCCTTCTTATTCAAAGCACTTATATAATGCAGTGCCTGGAGGGAAAGAAAGTTAATTATCCCCAAACAGAAACCCCTTTAGATATAGCAAGGGTTATTGAAGCAGTATTTATATTTCCAGTGTAATGCTGCTTCCCTGCTTGCCTTTGAGATGTGACAGAAATGTTCCTCTCCTCCCACCAGTAAATATGTTGTTAATACAGATTTCATTGGTACCAGAATTATATTTGTATTTCCACACTGGGTTGTTTGAGTATTTTTAACCCGTTTGCCTCTTTCCTCAGCAGCCTGGAAATGGCAGTACATAGTCTTTTGGCTTGGTCAGCCTTGCTCAAACAATTAATTGTACCTTCAGTCCAGCCCCATGTGTTTTGACTCTCCTTGATAACAGGTTCCCCACTGAATTAGCTGGCTTAAGAGGAGGAAAAATATTATTTGCTTTGTGAAGTGAACTTGATGTAGGACTCTCTGTGGCATTAAGTATCTTACAGATACAAAATAGTAATATTTGATATGGATAAGTGAGTCACCCAATGGTTTTGTTTTTTTCCTAGGCATCAATGGAGTCTTTCCACTTTTCATCCCAGAGCTGTCAGCCTTACAGGGTCAGAAGGGGGTGTGTGAAATCTTTGCCCAGCTGAAGCCAGTGAGGCTGGTAATTACAAACTACTCAGTTCCATGGTGCCCAGAGCCTATTTAGATGATGGCACAAACTACCACATGGCTGCTCAGGGCTGTGCCTTTAGCCAGCTCTGCCCGTGGGCCATGAGCAGGCACTTCCAGGCTGTGCTGGCACATCCCACTTTTACACAGCCCCTGGTCTGCTTATAACCACATTTTAATTTCTGTCCTCTGTGATCATGGCTCTGTTAGCTCTCTCGAGGGCTCAGGGAGTTGGGAAACTGATTCTCCTATTACTCACTGCTTTTGACAGTCTCTGCTCTGCTGACATTTGGATGTCCTGAATTTCTCTGTACCAATATGATGCAGGCAGTTGTCATTTTACAGTAAATGCTGCCCAAAATTGCAAATACATTCAGAGAAAATGTCAGCAATCTCTCTGAGGCTTTGGTACAGCCAGTGGCTGCCTTACCCTGTGAAGAGTGTCTTGGTTTTCTACTGTTGAAATCTTGAGAGAACTTTCAATTCTGCTGGATTTATTGCTGCATCCTGACACTTGCCTAACAGTGAAGGCCAGAAACTGTCTGACTGTGCTCACCTGGAGCCTCTTCTGCCAGACAGGGCTTATTAATCTTCCAATTGTCAGCTGGAGAGCGAAGTCTTTGCAAGATTGGATTGAGAGTGGAGCTTGTTCATGGTAACAGCCCCTTGACTCCTGAGAAGCCCTGCCAGTAAATGCTTCATTAAAAGGTGCTCTTTCCTTTCAGCTACCCTTCCTGCATGATGGTGGGATTAAACCTAGACTGGACAGAAGGCTTTCAAGTACTCTAGAAAGCTCTGCATTGCTCTTAAAATTCTATAATATGCTACCAGAGCCTCAGATGAGTCTCTCTGCCCTCTGACTCTCACCTTCAGGTGGATGCTTCTGCAATCGCTAAAGGCTTTTCTGGGACAAGACCTCCCCCTGGTACCTTAGAATGGTTTGGGTTGGAAGGGATCATAAATATCATCTAGTTCCAACTCCACTGCCATTGGCAGAGACACCTTCCACTAGACCAGGTTGTTCAAAGCTCCATCCAACCTGGCCTTGAACTCTTCCAGGGTGGGGCCATCAGGTTTCCTTTAGAAGGGAACAGGAATGCAGGATGCACCTCACAAGTCTCTTTATCCTGAGGACATTCTGCGTCTCTGGAGCTCAGATTTGTGTTGTGCTGTGCAGGTGCAGCACTCTTAATCCCTGTTTCTTCTTGTCTATCTGCAATATTGGAAAAAAAAAGGCCTGCAAATGTTACTGGCCATTTGTTCCATTAGGCATAGGAAAACATCGCCATTGGGTTGTTTTGCTGTCCGGTTCTACAAGCCTTGTCCCCCTCTCCCTCCAGGACAGAAGCTGCTTTGCCAAATACCTCCTGTAACCACGCAGCTCACGTGGACCCAGCTTCGGATACCAGCACACTGTAAAGGCTGTTCATGCTTCTCCACTGGAAAAATCAAGTGAGCCTGAGTTGGCCCTGGCAAGCAGGCAGTACTGATGGCCACACCAGCTAAATCTGGGCCGTTGCACATAGCCCAGGCGAGCAGGAGCTTGTGGAGTTCACTAGCTTCCCAGGTCTCCCAAAAGGGTTAAGCATGGGCATTTTTAAAGTGTGCGTCTGAATCGGGATGCTCGCTTGTTTTGGAGACTGATGTATTTCCTCCTGTACGTGTTTGGGATCAGAGCACTTGCTTCCTCTGACTCCTGGTGTCTCTGTGGTCTCTTTGGACAACAGCTCTGCGAGGGAGGGACTCATGCTTTGCGATGAAGCTGGCAGAGTAGGGCCTCTCAGCACCACTGTAGCCCGGCAGATCAGTAATAATAAGTGGTGGAGACATTTCAAATGCCTTAATTTAAACAGTCATATGGAAAAAGAGTTCGTATTCCCCATGGCTGTAACCTGGATGCCTAATAGGGTGGGTTAGGAGGTTGTGTTGGGAGTCAAATGCTAGATATGCATCTGAAAATCCTTGCTTTTGGATAGCAGAAGCTGGGGGGTAAGAGTGGAGGTGGGATTTAAGACCCTTAATTCTATATAAATATAGCTTTGTGGTTTAATGTGCATAGCAGTAGCTCTGTGGTTTATCATTTACTGAGAACTATGCTTTTCTAAGAAAATGCTCTCTTCCTGGTGCGTATCTAAGCCAAGGCCTTCGCTGTCATTTCATTAACCGTAAGGATTACTCTTTAAAATGACTGTTTGGTGGTAATAAGGCCAAACAATCGCTCAATTCACGCCACAGGTGAGTTTAGCAGAAAGCTAAAACTTAACTAAAGCTACCCTGAGCAAGACATCAGTGTTGCATTTGAGTATTTGCCAAGAAAAACCTGAAAGTTCCTAAAACTAGCTACAAGGACAAGGGATTAGCCTGTCCTTCCAAGTCTGTAAATAAGGTCCTCAGACACTTTTTCCACTTGGGAACATGAACACTGACTGTTTTTGTTTTTTAAAGAGAAACTAAAAAAAAAACCCATGGTTTTGCAGATTGCAAAGAGTCAGCTTTGCAGTTGCTCAGCTACCAGCATGTGGGTCATTTGATGTTCTTTTCTAATCAGGAATGCATTGTGAAACTGCTGTTCCTTGCAGTGAAAGGTCACTGGATTTTTAATTTCTATTCACCGCTTGTATTTTTCTAATAAATCACACCCTCTGATAAACCGAATGACTGGAACTACAGAGCAAATGAAACTTTGAAACAAAACTTTTCCTTTGGCACACATACGGATCCTAGAGTTGCCTGAATTTCCAAACAAGGTACCTTTTTAATGAAGTAGCAGGTTATTGGGAGGCAGGCTAGATTTAGAAAATAAAGGGTGTGCACTCAGTATAGCTGTGTGAGTTTGGGCTGCCAGAAGATTTTGGTCTGTTTGTAAGCACAGATACTTAGTTTCAGAATTAATATAGGGGCTGAGCAGTTGACAAACCAAGCTGCTATGACTACATCCACAATGCAGAAATATATCTGAGTGCAAGTTCCAAAAAATATAGCTTGATATTTCTGATGCTGATAAAAAGCATCTTCTGCTGTATCTGTTCAGGAAAAAACAAAACCATTGCTTTGTTGCTGGGTTGAATGCAATGTGACTCCCATGAAATGCCTCCATACAGTGGATTATCAGTAGAGAGTCTATTCTCTCCTCTTTCCTCTTTCCCTTCCTTAAGAAGAAAAAAAAAATCTGACTTTTTTAGCTGAAGGCTTACTTATTTTCAAATGAGAGTTGAACTGGTGTGAAACCAGAACACAGAGATACTGAATCAGCCTCAGAGCTTCATTTTTTCTCCTCTGGGACCTGCGCTGGGACAGAGCTTGGGTGCGGGAGGTGCTGCAGCCACGCTAGAGCTCCCTGGCTCAGAGCTGCTTGGCTTCGCCTCTCCCTGTCACTCCCCTGCTGCTGAAGAAAATATTTCCATTTGTTCTCTCCAGGTACTTTATGGCAGTGCGACGTGGCCAGAGAATGCAGTCCTCCCTCCGCGGGAAGGGCAGGACATGTGTCCTTTATTTCAGGCGCCCGCTGCTTCTGGTGTTGAGCAGGCAGTCTCAGTTCTGGCATCTCCGACCTTTTGAGTACTTGCATTCGTGAATTTAGGGTTCTTTTGTTTGGAGAGGGCTTTTTGGATGTCCTGTGGTTATAGCTTATGGATACTTTTTTCCCCTTAATGAGAAGAAGAGGAAAAGAGAAGACATAGGCTTTGTTTTGCAGATTCAACTGAGACACAAAGGGTGCGTTGTTCTGGCCCTCCCAGCATGCCGGAAAATTTTTTATGTTGGCAAAAAAAAAAGAGCTGGACCTCAGAAGTCCTGAGCACTTCTGGTTTCCCGTGCAAGAGCTGGGGCCTGCAGTGTGAGCCAGCACAAAGTCTGGGAGCTGTGACTGGCAGAGCGAGCGGGAGCGGGCAGCCTGCGGGACAGAGCATTTCCCAGGGTGGCAGGGGAGATTCCCAGCATTGCTTCCCCCCCTTGGCTGAACCCTGCTGCCTGTTAGGCATTGCACAGAGCTCTGTAGGAGATACGTGAGACTCTGAAAGTGCCATTCGCAGGCGTCTGACTTTCCCCATGGTGCCCTGTGTACTCACAGCAAGCCACCCAATTCACCTGACATGCTCCAGCCTTAGGCATGGTGCTGCCAAGGTCTGGCCCTAAAGCTGCAAGGAAGATGCCCAGCCCTGATTTAATGTCCTGAACTCCCCATGCACATTTCACAAGCGAGTTTGGAGCAGCAGGGAGCTGTCTCCATGAGCCCGTGGGAAACATGCCTCTAGGCTGGGAATCCCAGCAACTCCAGAGGTCCCAGCAGCTCCAGGTGGTCCCAGTAGCTCTGGGAGGTCCAAGAAGCTAGGCACAGCTGTGCTGAGAATGGTGAGGGTTGAGCTTCTTCACAGCACTGACCTTCAGCTAATAAGGCCCAAGACAGGAGACACAAATACCGTGTTCGTTTCCTCCTTGCGCTTTTTTCTGGCAGCCAAAATGATGCCCTGAAGCAAGAGGTGTCCTTTAGAATAGGGCAGTGGCAAGTGGATGCCTGCATCACTTGGGTTCAGAGGCAGTCCCCTGCATCTGATGGGCAGAGGAGATAGTAACTCCGATTCAGTCACACAAAGGAAGAGCCCATCCTTGCTCAGAGGGTTTGCTTCCTCGCTGCAGAAGCATCATTTTAAGCTGCTGCCTTGCTCTTCACCTATTCTTCAAGGTTTCGTGGGGAAGAAAACCTTTCTGCAGCAGACATGGAGCAGAGCTTGCTAGCATTTAGCCCTGTGTGTCAGCCTGGTATTTCCAGAGAAGAGAAAAGGATATACTTCCTCTGGTGGGGTGTTTTCATGCGCTGTGTGCTTGTTCAGAGGAGCAACTTGCTTTTGAGTTTTCCTTGGAACTGGCCATCTTACCATGAAGTGCTTCACCTGCATCCTCCCTCTCTCTGGTGTACAATCCTGCAGGCCAGGGATCAGGGCTTTGGCTTTTGTGATGCCACAGCCTTGCCCAGGGACCTGTCCTCTCTCTGCTTTCTGCAGGTGCCTCCACGAGGACAGCACTGCTTCTGCCTGCCATGGGAAAAGCTGGCAGGGGCATTAGCAGCTGGAAGGCTGGGGGGCACCTGTGGGAGTCCATGCTCTGCAGGGCAACCACAATTCCTGGTCCCTTCCCGAAGCCCCAGGAGGGAAGGAGCTGGCTGGGGTGCTTCTGCTCCCTGCTTCAGCAGTGAGTGAAGCGTGAGCCCCGCTGTAGGTATCTCCATCAAGGCACGGGGTGCTGCTGGGAGCCTGGTAATGGCTGGGGCAGAGGTAACCATAGATGGCTCTGATTCATTCAGCTTCCTGTCTCTCTCTAAGAAAAGGATGTAAATAGCCAAAACCCGGGGATTCCAGTGAAAAGAGCAGGCGGGTGCCGTGCCGGCTGCGGTGCCTGGCCTCGTGGAAGGCCGGTAGTGGTGAGAGCCAGGGTTCTCAGAAGCGGGGGAGGCACAGGCTGGCACCGTGCCGCATCGCCCCGTCACATCAGAGAGTCTTCCTGCAGACAGAGGGGAGCGTGGAAGGAAAAACCTCTGCAGAGATGGTGACCTCGCCCCTGACTGCAGAAGGGGCACACCCTCGTCTCTGCACCCTGAGTGATGGCACTACTGACTGTGCCCCGGGAGCCAGGCAGGCACCCCTGTGCCATGGCCAGCCTGCAGAGCTGGGAAGGTCCCAACAGGCTGACAGCTGGTGATGCCTTTTCATGGTAGCTTTATGGCTTGAGGCAGGGTGATGTGAGTGAGCCTAGTCCATACTGGATGCTCATACTGATGCCTATGGTTGTTGAACAACTCCCTCCTTGTACAGCCTGTCATCACAAGTGCTCTTCCATGTTCCCAACACAACAGCAAATTACAATGATCATACAGAGGCTCAGACAGCATTGTCCCGCTACTGTAGGAATCATAGAATCATAGAAAGGCTTGTGTTGGAAGGGACCTTAAAGATCATCTAGTTCCAACCCCCCTGCATGAGCAGGGACACCTCCCACTAGACCAGATTCCTCAAAGCCCCATCCAGTCTGGCCTTGGACACTTCCAGGGAGGGGGTCACTCTGGCCTCCCTCTCTCTTGAAAGCACTGGCTGAGTGGTCTTCTGAAATCAACTGTACTGGAGATGCTTGTCATCGAGGTGGTGAGCTCCATCCCCCAGCTCATGTCACACATCTGAAGACATGCCACCAGTAGTGCCTTCACCTAGCTGCCTCCAAGGTCCTTCTGCCTCTTACTGTTCCCTAACACTCAAAAGGAGAGCACTGGTGAGGCAAACCAAGTCAAGATGGTGCAAAGGGGTTTCAGTTTTGTAGCACAGGCAAGTGTGTGCATGAAATTGGGATAACATTGTCAAGGTGCATGAGGGGTGTTAGGTGCCCACTGCCCACTGACAACCAACAGGTGTGGTGTTCACCTGCTTTGCTCACCTGTAACATCTAACACCCTGGTACCTTTCAGATGGGGAAGCGGAAAGGATGCTGGAATCACCAGGTTAGTCTCCAGCTTCATGCTCTGGTGGCAGGAAAGCAACACATGCTTCTTGTGCGCTTACCCTAACTGTCTTTAAGGCCATAACATACCTAAAACGTGCAAAAGCTGGGGGCAGGACTGAAGCTTGAGGTATTAATCTGGAGCAGAGTTTGAGATCTCTTTCGGAGTGCAGCTTTCTGAGATAAGTGATGGAGTTTGTGGCACATTTGGAACCAGAGTATGAAACTCTTAACTTGGGACAGGCTTGTTTGAGGGCAGCACAACTCTGCCTGGTTAGAAGTAGTTGCGTATTTAAGTGGAGTTCAAAGAACTTGCTGCTTTTGTGTTTTCTTTAGTACGGGCCTAAAAATTTACTTTGTCAATAGTCAAGTTGAAGGCAGTATCATAGAATCATAGAATCATAGAATCATAGGGGTTGGAAGGGACCTCGAAAGATCATCTAGTCCAACCCCCCTGCCAGAGCAGGGTCACCTAGAGTACATCACACAGGAAGGCGTCCAGGCGGGTTTTGAATGTCTCCAGAGAAGGAGACTCCACAACCTCTCTGGGCAGCCTGTTCCAGTGCTCTGTCACTCTTACAGTAAAAAAATTTTTCCTGATATTCATCTTAAACCTCCTATGCTCCAACTTGTATCCATTACTCCTTGTCCTATCACTGGTCTTCACTGAAAAAAGCTTAACTCCATCGTCTTGACACTCACCCTTTACATATTTGTAAACATTGATGAGGTCCCCCCTCAGTCTCCTTTTCTCCAAACTAAAGAGACCCAGCTCCCTCAGCCTTTCCTCATAAGGGAGATGTTCCACTCCCTTAATCATCCTTGTGGCTCTGCGCTGGACTCTTTCAAGCACTTCCCTGTCCTTCTTGAACTGAGGGGCCCAGAACTGGACACAATATTCCAGATGTGGCCTCACCAATGCAGAATAGAGGGGGAGGAGAACCTCTCTTGACCAGTAGAAGGTGGGAAATGCAATGTTTTAACAGACAGCAGTAGCCTAATAAAAAAATACATTCAAGGCTCTGAAAAAGCAGGTGTGACTGAGGATTACCTAGCTGTATCTTCTAAGTGAGGACTATAGGGATGCTTCCAGGTTGCAGATAAATCTGTACTCTCAAATAAATATCCAGTGCAACACATACCCCACAAAATTTCACATTCACACTGGTTTAATATTTAGGAGTCTATTTGCTGGTAGAAGACAAAGTTCACCTACTGGGTATCACTCCAGAAGAGGCTAGAACCTCCATTACTGACTTCAATGGAAAGGCAATCTGCTTTCCCCACCATCTTCCATTCCTTTCCCTGCCAATGCACTCTTTTCCCTTTCAGGCTGTTCAAAATGGCTTCTGCTGTCTTCCCATAAGAAATTCAAGCTCCACCTGTGTTTAATTAGATATTGGATAACCTGGGTTGTTGTATTACGAACATCTAGGGCAAGAGTCTAGAAAAACTCATCAGTCCAGGGTCAAAGAGCAATTGTTCCAATTTTAAGCCAAGTGAAGTGATAGGAAGTATAGAGCACAAGACCTAACAAATCCAGAACGATTGTTAAAAAAAATAATTCAGTGACCCCTATTGTTCATATCTGCTGGTTCATAACATATTTGTGATTGCATAAAGAAACAAGCACATAAAATTATGTTTCTCAAAGACACATGAAACATTAATTTTTACATGAGGTTTTCATACCCTTTAATTCCTTTACATTCCTCACATGTTTCACAGCTTTAGGAATCAGGACTTATATTTGTTCTACAGGAAATTTTAGATACACAAGGTAATTCCTACTTGCAAAAACAAAGCATGAAGGAATTATTTTCCTCTAAGGTACCAAACAGGGAGTGTGAGGATCTGCAGTTTGCTGCTGACCCCAGTGAACACTAGTGCTAGAGGGAGGAAGAGTTGGTGAGGAGACATACCAGCTTTCTACTGTTGCTTGTCTAATGGGTGGCAGTGGGGAGCAGATGCACCTTTGGGCATACAGCCTTTTGGTGCCCTACGCATTTGTTCCTCAGTGAGGGCATCTGCTGCTGGGTCACAGGGCTTGCTCCTCCCTATGTCTCTCTAAATTAGCTGTGAGCTGTGGTAACCCTACAGCAGGAAGGGTTTGCTGCATTTTTGCCTCAGGATAACCCACAATGTTGGGTTTGAAACAAAGTGAAATAGCGGGCTGCAATCCCTTTGAGATGGAGGGCAATGATCCCAAGTCTTCCCATATCCCTGCAGAGTGGGGTGAGCCCAGATCCCCTGGGTTAGATCAGAGAAGCAATTTTGGAAGGGGGAGGAAAAAAAAAAACCCTCTGGGTTTTTTTGTTTTGTTTTGTTTTTTCATCAAAGGAAAGTAAGTGCTTCCAAATGTAAGTGTCAAAACTCCCCAAGGAGGGAGGTATTGCACTGCAATCCTGAGTTAACCCCACACTTTGGCCTTGGGGTGAGGGGATGGTGTGTATCTCACATTTTCTTTGGGCCAGCTCTTTGTTCAGCTAGCTGATTTCACACTAAGTCCTTTCTGAAATGTTTTAAACTCCCTCTGCTCCAAGCAGGGAAGCCCCAGCACTACATGTGAAGTTGGCCAGATTCAACCCTAATGGCAAGGTGCTTACAAGGCTTCAGGCTGTCATGGGCAAGCCTCTCCCAGGGCAAGGTGAGTAGACGTGTAGTGCCAGGGCTGATTAGAAAGCCTGTGGCTTTGGCACCCTCAGCTTGGATATGTGAACATGTCATTAGTTAGAAAAAAACTTTCTCAAGAGTTCTGTGCCACAGGATTTCATTTTTCTTGCTGCAGGCCCAGTGCAATCTGTGCCATCTCTACAGCTGACAAAATTTCAAGTTAATTGCAAAACATTTCAGCCTTCTGATGCTAAAATATATGACACTTTCCCCCACCCCAAAATTTCAGCAGCCAAGCAGCAGTACCCCTCAGCAGTACCCTACAGTAATCTGCCAGGCTAACCCTCCTGACTTCAATGGCCAAACTCTCTTGCCCTTAAGTTGTTTTCCTGTGGGTGAAAAGGGGGTCAGCTCTAATGACAAAAGCTCTGATGGTTATAAACATCCTCATCTGCTCTCCCAAGAGCTCTCCTGCCATGCATACGCTTCTCCTTAAGAGCTTGTGGTCTGCTTTCACTGCAAAGGCTTTGTGAGTCAGCAAAGCTTGTTGAAGCGCTCATGTACCTTCACACAGAGCTTTGTAAATATTGGACTTTGTTTTTACAAAACAGCCAAGTAAAACTTTACTGTTTATGATGTGATACTTGCACATGTATCTAAATACCTTCCAACCTTCAGATAGGTGTAGTTCTTCTGCCACTGGACTGACCACAGTGCAGCTTTGCATGCCTTCTGCCTTGAGATGAAGAGCAGGTCTTGTATTGCCACCTCAAGCTGGCTGGGAGGGAGCTAGATGGAAGGTAGTTAGACATGTTTGTGATCTGTGGGAAAGACTAAGAGTCTCCTTAGGTTTGTAGAGGTTAGGGTCATAGTGGCTGTTAACTTGTCCAGCCTGCTTGCCTGTGTATCATGCATAAGTTTCAGCCTGAAATATTTCATACTGTAGTGTTTTGAGCAAAAAAAGAGAAGTAAAAATGATCCAAGTGATCCTAGCAATATAGGTCAGATGTTTGCAGCAGGTAGATGGATCACAGCAGTAGGCTTGTCTTCCAGCCCTGGATCCTTGTTGTGATTCTCTCTTCATTGTTGCTGTGTCTCCCTGACCTGGAGACCTTTCCAAACCATGCTGTGCTGCTACTGTATGGGGCAGCAATGTGCATGCCCCAGAGTAGCTATGGGTCCGGAAACATGAGAACAAACCAGGACAAACTAGTTGTCCCTGAGTTTCACTGTTCCTGGTCCTGGAGAGCAACACCATCTCCAGCATGCCATTACACCATGCTGTATTGCCCACAAGTCTCACACATGACTCCCAAATGTGATACTTCCCCCCGCTGGATAAGCCTTATCCTCCTGTCACCAGGTTGGGACCATAGAAACAGGCAGTAAGCTTTTCACATCAGTCTCCTATTCTGATATTTAACCCTCTTACTAACTCAATGTGTATCTTTTCGGTTTTCCCACCATCTTTTGTACTTTTGTGTAGCCCTCAACACAGGAAGGACATGGAGCTCTTGGAGCCAGTCCAGAGGAGGACCACAGAGATAATCAGAGGGCTGGAGCACCTCTCTTAGGAAGAGGTTGAGACAGTTGAGAGAGTTGAGGTTGTTCAGCCTGGAGAAGAGAAGGCTCCAGGGAGACCTTGTAGTGGCCTTCCAGTACCTGAAGGGGCTACAAGAAAGATGGGGAGGGACTTTTTACCAGGGTGTGTAGTGATAGGATGAGAGGTAATGGTTTTAAGCTGGAAGAGGGGAGATTTAGGTTGGACATTAAGAAGAAATTCTTTAGTGTGAGGATGGTGAGACACTGGAACAGGTTGCCCAGGGAGGTTTTGGATGTCACCTCCCTGGAAGTGTTTAATGTCAGGTTGGATGGGGCTTTGAGCAATCTGGTCTGGTGGGAGGTGTCCCTGCCCATGCAGGAGGGTTGCAACTAGATGATCTTTAAGGTCCCTTGCAAGCCAAACCATTCTGTGATTCTATGAGTCTATGTTTTAATCACTGCTTCTGTATCTCCTTCTATCTAGACTAGTAGTTTTAGGCTTTTTTTGTTGTTTGGAACTTGCCTGTGGAATTGTGGCTATCTTTTTATAAATCCACATTTTTGTAAATTCTTTTCATAGCTGATTTTTCTTGCCAGTCAGTTATGCTAATACGTAAAGTTTGGGGATACTGGCACATTTAAACTGCTGTCATACATTTCCTTAGTTGATGCTTTATTCTACTGGATCCTAATATGGTCATCGTTATGCACAACCACCTGCTAATTCTTCAATCTGTAAACTCTTTTTCTGTTTGAATGAGGTCAGTACTCATCTCAAGTACAGTGGGTGCATGACCGTCTAAGGTATTTTTTGAATGACCACATGAGATCTCCAGCAAATATCTTGGAGGCTGAAGTCACCAGCAATGGTAATTCCTCTTTCTGCACATTACAAACAGATGGTTGAGGAGATGTTCCATTCACTGGTAAAATTTGTTCTGTAACAGATGCCTGCCAGCTGCCAGTCCCTGCCCTGCTGTGTGATTTTATAGAGCTAACGAGATTAAGAAACTGTCGAAATTGATTTTTGCTTCTAAATACAGCAGATCTGATTCTGAAAATGCAGGGGGGGCTCTGTCTCAGGTGGTGCAAGCTGGCACAAATCCAGTGAAAAGTCAGCAGAGCCGAACCACTTCACATCAGCTACGGTGCTGCCTCGAAGAGCTGCCTTCTTAAATGAAAGCGTCGGCATTAAGAAATCAGCAACCAAAAGAAGTTTCCAGAGTAAAACAGCAAAACAAAAATGGAAAGATGGGTGAGCTCAGGGCAGTTAAAAAAACTACCCTTCACTCATACCAGCAGTTCAAAACTGCTGATACTTCTTGAAAAACTCCTTCCATTGGAAACTCCAGTGCATCACATAGCTCATTGCTCAGCCTCGGTGCCATGGCAGAAAGTTGTTTTGCAGTCTTCAAACTTGCTTGCTAATGAATCAACACTTCCCACCTGTAGCCACTGGGGCCAAAGCCACAAAACCTCCCAGGCTGAAATCCTTCTGCTGATAAAAATCTAGAATGAACTCGGCATGAAGCTGTGGAAAAATGCAGATGTGTATTTTGAGAATCCATGGTCGGGCTTTGAACAATCAGATGAGTATTAAGAGAAAAAAAAATGTGGTAGTATAAAAATAACAGATCTACTGCATGGCAGCCATAAAAGGAGATTTTAAGGAAAGGAAAAGAAAATCATGCCAGACAAATGCATTAGGAACAGCAGTTGATACGGCATGTACAAATGACAACATATATATCCCCTTTCTCTGCAGAATACATGTGAGAACATTACAGGAGCAGCCAGAGCCCACTGTTGAAATTCTGTTCCATACAGATAATAGAGTTTGTCACATCTTATCACAGTAGACTTTTTCTGAATGCTACTGCTGTTGCTTATGTCTTCGGCCAAAATTTAAACTCAGATCAAAGCTTTAGCAATGCTTAGTTGAACAAACCAACTTAAAGCATTAAGGGTTTTTTGAAAGCATCTGTGACCTGACAGATTTGAATAGTGAAAAACGTGACATTCAGAATGACCTTTCCTTCCCCACTGCTTTCACAGCTCCTTTTTCGTCAGTAGATGTTCGAATCTCTACCGTCTTTCTCATCTCAGTGCCTGCTATGCTTAGTTGGCTGCATCCATCTCACCAGGATCACTAGTTACAGGGTCATTTATGCCCTCTCCTCTCTTTTGCAAAGGGACGAGAAAGCAGTGCTGAGTCTTGGCAGCATCCCCAGCTAGACACAGAGTGTCTCGGGCTTCCCAAACACCCTCATGCCTCAAGAGCAGGACTCTGAGCTCTGTCATGGTTTGATCTAATCAGCAAAAGAGTTCAGGCCTGCCACAAATGTCCCCTGCCACCACCGCAAGCCCAACCCGTCTTAAATCACTGTTTGCCTGCTGCCTACATCAAAAGTCCTTTGTGAAGAGCACAGTTGCTCTTCTGTGACCCATCTACATGGAGCAGGTCATCAGCTGCTTATGAGCTTTCCTTTTTTTTTGCTTTTATTTTTTAAAGGCATGGTGTGAAGTCATGTTAGAAATAATAGTCTTCTACTTCTTCCCTAATTGTAGAAAGAGGAGCCTTGTTAGGCTATGGGTGATTTGCAGTGTCAGCTCCTCACCTGGGAGGAGAAGGTTTCCATACTGCAAAGTAGGTGTCTCTACAAGTTACAGCCATCGGATTTGGCAAAACCCAAATCAAACCCCTTTATTTTATCTAAGTCAAGAGGATGATCTTATAATTACCAAGCCTTTCCTCAAGGTGACTTTGAAAGCCATCTCCCTCACCCCAGCAATGACATCTCTGTGCATGGCATACAGCTGTGATGATCCCCAGAGAGTTTTGTCTGAGCCAAGAAATGAAGAGCCCTGTCTAATGGGGTCACCGCCTGCTAATGAAGTTGCAAGTTCATAAACTACAGCTACAGCCCTCAAGGGAAACTTCCCATCATCCCTGCTTTGGAAGCCACAGTTCATCTGTGTCACAGCAGATCATAGGACCTGGAAGAGCTGCTGGAGGCAATCTGCTGTGTGGGCTTTATTTTTTACCTGCCCCCCCCTGCTCCCAGTCAGGTTCCTCTTTCATTCCTAAATTGAATTTAGCAGAGTTTTCATTTCTGTGCCTATGTCAATTTGTTGGTGGTAGCCAAATGACACAGGAGTTATTCAGCTTTTTTCCTCCTGTGGAGGATCAAACAACAAATCTGTATAAGGAATTCCTGATGGAGAAGCCTAAAAGCAAGATTATGAATTTTCAGATTTGTGGTGTCTCTGCAGAGTTCAGACAAGAAGAGCTCATTAGGAATAATCATCTAAAACCTGACTGAAATCTCTGTAGCTTTTCTGACTTCCACCAGATGAAGATCTGATCCATTCACCTAGTTTTAAGTCCAGACACACACTCTTGCGGTGTAGACATAATTTCCTCTGCATGCTGTAACCATTGCTTTGCACTGTGACAAGCAAATGTTTATTGGGCTTTGCATGGCTCAGCATGAGCTTATAACACATTTCTTTATGGCATTTATTTTTCTATACACGATGTATATTTTGGTGTTTTTGCCAGTACTTTATTTGACGCTCGAGAGCACTCATTTCTGAAGCACAAGTGTGACATCTTGGGAAAAATAACTTCCACTCACTCAGTACTAATCTATCATGTTGACTTTATTTCCATCGCAGCATACCGAGAGCAAACAATTTCCTACTACTCCGTGCTTTTCAGCTAAATGCCTTTTCCAAAAGGCTAGGGAAATGCTTGTGTCATGGAAAAAACAGAATCCAGCTATGCAGAAAATAAAGCGAGAGGTGCAGTGGATCAGGCTTAATTGAGCACTTAACAGGTTCAGACTAGCCTGAGCTTATGTTAACTGAACCGCTGAACCTACCCAAGCTGAACAGACACAGGACATTTTGGACATGCAGTTAAAACACACATTAGCAGGGTGTTCTTTATCTGCAAGTAGTAACACATAGCCATCTGGGCAGCCACGCTGAAAGTGACTCCGTAGCACGGGTGGGAGAGAGGCGCTGCTGAGGCAAGTTTGTATCTGCACAAGGCAAGTTGCTGTTGGGGTCTCTGAGCAGGGTGTGCCCCTCTGCCTCACAAGATGCAGCTAAGGATGCTCTGAGGCTCTTGTTCTTTTTCCCTCAAGTTTTTGCCGTGGAAAGCAGGTGTTGGGGGATATTCTCAGGATTTCAGGTGGCTCAGAGGCAGAGGGACTAGTGGATGGCTTTGTCTTGTCTGCAAGAGCTTTGGTTTTGCATGCCTCTGCTGTCTTGCTAGTGTGGGGCTACTTTTTACTTTCTGAGGAGCCGTATCTCAAAGTCAGAGTGGGGATTGCCCCAGAAATCTCCATCTCACTGAAAAGAGTGCTTTTAAAACTGAGCATCAGTCTTTGCTAACTCGACAGTGTTGCTACCACCCCTGTCACAGCTGTTGGTCATTCTACGGTACTTTCTGCTGGAGGATGGTTTTTCTTTTTGACCTGGGAAAAAAACCCCTGTGTACACGTTACACTCAAACACGTGCCTGTCCTAGGTGATCAAAAGACAGCTGGTTTAATTATTATGTCTGTGGTTAATTTAGGATTCCTTAAAGCAAATGTTCGGGAGGGAAAAGTGCACGATTGCAGTTTAAGGTCATGGTTATTACAGCGTCCCTGGCTCTTGCAGGCAGATCAGGAACATTGTAGCTCAGCATTTTCTGGATTGTAGGGATCTATCTGTTGGCTTAGGCTTTGCTAAAATGTAAGTGGTATTTACAATTGCACTTGGCCACGAGCTGCTTCTTTTTTATATGAGTCCAAATGCTAGGGTTATAATTACTGTGAATATTGCATCCTGCAATCTGGAAGCAAAATCTCGACATGCATTGGGTTGATCTTCACAAGGAGCTTGCTGAGGGCTGCAGTGGCCATCCCTAAGGAATCTTCCCACGGCCCTGGGTTACACAGCAAGCCCTCATCTATGTCATCTTCTCTCAATGCTGTTTCATTTTGCCTCCAATTACTGTGTTAAACACCATTGCAAACTGACTCTGCAGCATGGTGTTGGCCCAGGGATAAGATGTGGGATTCATGTACTTCCAGTGGCTAATTTTAGATACTTAAAACAAAATGGGAGAGCTTCAGTATGGAAAAGATCCATTTTAAAAAGGGATACTCCCATATAGAGTAGTTTAAATAATCTTGAAGTCCTTGTAGTGAGCAAGGGAGAGAACAAACCTTGATTCCCCCAAAAAGGGAAGTAGTAGCAAAAGGATAATACAGGTCCTCTTTTTGTATGCCTGATCTTGACAGTAATCTGTGTAGGTGCATTCCAGCTCAAGCCAGAGCAAAGCCAGTTAGGCAGCCAACATTTAGAGACCTAGGAAAATATTACTGGTGCAAAATTAGGGCATCAATGCTCCCAGCAAATGAGGTGGGTTGCCTGAATTTGGGACTGGCATGCCTACAAATGACAGAGAAAGGTATGAATCATTTTGTGGACCTCCCTGTATGCTGTTGGGTGTTGAAGGGTTTGGCCTTACCAGCTGCCAAGTGGTAAGCTGTAGCGAATTAGGCACAGACTTCCATTCTGGTTCAATCAGGAGAAGCTTATTCCTAAGGGTTGGACGATGGACACCTCTCAGACCAAAACAACACTTGAAATCTACTGAACTCAGGGGATAAAAATGGAGCTAAAACCACAGCTAAAAGTTTGGTCTAGGCTATAAATAAGGTACCTAAGTAAACTGAGGAGAAATTGTTTTTAAAGGAAATGAGTAGAGGAAGGAGCCTTGTGCTTCGGTGTTGGGATACAGCTTGGTTGAGGTTTTTTCTGGTGTAATACAGTGTGTGCTTACAACAAACACATTTGGGCAAACACAGATGCAACACAATGTTGATGGTTGCTTTGGTCTGTTTCCCCCCCCTCCCCCCCCATAAGCAATTTCATAAGTTTTTCTGTAAAATTTGGTTAGCAACAGCCTTTTTATAATGTAATTGGTGAATTTCCTGTGCTAAACACTTTGTCTTACAAGTGTATAGCCGAAGAAGGGTAAGAGTTTAATGCACAAGACACAGATAACCTCCTAGTCTTAATTTTATCTGTGAGGAGAAAAATCCTCTGAAAACTAAACAGGTCTCAAGATACTCTTCTCTAGATTTTGATTTTGCACTGTACTCCTAATTTGACACAGCATAAAAGATTTCAGCTAAAGATAGAGGGAATTGTATACAGACAGCCTTGCTCTGTCCTATTTGTGTTTATGTATATATATATATATATATATACAGACACATATTTATTTATAGCTTAGGGAAGAAAAATATTAAATAAGCTTCTTCAGCTTTGTAATAAACTGAGATTTCAGTGAAGCCAGAGGAAAGCTTTGGCTGTGCACTCAGCCTCTGCAGGTAGAGTCTCATTTCCAGTTTGTTCTATACGCAGACTCTTTTCTTCCATTATTTAAACCTGTTCCGCTGTTTCTCTGCAAGAAAACAGCAGAGGCAATTGAATACAGCCTTCGTCATATAAGTGGCTCTTGTTTCAAAAGCTAGTTCATATTCGATGCTGCCCTAGTTTTTCTTTTCTCAATCCCATGAAGATCTTTTTCAGAGTTGAAGAAATTCCAATTAGTGATCACTGGAATCAGTGTCTGAGCAAAAAAAGCACAGTATATAGCATAGTGCTATAAAATTACATATAAATATTTACATACCCTCTAATGTCACCTCATGTTCAGTTAAGCTGTTGGGGTTTTTTTTTGCAGCTTTTCTCTAATCTTCATTTGGCCATTTCAAGCATGACTACCATATTTTGAATTATTTTTAAACTTCCAACATCTTCTCTGTAAAAACAGTGTCTGTGAGGGTTCAGGTGGCTGAGTGGAGTTCAAAGGATTAGTTTGCCAGGGAGACTTTGGACTTCCCGACTGTATTTCTGTGCTTCAGTTTCTTAATAAAGCCACCACGTTATCCTGAACCTAGGCTAACTCCATGGTTACTGCGGTGGCGATTAACTGTAGCGTCAAAGAGAAGAATCCAGCCTGAAGCAGCCAATACAGGGATTTTTATTTTCCTCTCCTCTGTACCAAGCATGGACAAAGAGGCAGGTTGCTACGTATTCTTGTTACACCTTATCTGAATATATTGATCAGTTCCTCCAGACTCTTATCTGCTTGCTTGGCAATGGCTCTGGTTCATTCACACCGGGATTGCAGGGGAGCTGAATGGATACGGCTGTGTGAAAGGTCCTGGTGGGCTGGATCAGGCTGAGTGACACTGTGCCTGGATTTCTTTTGCTGCTCCTGGCTGGCTGTTTGACATCCACCAGCGTCTCTGTTCGTTAAGTTGGCGTGATGACTAAAGGCAGTGAGTGTAATATAGGCAGTTAGGGCCACCTGGTTGATACATATAATAAACATCCACTACTGCATCTCTTCAGCACCACATGCGTCAGTGAAGTGCAAACTGGAAAATGTATAATAGCTAATGGAAATCTTAAATCAATGTGAAGATATTTGCAGTTTCCAGAGTCACGCTTCCTTCTTTTGCGCCCAACATTTTAAAGGCAAATAAAATAACGATTTCAAAGGTGAGGTTCCTCCAGTAGCAGACATTACATTCATGTAGTATTATTTTTCATGCAGAAGACACCTGCTTCTGCTAGTTTTTACACTGGGATAACATCACTGGAGTGGATCCTGCAGTGCCGCAAGGACAGGTGTACCCAGCCATGTGGGAGCAGGCTGGTGCATACAGTCAGCACAGTCGTTTCTGTGCCATCCACACAGCGCATGTGTGGCACTGGCAATGTGCAGGGGAAGGCAGGAGAAGTGGTCTTTGGCACCGCCAATAATCCCTCTGCAGAGAGGGAGAGGAAGTTTAGCTCCCAAGACCCCCCAACAGCAGCTGATTTTAAACAATAGCTTTGCACTGAACACTTCCAGCTTGTGCCTTTTCCTGAGCTGAGCTCTGCCAGTCCCCACCTCAGCAGCGTTACCTTGGGCAGGGATGTGGTGTGGGCTCCGCTTAGAACCAGGGGACCCACCATTTGTGCACATGACTTGATAATACTGACTCGTGGATGCAACCCTGGACTCAATGCTGATCAATGAAGGCATCACTTACGGCATATGGGAACAGCCTGGCTTTGGCCAGTGCATGTAATGTCTTTAGCAGACTTTACATCCTGAAGCGGTTATCGAATTCTTTTGTACTGAAGGGCTGGATTCAATAAAGTTTCTGGGGCAAGTTACCATAGCTTGCCATGCTGCAGTACATCAGGCAGACCCTTTTTTTTTTTTTTTTCCCCCCTTTTCATTTCTTTTTTCTTCCCCTTTTAATTTTAAATTGGGTGCAGCTGACTGCCTCCAATGCTGTTAACAATGGCACTTCTTTCCCTGGAACAATGTAACATTTAAAACAGATAAAAGCCCATGTGGGGCTAATAAAAAAGTTTGCCCCCATCCTCATTCCTGTAGGGCAAGTTTCCCCATCGTTAACATTTTAAGTAGCAGGCAACTATGAATATGAATGTAATTGACTTTTACACACTATTACTCATCAGCGGGTAACTCATCAGCGGGTAACTCCAAACAGGCGTCACTGGAGGGACGTGCCGAATCTCAAAGAAACTTTTCATGGCTCCACATAGGGGGAACACAGCTGAGCTCCCTGAGCTGCAGCCTCAGTGGGGAATAGAAAGTCCATGGGCAAACAGCTGCAGGGGCCAGAGAGCTAGGAAGAAGAGAATGGCAAATGACACTCGGCGTTTTGCCCCTGGAGGACTTCCACGCGCTCCTTCTGGTGGCTAATGGAGAGAGGGAGCAAGTCAGAGGGTTCCTGCTGCAAATTTTCCATCTGAATTGCTTGTGCAGCTTGGGTTGGGGGGCTAAATATAATCTTCTGAGCCTTGTGTCCATATGCAAGGAAAAGGAATATGGTTTGCATACCTTCTTGGATGGAGAGCATCCATTGAATCCTTACAAACAACATTATGATTTCCAGAGCACTATAAAAGCATTAGGTTTTCTAAATGCACTTTGAGGTGACTTCTCTCCTGAGCAGTTTCTCCACAGTATATGCATGCTATTACACTATTCAGTCTAAATTCTTCTTCAGTCAGCAAGCTGACTAGTTTGAAAATAGTCTGTGTGTTACTGGAGCATATTTTGACTATCCTCCATGCAAAGCTCAATCGAGAATGTCCATGACTGGAGTCATCCTTTGCCTTTGGTGATCGTTGAGTTAATCTCCATGTTGTTTTGCCATGCATCTCTGTGAGGGGGATTTTTTTTTTTTTTTTTTCTTTCTCAATAATAGTTTGAAAGCCTCTGTCAGTGCTCTGATGGGAAGATGTCTCAGTTTCTTTCCTCTACCTCCTCCGGGTCTCCCTGTTGCTAAAGTGCTCTTGGTTTCCCCAGCCAGCTGGCAGTGGCTGTAGCTACCAGACCTGCTCTACTGTGCCAGCTGAGCCCTTGCCCTTCCCACCAAGAACTGTTATTACTAACAGGACCAAACAGTCAGCAAGGTACACACTGTTTTTATTTACAAATCTAGAAATACAATTGCTCCCCACTGGCATTTACCAACTACACATTCCAGACGAAGCACAAATGAGTCATTTGTACATTGCTCATAGAAAATAAAAAAAGTTTTAAACACCCACAAAATTTGCTTACTCTTCAGGTGTAGCCCCCGGAAGGGTGAGGACAGCTTCCGCCGTGTTCTGGTTGGAAATATCACTCACATGACAATTGGAAAGTCGAACAGTCCCTATCAGTGACAGGAGATGTGGAAAAAAATAAGGAAAAGGCCATGTGGTCAACTCCTGAGGACGGTTTTTTAAAAAAAGCTGGAATGCAAGAAGTGTACTTGTCTTCAATAAGGCCTTTTCATGACACATAGCCCAGTGATGCTTCCTGGTGTTTGCAGAATTAAGCTGGTCTTTATCCGCGCAAATGCGAAGTTAGATCTCACGACGCACTAGGGGCTGTTTGCAGACTGACACAGATGGTCATTTTGTTCGGAACAACAGGCACAAAAGTATCCCAGAGGTGAATCTCAAAACACCCGCACTGCTCTAGCGTGCCGCTGCCTCTCGTTCCACTAATGCAAAATGACTCACAGGCTTGAAAAAACAAACACTGATCAAAAGACTGAAGAGTGATTTACTGGTGTGGGATGGGACAAGATGTTGTTTTAGTGCAACAAACAGTAACTGCATTTAGAGGTAAGTATTGCCAAGGGAACCCAATGCAGTGCTCGCTTGCTAAATTGGGTAAAATGCAGGGATTTCACCAAATGCAAATGACAATGAACAATATGTATGACTCAATATATCCGCTATGCTTTCAATGTGCAGTCAGAGGGTGGTATAGCTGACCTTTTAAAGTGATGCTTTTCAAACCACATTGTTATGATTATCAAATTGTTCATTTTAGAATACAATATTTGGACCAACTCCCATTAATATTCTTGTGTATCATTTGAAGGCTGTTTCCCCCACGGGTTATAAGAAAGCACTTCCAGGCAGCCCCTAGAGTGTCATACTTTTATTTCAACGTCTGACCAGGGAACAAGGTTTGCCATCAGTGCTCCGAGGCTTGACACACACCTCTGGAATATTTTGAGTCACGTATGGAATTAGCTAAAATAAGTGTGATGGTGATTTTGCAAGTCCTTCCTGTATGCTAGAAATAGTCCCTGAGAACAATGCAGGGCCAGAAGTATTCTCTGCTCTTTAGCCTCAGTTTCCTTTTATCTAAAAGCCATCAGTGGCATCACTGGCAATGCAGAGCAGGCCCCAGCATGGCAATGGACCGACTCCAGTTTTGCAGTACTGTTAGAGAAAGAAACAAATCTGACATCATCAAATTTGTAAATGGAACTGTAGAAAAATGTGTAAAAGTGTAGAAAAAAGTGTAAAAAAAATAAAATTAAGTAATCACAGTGCAGTGTCTGTACCGTGGTCAGCCCAAGGCCAGCAAGGAGAACAAGAACAAGGCTGCCATGACTCTGAAGAGAGGAGTTTTGCATTTCCTCCCTGTCCTCCATCAGCCAAGCCAAAAACTTAACAAAAAAAAACAACAACAAGAAACTAAAAAGAGAGCCATACAGAGCAATTTGGCTGCAGAGCAGTACACGTTACACATAAAGAGCCTGGGCCTGGCTCCTCCATGGTGTGAGCACTTAACATGGTGCTCAGGAGCCAGGCAAGACGGTGCTCAGGGACCAAGCAAGACACGGCCACTGTGACCAGTGGTGGCCACCACCCTGGTCTCTGCAGCAGTGCTCATCCCCAGGAAGTCACCATCTCCTCTGGCCTGCGAGGGCTCTGGCACAGGTTGGGCCAGCTACTTCCCTGAAGCATAAGCTGTGCTGGTCAGATATCTGATCAGGTGAAGAGTTAAGTACTAAAAAACAGCACAATTTTTTATCAGGTTGAGGATGCCTTATTTTGATCGTGGAGGTCAGACACAGACATGGGAATTCCCCCAAGATGGTTTATTTGCAGATTTGTTCAGAGAGTTTCTTTTTTTTTTCTTTTTCTTTTTTTTTTTTTTTTTTAACAAATCAACCTTTTTTTATAATAATCTCATCTTGAAACCTGAGAGGAAGGGAATGTATGGGTGAGCAGCTAATATCGGTGAGTTCTGGAAACTCCCTTTTTATGATCTCTCTCGTTTAGCAGCTGTACTGTTTTGATGCTTTCATTGCATTAAAAAGTTATTTGACAATACTGCCAATAAAGCAACTACATCTGTTGCAGAAAAGCAAGCTTTATCTCACAGTAAGCTTGAGAAAAGCACTACTAAATAATATTAATATAAAGATGACAGGCTTTTGATCTAATGTATCATAAAGAAAAAAAACATCAGAGGTGTAAGGATTGGAGGAGGCAAAGCTATTTTTCTTTACTAATTATACTCCTGGTTCAAATATTACTTTAAGAGTGTATATGCAGCATCTTGTGACTGGTAAATGTAAACATGGGTTGAAAATTAATTTTAAAATATCTCTTTATACAAAGCAATATATTTACTGATTTAAATTATACCCATCTGGACATGTTTATCAAAATCAGTCCCTGTCTACTATAAGCCATTTGCTGCCATTGCCACCCACTGGCCAGGGACAAATAACCATCTTGTTATTGACCCAGATCAACAAATATCCTGATTAAACAGACACATCTTGCTTCACATCCAATTGCTTCCTATACAGCATCTTGCCTTTAGTACAAAATCTGGCCAGCTTTGTACTAAATGTATTTACTGATTTTATCTTAAAAACAGAAATCATAATCCAGGAGAGGGGCAGGGGGAAGGGAACATTTTTTGCGGACTGTAAACTCTGATCTGGTAGGTTCATCATTCTGTTGTCACTTTAAATCTACTAATTAAACACCATCTTGTCCTTTTATGTTTTTGTAATACAAGACCCAGTTTTGGCAATGTATACTTAAATAATGAAACTGAATTACTGACTGTAGGGAGCCATTTTTCTCACATAGGGGTCAGCAAAGATGATAATACTATGGATTAAGGATGACATTACTACACAGTGGTAATAACTAACCTTATTAATCTCCTCTCATTTTCTTAAGAGTATCACAAAAAGTAATATTACAGCAATCACAGCTTAACATTGAAACCCTTCTCAACTTTAATCACTGTGATGATGTACTGTGATTTTTTGTGTTACTTTGTCCTAATGACAAAACAATTACTCTTATTAATAATATCCGTTGTTGTTGCTGGTTTGCTGCTTTCCTTCACGAATTATTTTAGGGCCCAATATTTGGGCCTTTGAAATGAATTTGAAAAATCAATATGAAAATTATTCTTCTTAGGGAAGCTGCTCTTCATTTAGATACCCATAAACAAAAGGTAAACCTGGCCCTTGCATTAGTATTCCCTATAGGCCTTTCAACACCATATCAGGTGCATTCCATGAATGCTGAGATAGCCTTCTCTGCGAATAGTTAATCAGAGGTAAAGAAAGGCAATAACATTTTTGTTCTGCAGATCATTAGTAAGGGGGAAGGAGGAGAAGGACTTAGCAGAACAACGGCATCTTTTAAGTTCTTTGGAACAATTCTGCCAGGCAGCGCATTTTCCCTCTGTTTCATTTGTCTTTGTTATTTTCCTATCTAATTAAAATTCTGCAATGCTGTCATGGAATTGTTGTCCATTTAAGGTCACAAACAGCTTCTGTCTTAATGAAATATGAATCACATTAGTTAATTGAATTCTGCACTCATTGTGTGTTATGAATGGACTGAGCGCACTTATATTCTCAATATATACTGACCATTTTATCAGTGTAGGGAGCCTGTGGACATAGAAAATGCTGCTATCATTCTTTGCTTCACAATAGAGAGATTTAATTGGCAGTAGACAGGACTAAGAAGTATTTGTGAGGGACAATAACTGTAAGATGTCACCCAGGCATCTGCTAGCTGGGATGAGATCGGCTCCTCAGTGGTCTGGGGTCAGGTCACAGTCCCAAGCGGAAAGCTCGAATAAACCCGTATTATGCACAGTGTCTCTGTGATGTCTGTAAAGATAGGAAGAATCAAGGAAGAGTAATGAAACATCTGTGTCCTTCCGCAGCAGCAGGCTTTTTGGGTTCAGTGAACCTCGTAATTGAAACCCTCAGTGCATGGTCCAGACTGTTCTCTTCCAGGATCTCTGTCCTGGTCTCTGTGCAGGTACCTTCATAATCCTGGTAACACAACAAGCTTAGCTCTGGGGTCCTTATCACAGATGGAAGATTTTTCTCTGAACTGTGGGAAAGTTTAGTTTAGCACACCTCAAAGTCAAATGAAAACAGGGAAACTCTTTCTGCTGACCTCAAGGCTGTGGATGACACAGGTGCTTAAGGAAAGTGCAGGCTCTAGCACTCAGCCTTTGCAATGTCCAAGATGAATATACTGCATGTGTAACCAGTCAATGGTGGACTCTATTAATGAACCAGGCTGTTTTATTGGACAGTCATTAGCTGAGAAAACAGTAGTGAAATACTAAATACCATTTCTTATCATGGGTCTTGATTTTTCACTTAGTTGTTCAAACCGATCAGCATTACACATATATACAAACATTTAATGTGTATATACACACATGTATAACACACATATGTATTTTTAAAATATGTATATGCATATACATGTATCTCCAATGTTTAACCTTTAGATTTATTTGCAGAGGAAAGTATGTTTAGATTCTGAGAATTACTCATGTAAGATAATAGAATATCCTGCCTTCCGGTTACTCTGTAACTTGACAAGTGTGGAGAGCTATCTGTTGTTGTGTTGAATAGTGCCTCCCTTAGCTTGAAATGATACTTCATTCTTTTTGAAAGAAAAGATAAGCAGTGTTCAGGTTGAAGAGCAGTTGAGAAATTTCTTGTTATCGTTTTCCACTTAGAAACTGAGGAGATAGGCAAATGCAAACGGCAGTCTTTCTTTTGCTGCAGCAAACCAATGCAGGAATGTAAAACCACTTAAGATAAACCCATCTAAAGTTGACTTGCCATGATTCAATGTTCCCAAAGAGAAATACCACGACCCTTTCTACAGAAATAACAGAGAGAAGAGTGTCTATCCTTGACCTGAACAGGCATGGACTGTAGGGGCTTCCCAGCTCTGTGCACACGCAGGGACACTTGTCATTTCCCACTGCTGGAGATCCTCCACAGCTGCTGAGGCACTCACCTTCCAGCAACACTCTTCCACACGCCCCAGTCAAGCATTCATTACCACCATCCACACATGATGTGCTGAGATTCAGAGATGCCATGAGGCATTCTTGCTTGGGAATGGAGGCAAGGACTTCCCCTACACTCTCAACATAGGGGAGGAGGTTTCTCCATAGGGCCGCTTGGGGATAGGTGCATTAGACTGCTTCTGAATCACCTCTGGAAGAGTTTCTTTCTCTCTCGATCATTGTATTGGCTGAACCTAAGGGGACCTGCCTCTGGGTGTAGTTGTTGCATTGCAGAAGTGCTTCAAACAGATGAGTTTCCTGCACTCCCCAGTCACTTTGGGGCAGTCATACCTGCTAAATCTGAAGAATTTCCCACCCACTGCCTGTATTTCCCACCTACTGCTCTGAATTTTCTGCACTCACCAGAGTACTGACAGCTCTAGCTGAGTTACTGTTGAGTATCCCTGCCCACATGAAAGGGTTTGGGAGGTGAGTAAGCAGAGGTGGGCGTCTGCAATGGTTTGGTGAGGTGCATCCTGAGATAGTCACAGTAGTGGGCAAATGACTGAGAGTGAAAGTGGTGGGATGGGTCATGAAGGGTGATTGACAGTGGTTGGTTAGTGGTCTGAAAAGAGGTGAGTGAAAGTACCCGAGTTGGGGGAGGGGAGTTTGGGAAGCACAGTTGACCGTGAGAAAGCCACCACAACGTTACTCGTGGAACGCTACAGGCGTACATGCAGTATTCTCCCCAACGAATGCAATTTTAAAAGACTTGATGTTATTACAAATATTCACGTACTTCTATCTAAATATACATAATATAGTGATGTATAATCAAGGAGGGGAGGAAATGAAAGAGATTGAAGGCAGGTTGAAAAACAAAAATAAACTGAGGAGTCCTCTAGGGAGGGCAGAGAAGAAACAAAGACTGATACAGCCTTTCAGACTTGAACGTGGCTTTCTTGTCTTCTGCAACACCATCACATGCAGGGGGGTGGTCTGTGGGGCTCTGCTCCTCTGGTGGCCCTCATGAGGAAACCTGTGTGCAAGCTGCCCCTCTGCCCCTGGGTCCAGCAGCAGGGCCCAGTTGCCCATCTGAGGCTTGATGGAGCCTTATCTGCCCCAGCACCACCCATTGCATTTCTTGTGGCCTCCCCCTTCCAGCGCCTGCCTCAGCTCTCCACAGTGCCAGTAGCCTCTCCAGGTGGCAAAGGATGGTCCTAAGGGCTGCCTGGGAGAGCCTGCTCCCCTGCTGTAATTAATTAAATTAAAACAACAACAACAATAACAACAAAAACATTACAAACTGTCACAGTCATTTCTAGCTGGACAAAGAAGTGAAGGCAGCTGTACATGACCAGTAGCATCTTACACCCCTGACACAGGTTTAAATTCAGTATCATTAGCAGGTTGTTTAGCTTTATTTTCAGTTAAATAAGTACCATGGCAATCTTTTTTTTCAATACACCCTCTTCCCTTTATGTTGCTGTCATTATAAGTTTAATTACTATGCCTTCCATTTGGATAAAGCACATGGACAAAAGCAAATGTTCATGCTGTTTATGTTTTAGTTCTCATTACGTATTTTATGAAAATGTTCCTTATAAGATTAAATAACTTGCCCATTTTAAAAATCTGTCTTGGACTTCATTTCAAAACCATTTAGTATGACTAGCATTTTATTTCCAGTAATTATTTTTTAATCCTAAATGGTCATGTTAGTTTTCCAAATAAAAAGACATTTTTTTCTTAATGTTTATATGTTGCTCATTTTTAAAAGTTTCTATACAATTTTGATTTTAGGAATCCATGGGTATTGTCTCAATCAAAGTAACACTAAAAAGTTTAGAAAAAAATCTTTCTAAAACCCTGAGGGTTGCAAAACTCCCTTGCTCAGCTAATACAGAAGTATTAAAAATTGCCTTCTTCACCAAAATAATGCTCCATCCTACACAGACTGTACCTGTGCTCAGCACTACCTGCTGACGGCAAAGAAATGCCACAAGAGGCAGATTTAGAATAATCTCTCTCCCATCCTTTCCCCTGCCTTGCATAGTTCCAATGAAGACCTCACACTAATGCCAAGAATTCAGAGACTGATTTACTCTTTCCAGCTTAAGACTTCTATTATTATCATCACCATCATTATCATAATCATTATTACCATTATTATCTTTGTTATCACTATTATTGCCACCATTATTACTACTACCACTACTATAACTTTGCAATAACTGTTAACAGTTTTGTTTGCTACAGAAATAATTGTTTTTTTAAAGCTTGCTAAACTCACTTCTCAGCATCCTGTACCAATCATCTAATTTAAATAATTTAAATAACATTGTCTAATTGTGGATCCTATGCAAAAGTACATCCTCTTACCAGCTGTGAATTTCCTATCATTCCTCATGTAATTGAAAGCCCTCTATTTCTTGCATGATGAGGAGTAGGAGGGGTGGCTCTCCCTACCTACATTCTCTCCCCCTGTCACTCATTCTCCAATGGACTCCTTGTTCAGTTGGCTGGTTACTTACTACTACGGCTAGTTCCAGTGCCTGCCCCATTGAAGAGATTTCCTGTTCTTACAGTTTCATTGCTCCACTCAGATTCCTGTCAAATAACTAGTGCAGAAAATGTGAACACAACTTTCAGAAGATATTTTTTTTTTAGATCCCAACAATTTTAATTACATTAATATCAATGCAATTATTATTAATGCATAGTATTAACATTTTAGAAATGGGACCAAGAATTTAACTTCCCCTGTCACCATTCAAACTGTAGCTTTGTAGTGTATTCCTTGGCCCACGACTTCAATGCTTGGCACCTGCCTAACTTCGGACAACCCAGGCAGGAGGTCCTTGCTGTGAAACTCAGTCTATTCATTTAGATGCTTACTCGTGTTTAGAAACCTAACTTGAAAGTATTTTCTTTTTTTTAAAGATGTAGTAAAGTGGGATACATGACACTGAGAATAAGAACTCACTTGGGCAAAAAAGGACTGACAGTTATTTGCCCAATCAAAAGCCCATCATTTTATTTAAACATAAGCAAGTAGATGAGAAGATAGTAACTCTTATTTTGACTAGGGAACTGGGTAAAATATCTTACCTCCTATTAAGGACCCTTGATCTTACAAAGCTTCTGCTTCTTTACTTTCAAATGTTCTGAAATCCCACAAATGGGTGTGAGAAATTGAGGAAGCTCAGAAACTGCAAGGTCATCTGGGAGGGGAAGGGTGGCTGTGCCTAGGAGCCAATGCTTTGTTTTAAGAAGCCAGACTCCTGGTGGAAGAGCAGCTCAGCTACAGAGTGAACGGTCAGATCATCCTTCTCTGACTGAAAAAGTAATTCTTTGCAACTGAAGATGGCTTTTGCCACTAGTCAGAATGAGACCAGCAAGACAAATGCCCCCAGTTGTCCCCAGGAGCACAGTTGTGAGGAACATGAAGTCAGCAAGCTTCTTCATTTCAGCCAAAACAATGGATGTCATGAGACACTGGATGAGCTTTTCTTACCAGTAAGTAAGAGAGACTGGGAACTAACATCATTTGGCTAGATAGAAAACACAGGACCTAAGACAAGGCTAATGGCTTTGACTCAGTCATTTCCAGTTCCATATGCAAGCCTGATGAGGCATTGAGATCTATGCCAGTTTTGAGTGTGGTCAGAAAAGACTGTGCAAGAAGGGAGTCTTAGTTTCTTAGACAGAGTGAGGAAGCCTTCTGGGGAAAGGAGAGCCTTAAAAATTGAGAGGATCAGAACAGAAGTAGATCCTGCAAATAAGCCAGAAGTTATGAGGATCTGGGGAACATATTAGTCAGAAATGTCTATTAAAGACATCTGTATATATGGCAGCATCTTGTGAATTCGGACAACATGATGCCAATTACGACCATTGGAGAGTCGTAATTTTGGTAAATGCATAGAAGGGAATTCAGTAAAACTGGGAAGGTATCAGAAAAAGGGGTTGAATAAGTATTTAACCAAATGTAACAAACTGAACAGCAAAAGAACAGTCAGAGTATGTTACCATAGAGGATGTTTTCAGTAATAATGGGCGGTAGGGAGATGTAGCAGAACAACACCATTCTCTGCTTACAAACTGTTGAGAAAAGAAAGACTGAGCCACAGAGGCAAAGGAGATGCCACTGTATAGTAGTATAACATGAACATTATTTAGCTGAACTTTAAGTGAGAAGGACTATGCAACTAAATCTCTGAAGACAAATAAATAAATGCTAAACTAGAAATTCCAAAGCCTTTTAACAACATCTGGAAAGTAAAGACATTAGCAGGTCTTTGTTGCTAGTAAGCTTAAGAAGAGGAAACTGAGTGAGCAATGTTCAACTCAAAAGAACTGCTAACAAAATTGTGGTAGTAGGGTCTTTGGCTACTCCCCTATTCTTGGCCAAATAGATCAGAGGGCACACAGATTAGAAGAGAGGTTTCTTGACACCTGGTGTGACAGGATCTTGGAAAAGTGACACACAAAATGAAGAAACTAGTCTTAAGTCAGGTAGCTGACTGTAGCTGACTCACTAAGTCTTAACATCTAAGTGGACCTCCAGGCTAATTCAGTATAGCAGCTCCTATGTTCATGGATCATACCTTTCATCTCTTTGAGGTGATGCTGTTTTGTTTTCTTTAAAAACTGTGATGTAAGTACATGTTTAAGTATCTAAGAAATTCAATAAAGAGCAGCTTCATCTTTCTACTCTTAAATCTACCCTGAAAAATTGGCCAGAAGAGAAGTACTAAACACAGTTTTATGAGCTGCTCCTCCTCCCGGGAGCCTGAAAGCCTTCAGAGAGCTTCTCATATGGCTCAGCAGCTACCAACTTCTTGATAAAACACACAGATGTACTGCACTTTCCACATATTAGGATTCACTGAGCAGTGCAGAACCACAGCTATACAGTGCCCAGATACTCCTGCTTTCCAACAGTGTTACGTTGGATTTACAGCAAACCAGACACAATGGGTGTTTGTACCAAGCCTTGTTTCAAACACTCCTACCCAACCCTGCTTGCTTCTAGAGGAACACCACCTCAACTTCGGTTCATTTGAGCCACCAACCAGCTATTGGAGTCTCCCTGAGTACGAGTCAGGGCTAATCCTTCACTGCAAGCTACCACTGTGTCACAACACAGCCTTGAAGAGTCCCCTTGGCAGAATGCCCATGGTGACTTGGCAATTAGGTCCACCTAGGCTGCACTCAGCATTGTGGCAGCCAGCTGCAGTTAAAACCTGCTGGGACCACAGTTCAAGCACGATTAGCTGGCATGATGACAATCGTGTATTTGTCTCTGCTAACTTCTACTCTAAAGGCAGGAATAAGCAACAGACCAGCCAAGAAAGGCATAACTTGTGCACACACAAATGCTTTGGGGAAAGTCTGCAAGGTTGTATTGGGTGGGTGAAAAAACGAATAGTGGAAAGAGATTTAATGAGTGAAAGAAGGTTACACAGCTATAGGAAGAGAAATTGCACAAGGAGTACTGAAGAAACATACATGAGAAGGAAAGCAAGTACATGAACAAAGCATGCAAAAACAAAAAAATCATTAAAGGGGTGCAAGTGAAGATGAACAATTTGGGAGTGGAAAAAGATGACAAAATTAGACTAAAACTAATGTACATGATCAGGCAGGCATGATGAGAGAATCACTAACCCTCCTATGACTGTTACATACATAGGAAGACCATGTGCAGGGGACAGAAAAGGATTCAAGGGAGCAATGTATTTTTTCTAAAGAAAAGCTGTCTGTAACCTGTGCTGAAAATATCTGGTTTTCTGCACTTCAAGCATATTAACAGTTCAGTATATGATAGTATCACTGGTGACACTGAGAACATTGGGCTTTAATGAATCAATAGGTTTATTTCATCTTTAACTAATTTGAACCTGTAATCCCCTTGCTTGTGCAAAATTTTCTTCCTTCAGGTCAAAGTATTAAATGGGCTCAAGAAGTAAATAAGGAAATAGATACCAGAACCCCCCTGGGGAACATTTAAATTAAAGTTTTCTAATAGTCAAATCAACTTAATGCCATGATCACAGGCTCAGCTCAGCTTCTTCCTCTGCCCCCTTCAACTCTATGGCTAAAGCTGGGGGAGTAAATAGCCAAGTAAAAGGAAGGGGCTTTGGTTTACTTTCAGTGTCTTGATGCTTGTGTTTCTCTAGATTGTTTGGGGTTTTTTGTTGGTTTTTTTTTTGTTTGTTTGTTTCTAGCTGCTCTCACTATAAACATAGGGGGACTTTTAAAACACGGATTTGTAAAAATGAAACACACAGCCCGCAACATTGGCCTGCAAAAGTTCCCCTCATGTTTCAAGCCTGGTTAGCACTGTACTGTACGCCCATGTTGGTTACACATCTCACTTTTTAAATGGATATAAATTATACTGATGGAAACCCTTATGTAGACAAAATCTTGCTGATATAACTGTCTTCCACCAGCACAATGTATTTCAGTTAATGACTCAGAATACACTTTGACATCAGTATAAATGGTTTCTCCTGGGGGGAGGATCACTTCTTTACTGTTAAAGTGTAGATAAGTTCTGAACTTTTCTCTTCCCTTACTTGGGCTTAAATCAATCAAACCATATCTAGTATTTCACATCCAGAAATAATACAGCTTCTTTTCATCACCTTTTTGACTGCTGAACTCTTTCTGTGTTCTTGCTTCAATTGTAGAGTCATCAGAAAAGGGTATATCTAAAATCCTCTTGAAAGCAGAAGTTCTGTTTCAAGCAACAGACACAACAGGATCAAACACCTCCAATCTTAAAAGAAAGAAAGAAAACTGACTCAAAAGCTTGAACCTAACAACTGGTTTGTAGTTGGTTGAGAGCTTTGTATTTAATGTTGAGGAAGCAATGAGCAATGTTGAGGAAGCCAGGAAGGCCTCCACTGGAGCATCTCCTAGGCAGACAGGCAGGCACACAACAAAATGAAGTCTTAATGCCGGGAGCTTCTTGAGGACGCTGCAATAACATTCTGGCAGACTGTGCTCCCTTGGCTTCTGTACTCACTGAAGTTTGAACGTCTCTTTCAGTTTAGCGTGATGCTTGGCAAGTTTCCCAACCTTACATTATCTGGGAAAGGAAGACAAGAGAAGCTGGTACATTCAGGGAGCCTTTGAAGAAACTTCTTCACAGTTTGCTTATAGCAAAACAGTTGGCTGCGTGTAGGAGAAGTGTCAGGACTGCAGCTTAGACTGCTAGTTTGAAAAGGGTTTAACTGAATTGCATCCAGGCACCAAGATGCTCAGATACCACAGCAATGTGTGTGGTATAAGAACCTAGATAGAAGAAGATTAGATAGCAAATCAGACAGAATTTTGCATGTGATTTCCGGGGTTTGTCTAAACTTATAGCAGCAACAGTTAATTATAGGAGGTTCTGAAGGCAGCTCCTGGGTGGGTTATGTCACTTACACACTAAATTCCAGCCATAAATTGTCAGCTGAGAGTTACCCCTGTGGCAGGAAGCCGCTACTGATGCAGAGCTGATGGAAACCATCCTTGTGCCTTCCCACTCAGGGGTAGAAACAGCAGATACCGGTGATGGAAGATCTGAAGAGGAGAAGTGGGTTTTCAGCAATGGCAGAATGCAAATGAATTGCATCAAGATGGGCAGAGGTCATCACTCAAGACAGGCAGACGCAAGAGGTGGTTACACACAGTAATTATTTGTGGTCATCCTCTAGATGATTGCTGTACCTGCTTCCAGATCTAGTCCCTCTCCTACCACATGTGAATCCCTCAGCTCTTGTAATCACTTCCTCTGGCTCTTAAAGAAAGGCAGGTCTCTAATTGCAGATTAATGCTTTAATGCAACTCTTGAGGCTACTTTGAAGTGACTGGGCAAGAGAGACTGGCGTTTCAGCAGCAGCTGCTGGCGCAAGAGTCTCTGCACACGTTGCTGTACAGGGAAGGCGGTGCCGTGAGACTCTGTGTGCAGCAGGATCCAGAATTTTTTCTCTGGTAGTGCCTCAGGGCATGTCTACACGACACAGCACAGCACTGCACGGGTGTATTTGAGCTGCCTCTAAAGAGTGGTTGCACTAGTTTCACAGCAGGAATAGTTAGCCCACCTGGAGTACTAATATACCTAAAATGCCTGCACCCCTGTACCTGCCCCTGAGGTGACTTGTTCAGTGGAAGGTCAGTGCTCTTCTCCTCTCCACAGAACTGCATGCTGCCATGTGGACCCACCTGCACTTAGAATTATTTTTAAAAGTAAATGGTTATGTTTAGGACATTATATTAATTTTGATCTGCAGTTTCTGACCTGTGGAGTCTTATCTATTTTAGAAAACGGGAAAGCTTTCAATAACTGATTTCATAGGTAATGCATTTATTTTTTCTTGGCTAATATTCCCTTTTTTTATATTCTTTCCTTTGAGTATCTGAAATGTTGCATGAAATTTCTGCTCACTTGGAAGCACCAGCACTTGAGGTAATTACCAATCTTTCCTGCCCAAGTTAACGGCCTTGTCCTTCCTTGTGCTGTTAGTTCAAGGTCAGAATGATAGATTTAAATCCTTCATGAATTTTCATCTGACTTGCTGTCCACAGAAATTGTTCATTAAAAGATCCAATTTCCATTGGCATTCTCCCTTTCAAAGGATGTCAACAGGAAATATAAATGCTTAGCCCTTTGTGAATGATCTGCAAGGACATGCAGGCTTATAAAAAAAAAACAACACAAAAAAAAACCAGTTAACCAAATCCTTTACTTTCTGTTTTGAATGACTGGTCAGAGGAATGCAGGCTAAGCTGTATTTCAGCTGTTCCCAAGGATGTGTATGTGTAATTTGTTGATAGTGGTAGGTACTTCAGGCTCCAGTGACAGCTATGTGACCACTCTGATGATCATCGTCCTGTAGCAGAACCAGCCCGTCTCCTCTCCAGAAACACTGGGCACAAAAGAAAACAAAGAGGGATTTGTTGTTTCAAAGGCCTGGTACTTGTGCCTCCTGCTCTTTACTGAGAAAGAGAGATCCTAGGTCACCTCAGCTCTCACCCTGTGCTCCCAGCAAGCATTAGGTTGTAAGGAGCTGCATGACTTGCTCCAGCAATTGATGTGAATGTCTGATAGACAGGAGAGCTGAGCCTGCTGCCTTGCAGGACCTGTATAGGATCCGACTGATAGGAGCAAAACTCAATACTCAGAACACCAGCTTACTTCACTGTCAACTGCACATCACCACCAAAAGGAAAGATAAGCTCACCACAGCCTTAAAGTTTCAGCATTATATTTTTAAAATCTTACCGGTGTCCAAGGTGTCTGTCTTTCACTGCAAAAATGACTTGGAGTGCACGGTGAACGCACAGACAGAGATCACTGCTGAACATCTGGTTAAAATAAATTACAGTCTTATTTTGCAAATAAAAGTTCCTAGGGTCTACATGACAAAGTCTGGCCAGCATAACTATCTCATGGGGAAAAAATCACATCCCTAGCCTACAGAGATAACTATTTGGCATGATTCCCTTCCCCACTATGTAGACTCAGTTACTTAGACTTACACCAAATAGAGGAGTCTTTTTGCCAGTAGAACTCCATTGTTTGGGAGGTGCTTCAACCATGCTGGCAGCCTCCTTCAGCTGGTATAAGCTATGTCTCCATTGAGGGATTTGGCCAGAACAGTGACACCAGCAAAGCCCCTGAAATAGAGAATCATAGAATCATAGAATCTTAGGGGTTGGAAGGGACCTCGAAAGATCATCTAGTCCAAATAACTCTCTTTCTCCTGCTACAAGTCTCCAACATTTTTATTTTTTTTTAAAGCTTCCTGCTAAAAGGGAACACACAGAATTTGTGCCCTGTATTGTATCAGCAAGATGTAATTTCTTTTCACAGAGGAATTAAATATATACATGTGTAGGTGGTGTGTCACTTTCAGACATCCCAGAGGTAATTCTTTTGGATGGAAGGAGGATCCCACTTCTCATGTAGGATTCTTCTGGTTTGTTTTGGTGCTGGTTTTTGAGGTGGAGGGGAAGAAGTGATTTGCATTTTATCAAGTCTTCATATTTTGGTTTTGCATGGTGGCATTTGAATAAATCTAATGGTAATAGCTAATGGATTACAACTGTCTATGCAAATTAATTTAAGAGCTGTTTTGAATAACAAATCAAAGTCCTTCAGATTGTGAATTGTATTCTTACAATCTGTAACTACACACTTCCTTGTTTTTTCATATGGCCCTGTTAGCTCTTACCTGATAATACTTGCCAAAGACTGCCTGGATGAACCCAAAAATTCAAGATTTACCAGCCAAACTTAACCTATGAGCTGCCCTCATAGGACAAGACAACTCATAAAGCTATCTTCGCTTAAAAGTAGGACTCAGCTCATTGTGGCCACAGGCAGTTTTCACCTGTCTTATTTAGACAGTTTGTTTTTGTGGAAATTCCCACTTGCCTCACTCGATGCAAGCTCTCCTCATTCCTTTCCCGGCTCCTTCTTCTTCCACTTGTTTCCCAGGTCTTCTTGTGCCTTTGCACACATGGTAAACAGGATGAGAAGGAGGGGTGGAGGGGAGGCACCCTGACCAAAAACAGTCTCTTCTGAGCAGATGCAGACCAGGAACTTCCCCTTATATTAATTTCCCATTATCACTTAGCTGTGAAATGATGAAAACATGGAGCAAGCCGCTGAGAGGCCTCTACTCTTGTGATCACCATGTTGGAAGTGGAGGGGGGAGACTTGCAGCCTGCTCCATCAGGCTGCCTGACAGCCAGGACACATCTGCCTACCCTACAGCTAAAGCTGACAGACAGTACCCAGTGGAGTACAGCACCCAAGGGCTGACTGAGGAAATGGCCAGAGAAAGCAGTGACCAAAAAATGCAGCTTCTTCCCTGCCTCAAATAAGGCTTTTACAGGTGAACAGAAATGGTTTGGCCTGCTAATGAGGTGTAGGCTACCAAAGAAAACACATGTGCAAAATCATATTTTCCAAGTGGCTGCTGGTAGAAGTGTAACTGTCCCTTGAAGTCTACAGCATACGCTTTTTTTGCGCTTATCCATTAAATCGCAGATACATTGTGAGGTTACTTTATCATAAGGTTAGCGGTGTTGTCTTGTTTCCCCTAGTAAATCAGTCGATTGTCACAAGGTTTCGAAACAAGGAGAATCTGCCTCAGGTCAGGTGAGGAGCAGGTAGCACTCCTGCAGAAGGCACCG